>NW_021167149.1:0-600000 GCF_004022145.1 Paecilomyces variotii
AGTCTTAAATAAAAATTATATAATAAAAATTATCTTTTATTAATATTTACTATAGTAAATTACTTACTATAATAAATTTAATTTAATTTATTATAGTAAGGATTTATAGTAGTTTTAACTTACTTAATATCTTAAGATATTTAAAATTAGCACAATCTATTAGTTAAATCTAGGCTACCGCTTACTTATCTCCTTTAGGTATAGTGTAACTAACTAGTTAGTCTGTGCGTTTTAAATTTCGGAAGAAAAAAAAAGGGTAAAATGCAGTATTTCATGAAATTAAAAGTAAATTTCTGAAATTTACCACCCCTACTTAGTAGCTACCGCTTTCCTAGCGGAGCCCCGCATTTAAATTTTCTTAACTTTGACCGCTCTCGGAAAATATTGAACCCCTCTATCTAAAATAGTGAGGACTGCGAAGGAAACATCATTCCCTATTATTGCATTAAGGCAACATCCTCGGCTTCTCTAATCTCCCATACCGTCTGGAGAATAGATTCTCACATCCAGCGCCCGACTTGGAAGGAAAAAGACACTATTTCATCGCCCCTGCGAAGATTCGAAAGATGACCCTCCAGGCGATCAAGTACGATGGAACACAGCTGTCGATCTTAGATCAGCTACAGTTGCCGCACAACCTGGAATACATACAGATCCGGTCAGCCGAAGAAGGATGGCATGCGATCAAGGAGATGAAAGTGCGAGGCGCGCCAGCCATCGCTATAGTAGCGGCTCTCTCACTTGCGGTAGAGCTTAAGAGTCTCATGACGCATGGCAAGCTATCGACGAGCGCTGAGGAAGTACAACTTCTTATTCGCGAGAAATTACACTATCTCACAACGAGCAGGCCCACAGCTGTTAACCTGAGTGATGCAGCTCGCAAGCTTGAGGCCCATGTATCGACAGAGGCCAAGAAAAGCGACTCTACTGGAAACTCTGTGGCGTCAGCCTTTATGGACGCAGCAGCAAAGATGTTGACAGATGATTTAACCGATAATCAGAACATTGGCAAGTATGGCGCGGATTGGCTCATCCAGAACACGGCTGGAACGGGACAGCAGGAAATAAATGTTCTAACACACTGCAACACTGGGTAAGTGCTCTATTTAACATCCACAGTTCAGTTGCGCCTAATAAGATCCCATAGCTCGCTTGCAACTTCTGGATATGGGACTGCGCTGGGTGTAATCCGCGCACTCCATTCCAAAAAAGTCCTTGGGCGCGCCTACTGTACCGAAACCAGACCATACAACCAAGGATCACGCCTAACAGCGTTCGAATTAGTTCATGATAACATCCCCTCGACGCTCATAACAGACTCGATGGCCGCGGCCTTACTCTCTAGCAAAGAGAGAAGAGTGTCGGCAATTGTAGTCGGCGCGGATAGAGTAGCCGCTAATGGCGACACTGCAAACAAAATCGGCACGTATGGTCTTGCAGTCCTTGCTAGGCATCATGGCCTGAAATTCCTAGTCGCAGCACCTCGCACAACAATTGACCTGCAGACGAAATCGGGTGAGGACATCATCATTGAAGAGCGTCCTGCTGCAGAGGTGACTCGGATCAAGGGGGCGCGAGAAGGATACGAGGGGAATGACTCGATCGCAACAATACGTGTTGCTGCGCCCGGTATCGATGTGTGGAATCCTGCATTTGACGTCACGCCCTCTGCCTTGATCGATGGAATTATAACCGAGGTCGGTGTTGTGGAGAGAGGCGCGGATGGATCCTTTGATTTCGAGCGCATTTTTCAAAACTGAAAACACTCCGTGACCATTATCGAGGCTGACTGCTATGATCTTGGCTGCCATCAATGCTGTTTCTGTTTCCCCCCGTTTCCTTGCTGGACTGCCCCTGCGGCTTGCTCATTACGTTGTCTCTTTGTTCAACGGTTGCTAGGAGCTCTTCGATTCGGGATTCTAGATCTGTCAGATGTTGTTCTAGCGCTGCAGCTCGGATCTCGCCACTATTGTAGATAGATTAGGCGTTGCACGTATAGACGTTTATAGACACAGGCTTACTCTGCCAGTTCTCTGAAGGCCTACAAGCAGTTAGTAACATGTGCATAGTATATCTGTGAAAGACCACTCGAGAACGAGGGCCTCAGCCGAGATGGTGACTGCGGTGTAGAGCTTACCTGCCCAAGATCAACATCCTTATCTTCTTCGGTTCGCGCCATCGCTCAAGTCTATTCAGCGCTATCCTCAAGAGTATATACCTCAAGTGTGTGTAGGGTGACTTTTGCCCGGCGAAGCAATATCGAGGGTTGCAGGGTAATAATTAAGAAGCCGAGATTCCCTATTATGTATTACGAAGATATGCCAAGTATCTTAGTTCAGCTAACAAGTGACGCTTAACTATATATAGCTTAGTAGAAATGTTTATGGTAGGAGGAAATGAACAACAGGAACCATAAGGATAACATCACTAATATACCGTATTGTAATTTTAATGTGAGCTACTACTACTATTATCATTAAGATTTATATTTTATATTTTTATAAATAGCAAGCAATTAAATGTTATCTGAAGTTAATTGTCTAATTCAAGCAATGCATAAGTTAAGTAGGCCTCCCCGGATAAAATCGTAGTTAAAGAGATAGTAATAACTAAGTTAGTGGGTTACCCTTAAGTACTTAGCTGCTGGAGCTAACTATCACTGAATGAACACCTGGTAATAACTGATGTCTTAAAGATAAAGTAAGAGCTTTCCCAGAAAGAGGCCACTTATTATTATTATCTTCGAGAAGACAATAAGGCAAAGCGCCGAAGGTATTAGTCCTTTTCAAATAATTTCCGCAACGTGGCCTTTTTTCGATCCTCGACACCGCGGCTAAATCGTCATAAATAAAGGCGCACGCGGTCCATCATCGGAGAGGACAACTACACATCACAAGCTTCCTTGCCAGATCGCCGTGTAGGCCTTGCGCGCACGTCTAGCTGCTCGAAAACATGGTATGTATAATCTCTTCCACGACAAAGCATCAATTATTCGAAAGACTGACATTCTGCCTATCTAGGCTCAAACTCCCCAGCAACGACGAGCTAACGAGAAGTACGCGAAACAAGAGGCGGCCAAGCGTGGAAAGCCGGTGAGCGCGGTCAAGCAGAAGCAGAAGCCTAAGACTCCCGTATCTACAGGCTGGATAGGTTCGTCCTTCTCGAGAATGAGCACAGGAGATAAGAGAAGACTAACGAGCTTGAAGTGGTGCTTGCTTTTGTAGTATGCGGAGGTGTGATTTTTGAACTCCTCAGGGTCGTCCCCGAGATCTGGTCCGTTGTCGCGTCATCATTCGGTCGCTGGCTGGGCTAGTTCAACCATCGGATGGCTTCGACGAAACCGACTCTTTTACATTTTTCGAATAGAGGATCAGAATTAGTCGCTTATGGAGCACATTGGCAGGCTGGCGCGCCCGCGGCCAGCCCGGTATATTAGGGGCCTGTCCTGTTGATCGCCCCCGGGCAAAAACATCTTTTGAGGAACGGCGACTGATACCACTTTGCATTTATTCTTGTCTGTCTTAATACATGAACGGGGAGTGCTATTTTTTCTATGAATTCTGTACGGGTAATCATTGTACGCGCGAATTAAGCCAGTTTATTATGCGGTTTGGTACTGAGATCAATCGACATGTAGATCTCTCCAATATTACATCCTATATGTTTTATCGAATGAAATTTACAATAGTATGGTCTAGTCGCTAATCAAACGGAGATATGGCCTCTATCCCTCATGAGCTCCCTCGCTCGCAGCCGCGGGCGCCACCTTCTTTTTCTTTTTGGTCTTCTTCGTGCGCGTGGGGTTGGCAGATTCTTCATAACCTTTCTCTTGGAGCTCCGCACCATGCTGTTGATCATCCGCTTTGATCGACTTCTTTTTCTTCTTCTTTTTGACCAGCGCGCCCTCCGCTGGAACGCCTTGTGCATGGATGCGTTCCGATGCCCTTTGCATCTCCAGACGGAGCCTTTCGACTTCCTGCATTGCTCTTGCCATTTCCTTGTCTTCAGCCTCTTTGCGCAGTATGTTCTGGGCCACATCAGGCACTAGTTGAGTCTTATCTTCGAGCGACAGGCTTCCAAGACCACTTGAATCGACCTGTAGTAAAGACCGCTTAGCTTTATTAGTTTCGCTGCTTTCGCTAGCACCACCTAAGGATGGATCATCAGGTCCGATAGTTTCGTCTGTGATCACCTCGACTCTTGCGTGTCTTGGACCAGATTTCCGCCCAAGACCCTCAGGTGGAAGGCTGGACCGTAATTTGTCTATATCCTCGATGGCCAGATCAACAACGGGTATGGTATTGACGTCCAGAAAACTGCCACTTGAAGTGTCGTAGACATTGTGTGAGATAAATGGTGTCTCTGATGATCCGTTTCCAGCTCCGATATAGAAAGGGTCATCCTGGTAGCGTTCTCTGCGCTCTGCCCTTCTCCTTTCCAACCCGGCGGGGTCCTTGAGCAGATTCTCCGAGGCATCTTGGTATGATATTGGCTGGTATATATCGTCGTGCATCAACTCATCGGATTTGGTCGACAATGAGACATCTTGGTAATAGAAATCGTGGAATCTCTTTTCACTGTCTAGATGAAGTGAGAGATTACTGGATTCGCTGAGAATCATATAGAGTCTGGGGTTGAAGGGTTCGTATAGATCAAGGTTTTCGGGCACAGGAACCTTTCGCTGGGCATTTGCGGCGACCGGGTTCAGCTCAAGACCAGAGAACAGTCCGGAGAATGCGCGAGATATGAAAAGAGGCACTTCCTCGGTTTCCGCGCTTTGTGAATGCACAGCCTCTGTTGTGAGTCGCAGGAGCTCGAGAAATTCAGAAGCCCGTTCTTGCACGTCCAGATCAGGGTGTGTGGTTAACAACTCTAGAAAACTGACAATGCGTGCCAACAGAAGTGATACCTCGCTTCGACGGGCGCTGTTCCATTGTTTGGTATCATGTGACAAGGAAAGGAACAAGAATAGCTTGGGGATGGCCTGAAGATAGAGTGATAATATCCTCGCAGGTAGCGATATGTTAGATGAGTCAATGAGAGAAGTGAGTGTCCGGTCAGGGAAAGCGAGGCAGTTCGCATACTCCCCGACTACCCATGCGCAAGGACCGAGCACACCGAGGCCGACAGTGGAGGCCGTCGGAAACAAACTTGTCCTATTGTCAGATAGGACAAGTGCTTCTGCTGCTTTTGCTGCGTGCCACCGAGCACTCTTCACGCGGACGGCAACATTCCGGATTTCCTCTCCAATTCGTGACGCAATCCCCGGTCTGGCGTCTTGTGCTGACGCCGTATGAGCACTTCCTGGAACGTAGTGATTATCGTATGTGTCCCCAGGCGGTATAAGTTTCACTAGCTGCACCAGTACGTTGATATACCACTCGAAATCGAGCACTTCTGAGTAGTTGTCGCGGGAACATATGTCCAAAATTCGACTTAGGACTTCATTCCGATAATCATTAGGTAGGGAGGGAATAGTGTTGGCTTTCGAATCATGCCGTCCGGAATCAGAATCGTCACTTCCAGCAGACGGCTTGATTTCTTTTGCAACCTTGGGTTTGATTGAAAGATCCTGGGTTGCAATGGGGGAACTTCGCAACTGAACGATCAAACGGTTCACGACCGACTGCAAGCTCTCGCTAGAAACCATTTTCACAGCAAGCTCAAGAGCTTGAAGTCTGATGGATATATCCGGATCGTCAAGACAGTCCAGAATCACATCCTGCTCCATCGCAACCAACGCAGGGTGCGAAATTGCAACCCGGTTAAAAGCGAGAAGAGCAACATATTTCACTGCAAGCGCTTTTAGTATAGGACGATAAATCTTGGGAACTACAGAACTTACGGTTTGGGTCCGTGTCCATGACAATCATAGCCCTTAGCTTTCCCACACATAGCCCGGCAATCTCGTCTCTTTCTCCAATGTCTCCGGTGCCGTCCAGTATACCACCTTGGATTACACCGTTGATACATTCGTAAAGCAGTGACATGGCCGTAGTCGTCTGTATTATCTTCGTCAAAGGCCGAAGAAGTTTGCGGATTAACCGTGGTTCCAGGGGAGTGAGGGTTGCAAACTAAAGTACCGACGATCAGCAAAGCACCTACGTGGGGTAGGCAAGAAGGATACATACAAGCTTTATTATCTTGATAGCCATCCAGTTGTTTCCTCCATCAACGAGTAATTCAAAGAACCTCGGGGCAAGGGGCAGAAAGTCATGTGGTCGCCTCCATCCCAATTCACATACAACGTTGATTATCGCAGCTGTTACACTGCTGTCTTCTTGATCATCCAGTAAGCGGTCTTTGATCTTCGGCCATGCAACTCGAAGTGTTTCCGGATAGACCAAAGCAAGCCTGTAAAGACAAACAACGGCCTTTTTCCGGACCACAGCATATGAATGCGAAAGGCGAGGCAAGACATCAGAAAGTAAAGATAATGCAAGTGAAGGCGTGATGATATGCGGCAACGTCACAAGTGGTAAAGACATATTTGGTATGTCAGACGACACAATATCCTGCATCAAAGTCAGATCATGATGCCGCTGCAAAGGTGGACAATTTTCATACCTTTTTCAACAAATTTGTCGCGAGCATGAGCACCTCCGTATCTGGGCGGAAGCTCTGTACGGCACCAAGATAACCAACTCTCTTCTGCATATATTTGGAGGACGACATAACCTCGAGCACATGGAAGGCTGCCCAGGACATATCATAGCCGAACATCTCGAGGTATATAAGTTTCAATAAAGCAGTAGCCTTTTTATCTTCATGATATCAGCTCCTGATCTCTCACTGGACGAAAGGCAATGGTATGATGCAAGGTAGGGTACGAAAGCACGAAGTTGTAGGAGACGGAGGGGTCGCGGGGGAGGGAGTTGCGAACCCATGTCTTGCGATTTTATTTCGATTCTGCATTCTCGGAGACTGTCCTGAATGTATTCCACCTCGCTGCCTTTATGATTCCGCAGACCTCTGATGAGGTCGTACAGTGATTTCTCGAACCTGAATGTACCTGGATATTAGCTATCGATCCTGGATAGACAGAGTATCCAGTTACTGACATGATGAGAGATTCGCCGGTAATCCCGCCGACGAAACAGCACTCTTTTCCGCAGTATTAGACAAAAGGTACGGCTGTATATCGAAGGAGCCTCTAAATCTTGTCATATGCAGGGCGAGTAGTTCCGAGCGAGCAATCCTCAAGAGATCACGATGGACTCGGAGGGGTAGCCTCCGTCTTTTGTGGTGGCTGCTAAACCACGCATGTGTGGGTGGTTCTCAGGGTTAAAGGATCGTAGCGGTCGATTTCAAATTGCGCAAAACCACAAACTCCAGTGAGACTTGAGAGCCATATCTCCTCCAGTTGGATTCGCGTCGCAAGCAATCCTGAGCACGAACTACCTCCGCCAACTCCGCACTGCATCTGGACCTCCGGACCGTGACTTGGCACTAGACTAGTACTTACTAGGACAGCTTGCCCCGAGTCCAACGCTGGCCTCGTAATTGATACTGAGTTGATATAAGTGAAACCTACTATTTTCATCCAACAAAAGAGGGAAAACGACCGATAGAGTCCAATTCTGCCTTAAAGAGCTATCCCTACGCGAATCTCGTCAGAAGACGTCTCTTGCGCTCATTTCTGGTTGGATCATCCGTTCTTAAACCGACAGTCTAGGCATTCTTAGGTATGCGCGTCACCCTTCTGCAGTACTGATTAGCTGACATCTGCCTATTATATTGTTTCCACAGCTCACTCGCCGGCACAGACTGCGATGGGTTCACAGAATCTCCTGGGTCCAGCGGATCCCGCTACCAGTCTTCGTTTGTCGCAAGAGGCGCCCGGGTTCTTGAGAAATAATGCGATTTCAAACGGACGATTCCCGTCATTCCTTAAGTCTGAGAATATGGGAGATTGGATAGCGCACGAACAGCATCTCCTTGCCTGTCTCAGGACAGGAGACGATAAATCCGCTCATATTTTTCTTGACCGGTTGACCGCTCGCTTTGGCCCTTCCAATGAGAGGGTTATGGGTCTCCGAGGCCTGTATCAAGAGGCTGTTGCAGAGGATGGGAAAGCCCTTGAAGGGGTCCTCCATGAGTACGACGAGATTCTCGAGAAGCAACCGGCGAATGTGGTCTGTACCTCGTGTGATTGAATGTTCGCAGTGACATGACTGACTGTGCGACTGGTAGCCCATTCTAAAACGCCGCATCGCGCTTCTGCGGTCAATGTCTAGAATCTCAGACGCTATATCTGCTCTCGTGGAATTTGTCGAGGCCTTTCCTACGGATGCGGAAGCCTGGTGCGAACTGGCAGATCTATACCAAAGCCAGGGGATGAGCTCGCAGGCGATATTTTGTGTCGAGGAGGCTCTCCTTATCGCACCTAATGCTTGGAACGTGAGCATCCGCGCCTTTATCGCTTGAGTCCTGATCTGCATCTGACTCGAACTCTTTAGCTCCACGCCCTCCTCGGCGAATTGCAGTATATCGCCGCTATTTCCACACATGCCGATTCAGAAGAGGACCAACAAAGGCTTCTCGTCAATTCATTCAGGCAATTCTGCAGGAGTGTGGAATTGTGCGATGATTACCTTCGTGGATTCTATGGAATCAAAGTGGTATGATACCTTTTGGCACTGCATTTTCCCTCCGATATATTGTAATCTGACATGGGCCTTACTGACTCAATTCTTCCGCCCTAGACGTCTTCATACCTGCTAGACCACTATTTGCAAAAACCAGACAATAAATCCGGGAAAGGCAATGATAAGAGCCTGTCGAAGGATGTGGTTGAAAGACTCAATATTCTGGCAACGAAGAAGCTTACGGATGCTGTAGAGAAGCGCCAATTGGACATTCAAGGGCCAGGGCCTGGTCAAAGCGAACTTGCAGCAGTCCAGGAGCTTCTGAAGCATCATTGAATCCGTGGGCCTCTACAGCCCGACCACGATGTTTCCTTTCCTTTTTTCCCTACGTGCCTGGTGATGTCTCTGTAACATAATTATTGCGTTCTGAGTAGCATGTAGGTGCTATTAATACACTGCACCAACTTCCCATTCGCGGGATGGCGCACAGACTGACTGTCTGTATAGGTGATCTAGTTGTCTGCTCGGCTAAGGCACTAACTAAGTATCGTCCTGGTTGTGCCTGATCCAGGTACCCTGTTTTTCATTGGACTGTATATGATACCACCTCGATCAGAAATAATATTAGCAATACTATACTGCTCATAATCGAGTAGTAATTAACTGTTAGAATTATTACTGCTATTATTGTGTTCCAGTACGCCACATACTATAGATACCTAGATAGCCAATACATACTCAGTCTACTATGATCTGGAAGGGCGGTGAAGCGCGATGGAGGGGGGACTTGATTTCCGAGAATTCCCCTCCACAAGTTCGTTCGCGACGATAGACAAGTTGACTTAACTTAATTCCTTGGTCTAGAGATGGCGAGAAGACCAGATTAATAGGTATTATTGTCACTCTATAGGTTGGAGTTCCCGGATCTTCGATCCCATTCTTTCTCTGCGCATTCCCGCATTGGCGTGGGATTGTTATTGGGCGTTTGGGCACCAAAAGACGGTTTGGATGTTGATAGTTTGCCAGCTCAAAATGCATGAGGCCCTTTCCCCCTCGCAGCCTCACCATGCCCAACTCCGCCACCAGGTCGCTTGTTGATTCCCTGCCCTGAATTAATGTAATTATTCCCATATTCCATCACTCTGTCCGGCACACACACATTCCTCTTCGTCGCTCCTCACAACACTCCCATCAGACCTCAACGCCATTGAATCCTCTCCACATCTCTCTCTCTGTGTGTTCGCAGCAGTCTCTCCGATAACCCCTCCCCTCGAATGCACGCACAAATCCCCACTGTCCTCGAATGCTCACCATGAGAATCCGACTCTTCATGCTGTGACTTGCAACCTCAACTTGATTCCAGCCATTGAACTGTATGGACCACCTCTACCCCGGTAGTACAAGTGTATCCCAATTACCCGCGATAGGGAACCATCATTTCGAGCACTGGAGGCTGATCCTCTCCGTATGTTTACAGAGCAATAAGCGCGTTTATTGAAACCGTCAACCGTCTTGGACGTTATCCGGCCTAAGGATCCTCGTCCGCTAGAGGACTCACTCTGAAGAGGGCGACTTCCAACAAATCTCTATGACGTGCGTTCTTTCAATCCCGTCAGCATAGATAATCGCAGCGAGAGAGCTCTCTGCTGATGAACATCTTTGGGTCAACAGGTTCAACATCACCATTGATCACTCCAGTCCGCACGACTCGGATCGCTCATCCTTGTCTGACGAAGAGGACTCGTCGGGCGTACAGGTCTCCCCTCCATCCATAGCAGGAAGCCATGATTACCACGACCCGTACGATGATGGGGGCGAATGGGCGCATCTACCGTATCCTGACGAACTGAAGCCGTCCGACTCCGCATCTCGGCCCAGGACTCATGCGTTCCATGGATCGCGTTCAGCCTCCCGTCGCCGCATCCCCAGACGACGAGACGTCATGCATGAACGAGAGAGTTACTCTCGTCGTACGCGACGACACCATTCACCACCACCGCCGGCCTCTCCTGAAAGTAGTGATTCCGCTGATGAATACGAGGGGGGGTATGCGCATGCGCCTCAGGACCGCCGATATTGGCCGCCCGTGGCGCATGCCCCTCCCACAGGGTACGCACATAGTACTTCGTCGGGACCTTCATATAATCCCTATAACCAGGGCGCTGTACCACATGGCGCATTACCACATGGCGCATTTCCATATCCCGGCGGGCCTCATCCGCCACCTGCATCCGATCAATTGGTGAGGCTAGGTCATCTCGGAGGCCATCCGCCGCAATACGCCGGTTCCCCTCCATATGGATATGGTTCCCAGTTTCCCCATGTTCACAGTCCTCCCACCGTGTCGCCTTATTTTGGCCATGAGCACCATGCCGACTACCTTGGACACCACGTGCATCGCCCTCCTCCTCCTCATTCTCATCACTCTCATCACCAGGCAGCTCACCCCCGCGGTCGACGCCGTGCTCATAGCCCACCGGAACACGCCATGTCGCATACAGTCCCACCGCCCGCTGCTGCACCATACGGGGCGCCTCCTTTTGGCCCATCCGACATGGTGCCATACGGACATCCTGGCTATCTCCAATATAATAATCCATACCAGGTAGTCCCAGGAATGCCGCCGCCGCCGTATTTCAATCCTTACCCCCGTGTTTCTCCACCACCGCGCGCGGCGACCACCCCGTCGGCAACATCGGAGGCAGATACGGCAAAGGATGAAGCAATTGCTAGACTCGAGAAACTCATTCTCGACGAGCGATTAGAGAGAGAAGCCAGAGAAGCTGCCCGCCAAGAAGCTATCGAGAGAGAGGCGGCTGAACGAGCTGCCAGGGAGGAGCGAGCGGCTGCTGAGAAGAAGATTGCTGATGAGGCTGCTGCAAAGGCTGCTGCTGAAGCAAAGGCGGAAGCAGAAAAGAAGGCTGCGGAGGAGGCTGAAAAGGCGAAGAAAGCGGCCGAGGAGGCAGCCGCGGCGGCGGCGGCAGAAGCAGCAGCAGCAGCTACAGAAGCAGCCAATGCAGCGGCAGAAGAGAGAATTGCTGCTGCTGCTGCCGCTGCCAGCGCCGCAGCAAATCAACCTCCGCCGGAGAAGAAAAAGCCCATAAAATTTAAGGATGCAGTTGGTCGGAAATTCAGCTTTCCTTTCCACCTTTGCTGCACCTGGCAGGTAAGATTCTCTACAGCATGAGCCGTTTGTGACTTGAAGGGACTGTTACTTACTATCGTCCGTCCGTCAGGGAATGGAAGAGCTCATACGGCAGGCATTCCTCCATGTCGAGGTGATCGGACCACATGTCGCTGAAGGGCATTACGACCTAGTAGGGCCGAACGGTGATATAATTCTCCCACAGGTCTGGGAGACTGTAGTTGAGCCAGACTGGACAATCACCATGCATATGTGGCCGATACCCGAAAAACCAAAAACTCCAGAGCCTCCACCACCACCTCCCCCTCCCCCTCCGCCCGAGCCTGTCGCGGATGATAATGCCATAGTCACCGTTGTGGAGGAGCCAAAGAAGGCGGAATCAACAGGTATGATAGAGACTTCCCGAATTCTCTCTGTCGTCGGCTTCCATTCTGCGCGCTGTTTCTGTGTCGCATTGCTCCATCTGGCGTTGTCGTGGAATTTCTAACCGATGTCCTGCTTTAGGCCCTAAGAAACAACGTGTGAAAGCCCCTGATCCAGGCGCATTCGCTATGTGGATGGTTGGTGGTAGTCGGGCGAGGGCTATCAAGTCTTTAAAAGCGGCAAAAAAGCCTGAAGTACTTTGACATATGATCTCTGCTGTGTTGTAAAACTGCTCCAGCTGCTCAGGAGAACAGTGTTCAAGGCTGTGGTGGAGGCTGCTGGGTAGTTGTCAGTTGTCAGTTGCAAGGCAGCGAACCCCCCTCACTCATTGTTGATGCAAGATTTTGGCCTCTTTCAGCAGCCCCTGAGGAGCAGATCGCTGTCAAAAGATCCTGTTCAGCTGGTGGTTTTCATACCATCTACTTGACGTGATGTACTTCAGGGGGGGCATGGCTTTTCCTCTTGGTTTAACCGAGATTGGTTTCTCGTGCCTTTTTTCTAATGTTTTGTTGGGGAGGATGGATGTCGTTGCATTCTTTGTTTACGTTACGCCAATCACGAACTGCTTGTTGTATCATACCCGGAAGCGCTCTAGATGCTGTTATGAGATCGGCCGAAGAAAATATAGTTATAGTTTTCTATTTACCAATTTCTCCTACGATATGTTACTATACTGATCAGGGTGCACTGCTTGTATTGTGGAGGAAATACGACAGGCTGACACTGGGCCTCTTATTTTCTTTTTTATTTCACCGCATGGATTACTTCTCCCTACTGGTAACTGACTATATGCGGTTCAACGCGCTCGGAAAAAACGGACTATCCCTGATTGATGTGGCCAGCCACCCTGTATATATTTATATATGTAATTCGCAACTATTTTATCTTTTAGGCACGAGAGGCTTCCAGCCACTCATATCATCCGCATCGTTGTCGAGAAGATTATCTGCAAGAGCACCCCTGGGCGCCCCATTATTCCTTATCGGTAAGCCCGGGGGCACATCGGCACGCGGGGAGGAGTTCTTTGACTCAAAGCCCTCTACTCCACGCGCTGGAAGCGCAGGTTTCCGTCCTTGTAGCTCGGCGGTGCGATAATTTGCGCCACCAGAACTGAGAGACAGACTAGAGATGGAATTTGTGTCTTTCTCAAAACTAGTGCTAGAAGCCAATGATGCTGGTTTTCTCGGTATTGGTGGTGGAGCCTTTAGCTCTTCTGACCGGGCCAGGTTATTCTCTGGACTTTTCGACGCATCGATATCGTGTCTCTCGAGACCGTCCAGTTCAGCGTGTAGCGCTGTCTGCCTGCCTTGACGTCTTGGTGCTGGCGGGGCTGGCGGGGTGGATTTCTTCCCAGGCGTTGATAGAGATGTGGAGTCATCCTTCTTTCGAAGAGGCAATTCTGATGGGTATATCCAATCAGGGATTCCGTCGGGCGAGAAGGGGTTTGATTTCTGATATATGTTTGGAACTTGGCCATCTGCAGGCGGCTTGATTGTCGACCTGGAGGGGACACCTTGTTCATGTTAGTTTGACCATTTACGGGCATAGAAAAAGGGGTTTTCTTTTTCTCTCTCTCAATACTTACCAAGAGGTTCAAGCCACCACTTCTGACGGTCTGAACTAGGCGACGGCAAGTCAGGAGAGATGGGTACGAGTTCTTCTCCCCCTTCTGTATCTGCGGATCTGCCGAGATCAGGTATCAAGTCGTCTGTACCGTGTTTGAACTTCTCGTAGAGAGAGCGACTGAGTCTTTCCTTCAGCTTCTCATCTATGACATGTATGGTGCAGTCAAACATAGCCCAGACAGGACGATGGTCTGAAAAACGTAAATCTGCCGTCGCATAGTGAGATTGTCGGAGATTCTTGCCCTTCCACAGCACTCTGTCGCACCATGCGGGAATGCGCGCTTTTTCTCTGCAGTGCGTTAGATTATGCAAGGTGGTTTGATTCGTTTTTCTTTTCTAATTCAGGGAGTCCTTACGAGGTGTCGTATTCATCAGATCCGATGTCGTATTTGTAAGTTGGTGGGAATGTAATTGGCGCTTCGGAATAGAATTTAAAAGTCCTTCCTGCCATCATCTGCAGATTTAACTAGAAGATTGTCAGTGGACAATAAGCGCGATGAGGAAAGTAGATGATGGGGTTACCTGATCATTTTCATAGAGTTTATCGAACATTCCTAGCTTGATGTACTCCCTGACTTTGTGGTCACTGAGGCCTATGCGATAGTTGAAATCACCAAGCCAGATGACGGTGTCATGGTCTTCGATAGACCTATTCCTTTGAAATCTCAGACCATGACTGATAGTTTCATAATCCCGATTCCTCTCGTCATAGTTCGCAAATCCGGCGGCAAGATGTGCAGTGACAAAACACATTCTAGTGTTCGAGTATTCGAACCGAATAGCACAACCGCCTTTGTTGCCTCCCATGCCAGAAAGACCGGTCTAGTTGCGTAATTAGCCTGGTACAAGCAACAGTGAGAGGGAAATTTGAGCGTACCTTTTTAACACTTCCTTCCACGTTCTTAATGTCACTAAGGGCATCGGTTCTCACGTATATGAGAAGAGCGGCCCCAACGAGTTGGCCGCTACGAAGAAGCACGTATCGTGAGGGCCCTTGCCTGCTAGCAAGGTCGTTTAGACAAACTTTGACAGCCTCCTCCCAGACCTTGCGTGTCCGTGGATCAGTAGACATTATTTGTTGAGGGCTCAACTCCACGATCTCTTGAAACCCGACAGCTACTATGGCCGGTCCCTCCCCATGCTCATCAAATGCAGAGGACAGCCAGGGTGAAAGGTCAGTAGATGCACCTTCGCTCCTTCCATTGAGGTTGAAAGTGCCAACCCAGACGCGGATAGATTTAGTCGAGGAGTATTCCGTGAGCTGGCGGTTCATCTCAGCAGTGACCATATCACTGATCGGGTCATATAAGTGAACAGACAACTGGTTCGTTAAGCGACCTAGCAAGAGATCTATCGTGTTTTGTCGAGCCTTATCCGTAAAATTATTCACATACAAGCGCGTGGCACTCTTGCGTGCGTCTGCAAGAGCACCTGCCAGTGACATTTTGCCGTGTCTAGTAAATGAGCTTTTGAGAGCCCCAGTTCCAGCGTAGATCTTTGATAACGCGTCACCATTGTCGGCCCACAGACTTGAATGCCTCATCTGGAGGTCTTGCGTGACTCTTCCGCCATGCTGAATCAAGAAAGTATCAAGAGCCATCAGACTAATGATGGTCTGTACGAGGTTTGTCCTGTCCAAGCAATCAAGACAATTGGTTCGGAAAACGCCTTCTTGCTGGATAACAACCGCCGAACTCTTCGGGTAGTGTTTCTCGTTTGTGGGAGACTCTGACTGACGGAAGACATCTTCCGACAAGAAATAAGCAAATCCATCCAACGAGTTTTCAACCTCAACCCGAATTTGACGGCCGACATCGTAGCCAGCCGGACCGCGAGCTTCAACATGGAAATCAAACTCAGTAGCTCGCAATAGATGATGGTCTGACGAAGAGCCCGGGGCACCTCGCTGTCTGAGTGAGCTTCTGGAAATATGTTCACGGAATTTGGCGGACAATTCGGCTTCCCCTGACTTGAGCGCGCTGAGAAGGTTGACCACATGTACTGCTCCGTACTCGTGTTCAAGGAACTCAAAGTGCTTGTCAAACGCATGCTGCGTCGCCTCGAAAGAGCGTGTAACCTCGATTTTTTGTTGCCCAGGGAGGAGGCCGGGGGTCTGCTCCCAAAAGATAGGAACCGAACCACGTACTTGAACGTAAGAGAAATTTATCCCCGGGGGACTCCATAAAATGAGCTCAGTCTCGACGAAATTTGAGACGTTCCCATCGTCATCTATCCCTCTCGAGTTGAATCTGGTGCCAGCTCGCCGCCACGATTGACGTGATATGAGGGTCAATGTTGAAGGGAGATTTGACCGCACCTGAGGAAGCGGATGGGCTGACGCAGGGATGGTCAACGTCCCGGCGAACCCTCGTATGACAGACGTTAGAATTCGAGAGGCATCGAGCGCCACTCTTTCGTGGCTAGCTAGGCGGCTCCTGAAGAGAAGAAGAGGATTGATCATATAATGATTCCATAACATGTCTCCGTCGAGACTATCGATATCGAAGGCGGTCGACTCATTGTAACTGATAGCTCGTCAGCTTGGCTCCTTTGGACCCAGGCAGGTACGATGTCTACTCACCGGTCCTGGAGGCGATCCGTGAGGTTGAAGTCGAGGCTGTAGTAGAAACTGCCATCATTCAGGAGTTTTTTCAGAGCAAGGAATGGATGGTCTGTAACAACATCTCTAGGGTCCTGACTGAAGCTACGGCTGGTATCCTCAGCTCCCCATTGGGAGCCTGCTTCATATTCCAGTCCATTCTCATAATCGGAGCGATTTAGACAATCTGCCGGAATCAGCTTAGTCCTAGGGACGTGTTCAGAGATATATACTGACAAAATTCTACGTTATCAATTCTTAGGACGGTCTCGCCTGGTCTAACTGTAGCCGCCTTCGAAGAGGCGGTAGCAACGCAGATAAAGACGTCGTGATTCAGTGTGATAAGACCCAGGGTACCGTGCCCCTCGCCCAGCAGTCTGTATTCTCTTAGATTGATCGAGGAGGCACTGCAGAACTCGACCAGGCAGCGTGGGGTCTCATTATTGCCAGCTTCCGGTATCCCATTAGACGATTCCCCCGCAATCGGTGTGTGCCGGAAGATCAGCGCATGTTCGCTCGTTACGAGGGCAATTGTGCGATCAGGCTGTTCTCGACAGAGAACACGAAGGGTCGACATGATCTAGGGGAACTGTGCGTCCACCATCCAAGACCAGATCGACCGATCATGGGGGTGGAGGGGAGCGGTTTGCTGGAGGGGTTGAATGAGTTGAGATGTGGTGAGCTTGAGCCGGCGATTTGCGTCAGAAGGCTTGCGCGTCGCTCCGGGGAGGGCGATTACTGTGACAGATCAGTGCCAAAATATAATACTTAACATCACTGCGCCTGGAGTTTTCTCGCAGAGCGCAGAGAAAGTCATCGATTGATGGTCGTGTTATTAGACCTTTAATGTACTAGTTAGTGTTGGCCAATAACTAGTTAAGTCAAAGTAGGAGTTCTTAGGTCATCAGCCAGGCTCGTGCCCCGTTGCTGGTTTAAGCCTTACGGTCTTCAAGAGAGGGATTAATTACCAAAACAGGTAGATCTCTGTATAACTAAGATAAGATAATAATAATTAAGTTAATGAATTGAAGAATACTAAGCTAGTTAACTATATAAACGTATTGTGGACAGGACTCTCACGTCTTCCGTGAGATGAAATAATGTCGACTGCTCAAGGTGACTCGAGATGGCTTCCAGCAGAGTTAACGAGGACCTGCAAGTCACCAGCGACACGTTTACAGGAATCGTTCAAGCGTTCCACGTGGGCAAGTATGAGGCTTTCTATCTCAGCACGCCTCTGTATGAGTTCAGCCAGGCGTTTAATCCGAGTCGCCCGGCGCCCGGCGCTAATCTGGCGTCAGAAACCGAGCCAACTTTCTAAGTTATAGAAGCTGGCTGACATACATAGAACGCCTGCTAGCGATAACTCGATTATGTAGATGCAGCTCGAATTCTTGTGCTCTCGATTGGTGATGTTCCTCAAGCGCCTGTTTGTGGCGTCTAGCGCGCTCTTCGAACTAGTCACGGACGGAAGAGTGTCAGCGTGGCAGCGATGTATATATGTCTTCAGACCAGAAGACACTGTGATACTACTTGGCTCACAGATGCGTCCATGTCTTTCAAGGAAAAAGACATATCAGCGGACCCTTGGGCCGCCTGTCTTCGTGACAATGGCTGCTGGCGCCCCGAACGAGCGTTGCCGGGTTTTTTCTTAGCAGCCATGATCAGAGTATTTCCAGCGTCAAGAACAAAGAACCAGGCTAATCACACAGCTCTCTGGTTGGACAGTGAGACGAAGTTCGAGGGCAAAAGTCTGGGTTCCGATCGATAACTAGTCAAATGAACTACTCCGTAGTGAGTTAAGTGAACTACTTAAAACTAAGCGCTGGACGGCAAAAAAAAAGTCTTAGTCATCACACCTATCTCCGCATGGTTATTTTCTTCAAGTCGCTAGAATATCTCAACGCCAACCACGGGTTGATTAACGGGTTGACGAGGGGATTCTTATAACAGAACGGGCCTTTTAAAGATACAGATTATCTCGTCTGTTCCAATCCCAAGTGGCCCAAAATGGGTCTCGCAGGCCCTCGAAAGTGAGTGAGCAGCGCTAGGACGACGTGCGACTGCGACTGCTGCTACTAATGCTAATGCTAATGCGCTTATTTTCCAGGAGGACCAAGATCTCTCATGACCCAAACAATACGAATTGGGCACGTTCGACTAGTGGCTTTGGCCACAAAATCATGAGCTCGCAGGGGTGGACTCCTGGCAGTCTCCTCGGCGCTCGCGATGCTGCGCATGCTGATCATTTCACCGCAGGCAGTGCCTCTCATATCCGGGTCTCTCTGAAGGATGATACTCTCGGATTAGGCGCGAGACCGAAGCGCGATTTAATTGACGGCCCGACCGGATTGGACGCTTTTCAGGGCCTGCTGGGTCGACTCAACGGCAAAACAGATGCGGAGCTGGAGAAGGAACAGCGAAAGCGTGACGACGTCAAACTCGCTATCTATACTGCAAGAAAATGGCAGGCAGTTAGATTCGTCAGTGGCGGTTTGCTCGTCCCTGAGAAGATGGAGGCGCTTCCCAACAAGACTCGAGAGGAGCCCGATAAGCAAGGGCCTAGCGCTGCAGACTCTGCTGAGGAATCACAGCCGGAGTCAGAATCGGAAAAGGAAAAGTCTAAGAAGTCTAAGAAATCTAAGAAATCCAAAAAGTCCAAGAAGGGTGATTCCGACGTCAAGCCAGATGCAGACAGTCGGTCGTCTTCCAAGAGCAAGCGCAAAGAGTCTAAGAAACGGAAACACGGTGGTGGAAGCGATCAATCCGATGATAATCAAGAAGGCGACGAAGAACAAAAGGCAGTCCCCAAGCCTTCCAAGTCGAAGGATGCAGAGACCAATGGGTCCCAGACTTCTTCAAGATCTGAAACGCCCGCGACCTCGAGGGAGCGCATTCCTATGGGAAGGCATATTTTCCGAAGCAGACATATCCAGCAAAAGAAAAAGGCACTTATGGACGATAAATCGCTCAATGAGGTAATTGGCTGCATCCTGCCTTCCATATCGTATGTGCTCGCATCATCTAATTGTCACGGCAGATATTTATGATCAAATCCTGAACACCTGATCTAATCACGGACATACCGACCTACTATAGACGAATCAATCTTCGTCACAGCATTTCCAGCGGCAGGCCGCTGGATATACAATTGAAATTCGATACCAATAGAGCATCTGCCATCTTATCTGAAAAAGTTGTCACATGGGTTGATATCAAAGCCTCTGGCCCCTCACACTCCGCCATTTGTCTTTGCAGGCTCAGTGAGGAATTGTATAGAGTGATATTCAAGAGATTGAAGAATAAAGGGAGTAGATACGCGCTACGAGTAGGAGTGTGAAATCAATCTAAATATATATATATATATAAATAATATGGTATAGAAGTTTCTAAATATGGGATCTGCCCGAGAAGGCAGGCGGTGTAGAGTAAACCGAGTGTAACAACGTCATCCAACTCCGAGTAGAATAATAATCAACGAACTAGTTACAACTCTCACTTGCGCTCCTCTCCCCTGCTCTTTCCTTGACTCTCTGCTGCTTATAATTGATTTCTCCCCCAGCGGACTCTCTATGTCCTTTATTTGACATTGGAGGTTTTGCCATTCGCCCTCCTCCCTTACACCTACGGTCATAACCTAGTCTGCCGCGGTACTTACCGGGCACATGGCTGCGGATTATTAGACTCGCTACGTTCCACATCGTTCTCCTTACCGAGCTCAACACCCCCTTTGCCAGGTATATCGCCTGCTAGATATTGTACTCGCTACATGAAAACTCTCGCGCGACCACGTCCATGTCCTCAGTTCATATCCTTCCTCCGGAGCCTTCAGGCGCCCGCGAAGGTGTCAATGTGACATCCAAATTCAGCGATGTCGCAGCTGTAGATGAAACCTCAGAAGCTACATCTACTATCGGTATAGGAAATGACACTCAGCTGGAGGGTCAGCCCGGACAGTTGTCAGACGTCACAAAGGGCCCAACAGCGGACGGTATCGCCCGTCATCCCGACAGCGGCGAGAAGCATGCTCCAGAGTCTCGTAGAGACCCTGGTGGCTTAGCAGCACCTTCGGAAACTCCTCAGAAAGAGGCGGTCAGATCCATCACAATTGAAGATCCGCACAGCAGAAATGCGCCTGGAAAACAGTCTGGAACCACTAATGGAAAGAGCCATGGGTAAGAGTCAACTCTACTTTTCCCTTTTAACCCCCCCTCGCTTCATGGCATTCGAGCTGACGATCAGACTGCAGTATCCGCTGGGCGCCACTGAATGTCGGCCTAGAACGGCGCCTTCAGACGTTCGTCGTCCTTTGCCATACACTAACTATACCTATCTTTTTGACTCTTTTTTTCTTCCTGTGTGCCATACCCTTGTTCTGGCCTCTACTCATCCCGTACTTGATATACATTCTACTTTTCGCTGACGGTGCCACATCCGGGACTTTGCGTGGCCGTAGTAATTTTCTGCGTTCGCTTCCTGTTTGGTCGCTGTACGCAAACTATTTCCCTGCCCGTCTGCACCGCTCGGTGCCCCTGGAGCCAACTCGAAAGTACATATTTGGGTATCATCCTCATGGCATCATCTCGCACGGAGCCTTTTCTGCCTTTGCTACAGAAGCTCTTGGCTTCTCTAAACTTTTCCCGGGGATCACGAACACACTGCTTACCCTGGATTCAAATTTCCGGATCCCCTTCTACAGGGAGTATGTCCTCGGCATGGGACTTGCGAGCGTTTCCCGCGAGTCGTGCGAGAACCTGCTGACCAAAGGCGGCATTGATGGAGAAGGGATGGGCCGTGCCATCACGATCGTGGTAGGCGGGGCTCGGGAGTCTCTTCATGCGCTACCTCATACTATGCGTCTGGTCTTGAAGAGCCGCAAGGGGTTCGTGAAGCTGGCAGTCCGGACAGGAGCGGATCTTGTTCCCGTCCTAAGCTTTGGGGAGAACGAATTATATGATCAAGTACGCTCAGACGAGCACCCTCTCATACACAAATTGCAGATGCTGGTCAAGCGGACTATGGGATTTACAATCCCCTTGTTCCACGCTCGGGGAGTATTCAATTATGACGTGGGCCTGATGCCTTATCGACGGCCAATGAATATCGTTGTTGGCAGGCCTATTCGCGTGGTTCAGCAACGGAAGGGGGCGCCCCTGGATGAGCGCTACGTGGACGAGCTGCATGCCAAATACGTCCAGGAGTTGGAGCGGATATGGGAAGAATACCGAGACATCTTCTCCGCCGACAGAGTCTCAGAGCTGGAGATTTTAGAGTAACCAGATTTTCTCTGATACTATATTCCAGAAAGCATGTTTTCAGGTGCGGCTGAGCGTATAGGTCGATTGACAGATCGGAAGCCCTTCCTAAGTGGTCATGGCGTTTGTTATGAGAAGTTACCTTTCCCATATATTGAGTCGAGAGTATTAATGCTATGAAAAGGCTGGACCCTTAACAGCGCAGTACCCACTGCTGCTGCTGCCAGTTCTGAAAAGTCGAAAGCGCGAGACATGCTTGCAGGGTCGGTTCTTATCAATAATGGTTTCTCGTGACATTCTCCTTTAGTTAGATAGATAGATACATGTATGCATAAGATAACAATAAACACGGCGCTTCCAATGCACGCTTCAGAAAAACAACCATGAGTAGATGCTCCAATCCTGTAGAAAGCAACAAGCAGCTATTCTGAAGAAATATATAGCAACGATCACTGTTAATTTGGGCGACGGAGAGAAATAGACTCTTTACTCGATGCACAATCTTCTCACCACAGCATGCCGTCCCAGTGGCCACCGCCATCGATATTCTGCCACGCAGATTCTTTTATAGCCTTATCCCATCCCAAGATCACAGCCAACAGACGACATGTCATGCTACTGACGCCGCAAACCACCATATCAGTCTGACCCAGCACCGCCAGGTCAAGTAGATAGGCACGACCGATGAATTTCCGCAAATAGAGAGCGTTATCATTCCCGGCCGCGTGATGGTTGTTTTCCGAATCAGATACGTGCTCTTGCAGATGCAAGAAGTGACCTAGATGCCTCTTCGAAGCTGGTGGTCCTGCTCGTCGGGTGTATGACAAACCCAGAGACCAAAACATATCTTTGAAAAAGCCGCCTTCCCATCCGATATTGTCGTCGATAGAAGATTTCTTCGCTTGGCCTTGGGACGCCGAGGCTTGATCTAGCGTTTTCTTAGTTGCCAGAGAAATGAAATGTTGTGCCTTTTCAGCACCTGAGAACTCGGTATTGTCATAGACGTCTGGATCATCCGAGGCTAGGATCAATTTTGAAGCTGTTCTCGCTTCGTTGATAGAATGTTTATTATGGGTTGCAGTCAGTGAACTTTCAAGTATTCTTTCGGCTGCCTCTCTGTATTGCTCTAGGGGTATGTAGGAGTCTCGATATTGGAATTCCCGTGGATGGAGATCACCGCGGCGAACGTGGATTCCGACCTGCTTGCCTCCATTAGACTGCACTGCAGATTTGAGTTCGTCGGAACGACTCTTCGAGTAGGACATGTCTTCATCAGCTAGTTTGAATAATGATTCATAGCCTGCTCGAAGGAGAGAGAAGATGTGTCTGTGACGTTCGACCCCTGTCTTGCCGCGGTCTGTAAACTGCTTCTGGAAGCTATCACCAAAGGTCCAAGGCGCCGTTGCCATTGACACAACCAGATGGCGTGCTTCATGAGGACAAGGGACTCTTTCTCTGGGAGGAGGTGGCAAACAGTCTGGTTTTGGAGGCGGTTGGAAATACGAGGTGTAGTTCCCATACGCCCAATTCGTATCATCGATAAAGAAAGATCGTCCTTCCTTTTGAGCGAGACCATAGCCCATCCACAGGCCCCATAGGGTCTTTCCAAGTCCTGCCTCCTCGCTCTGCAATACGTAAGTCAGACTCTTCTTGCAGACCTGGTTGTTCGAGTGAGAACCGACGGCCGTATCTTCCTGCTGTCCTTCATCCAGCGGCGGTAATAGGCCTTGTTTCGCAGCGTCGGAAATATCCACGAAGCCCGGATCTTTCTGATAGTAACTGTGAGAATGACCCTGCGGACTCCGCCCTGCCATCTCCGCGACACTTCTTGAGATCTCCTCGCATTGAGAGCGGAGTCTAGCGTATTCCTTAGGGGTAAGTGGAAAAGCCAGATCCTGCGGGATCGAGACCGTCCATTTCGGCTTCCCTTCTAAGCCAGTGATAGCGATTGGAATCGGCTGCTCGGGCAGCGTCTCCGTCCCAACAATCTCATACGCATCTCTACCCGTGGGAACGAAATCGACGACGTCCACAAACTGAGATGATAGAAGAAACGCAACAACCCTCTTAATCAGGATGAACACAACTATCAAGGCAGATATATAGAATAACAATCGACGAATTCTGCGGTTCCATCGCGGTTGGAACTTCTTGCCCTTTGGAGGAGCTGCTAGAAATGGAAGCCCTGGTGACGGAAGAGGCGAGTCGACTAATGGTATTCGCAGATTATGCTGAGATGAAGATGTCTCGGGAAAAGTGCTTCGAGTGGGCGTCTTCCGAAGAGACAAGCTCGAAGGGGGCTCACGGGACGATAGCAGCATGTTTTCGTTTTTTTTTTTTCGTTCCCCGTAGAGTGCAGTATGTGTCTCTCTGTGCGTGTGTATGTATATATATAGAGAGAGAGAGAGAGACAAGCAAAACTGCTTAGGCTCGAGAAAGCAGAGCCGTCATGCCATTTATCAGACGAGCGGTTCTTCTGATTGCCCTCGAAGAGATAAACACGATAATTGACCTCTGGATCGCAAGAGGCGATCTTGTAAACAGAAAAAGTATATATCAGAGACTCCCCGAGTCTGACATGCACTTCAGATACCAGAAGATGCAGGGATCAAGCAAAAGATGTCATCTTGCGAGAACAGCGAGCAAACCCACGAGCCCGTTCGTCCTCAATGTCGATCAGAGAGAGACCCAGTACTTACTTAGTAGGTAGTCTAGTCTCTCAGCTGCAATTGGAGTGGGTCGCTCATGTCCAGGAGTAGTAATGAAGGAACAGTGCAATGATACCAAAGAAATTAATGGGAGATGGATTGTCAACACTATCTTGACGCTCCAGAGCGCGACTGACAGTTAGTCCATCTGCTAAAAAGTAGAAAAAAAAAGAAAAAAAAAGAAAAAAAGGCGGGGAGCCGTTTGGCCTATGACTACTTCGAGTAGCCAGGGGACAACCAGATGTCAAAAGAAAAAGAATACAAGGATTGGAACAGAAGGGCCATGTGTTGAACGTACAGTATAACAAGATCAGGAGGAGTTTCGAGAAAGCCGAAATGTTTCATCGACGGCGGAAGTTTCCAGGTGCGAAATGCCGGGTGCAACTCCATTTTTGCCTGCGTCAGTGTGGAGAGAGAAAAGCCCAAGTAGCTAGCTAAAGGGAGAGAGAGCACCACATACTCTACGCCACCCACGCCTCATCACTCATCGCCCATGTCACTTCACAAGTTCACGATGGCATGCGAGGCCTACATTATTCGCTGTTAGCTCGAGCGCGACCCGAGACGGCGGTTTCAGGGTCTGACAGGTATTAACACTGGGAGATCGCCAACGGGCTGTCGACCGGAAATCGGGCGCAGTTGAAACCTCCACTGGATAGATAGACAGGGTCCAGGGAGAAACATCAGACTGGGGGTACTCTACCATAGAAATCTCCGGAGCCTGTTGTCATTTGAATTCGCGCTTACTCAAGTTGCACTGCATGCTACCATCTGGGTGATTGTTTTCCTCCTTGAAACTACTTAAGGATCCTTGACTATGTATTACAGTACACCGAGGTACTCGTTCAAAGTTCTAGTCTAGGTCCAATACGCCTATGCGACTGAGAAGGCTGTAGCAGCATCCAAGGCGGACAAAATGTCTGTCAAGACTCGAACAATTGATGTACAGTATTATTATTAGACTCCTGCCATCATATGGATCAACCACATCACTCTCTCATGCTAATATTATACTATACACTCGGAAACAGGAGAATAGGCAAAATTTGAAACACTATACATACAATCGTTCGAATTATGGCAGAGAACATAGCCAAATTATGACACTAATCATTGCTCATATCCCACCAAGAACGGTCATGACGACAGCCTGGGAATAAAGATCACATGAAAACAGTCGATTAGATAAAAAGCCGTCAATAAATAAATAAAAAAAAAAAAAAAAACGCTATGGAAAAGAACACGTGGGTATCAGGAGATCAGAGGTCAAGTAATACGCAACAAGAATGACAAGGTAAACACTCAAATCCTCCAAGACGTACGCCTTTCCGTAAACCAGACTCCGTAGCAGATGGATTGCGTGCTCAGGTCGACTGCCTGTCTGGGAATGGCACTTTCGGAGTCGGGGTCGTATTCAAGCCCGGGATTGTTGTTGCTGAAGCCGAAACTGGTCGGCTCTCGTTGGCAACGCGCATACTTCCACGCGAACCCTTTATTAGCTGGCCGCTCTCAACCCGATCCTGGATCATCTCATCGAGCATACGGGACATTTCGTCCACACTCCTTCTCTTTTTTGCTTTTTCCTTCTCGGACGTCTTTAACGAATCGTTGTTATCACCTGGACCACAAAGAACTGCAGACGCTGTCTTGGAGCTACTGTTGCTCCCGGTACTCCGACGTACCAGCATGGTTCTGTTTTCGGGCGCAATTAGATCAGGAGTCATACAAGCCAGATCTCGCTGGCGAGCCGCTGACCGCAGTGCAGTAAGCATGCGATCCTTGTCATCAAGTTGAATCCGTAGCTCAGCTATTTCATTATCCTTCTCACGAAGCAGGTTCACAACATCAGGATCATCCGCAGACACGTTTCCAGATTTGATCTGCTGCTGGAGGCCCATAGACGTCCGCGAATGGCTAGAGCGTCTTGCTTGCAGCAGTCGTCTTTCAAGTGTGGATATGTACCTGTTCTTGTCTGCAAGATCCGCTTGCAGAGCACTAACTTGCATCTGAAGACTAGCCGTGCCATCCCCGAATTCGCCCATGGTGTCCTCATCGTCCTCATTCGGAGAGGACACTCCGGGATAGGAAGCACGGATCGAGCGATCGACACTGTTGAAGGACATCATGGATACCGTTCGATTCAATGAATGCGCACCCAGTGTGGATTGGCTGACGGAGGAACGTAGAGATCTAGTACCATCATTGAGGGTGCTGGACATCCTCGACAGCCTACCCAGTGCAGACATTGTGCCACTATTCACACCCGTAGATTTTGAAGAGAGAATAAGGCGGTTAAGATGCTCAATACGCTCTTTCAAAGCCGTCCTGGCCAGCTGCATCTCCAACATCTGTTCCTCGTGACGGACCTGAGCTTCGTTCTCCAGCTGCTTCTCCTCCATCTTAAGCTCTTTCTCAGCCTGGGCCTTAGCCTGGCCCTCGAGCTGGCTGCGCAGTGACTGGATCTCCATGCGATAGCGTTCCAGAAGGACACGACTCCCACCATCGCCAGAGCTACCAAGCGCTTCTTCAGCCTTCTTCGCATGACTGACGATGTTGTTCTTGGCTCTAGCAGCGAATTTCATGGTATTCAGCGTCTCGCCCGTGTGTGAGTTCGCCGATGCTGCGCTGCCAGCTGACCCTAGCTGGATCGTACAGAGGATACTGACCAAGGAGTTTCCGGACAACGCAGGTTGCAGCAGCCGGGTCAGCTTACTGTCACGATATGGCAGATGTTTTCCATCTCGGTCCGCCCCGTTCTTGTCCTTAGTCTCAGAGAGCTTCGAGATAACCGTGCCAAGCGTGAGCAAGCTCTTGTTGATATGGGCACCTTCTTGACGTCGTTCCTTATTGTCGGCGGCTCTCTCGGAACCCGCCAGATCGATAAGACTCAACGTTGATACCCTTACTCCACCGGGTACAATTGCCGAGCGCTTATCGTGCGAAGCACTGCCTGGGGGTGCTCGCTCTCTGCTTTCCACAACGATCTGGACGACGGCATGACTGCGCGAACTGCGAGCGTTGAACTGAGTGCTGGCAACTCTTCTGGCATGATCACCTCGAGCAATGACTCGAAGCAATTGAGTAGGGCTCTGCACGATCTCCTCCTTTAGGGGAGTAGCGTATACACCTCGTTTGCTGTCTTCGCGTAATTTGATTTCTTCCTGTTGAGCGATTCCGGGGCCGTTTTGGGTGGAAGCAGAAAGCAAGTCGTGGATCTTTTCGTTGTAGATCTCCAGGTAGCTAACGCGCAGAAGGAACTCCCTGTGTGGGGTTTCCCTAATATAGGAGAAAATATCTGTGATGGCCAGCGGGATTACTCCAGGCGATGTTGCTGTTCCCTGCATAGAGAAGGTCTTTCCCGTTCCAGTCATACCGTATGCGAAAACCGTTCCGTGGTAACCTTCCATGACTCTCCGTACGAGACGCTTCGCTGCGGCATCGTATACCTTGGCATTGTTGTCGTGGGTGGTGAATACATTATCTTGAGGAAGAATTCAAATTAGCTCAGCTCTCCGCTCAACAACGGTATATTGATTGGATTAGATTGGCCCTTACCGTAATAGTAGTCACCGGCTTCCTTGCCTCTGAAAGAGATTAGAGCCCTCCGTCCATCTACCATCCACTCTCCATCCGGTTTTGAAGCGTCGGAATTGCCCGCATCAGGCCGAACTCGGACACTGACAAGCACATTGCCTTTCGCATCTTTAGCTTTACCAGTCCCCTTCGAGTTCCCGCCAGCCTCGTCAGCATCGTCAAATGTTGTCGCACTAGTGGAATACGAGCCTTGCGCAGACGAGCTCCGGCTCTGTGGCGGTGATGGAATGTTGAATTGGCCCTCCGGATCCACGCTGGCAGCGCCGAGTCCTAGTAGAGATGGAGTCTTGGAACTGCGGTAGCTGCTGGTAGTGCCAGTGCTCAGCCTGGAAAGTTTCTTCGACTTCGAAGTAATCGATGAAGCGCTGGATTTCAGATCTGGCGTAGCGGATTTCGGAGGAATACCGGAGAAAGACGAAGACGGGGAAGGACGGGTACTGCCAGCTTTGGGGGGCTGAGGGAACGCCGCGATGCTAATCGTCCTCCGCAGTGTCTTGTCAGGGCTGCTGGGAGTGCGTCCCGCTGAGGTCGACCTCAGACTGGGAATGTCGGTCGTCGAGCTCGACTGACTAGATTTGGCAAGCTGGGGTCGAGGAGACGCAGGCGTCCGTAGCTTTGAAGGCGTGGGTGATGGTACCCTTGACCCTCCTGAGGGTACCGGTAGACTCTTTCTCGCTTTCTGGCTCGGTATTGAAGTTGGTGGGTTGTTCGTCGCACGGGGACGCTGCGGTAGAGCCGAGGTTGACGCCATGTCTTCTAAATCTCAATGCGGACCCCTCTGTACGTTCAGAATGGTTAAGACTCAACAAGACCAGTCTCCGGACGAAGTGGCCATACGCGGGACCGATATCTCTGTTTGAGTTGTATGTAGTCTGCCAGCGACATGCAAGGTTCGAGGCGCAAATGGAGAAGTATCGTAACTTGAGGTTGCTGGCCACGCGTGGGGAAATATTCGTACCAGTAGCTCGTGCACGGAACGCGATGACCTGAGAAGGACTCCTCGTTCCTGGATCAGAGAAAACCGATTAGTATAAGGTCCATCTGCAGTGAAGTCATTCGGGCGCATATGTTTACAACACCCAACCGCAATGGAGGTGATGATAAAACATCAACATGCAAAGCAGATCCCACACACACACACACACGTGGGAAAATGCGGGTTGAGAGTTTCAGGGCCACGTCGAAGATACTCGATCTGAGGAAAAAAGAAGCGAGGACTTACTTACTGGTCCACCAAGCCTCTCAACACTGCTTGATCGTGAAACAAGAAAACACAACCGCTAGAAGCTTCTTTGAGAGCAAAGTCACACGCCGCAGAAGCCTAGCTATGGGACTCCACCAGAAGCGATCTCAGAGGAATGTCCCTGAGAAAAAACACACACAAAAGGCAGCGTTTACTTTTCTGCAACAATAGCACCCGGTGGAGCGGCACGTACGGCTGAGTCGCAGCGAGAGAGAGACAGAGAGAGAGCGAAAGTAGAAGCGCAATAAGGTCAAACAGTCGTTTCTATAGAAGTTGATGTAAGCGTATGCGCCTAGGCGTTCTCTGTCGCTCTTTCTCACTCTCTCCAGAGAGACAGACGCCAGTGTGTGAGGACTTCGCACACAAGAAGTGGAAGATGGCGAGGTGAGAGAGTGGACGCGGGACCCTGGGATCAAATCGATGGCAGATCCCCGAGAGCAGCCAGCCTAGACCAGGGAGCGTCACGGCAGCGCAAGGAGAACCGCCGTTGAGTTATGCGTCTGTAGAGACTAGGTGAATTTAGTCTGTTTTACTACCAGCTAGATATGCCACCTTTGATAGGTCATACAATACACGCGGTTATTACCATCTGCGTCTCATCACGGTTAGTTATCATCATGATTATTGTGAATCTCTCTCATCAACTAGAGTCTAGAGAGCGAAAAAATGAGGCCGGCGCGGGGGCGATCTTTGGCCGATTTGCTCGAGGAAGCCTGTGCCAACTATTGCCTCGAGTCTTCGAGGCATTCGCATGTTATTATTGATTGATCAGTGATCTACTCTGGATGATCTCTCAGCCTCCACGGTTCTTTTTGGGCAAACCGGCCAGCCCACTTATCACACCGGAGAGAAAGGGCCAAAGCAAGCTATGGCCGCCGCAAGACATTATTCGCTACAGATCGGGCACGGTCATAGCGACCTGGGCTCTTTTCCGACGCGGACACTACATTGTTTGTATGTATTATTGCATGCAGGGTTGCAGACTCTGGAGCGGAAAAGGGGCAGTGGACGAGGCAAAACCTACTTAACGTGCCTGGCGCTGAGACGGGCCGCCATAGCGTCTCTAGTGTTCGCCAGAGTTCCTGGGAACGGTGAGATTTAGTGTCAAAGTCTCCCTCTCACAGTGTGCCCTGTGGTTGGGTACCATCTCTCTTCATTCCTCATCTGCATGATAGGAAAGGGGGCTTTCTGCGGCACGGCCTTCTTTGGCTCTTCCTTGCGGGAGAATAGTGGATTTGGTAACCAGTTTGTGTACTGCCAACTCCATGTGTCCTGGTTAATGATGATGTGATTTAGCTGATAACGGGAATTAAAACGTGAGAAAGTCCGTATATACCAGGCTTGACTCTCTCTTTTGTGCTGGGGCGCCGTTTTGAACGTTCGTTCGGGGACTAAACTGTCAACGGTCTTGAAGCTATCGCGAAATTCTCCTCAGGTGTCTTGCGGAGTCTTGAAAAGCACTGATTGGGTCCCGGAACGTCGGGAAGAGGGCAAAAGTCATGGCTTCGGCATTACTATTATTATTATTGTGACTCCTCAGGTCCTACCACTGGCATCAATAATGCAAGGGTTGCCCTTGTCCTTCAGGGTTGTCATGCTGGCTTTGCCGGTGATTTTTTTCAGGTAAGCGGCAGGCACAATAAATGAATGTCCTTGATTAATTAGCATCACCATCTTCAAGGAAGGTCACTATTATTATCAGGGTCTAGATACGGTTAACAGTTCCTCCTACATAGTTCGGGTTCGACTAGAGAACGGAGTATGGTTATCGACCCATATTAATTATCAGGGACCATAGGGATCTCCGATGGGGAAAAGATAAATTAGTTGACACGCAGCATGATCATTATTTCTCCGTCTCGGACGCTTATTATTATTAACCACTACCAGGCAAGAATGCATTAAAGCCGTGGGCTCCCCCGGAATTGCAGCTATGGGTATGATGTGTCCTGTGCGGCCAGGACCCATCAGTCCACGGTATCCAGGGCTACAAGCGAGCGGGAAATCTTCGTTAGAACGAAATTAACTTAGATATCTGTTAGTTAATTACGCTGGAATCGGCGTAGGACGACGGCCATGACCCGAAATTATGGATCATGTTTCATGTGTCTAGAGCTCCAGGGGGTTACCGTACAAAATAGGGGATTCTTAGTTCTTTTCAAATTCGCAGTATCATATTAGCCAGGAGCAGCAGTGGAAATAATATACAAGTGGCCAAACGCCGTAATATATCCGAGGACTGCCCGTGATAATCGGATCTTTCTTGTACTCTGTACAACGCCAGAAATCACTCCAGCGCTGGCCATTTGAATCCCCGCAACCCCGTAGAAACGTAGTACACACTTCTAATTTGACTACGTTGATCATGACGCATGGATAATTGGTCACTTTTCCATTGAGATTAACATCCGGATCTTCCATTTGAGATTGCTTATAATATATTTTGATCGTCACTAACAAGATCTAGACCAGTGACTTTAGAATGGCCACCATCTGACTTCACCATGGTTCTTTTACTTTCCCGCCTCATCGAGCAACCGAAGAGCCCTTGAACGGCTCCGGCCTCCCATCTTGATCATCAGCTCCTCCACCAAGTTATGGCATGGATAATGTGGACCTATCGAAAGAGCTCCCAACTGCAGGGTAGGAAAGAGCAACTCCTTGACAGATGGGTATCTCGCACCGTGCATCCTCCGCTCCAGCTGGCAAGTGTCATCAATGCAACGAGAGACGTATATGAAGCACTCGTTTCTCAACGGAGTGTTTGTAGACCATTCCACCGGTATGATACAGTGGAAGTTAGGGTGTCATGTCATCGAACTAGCAACAGCTGAAAAGTCGAGGGGACCCCAACTGAGAATTACCATTTCGGGGCGGGGAGCCGGGGAACTTACGTGCGTGCTCGACGCGCCCCATCTTGCCCCCAAAGTTGTGTAATGATATTCCAAAAGCAGGCCATTCGTTCTGGTCAGGCGTTGGGCTTGCTCACTTCATTGCACCGAAATCCAATTGTCTTGCAGCATTTTTGAACCGACTATCGTCGATTCTCTCAGCACCGGCCCTGCTCAAATCTTCACCCATTTTCTTGCTACCACCCGACTTCTTCGGAAGGTCTTCTTTCTTTGTCGGCTTGGGCTCAGTGAACCACCACCTATGTTCAAGGATCTGTCGTGCCGTACTTCGCTTTCTGGGATCCAACTGACACATCGACATCAAGAGATCGGCTCCTACAGGACCGGCGGTAGGAAACTGCTGCTGGTAGAAGTCTCGACCTCTGACTGGTATGATATAGTTTTTGTCCACAGGTACATAGTTAGGAAGCTTTGTGACACCGGGCCAGTTGTCCTCCGTGGGAGTGCCGAAAGCCTCGCATATTTTTGTTATCTGATCCATATCGGAGTTTCCAGCAACAAACGGGACACGGATAAGCAGTTCCGCAAAGACCATCCCGACGGACCAGATGTCCACTGCACCTGAGTACTGTCGCGCTCCGTAAAGGAGCTCAGGCGGTCGGTACCATCGGGTTATCACTTGATGCGTCATATTCAGGTATGGGTCGGCGAAAGACCTCGCCAGACCGAAATCTGCCAATTTGACCTCTCCATCAGAGGCAATCAACAAGTTGTTCGGTTTGATATCTCGATGTAGCACGAAATTCTCATGGCAGAACCACACGGCTCTGCAAAGCATGCCCATCCATGCCTTCACATCTCCAGCTCCATATTGTATATTCTGGTCCTTAATGAGCATCTCGAGATCACCGAGAGGCAGGAATTCTAGGACGAGGTTCAAGTTCTGGTCTTTCGACGAGAAGACGTCATGGAGCGCAATGATGTTGGCGTGAGACAACTCCTGGAGATATTTCACTTCGCGAATGGCGTCCATGGACAGCCCATCCTTGTACTCGGTGTTGACCTTGATCTTCTTGATAGCAAAAAGGGAGGACGGATCGGTTCGTAGATGTGCAAGGTACACAATAGCATAAGTACCCTCACCCAGCTTTTTATCTTTTACGCTCATATTAGCCCCATTCTAACCCCAAGATATTCATGTTAACATATATGCGTTGCTATACCTTTTACGTATTTTCGTCTGACATCTTCGTTCAACTGCTCTGCGAGCTCCCCCTCCGCGGCGGGTGGCGCAGATGACGATTCGGCCTTTTCCTGCTTATTTTCCTGCTTGAACGTAAAACCAGCGGCCAAGCTCTTGGCCTTTGAGGAAACAGTATTTGAAGTAGTCCCCACGGAAGGTGAACGGGGAACGAGGGGAGACACAGCCATAGTTGCTTAGCAAGGCCAATCTGCGAACCGGAAAGGAGAGCTAGCTTGTGCGCGTGGCCGTACCTATGGCACCAGACTCTGTAGCCCGTCTGAGGGAGCTAGCCAGGGCATAGACAGCTTTCCAAACCGTCGATTAAATCTGTCACGAGAAAAAAATACCTTTTGTTTTGGTGTCTCATGCACTTCCAGTATGCAAGAGACCGACTTGCGGAATCTCGGAGGTCAACAGCTCACGGACTATCATTAATCCCGGTCAACCGCAAGCTCTGGATCGTAAACTCCGCAGCCTCGAAATTTCCCTGACCAACCCTCCGCGCGGTATCCCCGCCTGCAATACGGCAAGTGTCTCTGAATTCTCACTCATTCTGTTATTACTGAATGTATAAAATCCAATTGCGTTCAAATTTCTCATAATTTTCCTCACCGGATACCCCTTTGTTCCCACCTGGAACCGTTCAGGACGACCGCTTTCTTCCTACAACCATGGCGACGATGCGCAACCCACGCCTCGCTCTCCTCTCATCACGCTTCGCCAATCCCCTGAGTATCACTCAGCAATGCATCCGCTGCCTGCACAAGAATGCAGCTCCTCGCCCTGTGCCATCACCGACCCCTTTCGTCCCTGATGTGCCGACCTTCCTCACCCTGATCGGGCGTGACATGTCCAAGCACGCAAGCAAGCTTACGTCCTGGGAGCAATTATTCACACTTTCATCCTCGGAACTGCGAGAGTTGGGAATCGAGCCCGCGCGTCAGCGACGATACCTTCTACGACAACGCGAGAGGTTCAGAAACGGAATCTACGGTCCAGGTGGAGATCTGGAGAACGTGGTTGATGGCGTGGCACAGCTACGTGTTGTTGAAGTGCCTCAGGGGGAACAGGACGTGAACAATGCTAGTTCTTCCAAGGATAGCGCGGATGGTGCTGCCGCTGCCGTTACGGCCTCTGCGACCCTGTCTCCGTTCACGAAGAGGGCTATCGTCAATCTCCTCCCGGACGCAACCGAATACAAGCATGAAGCCTCGAAGCCACTGAAGAAGTTCGCCAAGATGAAGATCCACCGCGGGACGATGATCAAGGGCCCGTTCTTGAAGCCCATCAAGGGAACGAACGGTTCGGCGGCCTTGATCCAGGTCCAGGAGGGAATGTGGGAAGACAAGCAGGGACACAAGGTTGATGGCGGTGAGCGAAGACGTGCGGAAGTCCGGGCAAAGAAGAGAAGCCAGGAGAGGAAAGAGAGCACCGCTTAGAAGTACACCACAAACTACATATGACGGCGCTTAACTGGCTTTTATCGATCTTTTTCTCTCCCTCCCTACCGCGGAGTAGGGCTGAAGACACCACATGTATTCTATTATGACTTGTACAGACTATCTATAGTGCTCTTGTTCAATCCTGTGACATGCTTCCCTTTTCATCTCTTCGGTTTATCAACATTTTGATTTCTGTATACACAAAAGCTTTGGCGAGATCTCCGTAATGGTATCTCGGCGGCCGAATCGTGACGTTAGATAAATCACGTAGAACAGGGTGGGATGCCGCAACCCGGAGTATCTCGTAACGTTCGCGATTAATTAAAAAAAATACGGACATAAGATGGGATCTGGACTGGAGCCAGTTCGGCAAAAGAAGAATAAGTGATCAGAAGCACATATAAACGCGATGAAGACCAGATCTCGTGGATGGCATGATGGCATCAGCAACGACTTGTGCAACTCCCCTTCGTCCCAGACACAGCTGAAGAATAGACAGGCATGGCAAGAATTAAAGGGCCACTCCCTCGCACAGGGAGGAACGGAAGCTTAACATAATACTGACTCGTGAGGTTTCTATGCTTTTTCGGACAGTTGACGCTTCTCAAACTGCACTTTCGACTGGCCGAGAGGCTTCGAGAACAAGGACTAAAAGAGAGATTAGTCACTGGTCAGGGCAAGGAGTGGTCGCAGATTTGCGAGTGCTTACCGAGAAATCCGTGTCTGGGATAGTGTTGACTCCTGGCAGGTTCCTGAACTTGAACATTCTCACCAGCGTAGCCGTAATAGTACCGAGCTGCAGGTAGGCGAACTGCTCGCCAATGCATCTGTGTCGTCCTGCGCCGAAAGGAAGGTAGGGGCTGCTAGTACCCTTGCTGACGAGACCGTAGCCGTAGTCGATTTGCTCTTCGTCTTCCTTGTCGGTAGGAGCCTGGGTCTCATCATCCCAACGATGAGGGTTCCAATCCAGAGGATTCGGGAAGAATTCAGGCGTCCTCGACGTGACACCAGGAGAGGAGAGGACATTGTGCGAGGTGGGGATCACGTATGAAGTTCCTTCCACGGGCATGGGATTCTTAACGGCACGAATGATTGAGTGAATGGGGGCATGGATACGTAGAGTTTCCTTGATGACCTTTGCTTGCAGATCGAGCTTCTGAAGGTTTTCGTACGTCAAAGGAGGAAGGTCAGAGCCAAGCACGCGGATCTGTTCCTGGTAAAGCTCCTCCGTGATCTCTGGCTTCAAAGCAAGATTGAGGACGATCCAGGACAAGGTAGAGGAAGACGAATGCTGACCAGCCATCAAAAGCGCGATCATCATATGAGCGATCTCACGGTCGGGAATTGGCTGGCCATTCTTGTACACACAGGACATCAGGTTCCACACCATATCCTCAGAGTCCTTCTTGCTGTCGGGCTTGCGACGATTTTTGATGATCTCCATGTAGGTCTCGGTCAACTTCTTGTGGGCAGCATCACGCTTGCGGTTGTGGGGCAAAGGTGCCCAGGGGAGAATGAAGTTAATGGGAGCAAAGCCCATGTCGAGATCGTGATAAAGCTCGGCAAACGTAGAGTCGAATTTGCTGCGAACCTCCTTTCCCTGCAGCGAGCGCGAAGCGGTGTAGATCGTGATCTCAGCAACAGTCTTGCAGACATCGAAAATGCCCTTGTCACCCTGGAATGCAGGAGACGTCTTGACGAAATCTTCGACCTCCTGAACAATCAGAGGCACGTAGGATCGAAGGGCCTCCGTGGTAAGACCATACTTGACGAACTGAATAACTGTGAGCAAGGATGCGCAGTCCATGTGGGTTATCTATCGCGTACCTTCTTCTGCTCCATGAGCTTCGAGTTGGGGCAGTCGTATACGACATCCTTTCCGAACACAGGCGTCGTAAGTGGCGAGTAGACTTCCTCAGCGCAGACGTCCTTGAGCTTGCCATTGAGGATGAAGTCATTGCCCTTGGTCCCTAGAAAAACCGTCGTTTTCTTTCCAAGCAGTATGAACGTGAAGATGTCGCCGTACTGTTGCAAGGAGCCGAGTCAGAGATGGGTTGGGGCAGTTTGGGGGGATTCTGGCCTACCTTTTCACGGCAGCTGAAGAAGAACTTGAAAGGGTCAATGCCATAGCTGACCGTGCTGCCGATAATAGGAAACCAATGAAAGACCACTGGAGGCTCATTGGGGTTCTTGAAGAAGATCTGGAGCGCGACGTTCACCAGCACGGAGAGGGCCACAAAGGACACCAAACCGATGCCGCCCAGAACCCAGAGGGACTGGGACGAGCACTGCTCGCAGAACTTGTCGAGCACAGCGGAGAGCAACCCCATCGTTGCGCCACTGGTCGCGGAAGAGACAGGTGAGGGCACAAGGAGAAGGGAAGAAAGGCGTACCAAGAGATAGACCTGGATGAGGGTGATAGGGACGAAGTCGACTTAAGGAAGAATTGAAGGCGCGCGGCAGAAAGATAGGGTAGAGTCCAGCAGAGCACGCCTTGCTATTCCCGGTATGGGGTACAGAACGACACCCTTTAGATGTTCCACGGGTTGTCCGCACGGGCGGGTGTCAACCTAGGATAATTCGCACTTAGTTGAGCTGGATCTTGTCGCTCACTGGCGCGCCCCTGGAAACGAACAAATTCACAGGGGGAAACAAATCAGAGACGCTGCAATCTTGGCCATCACGCCACTCCGGGCGGTGAGGATCACTTGGTCATCACAAAGAACATCCATCTAACTAGTTAATAGTTAATTATCTTAACCATTCTTGGTTGGATAATAACAATAAACAAAAGGGACCAAATGAAGAATCAAAAACTAAGAATCTAGTTTCTTTTGCTCTTGAAAATTTGCGCCTTCGTAAAATATCTCCTACTGTACTCGACCTCGGTCATCTCCTGATCTTTTGTATAGGTGGCTCTGTACGAAAATTATGCTGACTGAATCGCAGCATAATTTTCGAAAGGTTTGAGACCAGGTGGATCAGATGGGCGAGAGACTAATGCCGCCAGTGCGCTTCCGCGTGAGAACTAACTGACTGCCTATCCTTCATCGTGCAATGACTCGTCGAATCCAGCAATAGTTGCTAGTTATCCTATTTGATAGTACGGAGTATTACTGTACAAAAGCCACTGGCGTAAATATGCAAAGAGTCCCTCGACTGCATGTAAGAGAACAGTTTTCCTGCTAAAGCTGTAGCGAATGCTTTTGAACAATAAGCCCAACAACATAACCGTATGAAAACTGCGACTTCCAGACAATGGCCTCATTAGAGATAAGAGATAAAAAAGAAGAGGCCCGAAGCATTTCTAGTTTTCATGACCTTTTCGTGCATCTATTGAGCTGGCATGCAATTGCAATCCAACCGTCGGCACCCAACAAAACCCAGGGAGGTAAAGAATAAAAAAAGGAAACAACTAACACGAGAGCTGTTGCGCTACGCCAAGGACCGCTCCATAAAAATTCCAACCAGCGCAAAACTGAAGAAGACCGTCCACGGCGGTAGTTCATTTCTTTCTCCCGTTCTTGGCTCCATCTCGCGCGTAGCGACTGCCGGGATCGTCTGAGAACAAAACCGGATCACCGCGATCTCCAATGTTAGCAAAGTCCTTTGGGTCACGGTTGGCTCTGGGGGATAGTTCCCGCTGCTTCTTGTCCTTAATGGGTTGGTTGCACACTTTTCGACCCGCGTCGTTCTTATGGAAGACCTTCACACGCGCGCCATTGTCTTCAATGTGTTCGCTGACGTCGACATCATTGACGCTGCTTAGAAGCGTACGTTCTCTCTCAACTTTGCGCTTCGAGAAGTCCAATTGACCTAAGGCTCCAGTGAGTCCATCAGTACTGTCGGCAGTACTGGGATATGTGTTGGTGAGCCACGGATGCTGAAGGCACTCATCAACTGTGATTCTCTTTTCGACGTCAACAGTGAGCATCCGGTCAATGAGATCCAGGGCCGGGTCTCCCACTGAATCCCAATAGGGCGAGGGATAATCGAATCGGCCCATTTTAATCTGCTGAGCCAATGTGTAGGGGTTCTCCCGCGTGTAGAGTTCATCTGAGAAAGGAGGGAATCCACACAGGCAGATGTAGAGGACGACTCCAAGTGACCAGATATCCACGGCCCTGGTGTATCTCCGGCGACGTGTTTCCTCCAGAATCTCGGGGGCAACATCTGCTAAGAGTCAACACGGGTCACTGTAGACGCGTTTAGTAGGTATCAGCTTCACTTACAGCTTGGTGTTCCACATCTACAGGTGGACAATGTCAGTGCATCGTTGCTATCGTTGTCAAAGGACAGGGTCACTCACAGGGTTGTAGTAAACGAATCTTCACCGATGATCTTAGCAAGGCCGAAGTCGCCCAGTTTCACGGTTAGGTCTTTGTCCATAAGCAAGATGTTCTCGGGTTTGATGTCTCGATGGACAATTCCGCGATCATGCTGCAAGCTAGGGATTAGCGAAGAGCTCAACGGGATCGTTTTCAGAGGAGCGCCTCACCAAATATTTCACGCCATGGAAGAGTTGAGTAAAGACCTTTCGAGTCTCATCCTCCGTCAACTTTTGCTTTGCAACTATCAAGTTGAATAGCTCGCCTTCAGGCGCAAGTTCGAGGACAAGGTAGACCCCGTCATTTTCGTCGAAGGTGTCCTTCAGGCATAAAAGATTTGGATGGTTAACACTCTTGAGGAGAGCGATCTCTTGCAGCAGAGCTTCCGACTGGGACCTTTGTGAGTCCCCCGAACGTCTCTCAAACACCTTGACAGCATACTCGTCTCCGGTGGCCCGTTCTGCACAGAGATACACAGTAGCGAAATGGCCTTTCCCAAGTTGCTGAAGGATACGGTACTGCTGACGAAATCCATTTGTGACCCGAGTCCGCGGGTACCGGAAAACGAAGCGAGCTTCATCCAAGATCGTGACTTCGTCACCGTCCTCGAGCTCCCGCTGCTTGTTTCTGCCTACGATGGCTTCGTTGACGAAAGTACCGTTACTGGATAGGTCTTCCAGAATCGCAACGACATGACCTTTCTTGTTTTCATTGAATATCAGGCAGTGGCGATTAGAAATCGTAGGAATATTGAGCACAAGATCTGCAGTCTCAATGTCAGCCACATAGGTGTATATGAAAGGGGAGCCTCTACACGTACCGCACTCTGGATGACGTCCAATAAGATAGCCACTAGGAGGATAACTCTTTTCCCGGCCAGTTTTCTGACCCTTGCTTTGTTTCTGGCTAGCTCGTCCGTTCTTTTTGTCGGACGAAGCGTCCTTCTCGTTCTTCTGTTCGTGACAACCCTCTCTCTTTCTCAGCACGAGAGCTTCGCCGACTTTGTCATCGAGCGGAAGCAGATACCCCCATACTCCCTCAGCTGCTTCATCTTCCACGTCCTCCGCAAAGGCTCTGGGAGGATAGACGAACTGAGAAAAGGCCTGTGTGTCTCCCGGCGGCGAGGAGTAAGATTGCTGCCGCTCCGGTGAGGTTGGTGTGTGTTGACGCAACTGGCTAGAGCGTCTCTCCGGAGGTGTAGCTGTGAGCTCATGATCAATATCGGTAGCAGTAGTCGCCTGCTGGGTCACTGGCGTGGGCAGGTAATCCTTGATCGGAGGAGCTTGGGCCTGTGTTTGCGAGGAGATTCGTTGGGAGCGGCGCGGCTTCTTCTGATCTTGCGTCTCATTGTCGACGCTGACCTGAGCACAACAAACCTGTTAGTAGAAGCCTCGAAAGAAAGGTAGAAATCTGGGCGGCGGAGACTGGTATACCCGTCCACGCTTCAAACTGCTTTTCTCATTTTGAGGCGCCATCCTCTCCCTCGATATTAGACGGGAAGTTCGTGAGATCAACAGGCTTCAGCCGGAGCCTCAGGCTACTTGCGGCGGAAAAGAGAGCCAGGCAGTCTGTGCGGTGTAGATAGCCAGTTAAATTGTTGGTTGCAGCATTTTCTTTGAATCTGATAATATTAATTGATCTTCTCCGCGGTAGTTAACAATTACGCGACGGGTCCGCGGCTTGCCAACATTAATATTAATGGGTCCACTGGAGCTAACGAATGGAGCAAAAATAGAGTAACGTAGATAGTTAGATTGACTAGTTACTCTACTTAGTACTTACTGTACGGAGAAAACGGGGGGAGCAACACATGAACGCCGTCGGCCTTAGGGCGCTGCCTTCCCGAACAGTTGGTGCCTTGTGCTGGATTTGGATCTCGACCTCGGCTTGGAAGTCAATTCAGGAGGTTCAACCTTCTCCCACTCACTACATATCTCGTGCCAGCACGCTTGGTTTTCTGGACAATCTATGCTGAGCAGACCCGTTTGATTGTTGGCGGGGAGCCTCACGCATACCCGCAATGGACGTGTATGACCCCCTAATGACCTGGATGGACAAGTTGCACCGCTGACGGTTGCAATGGACCAGTTTCTCCACAAGTGTTCGTCGTTCCGCTTTCGATAAGCTCGCAGCGCTTGCTGTGAAGTCTCCAGAGTACGATGGAGAAGAGGACATCAATCGATTGTTGAAGCCATACCAGCGCCATGCGCCCCGAGCTGAGGTTATTGACGGCCCTCTTAAAGACCATGCCGCGACGTCGCGGACGCCAATGGTACAGTTACCATCCTCCAGGAAAGCCTGAGCCGTTGCGATCGGGGCTAACGATGAATAGAGCATTCGAGAACTAGACATCCTTCTGGCTGTCTGTAAAGCCTCTCCTTCCGTTTCAAATGTCACCCACGCAGAACGACTGGTTTCGCAGCTATCCAAATACCTCCCCGAATCGCATGTCCAGCTCTTTCGCCCTTCGCCATTCCTGCACGGAATCAAGCCGTCTCCATGGGAGACCTTGACGCAGCAACTGACGACGGCCCTCCTGATTCTGGGTCTGAACTACCCGACCCTGAGGAACACCGTGGAGAACAGTGTGTATAGTTATATTGATCAGTGTTCTCGAGCTGTGAATGCTTTGGTGCCACTATCGAAGCAGGCTGCCCCGGTCGATGACCGGGAATTCCTACGCGAGTATGCAGATATAATGTCAATTGCCGTCTCTTTGGTGGGATTTCTGGACGCATCAGCGACTTATTCTCATTTCTGGTCAGCCGCCGGCAAGTTGGAACTGGTCCGATGCGTGCGAGACATATTTTCGGAGGGATTCATGGTCGCAGTTGAAGCTGCTTCATCTTCCTTGCGTAATTCAATCACGCCAGCCCGGGGATTGCGAGACTGGAGACGATATGCTCGCCGTTATGCGGCACACAATCGGCCCTTGGGTTCCATGCTCCTGCAGCAGAGTCTGATGCGGTTTATCAAAGATTGTGCAGCGTCGGTCATGATTAATGAGCATAGCCTTACCGATGATAAACTTCTAGACAAGTATCTCGGAGAAGCCAGCGTTACGGGCAAGCCAGATGGTGCTGAGCATGCTCTGTTTGAGTACCTGGCTGACGCCATTATGGAAGAGATTCGTCTTCTTGATGATGGGTCTGACTATCTGAAGCTCAGTTCAGCCTGGCAACAACACCTGGCCTTCTCGGTCAAAGCTCATGCAATTGTTGGCTTCCTCAGTTGCGTAATCGGCGACGAGGGACTGGTAGACACAGACACACTCTTCCCTTGGCTAGAAGATGCCCTGGCAGATCCGAATCAGATGGGCAACCTCCAGTTGGCTACGGCGACCCTGATGAGCATAGCAATACTTGCAAAATACTTCCCGTCTACTGCATCCAACTCTAGCCGCTTGCTTGTCCGGTTTATCGTTCAGGGCGGCGCTACTGGCCCTACTGTTGACGTGGCTGCAAAGTGCCTTGCCCAGACTCTCAGTCTCATGTCTCAAGACGCTGTTATCACAACCCTATACTCTTTGGGTAACGTACTGAGTGCGGGACCGAACAGTGACAAGGGATACCAGATTCCGTCGACATCTGGCGGAGAAACCGGGAACCAGGGGACTAACTTTTCTTTCCTCCAGCCGGCGGACGGCAGTCACATCTCTCTTTCCTTCCAAGGCGGAGAGGAAAGTACACTGGCACAGCGAAATGTCACACATGCTATTGTGAAGGTCGCTGCTAACTGCGGGGATGAGAAGATCTCTGCGTTGGCTCAATCAATGCTTTTGCAAAAGATTGGGAAGACCAGCATGGTGATTGATGCTTCAATAATCGAGGAGACTTCAGTATTGGCTCTCACCAGCGGCCAAACTGAATTCCAACTTCTCCTTAAATTCTATACCCGTCTCTACCGTGAAGGATACTCCAAGGGCCAGAACATTATCATGGACGCCGTTCAAAATGCTAGGGCTTATCTATCTGTGAATCTCGATCCAACCTCTACGCTTTACCGCGCCTATCTGACCCACTTGCTCGAAAACATCATAAATAAAGGTGACAGTACTGACCTGGAGCACGATCGACAGAAGGATGTCGTACTGTCAGTGGATGAAGTTAAACCTTTCATAAAACCACTCGCTTTACTGGTTGCTTTTGACGATGGCTCGAGAAACCTGCCTGATATCCAGGATCTAGACGAGGACATTCAGTCCATGTTCCGCGATGCGTGGTTCAATATTGCCGTTCATGGGATATCGATCAGTTCGAAAGTCGGACAGAGCTGCCTCTCTGAGCTTCGGGCCCTAGCCGAGCGCTCCCCTCCCTTGGTTTCCCAAGAGCGTGCGGGAGTGCTAGAGAGCGATGTAGAACTGAACCCTGTTCTTCGCAGGGGCATGTGTCCTTACCAGATTGCGGAGCAGAAAAGGCTGCTTACCAGTGAGCTCCCTGGTCGGGAGACAGAAATCAAAAAATTGAGTTACCCGAAGGCGGTTTTCCTGAACGCTACCTTGTTGATTGAAACTTTGCGGGCGTCTTCTGGCGAGTGCACTAAGATCTTTAACTATTTCCTCGATCCAGCTGTGAATACGTCCGAAATGGGCACTTGCATGAAGGCTGTCGCGGACAAGATCGTATCAATGTATCTCAACAAGAGCCTGTGGGGCCGACATGAGAACTTCTCAGCCCAATGTCTGTCAAAGCAATTGGCAGAGATATTCATTGCATGCTGTCATCGCATATCAAGAGTACAGGATGTCGCACATGCGTGCGCCGACAAGATAATCGCCGAGGCCCCAACTGCTTTATGCGAGACACATTCACTTTTCACGCTCCTTGAACTGCTGACAGTGATGTGGTCGTCCTGTCTCGAAGGGGAATTGGATGAGTTCGGCTGGACGTCAACTTTTGTGTCCCCCAGAGGTACTGTGCGTATTCAATTGTCGGATAACTATGAGTTCAGGAAGGCTACGTTGCATTCCTTCCACACCAAAGCTAGGCAATGGGTCTCTGCTGTTATGGACATTGCCCCGCTTGATGTCAAGGGTCTCCTTCAGGTATTATCCCCTGCCGCTTCCTCTTTGTCGATATAGCCTAATGTATATCCAGACATATCTCTCCGATTATGAGGACGATGGTGCTTACGGCCACATATCCTTGGGCAGATCATTTGCTCTGGAGATGGGCTCGCTCATCGCGCGCAGCGATCAACGACTTGGTAAGTCCTCCCATGGCCATAAACCGTTCCTGATTAACACGCCCCCTTTAGGCTCTATCGACAGTCATGGGGAACCCCTGGTCAATGTGGCTTCTGATTTCGTCGCCCAGTATACTACCCGCCAGGAGTATCGATACATGGAAGCTTCCCCTAATGGGCGAGGTATGGTAGGATACGGGGATCACGGTTAGTTTCATGATCGCTCTATGGTTCTTCGTGTTATGCTGATTGTTATGTGTAGTACCAAACGGCGACGGCGTTGCATTTGACTTGTCAGAAACAGTTAATGATGTTGAAGCCACATTATCTCAACTGTACGAGCGTACGTCTGTTGACCACGAAGTTTCCATCGACGAGCTTCGAGAGGCACTGCGAAGGGCAGCAGCACTTCTGTGCAATAGTAACGATAGCCAACCATCTATCATTCATTTCTTGGTTGGAATACCATTCCAGATCTTCAGCAAGGAATCCATAAAGCTAGGTGTCTCTCTGTGGCTCGGCGTCATCCACGAAAATCCGAGAACAGAGCCCAGGATATTGGCAGAAGTGGCCGAGGCGTGGGAGCGAACTATTCGTCGCAAACAAGGAATGTTTGATCCTTCATTCGAGTAAGTGCATAGTAAGACTGGTCCCTAGTCCTCAACGGCGACTGACGAGAGACAGCTACGTCGATCCCTTTTTCACCCCGATCGAACTCTTGCCCACCGATAAGGCCCTCCTTCTCAAGAAGCAGAGGAAGGCCCGGAACATCCTCTCCCCACACTTCCGTATCCTCCAATTCTTCGATAGCCACTTTAACGCAACGCGACTTGGAAGCCCCAATATCCTGATGATCTTCTATCGTTTGATAAGCACCACCCTTGTAGGTTTGAAGGACACTCGTGGACACCCTCTGGCAAGAGAAGTTCACTTCCAGATCGTCCTTCTCGGGCTGAAGGTATTGAGGTTCTGCAAAGTAGAAAACCAATACGCTCTGTGGAAATTGAAGGACCAGATTTTGTCTGCGGCGTTAAGCTGGTTCAAGCACTTCCCAAAGTATGTTTATTGCTGTTCGTGACGACTACGTCTGAAAGGTGCTGACCGGTCTCCTCTAGGTGGTCTTTTGGGGGAAATCGTTTGCAAATGAAGGCCGAAGACAAGCTCATGGGTGATGTTGCGTCTCTTCTCGACAATGTCGCTAGTATAGGCTCTGTATCGGGGTCATTTAAATCTACGAAGGCCAAGCAAGATCTCGTTCAGATCCTTATTGAGAACGAAAGATCCCGTCTGAGAGTTTGGCTCTTTCCCCTGTTGCAGGAACGCAAACATTATCTGCCGGGCTATGGCGGTAAAAGCGGTTCGGAGGTAAGTTGCATCTGTCGAGCTCTCTGGTTAGACTATCTAATCCTATAAGCAGGATGTTACCTCTTTCTTGCGGCTGGCGTGGGCAGAGAGTCCGAGCTTAGCTGTCCAGTTGGTTTCTCGGTTCCCATCTGCAAAACTGAGAAGCGATGTTCGTTGGCTGCTCCTGAACTTCCCAGAGAAGGCTCTGGAGGAGCCTGCTAGTCTCGAGATCATGTTCGGTTCGGCCTTGCCTTCAGATGTGTCGTTCCAGCTGAAGGTATGATTCTTCCCCCCCCCCCCCCCCCCCTTCATTTCTTGTTTTTTTTTTTTTTTTTTTTTTTTTTTTTTTTTTTTTTTTTTTTTTTCGTGTTTCACTAACAACTCGCAGTACTTGCTGTATTGGGCACCAGTGAATCCCACCGAGGCCTTGACATACTTTCTGCCCGCCTACGGAAACCATCCGTTTATTCTCCAGTATGCCATGAGAGCCTTGGAAAGCCATTCGATGGATGTGAGATTCTTTTTCGTTCCCCAGCTGGTGCAGGCGCTACGATATGATGCCTTGGGATACGTTGAACGGTATATCTTCGAGACCGCGAAGCTATCCCAGTTGTTCGCCCATCAGGTGATATGGAACATGAAAGCGAACATGTACAAGGATGAAGATTCCCAGATCGTAAGTATTCTCTCTCAGCGTCTGCAGATATTGCCGCGCAGAGACATTTTGAGTACGTTGCCTTGGACTCCTACTAACGGATCTATAGCCGGATTCTGTCAAGCCAACGCTGGATAGGTTTATGGACATGCTGGTATCCAGTTTCACAAGCGAAGAGCGAGACTTCTACGAAAGAGAATTCTCCTTTTTCAACGAAATTACGGGTATCTCTGGGAAGCTGCGACCCTACATTAAGAGAAGCAAGCCAGAGAAAAAGCAGAAGATCGAGGAAGAGCTACGGAAGGTCAAGGTGGAGGTTGGAGTCTACCTGCCCAGTAACCCGGATGGTGTTGTCGTGGGCATCGATCGCAAGTCTGGCAAGCCTCTTCAGAGTCACGCGAAGGCACCGTATATGGCAACCTTCAGGATCAGGAAGACCAAACCCAAGGTGGATGGTGATGGAGCCGGCGATCCGGAAGTCGGCCTCCCTGATGTACAAGACGACTCTGCTTCGGTCGTTTCAACACCGACTGAGCAAGGGTCCGAAACCTACGATGTCTGGCAATCGGCCATCTTCAAGGTGGGAGATGACTGCCGCCAAGATGTGCTCGCTCTACAGATGATCGCCGCCTTCCGGAGCATCTTCAACAATGTCGGGCTCGACGTGTGGGTGTTTCCCTACCGAGTCACTGCGACGGCTCCTGGCTGTGGTGTTATCGACGTGTTGCCCAACTCGATCTCCCGAGACATGCTGGGACGGGAGGCCGTCAACGGGCTGTACGACTATTTCGTCTCGAAATATGGCGGCGAAGACTCGACTCGGTTCCAGGAAGCGCGCACCAACTTTGTCAAGAGTATGGCGTCCTACTCGGTGATTTCCTACCTGCTCCAGTTCAAGGACCGACACAACGGCAACATCATGATCGATGATGCGGGACATATCATCCACATCGATTTCGGGTTCTGTTTTGATATTGCGCCTGGCGGGGTTCGGTTCGAGCGGGCGCCCTTCAAGCTCACTCCGGAGATGGTGGCCGTCATGGGTGGCGGACAGCATCACCAGCACGGGGCCGGCGTCAACGGCCAGAATCCGACGAGTACGCAGCCGTACCAGTGGTTTGAATCGCTCGTGATCAAGGCATTCCTGGCGTCGCGTCCGTACAGCAACAAGCTGGCGCATATTGTGTCGCTGATGCTGGACAGCGGGTTGCCGTGTTTCAAGCCGGAGACGCTGAAGAACTTCCGGGACCGGTTCGTGCTGGAGAAGAGCGAGCGCGAGGCCGCCGACCACATGCGCGAGCTTATCAGGAAGAGTTATGCAAGCATCTCGACCAAGGGCTACGATCAGTTCCAGCTGATGACCAACGGCATTCCCTACTGACGAGAGAGGCTTGCTCGAGTTTAGTCCCGAAGTGAGCGTCCATCCATATTATTATCATGATATAGGCTAAATTTACGAGGACTAGAGATTATTGTCTTGAATAGTAGGGTCTATTATTTGCTCGCATCCATAAGATAAGGTCCACTGTCCCCCACGGGGTCCCGCACGAGATGATTGCATTTAGCCGTAGTTCTGCTCTAATTCTGCACAATGACGAGAAGTTTGAGAAGACTGCAAGTGCCTTTGATAACCACCGAGATCGACGGTTCAGATTGCCCGAGTGTGGTTACGCCGTTGCGGTCGTGTTGCATTAGTTAGTTAGTAATTCTCTCGGAATCTCCCCAGGCGCAGGGACCAGGAAGGTGGTCAAGAAGATCGAGAGAGAGGGAGAGAGAGAGAGAATGGAGTAGTCTACTCCGTGGCCATATGATTATTATATTATGGTTCTGATTATGATGAATATTTAATATTATAATTAAGGATAGCTGTGGAAGAGCCGGTTGATGGACTCCACGACTGACCCGTGATCGGCAGGTGGAAAATTGACTAATTCGGCCATCTCCAGAAACTCCAGAACAATCGAGCGTTTTTTTTTTTTTTTTTTCTCTTTTTTTTTTTCTCTTCTCCGCATCTCCGGCTTTTCTCCGCGTCCTGTCAGCCGGGTACGGAGAGGGACGGATCAATAACTAATCAGTCTTTCATCGACTCTGCTCCTTGCGCTCATCTATTAATAATTGTTAACTATGTTCTGTTCTGTTCTGTTCTGTGCACGGTATTATTATTGACTACGATGATAGCTTTGTGTGATACGGCCCGATTCCCTGTTTGCGTCAACGGGATCTCTGCGTCAGAGGCGTTCTTCTCGGCATTCCCCTCTCTCTCTCTCATTCTTTCTCTCTGTCTGAGATCCGATCTGCATCCGGAGACCACCGGAAAGAGAGAGGATGCTCCCCGCTCTTTGGTGCCGGCCGATGACTGCTAGTGACTACCGGGATGACGGATAATACATAATAATAATCATAAAAATACTCCGGAGATGGTGTCTCAGGACTCATGGGGACCCAGCTCCCACCCCGAACCCTTGCGGAGGCCCGGCTTTCTTGATTATTGATCATCATCGAATGTTTCTCGTCTCAGCATGCCCGGTTCAGCGTTCGGCACGGGCTCGGCCTCGTTACGCCAAACGGCTAGAGCCATCTGGATTCTTGGAGTCGATGACAGATCCCGGGGCCGACTTGAATAATAATCATGAATGGATGCCCGACTTTGCACCGCAATCCGGAGCCCCACGGCACGGATTCGGGGCCAGAACCGATCGAGAAGGAGACAGAGATGGCCGGATCAATAACGCTTACGTCTCGCTGTGCCGGTCCTTTGACTCGTTACCCAGTCTTCGGCGTGGCGAACTCGCGTGGTTGGTTGACGATGCCATTCGTTACTCCCAGAAATTGTCCCCTTGTCGTCATGTCTCGGTGCCACTATGCCCTCGTGGCTCCTCGAATTTTCCGTCCGGGGCTGGGTCCTGGGGAAACATATAGTAGGCCCTGATGGACCCCGTCTGCTGCTGCTGCTGCTGGTCTTCTCCGATCCTGCACTCCATCTCATCTCGAGCCATCCGAGGGAGAAACACAACAGACAATCACCATGAGGCTCCCATTCCGTCGAAACGGGGACGACTCTATCGCTCAGGTGTCGGAGTCGTCGCCCTCCATGACTGACCAGGAGAAGACCGCCGGTCCCCTGGAGGATAGCCCGGTGCCGTTTCTGACTCTGAGGTCCTTCTTTCTGGGAGCCTTTGTCTCCGTGGGAGGTATCATTTTCGGATATGACACTGGACAGATCTCTGGTTTCTTGGAAATGAAGAACTATCTGCAGCGCTTTGGACAGGCCAAAGGCGATGGAACATACTACTTTAGCAACGTCCGGTCAGGTCTGATCGTTTCCTTGGTGAGTCAACTTCTATTCCTATCACGATCTGATAATGTTATGTTCGTTACTGACGCTTTTATCTCAGTTGTCCATTGGAACCTTGGTCGGTGCCCTGCTTGGCGCTCCCCTTGCGGATCGCATCGGTCGTAAATGGTCGATCAGCTTCTGGTGTCTTATGGTAGACGTAGGCTTGATTATCCAGATCTCTGCCCCGGAGCACAAGTGGTATCAGATGATGATGGGACGTTTCGTTACCGGTCTCGGTGTAGGCGCCTGCTCGTTGGTGGTGCCCATGTACCAAAGTGAAAGTGCACCGCGTCAAGTTCGTGGTTCTATGATTGCGTAAGTACTTTACTTATCCTGCACACACTAGGAGCGAGGTTGAGGTTCTAACGGAAGAAAAATATAGTTCATACCAGTTGTTTATCACATTGGGTATCTTTATCGCCAACTGCATCAACTACGGAACGGAAGCCATAGAGAACACGGCCTCATGGCGGATCCCGCTAGGCATTACTTTCCTCTGGGCTCTCTTTTTGGGATTCGGTATCCTTCTGTTCCCAGAAAGTCCCCGTTACGACTTCCGACATGGGCGGGTCGACAGGGCCAAACGCACCATGTCCAAGCTCTACGGCGTGTCTTCCAACCACCAGGTCATCGTCAACGAACTGGCCGAAGTCCGTGAGCAGTTTGATGCCGAAATGGCCTCGAAGAATGAGCCTTGGTACGAGATCTTCCGGGCTCCGCGCATGCTATACCGTATTCTTCTGGGCGTCGTGCTGCAGGCATTCCAGCAATTGACTGGAGCAAACTACTACTTCTACTACGGCACCACCATGTTCAGGGGCGCTGGCATCAGCAACACTTATGTCACGCAGATGATCCTGGGTGGTGTCAACTTTGGCAGCACGTTTGGAGGTCTGTACGTGATTGAGCGATTCGGCCGACGCAAGTCTCTGATCACGGGCGGTATCTGGATGTTCGTGTGCTTCATGGTCTATGCCTCGGTGGGACACTTTGCACTCGACGTCAACGAACCCAGCAACACGCCCGGCCCGGGTAAAACCATGGTTGTTTTCGCCTGTCTCTTCATCTTCGCGTACGCCATGACCTGGGGTCCGATGGTGTGGGCCATCGTCGCCGAACTCTACCCATCCCGTTACCGCGCCAAATCAATGGCCATGGCCACCGCTTCCAACTGGCTCTGGAACTTCCTCATCAGTTTCTTCACCCCGTTCATTGCTGGCGACATTGACTTTGCCTACGGCTACGTCTTCGCTGGCTGTCTCTTCTTCGCTGTTCTGATCGTCTACTTCTGCGTGCTCGAGGGCAAGGGCAAGACCCTCGAGGAGATCGACATGATGTACGTGATGCGCGTTGCTCCCTGGAAGAGCAGCAAGTGGGTTCCCCCACCGCTAGAAGAGCGCATCACCACCGGAGTCGTCCAAGACGCTCGCGTTGGCGACGAACCGGGCCGGAAACGGACTATCGCCGAAGGTACTGAGAACACTCACACTGAGACCATCTCATAGTACCTAGGTCTAGGTCTGGGGACTACAACGAACCAAAAGAAAAAAAAAGACAGGAAAAAAAAAAAAAGAAGAATCACTTTTATTAGATTTGGGGGGTTATGGCGCTATATATCTAAGATATACATATAGCCGGTTGCATGGCATATTCTTTAGCATTGGGTTTCTTCTCATGCATTGTGATGATATCTGAACCAAAACTTTATATCAAAACTTTATCTCTCCTCTTCTATACATTGTATAGACTTTGATACAAGATTTGAGATAGAAAATTCGCATATATACTATACTGATACATACAACATTTTATACTTATTCTTGTCCCTTACTTATTTATCCTGGAGTAAAAAGTTGGTATATGTATTTGTATGTCGCCGTTAAAAGTTCAAGTAGTATTACTTATTGTGGGAGCGATCTAGTTACTGGAACATGGATTTCCGCGTAAAAGTAATGTATTGTTTCTCTTGGTGTTGTTGCAATTTGCCCCAATCTTGGGGCACAATCGTACGTGATCATGGAAATCTAGCGGTCATATTTCTAGCCTTTCCATATGCCATTCTGTATTTGCCATTCTTTAGTGAAGATAAATGTGTCTTGAGACCGAAATCACATGCGACTCTTGTAGAGACAGTAGACTTCAAAGGCCCTAAAGACCATACCAGACAAAATCTCAGTCTCGCAATCTCAATTGACAATCCTTATAAGGCCAAGCAGAGAAAGTGTAATGAGGTTCTCGCGGCCACCATACCATTTCTCCATCAAATCCCACATAAGAATAAATGGTGAAGTGATACAAATCCGGAAGAAAAGTTATAAAGCCCCAGAGACAAAGAAAAATAATACCTCGCGCAGAAATACATCGAGAAAGAGAGAGACTTCGCTCGACGGGCAAAAGGAGACCCGCGGGACCTGAGTTGTAGCCAGCCGCCGGGTCACAATGTCGGATTTGCGTTCTCTATGGACAGAGATGAGACTGTCCGAGAGGTGGCACTATGCACCGACGGGAGTGGAGATATCCTTCATTCGACCACACTCTGTCGGTGTCGAAAAGATCCTCATCACACCATATTTTCAGAGATGAGAGGAACCAGGAATCACACAATGTTTTGATCAACTCAAAGAGACAAGAAACCATGAGTGCAGCGTAGGACATGAAAGTTTGCAGCCGATTCATCTGTCCAGTGAGTATACTCGAGATTCACATATCCGATAAGAAATCATTGTTGCCATATATACTTGGCTACAATCAATCCATGAAATCGGCTCTCAGGATCTTCTCCTGGAAGAAATCAGGCGTCTTTCGACGCGGTTGCTTAGGCGTCTCGCGGGCTGGGAAGTCCATGGAGGCGATGGAAGCCGACCGGTGATGGCCTCCAGCGGGGGACCGGTCAAGATTCATCGGCGGGGACGAGGCACCCAGAGAAGGGGCGCGCTCAGCTCTGGTCCGAAGAGACTCAGACCAGTTGAAGGCTTCGCCTACAGGTCGAAAAGATAAGTTAGATCTCTTGCTCGAACGCAAACTCTGGTCTGTACTTGCAGCGGTTGGTGCAGGAGCCATGCTACCGGACGACGTAGTCTGTCGTCTCGTGCTGACGGAGGTAAGAGAAGAAGAGGATCTACCGTTTCCAGTCTTGTCCCGCAGAGCCTGCGCGCCAAACGAGAACCGTCGTGCAAATGGCGATGTTGCCGAGGCTGGAGGGCTATTTTCGTTCTCCATCACTGCTACCTCATCGAGATAGGAGCTAGAGCCTACCGAGCTCGAAAGGCTGCCCTGCCTCGCGGTTCGACCAGCCAACTGGGACGCCTGGGTGGGTGAGCCTGACAGACCGAGAGTGGTGATGGACATGCGTCGTCGCTGGCCCGGCTGCGCGTTGGCTGCCACCGAATTGCCAGGTCTCGCGAACAGCTCCGAGAGAGAGGCGCCGGGCGAGAAGGAACCTCGACGCTGCTGAATGGACGGGGGGTAGGCAGGATCCTGAGAACGGTCTGCAGACATGGCCGTAAAGGGTCCAAGTTCAGATGAATCTGAGACTCAAGATGTGGATGGATGGAGGGATGAAAGTGTGGCAATTGAGAAAAAGGTCGAGAGGTCACTAGACGGGATCAAAGGATCGCCCCGATGGGATGAATATTCACCAACAGAAGAACGATCAAAAGGGAAATCAGCCCGAGTCCAGACCACGAGAGAAGAGAAGCTACAATGCCATAACTTCCTCGTGGGCAGTTAAGCTCGTTGGTGACGTCAATGAGATGATAAGATGGGAACAGCTCTCTGATCGAGTCTTGAGGAGGCGAACTGGACAAAGAAGTAGTTAGCGGAGGCCAGCGGAGGGGTCCGGTGGCGGAACCAGAGTAAGGAAGCGTGCGAGGTCGATAATGTGAATTGTAAGTATGTAGCAGTTCAACTGACACAGATCCTTGACAATCACTCTGTGAAGAGTTGCGAGAGTCGAGACGATGGAACATGGGAGGTGGACTGATGAAGCTCTTATAACCTCCGGATCGGTGAACGGGAATGAATAAGCACGCAGTTCAGTCACCGAGATTACCTTTTTGAGAATCCCTCGTGGGCGAATGATACGCTTGGGCTTGCGCGATATTAGGGCGATCTGAGAAAGTAAGAGAGACGAAGAGTGAAAGGAGAGGCGGGGTGGAGGGGAAGAGAATGAAGAGAAGAGAAGAGAGGAGAGGCAGCCAGATTAAATGGCGAGATACGTGGATGATGGATGCATCCCCGCCATCATCGACTCGACAATTGAGAGTTAACAATCAATTAATTTATCTGGATCTTCCTTTGGTCCTTTCGTCTATTAAATTAAATTAAATTACCCCACAAAACCTTGGCTGATCGACGGTGGCTGGTTAACTCAAGGGTCTAACTAACTAAAGTGTTAATTATCTCTCCATCTCGCTCTGGATTTGGTGCAGGTTTCCCCGACGGCTGGTTTGGCGCATCATCAACAGCATCATCGATGGACGGAAGAGAGAACGTTCATCCATCACCCAAGGTAACTCCATTCTCTCAAAGGACATGAAACTGACTCTTCCACGGTCCATCGCTAACTCACATGCATCGTCTCGAGATCAATTGGATAGAACCCAGACACGTCCATCCATCCTCAACTGCGAGATGCAGCCCGCAATAAAAGCCATCCATCCAGATCCCCTGGTGAAACATCGTCAACTCTAAAAAGACAAGCCCAGACATGAGGGCAAGAGACTAGATTCTCCCTGGTCTCCACTGATCCTCGGCCGCTATGGTGATGGAGATGGATATACCCCGGAACTACGGACAATGGCCCAGTCAGCCGTGACTAGTTTCGCCCGTCATCATCACTTCCCCGCGTTTTGACTCGAGGCCCGCGGTCAATCATTTTAGTTTCCATTCTTCCTACACGATCTAGCTCGCCATGGACAGCTGCTCATTCGCAGCCAAAGTGCACGGTCCTTTCCACTCGAAGCAAGCCATGGACCCTCACAAAAGAAGAAAAAGCTTCCTTTTAAAAAGCGGGAGGATGCTGTGCGTCTGACAGGCCCAGACATACGACCGAAAGGAAGCTTGTAGTAACGGTGGCTATCCGAAAATCCAAAGATAAGGGTCTCTTTACCTGACAGTCGCGCGATGTCGAACTAGCAGCCTATCTATCTGCAGAGAATGGCTTGGTGCTGCTTTCGAGAAAGATTCCCTTTTGTGCTTACTTCTCGCCGCGGGATCGCGTGTAGCGAGAAAGAATAGACTCTCCTGTTGGAGATTATAACGTCACGAGTTCCAGGAATAAAGCCACATTGTCCGAGTCCGTGTCGATATCCTCTCCAAGGACAGACATCCCAGTCGAATAACCAAGGACTGCTGCACCACAGCGACAAGACAGCAGGGATTTCGACACACCAACCGACGGCATCCTCCATACTTACGACTAACCTGAAACCCATCATTCCTGGTCTGCCAATCGAGTCCAATCCTGCCAGCAAACCCCACACGGTTATATATCACAGCATGTCGTAAAGGGAGCAGTCTAGCACACGAATGGCCGTCTTCAATGCAACATCATCACTACGACGACAGTCAAATCTCCTACTCTGGGAAGTTGCTCCACGTCAATCATGCAGTCCCCGAGTCATCTCATCCATACAATAGCCTTTCCAGCCGCTTTCTCTCCGTAACCTTGTAAGCACGTTGCAAGCAGGGAGTCGATAGAGCGACACTGCCTCAGTAGTGAGTTCTCATTGACCCTTCGGTAAAGGAAAAGAAGACGACGAGACGATGGGTACTTACTAAAGTCACGTATATGCAGAGAACACGCGTGATGACTTGGCCGCTGTTTACAAGGGCCCCATATTCTTTTTTATAAAATAGGACTATATCTTGGACAGAGTTATCTAGAAAATCATTAGATTGAGACCTAGTCAACATAGAAAGTGTCTCCGCCTTTCTCCGGATGATGGATGAATCCTACCATTAATAGGACAAAGCCAGGGAGTTGAGAAGAAAAAAAGAAAGCGCATTTCAATATTCAAACTCTGCGTGATAAGATCAACAGACCCAACGCTCTTTTTACACCCGCCATTATAAGTACCAATAAATTCTGAATGTGACAGGCCTAGCAAATCTAGTCTCAGTAGGCCATTTCTTTTTATAATTTATATTTTTTCTTCTTCTTTTAAATTGAGAATCCAATCACACATAAATAGGCAGGGGAAGTTAGTGAGTGGTTGGATGAAATCCCATCGGCTGGCTGACTGGAAACGTGGCTAAAGCGAACTACGTATCCCGATAGTGAATAATCTGCATCTTTATATGTCAGGTTGGCATGCATTCATAGAGTTCGGCTATCTGTCCAGACATACAGAGTCTCAGATCCTCGAACAAAATAAGACATCAGTTGATTATCTCACGAAGGGATATCTGATAATACTTCCATATCCTTCTCTTGTGTGTTGGGATGATAAGAACTGTCCTCAATTCCTGCACTAGCATGTCTCAATGGCTTGCATAGGACTTCAGTGCCAGAGTCTTACGGTTAATTACTTTCTGGTTCCCTAGAGGCTGATCTACACAGCCTTAATAATTCACCAAAATCAATAAAAAAAAAAAAAGAAGAAGAAGAAGACGTTAGACACATCATCATACATTCTATGTCCCTGAGCTAGTTTGTTTGGAAATCTCCATTATCGAAAGATATACATCAACCATCTGTTAGACCTGCTGCATTGACATACAAGAATTAAATCCTGGTTATGAACCAAGAGGAATGCACCAAGATGTAGAGTCGCCGTCGCTCGCACCATTTAACATATGGAGACCCTTCTGGAAAGAAAACAGTCTTCGCACACATTGCATGTGTCATGTACTTTAATATGGAAAGCTGGTGTTTCTGATCCAAAGCAAGTAAGAGTAGTGACTGAACTGAATCAGAGCTCGATCTTGTAGTATATACGAGTCTAATAGACCCATCGCACGATAATAAAAAGGCTCTAATTGTGCATCCATCAAAGAAGCAGACAGGTGAACCCGTACTATATTTTGTAAAATCAGAAATACTGAGAACCTGAAGTATTACCATTTCTGGTTTACTCCTATCTTTGACATAAGCCCGCGCTACTGAGAGATGGTAGCAGGATACCAATCGAGGAGAAAAACCTTTGTTGAAGGCGGGTCTCATCTGATTCGATTCACTGGTAGTCGATGGTAACGACTTCTTCTTGGATAACCCAAGAGAATCCGGTGGCTTCGTATCTGAACGAGATCCGGATACTTTGTCCTTAAACCTGTCATATAGATAGACGCGCATGTAAAGCGTCGATACTCTTGAAAAGGCCGCTGGAAGGAACTGAAAAACCGCGTGATTTGAATATGGGCCTGTTTCATGTAGGCTATTCGAGTTGAAAGAACCCTATCGACTTGACGTACGCATGGCGATGTCTCCGTCATTCGAGCAACCATGATCCCTTTCAATTTCCATATCCAAGACCAAACGAAACAGATCTTCTGTCTCCCCCCATGCATAAATAAAGATCCATCACCTCTCATATCAAGCTTTGCGCAAACTCTTCTCATGTGAGCGGTACTATGAAAAGATATACCGACGGTACGCGGGGGTTAATTAATTAATTAGCTCTGACAACAACGGTCAACCTAACTTCTAAGTAAGAAATGCGGGGTTCCCCGGGTTTATGCAGCTATCCGAACCAATCGGATGATCGGTTCCCGATCGCCATTGAGATAAGTATTTTGTGTCTCCGAGGAAAAGCTTCTAGTTGCCTATTACTCTGCATTAAGTTACTTGGAGTAGATTACTGGGTGGGGGGGGGGGGGGGGGGGGGGGGGATTTGTTGGAATTACACGCCATTGGCTGCTATGAATATTGTGGCTTAGGTATCAATATACTTAGAGCTGAGAGTATGAACTAATCTCTACATACATACATACCGAACGGGTACGCAACTGCTGCCCAGACCGAGTTCTAAGATATATTCGATCTAAAGGTTTGCAATTACTTATTATGTGATTTTGACATACTGTGAGAACCTCACCTTTAGCCAGGCTAGACATTTAGGCTCCAGGAATCGCACGATACAGTCGTCGAACGCAGCCTTCTTCACAGCAATTACTAGAACATAGCCTGCTATAGTTAACCAACACCTTGAAGAAATATCCACCTACCTATAATCCAAGCGAACTACGTCGGTCCTACCAGCTATCTATCTACTTATCCCATGGTATCGAGTCCTTCTGTTTATATCCAAATTCACAGTAATGGCAATTGATCCGCGTTTCAGATATATTCTGATCCATACCAGGCTTCTCTCTAGACGAATCTTCCAAGGTAAAGTAGAATAAGAAAGTACCTACCTACCTAATAAAAGAGTCGCGATAGAAGTTCGGAACGCCAGTCAGGTGACTCGCTGGCGAGACATCGTTTGTATTTAAAAGGGGTGAACTTAAGTCTATAAGATAGATCGCATTCTAAAAATTCAATACAAGAATACAAAAGTATTCTGCTACAAGTCTTTCATTTGCTGGATGCTCTCGGATGCCCTGAATAACAGCATATTCACAGCTCACATTGCTCGATGAAGCAGATGACGTTGAGCCGAAACACCAGCAATGCCACCTGGAGACACACCAATTCGTTGTATCGTGGCATATTCACATGTCTCTGTACATGAATAAGACGCTATCAAGTAAATACTACGCCACTTGATCAGAAAGCGCTCGCGTGTGTAGACTCCAATCCCATACGGAGCCATTCATTTTACCCTTAGGGCTTGAGCAACAGCTGACAGCGGGAAGCGGGTCCCACCCGGCCATGTAGTTACTCTACAATCTAACCACATGCGAAAGACAGTTCGGTATGTATCGAGAAGCAGGAAAGGGCCCGAGAGTGACAAAGCCATGTGATAGCCACGGTCACATCAGGATAGCCCCATGTGCGTGAAGAGTATATTTGTTTGACGCCGTATCCACTCTATTCCATCTGGCCTCCCAAAAATGATTCGCCACGCCTTTGCTGAGGTATCTATGTCTAATGCTGTCGCGTATATGTAATGGTATAATGTAGGGGCATCGCAAGAAAAGAAAAAAGAGCCAGTGTTCTATCAGAAATGACTCTAAGGAGGCTGCGACGTAAAGAACTTGAAAATGAGAGAACAGTATGCAAGAACAAACGAGACTCGAATTTGTCAAACCCCTCCAAATAGCAAGTCTAAGGCGGTGAAACACATGCGGAAAAGACTGCAGTATATACTGAGACAGCTGGCAACAGGCTTTCTCGAGACGTCCAACTCCCGAAACAACCATGAGCATTCTGCAAAGATGCACAATGATTCTGCAGAAAACACGACTGAATAGTCAGAGGGGAGACTTGTCTATATAAGATCAAAAGAAACCCGCAAACTGTTCATGATTCATAACACCGTAGACGTCGTCGAACTGCTGGGGATCGCATCAACTCATAAAAAGTGCCGTCTGAAAAGAGAGAAAAAGCAAAATGAAAAATAAATATCCACCAGGACGTCGTCGTGTCGCGTAATGCATAAAAAAAGTAGATGAAGGAGAAAAGAAGAAAGGGGATTTATACATATAGTTAGTACCAAAGAAGATACAAGAAGGGAACATCAAATAAATATAGAAAGTGTAAAATCTGTTGCCAGAATTAAGAATTGAAAGGCAGAGCTCTGACTCATGTGCGTTATCTGCATTATCCAAAAAAGGATATCAGAAAAAGAAACGAGAAACAATAAAAAAAAATTACATGATGATTGTTGTCTTACCCGTTTCCCGTTAAATAAAAATGCATGACTGCTTTTTGGTATTGCTCTTTGCCCAGATACCCCGAACCCATGACCCCAATTTACGACCGCCTCTAATGCAAATTCGAACCAGATCATTCCGTGCATTATATCATGAGTGAAAAGAAAGAAGCCTTCCCGGTGGGAACGGCGTTCTGTCTCAATAAGGAGACTGCGGCGGCAGGTGATAGGAGTGCGGTTGTCCGCTAGATGAGCCCAGTGACGTGGATGAAGCCGTAGGTTGGACATGGAACAACTGCGTAAGCTTCCTTCCGACGCTGGGTTCGATCTCCGTCCCGTCTCGAGCAATCTTGACCTCGCGGTTGGCGTTCCACGGGTTACGGAGACCGCGTGTGCGATAGAAGGGAAGACGACCAGTCGACATCCACTCAATCCTGAAGGGCTTTCCGAAGGACTGAGTACCGGTTGTCCCAGCTTCTTCGGTCGTCTCTTCCACGCTTTTCTCGCTCCGTGTGCCGTCGTCGTCCTCGTCTTCCGATGAATTTGCCTCCCAGAAGATGGTTCCTCGGGCAGAATCATCGATGATACGGCCCTTAGGTGCTGTCGCCGTTGCCTCCGTGGCAGTGACATTCAGGATCTCCGGTTCGGCTGGTACGTTTGGGCGTGATGGCATTTCTAGCGTTTGTGATTCCTCGTCATTGATTGGAGATATCATCCGTGCATACCCGAAATATTCTCCAGACTTGTTGGCAGAGAATATGAGATAGACATTGTCCGCAGTCTGCAGAAGAGGAAACGGGTTAGTACTTATCCTGGGATCTCGAGAGCGTCCGGATCTGAATTCACGAATCGATGCGTTTATACTCACCTCATATGCTCTGTTCAGGGTAGCTTCGTTATGAGCCTGGGTAGCCCAAATGCCACTCTGCCTGCTCAGCTCAAGATCTTCCACCGTCAAACTTTTGACGATGAAGTACCTTTCCGGAACTCTGGCCGTGGAAGGCGGCTGGGGCTTCTCTGGAGCACCTTCGTTTGCAGCTCCGCTTTCTTGAGAAGATCCAGCTTCTTCGTCCACAAAATCAATGGGGCCTTCTTGGGTCCGTGGGGATTGTGTCGCTGGTGATGATGGAACGGTCGTGGTTACACTGGAGCCCGGTATGGTTAAACCCCTTCTTAGTCTGCAGACAAGGCGCACGCCTTGGAATCTTGAATCATGGAATCTAGCCATGGCAGCGGTGCATGCGGCATCGGTCTTATAGTTCACAAAGGCGCAGTTGCTCTTCGAGATCAGAAACACGCTTTCGATGTCGTCGGTGGCGTCACGAGAGAAGTGATCTTTGAGGTCGACAACGTTGGCACCCGGGGGCAGGTTTCCAACCCATAAAGCATGTCCCGACTGTTTCGGCTTCCTGGGAGGCCCCCGCGGAGTACTTGGCCCTGAGATTGACGGTAGCCGTTGCGGGGATGAGTCTAGAAGTCGGGGATCAGTAAGGAATAGAGGTTGAGATTGGTAGAATCCGATGCGCCCAGGCGCTCTTGGCTTACCCTGCATCTGCGACATCGCCCGGCCGGTCTGACCAGGAGAGGATCCATCCACGATCGTGCTGGCAACATCGTAAACTGCCGTTGACGGACGACGTTCTGGTTCTTTTCGAGGCGCAACTGTCGCAGAGCTGGGAGCCCCCTGGTGAGTCATGTATTCTGTAGCTTGCTGGCGCTGGTGCATCGGAACCCCGGCTTGCATAGTTTGACCAAACGAAGGCGCATATGGCTGAGGATGATAGTAGGCTTGGCCGTAGACCGGGGCTTGACCTGAGACCACCGTACTCTGGTGGGCCGGCGAGCTTTGTATATATGGTTGATATCCAGAAGCACCATGAAGATGCGCATGCTGAGATTGCTGACCGTAGGCAGTCTGGAATGCTGGAGAATAAGGAATATTATAGGCCGGATTCCCACCTGGTACCTGCCCAGGAAAATGGGACATCTGTGGAATAGGGTATACCATGCCCTGAGACTGATGCAGAGAAAGGAAATGCTGTTGCATGGATTGCTGGTCGAAGGGCATGGCTGGTGGCTGATAGCTAGGCAATGCAGAACTCATCTCACCCATGCTTAGGGCAGATGGCCGACCACCCTGGCCGGTTGCTGTTGTGACAAAGCCATGAGGACCGGCATAATACTCGACACCTACCGGACGTAACGCTTGGGCAACCGACTGTGTCGGTGTCGACTGCGTGTGGCCCGGTGGATTGGTGTCTGTAGGAGAGAAGGTCGGACACATCAGCATGAAAAGGTCCCAGGTGTTGTGCTGTGGTGCGCACACAAATGCCGTTTTGGGAAAGTCAGACGACATACCATGTACCCTCGTCGACACAGATGGTTTTCGCGTAGATGAGGCTTCTTCCACAGCTGCTCCCCGGGGTGACTTGGTCTGATCAGAAGGAACATCGCCCATGGGGCCGTCTTAGGAGGTACCAGACGCTGTAATCCAGAGAGAAAGAGAATACTTTCGTTCTACAGTCAGTGGCCATCCGGTAGAAAAACAAAACCACAACCAAAATGAGGGGTATCCTCTCTTTAATCCCTCGCGGGGAGACTCACACGAAGAGAAAAAGAGAAGATAGCACGACAAACACTTACCGTTCGCAACGTGCCACTCTGCACCGATATGTGGCCACCGATAATCTAACACTGGAAATACAGACCGGTCAGGACTCTTGCTGGAAAACACACTTCTATCACAAGAACGCCTGTTTCTTGTAGAAAAGAGACGACGAGACAACCCAGGATAGATATATGAACCCAACGCGTGGCAGCCAAGGCAAAGGAAAAGGAAACGAATATCAAAAAGGACCCAAGAGGAAGGCCGTTATGCAACGGCAGTATCCGAGATCAGAAGAATGATGCCGGTAGAGAGTCCTGAAGCCGACAGTGGGTGGACAAAGAAAAGAGGACTAGCGAGCGGAAATCTTATCCCACGGAGCGAGGCTCACGCCAGACAAGAACCCGGTCAACCTTCTTTTCAGTTGTTTAGCCTCCCTAGACCACGTCGAGCGGGGACGTGCCGGCTACGAGTCGGGGGTTATTCTCAAGAGGCGGAGTGGAGCTGGACTGTGAGGGGAGTGAAACGGTTTTAAAGGGGATCAAGAGGCAGCAGACAAAATGCAGAGAGGGATGAATGAGGCAATAAGTCGATTGGGGATGGAGAACAAGCGACGGGGGCAGGGAATCAGTGGCGGACTGCCCTGGCCAGACGCTTCTTTGCTCGCTATCTCTCTGTCTGTCTGTCTGTCTGTCTCTGCGATTCTGGTGCTATCCTCTGTTTTCTCCTCCAATCGCCCGACAAGGCCAATATCGGAGATGACCCCCAAAAAGGACGGTGGTATAGGCGGGAAAGGATAACGAAGAGGGACGTGGAAAGAAGATGAAAAGAAAAGAGGCACAGTGGCCGGTGGAACGGTGGAGGGATCCCTTACTACAATCCTACGCCGCAAATGTCGGGTGCCGACCTGAGAGGTCGTTATTTTGCCCTTCTAGATTGGTCAAGTAACGATCACTTGAGTCGATGAGATGTTGGTGATTGTCGAGCTCCCAACAGAGATGACCTTTTTTTTAAGATATCTCAGGATTCGCAGCTCCAATGCTCCAATGGAAGTTTCCGGAAGTTACCCGTATGGAGGAGAAACCACCACGGGTTCTTTAATGGGAGGCTACTTCCGGTTTCTGGCTCCGTCAGTGTCTCTGGTATATCCAAGACCTTTCAGATTGCAATCAGCTTTTCCATCAGCTCTCTGGATTGTCCCGTGAGGAAGCGATTAATATTGGTAGCAGGCGAGACGGAATAAATAAGAGATGAGATGAGCGAGAGTCGACGTCAACAAATCACCGTTATCATTTGACAAGTCCAGAAAACGTCAAAGCCACGCGCATACAAGTCGTGCAAGATGTGGAGAAGCTCGTCAGGTAAAGATTGAGGGAGTTGGAGGGACAGGCACTGCTCGTTTTGCATACATGCCACGCTCGCAAAGAAAAAGAGACGCCGCTGGGTGGCGGAGTTCCCTACCGCTCTGGAGGATCTGCGTGGGCAAGCGACAGGAACGTTGCCTCGCCGAGCTATTGCCAGATGACAATTATGCGTGCTCGAATGGGGTACGCACCAGAGATCCGCAGCTGTTCGGTGGCCTCTCGTGTTTTTTTGCTTTCTCTGTTGCGTGGTCAAGCTAGCGGGACCGGGTCAATGCCCGGACGAGATTTTGGCGATATGGGGAAGGCCAGTGGTTGCGCCTAGGGATGAACGGCTGTGGCTGGAGCAGAGTAGCAACGGGGTCAAGACCAATGCACACCTCGTTCTCTTTTTTCCTTCAGAATGCCTAGAATCTCCCAAGGGCTTTTGTCTTCCAGATTGCAATTGGCCGGGGACTCTACCGTTCGTGACCAGAAGACAGGAATTAATGGGTGGATAAGTTATCTGGGGCTAAAGAAGGAATGGAAAGAAGCAAAATTCGGTTCAGCCCCGTTGAAGATGAGCGACAAGACTCGAGGATTATTGGGTGATACCATGTAGCTTTGTTCTGGGGTGCATTGCGGATACGGTTGAGCAGTTCAATTTAAGCCCCCGTCTATAGGAGTATACCATACTCCCAGGAACGGAACGGGCCAGCCGAGAAGGCAAGAGAGAGACATGGGGGGAGGTGGCAAATGGGAACCATGCGTGGTAGAGTAGAGTACCAATGTATGTGGTGATGCGCTTACTCCATAAGAACCCTGCAAGTGGGATCACCATGCACCTTTTTCTCTCTGTCTTCTCTTCCCCCTTTTGCCAGTCTGACGACACCGGTCTTTATCCCAAAGAAAAGGACCGATCTGAAGTTCGGTAGGATTTCACGATACAGAATTCGAGATTACTGTTCAGTGGCGGAGGAATTGATATCCAGCTGCCCCGTCGTACCATACATACTCGATTGGAAACTGCCCGGAAAACGAAACACACATGGCTTCGTTGGAAGCCTTCTCAGACAACAACATAATAGAGTGAGTTGAGTTGACTGAGTTGAGTGAGAGAGCGTGTGTGCGCGGCAGCGTTGAGTATCAGATCGCCCTTTTTGCCACAGCACAGCACAGCCTCGGCCTGAAACCGAAACCGCTGCATGCTGATGTCGTAGAGTAAGTAGGTACCATACTCTAGTAGAGTAATAACGAGTAATATGGCTAAGCTAGCGGTGGGAGCGAAGCCCGGGCAGCAGAGTAGCGTTCGAGAAAATACCATTGGCGGCGTTCCGAGCCGCGGCGATAGATGATTGCATCGACCGTTTTCCAGGCTGATGGATGGATGGAGTTGGCTGGGTACATTCCCACTAGGCCGACGCTTAGTGACCCCCGGGATGCTGCGCCAAAACCGGTTTTACGGGAGAGAGAGGAGAGCGAGTGCGCGCAAGAAGAACACTGCTCGCTCGCTGTCATATTATGCTTTGGGTCTCCTTTTAAAGAGGCGGGGATTTCCCCGGTTGTCTGGCCTTCCTGCGTTCTTCCTCTTTCTCGTCCTGAAAATGGCCGTCAAGATGGCCTGGTCGCCATCAGCTCGACTTCCACCCACGCACCTCGTGCGCCCTCTCGTCCGGTAGCTTCTCCCCCGTCAGCAAAACCCCCCACCGCCAGAACGCCAGGAGAGAACGAGATGAGATGAGGTCGACCGCAAGAGAGCCTGATTGGCGGGATCGGCTGCCGGGCGCTTTCTCCTCCCTCGAGATATTCATAGTCGTATCCACTGGCCTGGGATGATCGCGACAATCACTGGTTGACTGGTGGTGCCCCTCAAAAGAGCCGATGACCGGCGGTGGCAGATCTAGGGCCTCTAGTAGGGACCTCACGGTTTCATTTCATTTTCTCCCTAACCAGGTTTAGATACTATAGACTGCGGTAGATTACGAGCCTTGCCGAACCCGAAAGCTAGAGTACGACACTCATCCAAGAGAGAACGATTGGTTTCAACTTACACTACAGTTCTAGACCCGTCTGGATGCTGTCCAGCACGTTTTTATCCCCTTTTTTCAATACTGTCGTGCTAAGGGAACCACGGAAACTAGTGGAGCGCAGCACTACTGCCTCGTACGGTTGTCTTCTAAGTTCTGAACGAGGGCTTTGTTTTAGAAGACTCAGCGGTTTCGGACGAGAGACTGGATGATGAGCTAAGAGGCTCACTAGTCACTTTGGGTCGAAGAGGATCTTCTTGTTTCAATAATGGCGCGCCATGTGGAAAAAAGTAAAAACAAAATTAGTTAAATGAAAATAAAAATATGATACCTAGGTAGTTAACTAACTAGTTAACAGCCAGAACGGATGTGATTAGTCAGCAGACCTGAGGCAAACAGGTCATGACTAATCACTCAAAAAGTTTAGGAAATTCATCCTGTTATTATTATTATTGTTGTTATTATTATTATTATTACCATTACTTGTGGCAGAAAATGTAATAATAATAGTTAGCTAGTTAGCTAACTAACTATATCCGATAGTCAGCAGACACTACTTGCATCTTCTCTGCATGGTCTTTGCGGATTTTTGATCGCCCGTCTGCCCCGCCTGGTCCACCAGCGGGCATCTAGTACCATAGTAGTATTCTTACAAAAGTCTACACATTCCGAAGTATTAATACTCTTACTATGTTACAGAGTAGAGACTCCTAACTACAGTAGTAAGCTTGTATGCATCCTTGTATATACCAATCAATGAAAGCTCTCATCCCTGCGTCCCCTCGCCACGATCGTCTTGGCCCGTTACGCGCTCGTTTGCGCGGAGACTCCAACCGGTGGCGCTGATTGCCCCGGTACGTATCTCGATCTCAGCCAAGTTCCGGGGACGGGAGAGACGATGGCAGCGGAGAGTTCTTGACGTCAAAGGGTCCAATAGGGCTGACCTTCCACTGGGTATCCCGCCGTTTCGATGAGGATCCCGCTTGGTGGTGATGCATCGAACTGTCATGTCAACACGAGGGACCCTCAGCTATGAAAACAGCACTCTGTCTCTAGAGCAGTGATGGTGAACATCTGTGTGCATCTCCACTGATCACTCCCCTCAAGCCTTTCTGTTCACTGAAACGGAGTATGTACACCCCCGACTGGGCCCTGGGGACGTTCCAGATCTTCGTCTCAGCTTCATCCGAACTTCTATAGGGCTATTATTATCAAAGTGCCACGGTCTCAATTTTGCGTCAATGACTCTGTACCATAAACTCGAGCCACTGTGTCCCGCATCACTAGAATGGGCGACTCAACCCGTCCAGACCGGCGGGAGCGCCAAAATTAGCCTGGGGCTGCCACGCCGTCGGGAGAAAACAACATAACAAGCATCAACAGGGACTACTCGAGATTTTCACTCGATTCTCCAATCATATTATGCGGGCTGAGGATTTCCGCAGGGCCCTCTTAGCTTCTTCGTATTGTTCCCTCGGTCCAGACTCCGCTGTACCCGGACAGGGCAACGTTGCCATCGCCGAACTGCTCAGGTTTCACGGGCAATTGACCTGGAGATAGGACCACCGGAGACCACTCACTTCTTTCTCCTAAGCCTCACTCTTCGACCATGGAGGAACCCTCCGGGGCCAATTCCGCCCCACGATTTGACGGCATCGCAGTCCACAGCTATCTGCCGGACTGCCTGAGATGCCCAGAGCGGACGTGATAGCCATCTGCAGTGTGGCGTGCACAGCAGCGAGCGCCACATGGGCCTACCGGTACGTTCCTTTGGATCGACGTCCTAAGTTTCAGAAAAGAATAGTCTACCAGGGTCTCCGTGGACTCCGAGAGTATGGTATACTCTACTCCGTAGAGTCCTGCGCCTATTCTATCTTTGTTCGAGACCTTGTTCGACCTGTTCCACAGCCGCGGGTGCTGCTAGGCCATTAAACCCGGGTCTGATGGCTTTGACGTATCGCCACACGATCGATCGTAGGTGCTAACTACTATTCTTGGGTTCTTTAGAGCGCGTTGTAGACTCCCATTCATCTACGCCCGCTACTGCAAGCGGGTTCCTCTGAACGGCGATGCGGAGCTCGTCGATGCTAGAATAGGACGATACAGCCGATGGCCGGACTCAGCCCGGTGGCGAATATCGTGTCTCTGACTGGGAGAGACGAACTTTTCGAGGCTCGCGAAAAGCCGGCAAGTAAGTACGGTATAGATAGAGACGATCACAGCCTTTCCGATGCCAGCCCAGGCGTCTCGTGACCGCGTCAGCTGATTGGCCGGAACGCAGCGGTTGAGCGTGGTGGCAAAACGACGTCGAGTCGATCTGCTCTGCTCATATCCCAGTCATGATGTGCATGCTTAATTCGACGAAAAAAGAACAAAAAGAACTCATTCCACGGAGTCTTCCTTCCGTTGCGTGCGAATGATCGTCGACACTTGCAGTCATCAGAGCGTCCCAATGCGTCCCCCCTTGCGTCCCTTGCGCCATGCCGCCCTCCGCCGGAGATCTCGAACTCTCGTCTAGTCAGTTAAGTATGTACGTACTGTAGTTACTCTACTACGTACTGACGTCTGATTAAAGATTACGGAGTAAACAAAACGGATAGAATCCGGTTCTGTTTCGAAGATCCCGCGCTACAGTACTTAGCGTTGCGTCGCCACCCAGACCCTAGTAGATCTACGAGTACATCATCCATGAACTATGCTAAAAACTCGAGTAGATACCAGAACTCCATGCTCGTGCTTATGGTACATTGCATAGCAGCCTAGTTAGTTATAATTAGTTATCAGCACTCAATGCCATAATGAGTAATCAACGCTATCAAAACCGCCCGACGCGGTTCTCTAATAGACTCCGCTCCAATCGCCTTCCGCCATAGAAAGCGTACAGAGTAGTACATACATCGGATGCTAAATCGGTTAGGCGGAATGAGCGGAACAAGAGCATTGTTCCTCGGGCTCCACCGCACTGCGCCATGCAATATACTCTGCACCATTGACCTGTCAAGGATTAGTCTAGTCTAGCATAGGAGAAAAAAGAAAGAAAAACCAATACATACCATACTCAACTATCAGACCCTAGTCAGCAAAAGTCGGGGAATATTCGGTAGGGCACCTAGTTATTATTCTACGTATAGGTATACGTCTTAGCCGGTGGCCTAGTTAATTAGTTAGTCTGGTCAATTCGATATGAGTCAAAGTACCGTAGACCATGGTAGAGTATTATCTATCGTTAACTATGAGATACTCGAAAGCAGACATGGCATACTTGCGGAATTAGCAATTAATCAGTCTAGTATTTTTCTTTTCTAAAGGTATGAACTATGGAAGTCGATTTTTTTTCCCCCTGATTTAAGTAACCAGTATTATAGCCAGGAGTAGTAGAGTAGTAGTATACTTGAGTATGAGAATGGCAAGAAGAAAAGGAAAGGTAACTCGAGTCCTTTCCTTTTTTTTTCTTCTTGTTCTTTTCTTTTCTATAGTGTTTTAAAATTTAAAGAGTCCTGTTACAAGTTTGTTTGTGTACAAATGGCGATAATTTATTATATTGACACTATGTATTACAGTAATTAGTATGTACATCTGGTTACTTAATAGCCAAGTAGATATGTAGGAAATGAGACAATACATAAGATAGATATATTTACCAGATCCCCGTTCCACATCCTAAGGAAAGAATTAATTATATCCGTCCCTACTATAAAAGTTCACATAGGTATATTCTAGCATATACCTAATTAGGTAGCTGCCCCCCTCCGCCAGAGGATAGGGATTTAGCTTCCCTTCTACCTTCACTTCGTCAAAGACTCAATCTTCCCTATCACCCAGCATCTAACTAATTCTATCGAATCCCAACAAACAGAAGCCAAATAAACTATACTGAATTTTTATCTCTAGCAGATATCTAGTCGAATACGGTCCAATTAATTACTTTCTTGAATCTGAAATTACTAACAACTGCTGCATATAACAAGCAATATGAACAAATTAACTAAGTTAACTACCCTACCCTGCGCATCAGTTAGTTAGTTAGTTAGTCTTCGGGTACCGACGGTATGGTATAATTGAATGAGTTCTGCGCGTGGATAGTACCATATAGGTTTCATTCATGTTATCTCGCTATTTATTTATTTTGACTGATTTATTCTCACTAAGTAAGCGTACCGATATCCCCGAAGAAAGTCAAAACAATAGCACTCGTTAGCGATCACCATTGATTGCGCAATTAGCTGTACCCCAATCTGCAGCGATATGATCCTTTAAGAAAGCCATTTACAAGAAGAAAAGGAACTACCCTCTTCGAAGATGAGTATAATGGACTATATTTTAAGTGAAACAGGCCAGTCAATTACACGCCTCCCCTTATTACCATATACATGAACTCGTCTCCATCGCGACCTTGAGACATCACGATCAGAAAAGAAAACGGGATATTCCCATATTTAGTCGACACAGATAAGTGGGAAAGAAGTTGAAAAGGAAGCGGGGAGAAGTAAGAGGGAGGAAGAAAAAGAGAAAGTAGACTGGTAGGGAGACATGTCATAACACCCTATGAAGTGGGAAAAAGGTAAACACCAAGTAAAACGATATAGAGAAAAGAAAAGGGAATGCAAGTACAAGTAAAGACAATGAATTATGTCACAGAAGACACATTAAGTAGAAGTTAGGTATAATTACTTGCGCCGAGGCTACGCTGCCTGTGGCCTTAACGATCAACAGTAAGAGATGCGACCTTGCCCGCAAACCTGGCGCCTGCGCTGCCTCGCTTGTGCAACTTTTCGCGCTCCTTTCCGTCTAGCGGAGCTAGCGCCTGAGATGCTGAGTGATCCGACTGTTCGCTTACGGAACCTTTGCGAGTTAGAGGCAATGAACTCATCGTCTGGGCTCCGTCTTTGCCGTTCGGCGATACAGTTGGAGGCATGATGCTGGGCGCCCTAGCCGTCCTCTGGTTGAGATAGAGCTGGGCAGCAGGCGACAACAAGATGGGGGGAGGTGTAGAGGGCACCTCTGCTCCATTTTGGACCAGAAGCTCGGCGATGGGGAAGGGAATCGCCTTTGGAGGTGCCTGCTTAGCCGATAAGGCGTTTGGGGTCGAGCCAGGAGCTGCAGGATCGGCTGCTGCCAATGCAAGAAAAACAGCGTGAGTGTTACGAGAGCGATCCGTCACATTGACATTCGCCCGCAGCGCGATGCCGTATAACACGCCCTGGATGTCATTCTTCTTGATTGACGCAAGCAGTGTTTCGTCAGGAGTGGCGTAGCGTGACTGGCCCGCAGTCAACGGCTGAACATAAGCCCTGTCACTGTATTTCGCAGTGATGAACTTCAGTCGCTGCTCACGAGTCGAGAGTGCCGTCGGCTTGGTAGATTGATCCAACGTCGCCTCCCACACCATGTTGCTCACACGGTTGCCGATCTGAAGAAGTATCTCCACAATGTCGTTCGAGAATGAGTTGACATCCAGCGTAAGCGACCGAACCTTCGATATATGTGTACCGAGAGACCGGTGAATGCCGCTGCATTCGATACAAAGAATAATACCGAGATTGATAGAAACCCACTCTACCTTGGACGTTGAGCCACAATCCGCACACCAATTGTTACCTTGATCGGCTTCCTGAATGGTCTGCAGTAGCTTTGCTGGGTTCTCTTCATAGCTGTTGCTGTCACTGCGGATGTAGCTTGGTCGCGCCCCAACAGTGGTTCGGCGACCGACCGAATTATTATTATTATGATGATTCGATGCGGAAGAATGAGAGTGCTGGCCAGAGAAAGAGGAACTCTTGCCGGTAAGCACAGAGCCTATATCGTGGCGGATAGAGGAGCTCTCTGATCTTGATGAGGGCGGCGCCGCTGGAGGTATGCCACGACCTTCGACTGCGCTTTGCAAAGCGTTATTAATCGCTGTAATCCAGTTGCTCATATCCTCTTCCGACGTCGCCTGGTATATGCGCTTGAAGTAAGGAGTGATGACTTCAAAGCAGAATCGGCGTTCTGCGTTTCGCGCCTCCCGCACAGATGCCATGCGCAGATCTATAGGATCCATATGCAAGTCGAGCTTTTGTTTCCAATTACTATACTCGGAAAGCTTGCCCTGATCAAGGACAATCCAAAACCTGGTCACGAGTCAGCCACTATCTTCATATCCAGCGGAAGGATTTCCTTACTTATGCCAAGCCTGTTTATTGATCCCCTTGGGATCGATATGTGACCCGGGCCGAGACAGTGCCCAGAGTAGCCCTTCTTTCCTTTGCGCGCCCCCACACTTGTCGGAACCTGCAACCACTGGCTCTTCCAAATCGCGGATGCCTTTGAATCGATTCTGGCCTGGTGATACTATTGAACCAACGGGTGAAGTTAAGGAGCTGCCGGACGGTGCTCCCAGATTCACGTTTTGCGCTGAGTTCGAGGAGTTGTTACTAGGAACATGCCGCAGTTGGGAGCCCGTACTATCTGCGCGACCAAGATCCGAATCCGAAACTTGGGCGCCGCTGCCATTGCCCGCTGCTGGAACACTTGCACCGGGATTGGAGAAACTGTCAGGCTCGACGTACATCTTTGTACTTTTCTCCAGAACTCTGCGTTTTTCCTCTCTCTCAGTTCTCTGGAACTGGAACTCTTTGTCCGCCTGATCGACTTCATGGATGAGAGCCTTCAACTGCGGGATCATTTCCTCGATCTTTTTGGCGGTTTCAAGGTAAGTCCTTGCCTGCGTGTCGGCATATTTTGTCAGATGGGAGAGCACCTCTTGCTCCTTTCTTCCTCCATGCAAATCTTGCATGAATGAAGAGTAGTCGAATCGCTTCAGCTCGAAATTCCGACGTTTGATCTGATACTTTGAATCACTCTCCGCGCGTTTCTTCTCCTTCAAAGAATCCTGCCGTTGGCCGAGATATCGACCAACATACGCGTAGTAATCTCTACTCTCTTCCTCGAAATCCTTCTTCTTAGCCTCCGCTTGCTTGATATCGTAGTTGTAGAGCTTCGTCAGGGGGTCGATGATGAGTTTCTGTAGATTAACGGTGTTGGATTGCTCGTAGTGCAGGATTTCCTTGGCGATCTTCTCGAAATAATGCTCCAGGGCCGGCTGGATCGCATTCGCATTGGACGTCGAGGCATCGTTTAAAGCCGTAATAAATGCGCCTACGGCTTCGTTGCAAGAGACTTGTGCTTGCTGTGCCGCTTCGGCTTTCTTGAGTACTTTCTTGATCTTCTGCCGCATGCTGCCTGTTTTCTGTTCGAGAGCCTTCATCGTAGCTCTGAACAACGGGCCATCTTCAACTACACTCATGTCCTCTGCAGGGCGAGGGCAAGGAAGATCAACTTTCACAGGGGGTGGAGGGGGAGGAGCGGACATAGGAGGAGGGGGGACGCTCTCATTGGCGTCCGGAGGCGTGTTGGGAGGAGGTACACGAGATTGCGACCATCCACTATCGGGTTCACTGATCTGAGAGAAGATAGACTGTGAGGATGGCATACGATTTCGACCAGGGACGGTCAGTTCGAAATTGGGTGACGGTAACAGCGGGCTGGGCAGTGGACGTTGAACACTGTGGACCCAAAATGTGAAGTTCGCCAGCGTATTCAGACGATTCGCTCTCTGATCATATTCGAGAAAGCTGCAGCTGTTTCGCCAGCCACCACCTTTGTCTTCCGTTGTCTTCGGCGGCTTCCACTTCCACGACCATTCGAACTGCACCGACGGACTTCCCGCCGTCGAGAAGTCACCCACATGCTGGACGTTTGAATTATTCTGTAGGTTCGGGTTTGCGTGAAATTCCCTCGTAATCAGATTATCGAGTTCCTTCGAATTCGACGCATGCGCGAACGTGAGGCCCGTCAGCTGCGTGTCGACGGCTCCAGGCAACGAGGTAGAGACACCATTGACTGTAGCATTAGCCACCTGGCCCGTCTGCACCTGTCTCATCACAAAGGAGAATTGGAAGTTGAGCTCATCCTCGTTCGTCAGGCGCAGTAGAAAATGTGGCACTGGTGCTGCCGCGGGGGGCTCGGGGTCCTGAGAAAACGCGAAAAGTAGATCAGCCTCCGCGAGTCGCAATCAATTGTCAGTCTGGTCTGATGGATGCATTGCGCACCTGCACATATTCGATCGGACTGTCGTCGCCCGCATCCCGCCTCGCGTTGTACCGTGCTGCGGGAAAAGAATTCGGCGCAATATGCAGCAAGACTCGACCACGGGAGTTCGTGATGGTGACGCCTGAGATAGTAACTGTGGCCATATCAGCATCCACCGCACTTGAAGATCGACGACTGAGGGCATCATCGCGCTGCACTGACATTTGTTCTGATCTTTGAGGAATAGGTTCCCGGAATCGTCCAGACGACTCCCGACGTTCCCCATGTCTACAGCACGCAATCAGGTTTCAGATCAGCCGTTCGAAAGAGAGTCCGGAGTGCCGTTGGGAAATATAGAGGCCGTCATCGACGAGGAGCGATGGCAGCGTCCTATGCGAAGACAGCTCCGACTCGAGGCGCGGACGAACAGCGTGCGGCTGAGGCAACTGGCAGAGAGAGAGTCGACGATGATCGGTCATCCAGCCCGCGTTCCGGCGTGGACGAAGAAGAGAGGTGATCGCTCGGACGCTGTGCAACAGCAGCGTGCAGGAAGAGTCAACAAGCCAGATAGATAAATAAAAGATCTGTCTCACGACCCAGCAGGATCGAAGGAATCAGTCATCGCCGGGCGTTTTGGCTTGTGACGAGGAGAAGATCCAGTGGCAGTGGGGGGAAGCCTGAACCCTCGGACTAACAATTAATTAGCCTCTCAATGCGCAGATCTCAGCGCTTCGCATGTTGTCGAGGGGAAACTGATCTTGCGGGGTCTCAAGGCACAGAGGAACTGCCTATGATCTTCTCTCTCTTCCCCTTTGACCGCAGTAGCGCTGCGCTTAATCCCTAACTAGAGTACCTGAACGCAGTCCCCGATCAAATTCATTATTGCAACATACTACATTTGGCATCGCTTGTCGGAACCACTGGTGAACAGCAACAGCAGCAGCAACAACAACAACAAAGCTATCTAGCCCAAACAAAAGAAAAGCCCCAGTGATGGGATCCGTCTATTCTATCAAAGCGCTTTCATATTGCTGCACCCATGGGACGCTGAGCTAGTATTCTTAGTACGTAGTGGATTTTCTTTCTCAGGTCCGTCCGCTGACATCTCCAATAATAAAAATAATAAATACAGAGTCAAAACCAGCCACCTCAAATAAACAAACCAATCACCACATCTTTCATCATTATTATTATTATCAGCATCTATCATAAATATAGAAACAGCACATCCCAGCCACTTCACTACTTGGTACTCTTGTTTCAAGGCCATCGTCAGAAGGAATTCGTTGCGCATGCAACTAAAAAGAGTACGGCGCATAGTTGCACAGACAACCGCCTGACTTGTTCTGTTTTTAGCATCAGATACTAACATTGATTAAGTACCTAATCAATCGTCAACTAGCCAACCAGCAAATACTCTATATAACTAACTAGCTCAGTTCAGAGCTAGACAGGATGCATTCCGGTTTAGAATTATGCAGGGAAAGGAAAAGGGAAATGGGAATATAAGCGGCGAGAATAGAGCACTGGAATACCGATTACGATATGCAGTGGTTCTACAAAATATCACGGCAGGTATTAATCAACTATTTAATGTCCTGGATGACTGTGAAAATTGCAATGCGTTTCTAGAACAGGCTTCTGAAAGAACAAAAAATTTGTCAAGGGGGTATAATCACACAAAGTAAATAAACAAACAGAGTCCGCTGGCATAGAGGCTCGCTCATCGAAGAAATTAGACATGGTTATACCAAACTAACGACAAGAACATGAATATCAGGGGATCGAAGCTTAAATAATGACAAGAATGAAAACCTCAGGCAGTATCGCTGTGCTGCAACGAGTAAGATCGAGGGGTATATGGGGGTATTAATAATTATGGCATGAGGAAATAGTTGAGAATGATAAGGCAGGTCCATCTGCATGATGGTGTTCCCTGCCGTTGTCCTGCGGTGCTGGTGAAGCCTCGATTCATCAGAAACAGAGCCTCAATGCTCCGTTGGGGGCTTGCTGGGACCATCAGGATGATCTCCCTCCATGGCCCAGTCCCTGACATTTTTCTTGACATCTTTCATATCGTGAAATCTCTGTGAAATGCCGCTTCTGTGCTTGGGATGTCCGTTAACACGTTCGTCAAGTTCTGACTCGTCCGAACTGGACAGACTAGAATCTGAGCCACTGGACGGCTGCATGTAGGCAAAGTTTCCTTGGGCGCTCTTCTTCTTGATTTCTCGTTGTTCCTCCTTGAGATGGTTCATTCTGTCTGCATCCTTCTGGCAGTCCAATGTTATCACTCGGAGACGCGGGAAGTTATTTGATAGAAACTCTCTGAGCAGAGGAAGCAACTCTGCATTGGGCCGATATGTGCCGCTGTCATTATCGATGAAGAGTTCATAATCAGCGGGATCATGGGATGGATCTGAGGACGTCGAAGCTCGACGTCGATCTTCCGTCGGATCACCAGCTACCGCCTGAGATGACCCAGAACCAGGTCGATGATGTCGATGCTTGGCGCGACGGACGAAAAACTCGCCAGAGAATGCAATATAGATCGAGACATCACTGTGCATGGTGTGCTTGCTCAACAAGTCAATTCCAAACTCCTTGCCTGTTTCAGTAAAGCGAAGAAGCCCGTCGAGTGTGAGCACATAGGTAAAGATACGCCCTCCCTGGCCGTAGTGAGCAAACTCGAGAAACTTTTGCGCCATTTCAGTGCAGGGCCCATTGAACAATCCGTGCTCGGTGGTTCTATCGAAATTGTAAATGCGCGCATGCTGGTGATGCAGAGCTCTGTTCAGAATGCGGCCTCGGAGACTGTGCGATGTGAACATGCCGGCTACAAACGGTCTGAACTCAACGTAGCGATGGTACAGTTGTGACGGCACCGGGCCTTTCAGCTGCATTTGGATAGCTTGGAAACTAAGAGAATTATAACCATCAGCCTTTTGTATGTATAGAGTCGGGTTCAGGGGAGAGAGAGACAACGCACTTGTACCGTGTGATTTCTTTCTTACCATCCGCACTTGGGACCGAGTCTTTAGTCCCAGTCAATCTCCCGATGAGAGGAGAGTAATGTTTGAACCAGTAGTTCGGACCAATAGTGTACATATGCGCACCCTCATCCCCTGGGGTCTTCCCCAGACACTCGACACTCACAACTAGCTGCGCATCCATGGCGCGAAGATGGCAAGCAGCCACCGCTAGAGTTCGAAAGAAGTACGCGCGCTTGCTTGCCATGCGCTTCTTGATTGTAAACGATTGTTCCTTGATCCCCTCCCATGATTCCGAGATGGATGATGCCGTTACATATGCATTTCCGAGTCGGTCGTCATGGTCGGCAGGATCCTCGTCGTAGACGCGGCATTTGAGCTCAAATCCAGAGGCAGGCACATTGGCAACAATCCATTCCGCATCCCACACCGGATTAGTGCTCCTTCTTATGGTAGGGGTGCGGAAGATGGGAATGGGATCCTGCTTATGCCGGCGGGGCAGATCAACCTTGAGCTGCGCGGTAACGAACGGATCAGACGATAATGTACTGAAGTCTGCGAATGGCAGATTGACGGCGCGATGCAGCACAAATCGCAACGTGTAACCGGACGGCGCGTCAGGAAATGGAGTGCTGTCGAACCCTCCAGCGGGCTGATGCTCGCCCGCACCGTTCGTCAGCCCCATCGCGCGGTCATGTATCTTCTCTGCTTTGTCGACGAATTTCGGGCCATATTTTTCGGTGGGATGCTGGGGTCGCACTTGGGGTTTCACTTGTTCGTCCATGGTCGATATTTGATATCGCGGGTTTCTGTGCCGCTCAGAACCAAAAGACCGTCCTCGGGATGATGTAGGTTGGAGATACTGTGTTTCTGGCGCATGGCACACCGTATGACACTGTCGCAGAGAGAGTTTCTTCCGACTCAGGAGAAGGGAATTCAGGTGGCCTGTCCTGATCGTATTATTATTATGATTGAATGGGGTGATCTCGAGGGCTAGCGGCGAGCTAAGACCGCCTGTGAAGATCGAAATTCCGCGACTTTTAACTTTTGCTAAACACAGAGAAATGACGAGGCCTGGCGGCGAAGTGGGATGTCTGACCTTGGCGACACGCTGCTACACAAAGAGGACCATTAATATTGATTAACAATTTAACCGCCACATGTGGAGGCGGATAGGGCTGCACGTTGACGTCCTCACAATGGGTTTATCGATTTTGGCCTAGAGTTACTACTAATTACAGGTCGAATATTCTCTATGTATCACGGCCAACGGAAGTCATGGTCTCCACTCACGGGGCTGATAGCGCTGTGGATTCTATGCACGAGCGAGATGTCGTAGTTATACACTCGATTACATGCATACGCTGATCCCGTCGGTTACTGACTGCTTGGCTCAACGCTCTCGATAAAATAGTTTACTTCTAGAAATATTTATTAGCTAGCTGTCGTTAATTGATAGACTTTAAAAAAGACATGTCTGGTGAAATAAGAAAGAGCCCGCAGCCTGCGGACCTGCTGCTATGGTAAGCCGGATAGGCACCCATGTTGCGTGAGCTGGCCAGTAGTACCTCCTCCTGGCAGATGTCCGGTCAGCAATAAACTAAGATCCCCGGAATAAGAACTGCATGTCTTCCGGAGTCAACTTCTCCAAGGCCTCGCCTTGGTCCTTGTTGATCGTTCCATTGATCATGTTTGCTTTCTTCTCCTGCAACAACACCATCCGAGACTCGACAGAATCCTCGATGCACAGTCTTGTGATCACGCAGGGGCGTCTTTGGCCGATGCGATGGCAACGGTCTGCACTCTGCCATTCAGCTGCAGGGTTCCACCATCTAGCAAATCATGTTAGCACCTAACAGACAACCGGCGGGGGACAAGAAGGAACCACGTACGGATCCACGATGAAGACTCGAGAGGCTTCCGTCAAATTCAGAGCTACACCACCTGCTTTGAGAGAGACGAGGAATACCTCAACGTCCACATTTTTCATGAAATACTCGATTGAGTTCTGACGTTGCGCTGGAGTCATGCTGCCATCAAGCATGACAGTATTGAAGCCAGCCCGACGGAGACGCCATTCGACAAGCTGTAGCATAGAGGTAAACTGGGAGAAAACAATCGATTTGTGGGTTTGTTTCTTGCTTCTGAGCTTGTACAGGTCGTAGACAAGCATTTCGATCTTGGTCGAGGACGTCCATTCCTCCATACGGATCCGGTTGATGATCGAGTTCTTCTTCACGTTCTCCTCTTCCTGTTCTATATCAGGCTGTTCAAAATCAATAGAAAGCGGAATGTGGCACCTGGGGCAGTCCACAGTCGTGCCGGCATCGAACGAATTGATATAATTCTTCGCGCACTGGCGGCAGAATTCGTGATGACAGCGAGACCGGATTGCTTCTTCTGCTGGTTCATCACAGATGCAGCAGACGAGGACATTCTGACCTCCCTCCGCATGTTTCTTGAGGATCAAATCCGGATGATTCGCAACCTGGCGCATCTGCATGATGAGACCGAAAATGTTGGCGTAATTATTAAGCATAACACCCCTGCTCACATATGTGTCGAACTGCCTGGTGGTGTTGGTCATGATGCTACTAGAGAAGTCTCGTTCAATCTCCCCGAAAAATTCATTATGGATGATCACACTAAACAAGTCAGCTACAGGCTAAGACAAGGAACTAGCAAGTGGACAAGAACTTACCGCTTGGGTGGGAGCTCCATCGATGATGTGTGGTCTTTCTTCACCCGCCTCAGCATAATCCTATCCGTTATCAGGCGCAGCTTTTGCAGAGCTTCTTTCCTAGCGGTAGGGCTGTTCCGTTCCGTGACTGCGATAATATTAACAACGACCCAAATATACCTAGAGTACAGCAGTGGACATACTAGGGTTGAGGATTTCCTGGTTGAAGATCGAAACGTGACTAAACCCACTGCAAGGAGGTCAGAAGTTGAAATGAGGCGCCTTGTGATGAGGAGCCATACCTGTGCTTGCAGTGAGTGCATCTCTTCTCCTTATCCTGGGACCAGTGCAGCTCCTGGCATGGGCATAGCTTGCAGAAGTAACAGGCAAATGGACGAATTTCGAGAAACCTGAGAAGAGAGAAGAATTCTCCAATACGGTTCTGCACCGGGGTACCAGACAAGCACCATTTGTAATTCGCCTTCAAGGCAAAGCAGGCGCGGGCCACACTTGTGGTGCGTTGCTGTCTACGGGTCAACTCGCGGAAATCAAAAAACTGCCAGGGGATGATCTCACCTTAATACTGTGTGCCTCGTCTAGAATAAGACGATGGAAATGGATCGAATGTATGACGCCTGAGCGATGAACGTTAATAGCAGATATGGAGCCATGAAAGCCAGGACGACCCACTATCTTCCTTCAAAATACCGTCATTTCGATTCCATCCTTTGAGTTCCTTTCGATGCATAGATTCAAGGCCCGAGTCTAGATGACTATGGTCAGACAATGGCTCTTTTACGTTGAGAATTTGGCACCGTACATGAGATCATAATCACATCGTATTCTTCCAGCTCGGACTTGCTCAACAGCTTCACCTTCGGGTTCGAATTATGGTAGACAAGGACCTTCAACTTGCCATCGGTATATGCCTGGTAAAAGTTAACATCACTGATCATAGTGTAACCGTACTACCAGAGAGTTGACCTTGATTTCTGACTGCCACTGCATCAATGCAACTGGGGGCACGATGACTAGAGACGGCCGGCCAGCGGGGTAATCCGACATCAGCAGCGATACCGCCTGAATAGTCTTTCCCATTCCCATTTCATCGCCGAGCAAACCGCCCTTGTACTGCGTCTTTTCCTGCCGGATCATCCAATCCAAACCTTCAAGCTGGAAAGACTTCAGTTGTCGAGAGATCCCGGCAGGCTGTTGCGCTGGAACCGGTGTGATGGGAGGGTCCTTCTTCAAGTCATCCCACATTGTAACAACAGATGGATGCTGCTTCTCGAGCTTTTTGCGTTCCCTCAGAGCCTATCCCAGTGTTAGAGGCATACAGGACACGAGAATAAAGTACGTTCTCTCTTACCCGACGACTCATCCATGATGGCGCAGAAGTCCGCTCAGAAGCTGCGCCAGCCCTCGCACCTCTTGCTCTAGTCTGTCTAGCCGCCTGTCGCCTGGTTCCAGGCGAGCGGGATGCCAATGGAACTTCATCATCCGCAGAAGCCGAAGACGACTCATCATCGTCACTTGCTTCAGAGGAATCCTCGTAGGTATCTTCTAACTCGTCCTCGAGATCAGGTCCAAGACGAGCAGCTACGTCATCTAGGTCTGAGAGCGATGAATCTTCACTATCTGGGATGACCCTAGATCGAAGGGCTCGTTTCTCGCCGCTGCTCCGTGCCAGCGACTCGTGAGAATCCATTATCTCCAGAGCCGATGTATCATTGGTACGGGAGGTCTTCCTCCGCTTCACGTCGGGTGCCTGATACTCCTCGAGCTGTAGGGAACGGGCTAGTGCTGCATCCGAGCTTTCTATCGTAGAGTGATCATCCAGGAGGCTAGCAGCATCTCGCTTCAAGTTCTTCGCTGCATTCTGCAGGGAAAATGTACTTGATCGAAGCTCTCGAGCACGGGCTGAGGCACTGACACGCTTTTTGGTCTCATTATTCGTGACTGGAAATCCGGGTGTCCCAGTAACGCTGGTAGCCGGCGTGTCGTATCCATTCGTCCCAGCTCCAGAGGTCTCGCCTGCAGAGACTGGAGATGAGTCGCCAGAGGAAGGCATCTTCTTGACAGGAATCGCGACCTCGATTTGCGTACCATCCCTGGCAGCCTGAGCCGTGCTCATACCCATTCTTACACCAGCGTCATAATCTTGCCAATTCCCATCAGGGGGCGGAGGTATACCACTTCCATAGGTGGCTCTGTTCGTGGCAGCATTTGCTATTCTTGAGGATGTACGTCTGGTGCGCGACTCGACAGCGCCTGAGGAAGAAAAAGAACATGATGGCGTCAGTTTATCAATTTACGATTTGAAGGGATGGGAGAAAACAGTCAGCTTACTGCTTGTGTTTCGGGCAGACGAAACTGCTCTCTTCACCGGTTTCCTCGCCATTATTTCAGCGCTTACTCGGACTCTGCCCGTAGATAGCTCCTGATGCTTGAATTTGAATTGAGAGAACAAGAGCTGTAAAGAAAGGAAATCGCCAAGATTGGTGCCTGGCGAATCGACAGGCTTATCAGCCAACCTTGATCTCCGATAACGAGCGACTGAAGCTTAATCAGCTAAAAAGAAGGCAGCAAAGGGGAAAATTTTCGACGCCACAAGTCGATCGTCGCCTGGATTCCCAGCTCAGATCGGCTGTGTTGCCTAGATAAACGCCGAGTGAAAGGCGACTGGATGCTGACTTTTTTCCCTGGAGTATGGTACTGTTCGATTGCCGATAAAAGCACTGATTGGCATCGCCACCGGCTGGGACCGCGTAAAGTGGAACGCGAAACTGTCACGGGATCCTGTGATCTCGAAGCCTCGCAACCTCAAGTCTGCTTACATCCTCGACAACATCTTGCTGGTGCTCAAATCTGAAGTCAGAGAATCGTACAGGATAATGTAAGTCATCTACTGATCTACGTGATTTCAGTCTTCTCTGGGGTTTTACTCACAAGCATACTAGGGCGGGAAGAAGACAGGCGGGGAACCAGATTCGGGGCCCGTATGTGAGCGCTCTTATGTTCTGAGAGCTTGAGCTAACAGAAATTTTGTGCAGACATTCTGCTCTTACTGATTTCCTGGCCGTAAGTAGAGCTTCTGCTACATAATGAGCTATTATACTGATATTGGGAAATGGAGTCCAACAATATCTCCGCTGCCCAGATTGCCAACGACTACCAGCAGCGTGTGAGGGAGGCGGAACGCCAGGCGGAACTAGAGAGGGCTAATAGCAGAAACGACGAAGAAGAATATGAAGAAAGCGTGTCTGAAACTCCAGAGGAGCGCAAAAAACGGAAGAGAAAGGAAGCAGCTACCCTAAACAAGATCAAGCAGAGCAAAGCGTTCGCTCGTCGCAAGTCTCGCTATGGCGACGATGACCCTGACTACGATGATGAACTCGCACGGGATATGATGTACCAGAAGTCCCGGCCTCTGCCCGGTCAGTTCGATAACTGCGAGAATTGCAGTAAACGTTTCACCGTCACTGCCTACAGTAAAACCGGTCCAAATGGCGGTCTTCTCTGTGCCAAATGTTCCAAGGAACTCGCAGATGAAGAAAAGAAAACGATACCGAAGAAACGCGGGCCTAAGAATAGCCGCCGTCAGAATCGAAGCAATCTCCTCGATGGAATTGTCCAGACCGGCGCTTTAAGCCTTGCTGAAATGTGTACCAAGGTGAGGAGGCGTCGGTTATGTGTCCAGTTAAGGCCATGTCCTAATTCACGTGCAGAAAGTTGCCGACAATATAAACGATGTGGAAGAGTTTGGGGATCTTCCCCATCAGCTCCTTCATCGGCTCAGTCAAATCTTATCAAAAAGGAGAGTTCTCACTCCCAGGACGCTCAATCTTTTCTTACGTCCTGATCTAGACTCCATTAACATATATGACTGCGGCAGTGAGTTTATTCCATGCTAAAAGATTATTGTCGAGCAAGCCACTAATGGTTTCAGAACTTGAGACGGACGACTTCCGGAAGATCTTCACGTTTATGCCTTCTCTAGTTGACGTCAATCTCCGCTTTGCCGGTCAGATGAAAGACCCAGTCCTTGACTATGTCATGGATCGCAACCTGAAGATCAAAAGACTTCAATTGGATGCTGCTAATCTCATTTCTGATGATTGCTGGCGGCGGTTCTTCCAGAAAATGGGACCGCACCTTGAGAGCCTCAAGCTGTCTAACCTTGATTCATCCCTGGACGATGAGACGGTGAAGGAGATCTGCACGCACTGCACTGGTCTGCATCGTCTGAAGCTAAAGGAGTGCTGGAAGACAGGTGATGACTCACTACGTGCGATCACCAACTTGAAAAGCCTCGAGCATCTGTCATTGGACTTCCTCCAGGATACGCAGGCTGAAACCATAGCCAATCTGGTCGATCAGCTGGGGCCTAATCTGCGGACATTATCCTTGCATGGATTCCGCAACGCCAATGACACCCTTCTCGAGTGCATTCATCGCCGGTGTAGTAAACTGTCAAAGCTTCGCTTATCAGACAACGCAGTATGCACCGACAAGGGCTATGCGAATCTTTTCACGAACTGGCCAAACCCGCCATTGACCTTTGTTGACTTGTCTTCGACGCGAGATGTCGACAATGCAAACCCCAGCGGCCCTCCAGAACCGATAGGTCTTGCTTCTGAGGGATTCGTCGCCTTGATGGAGCATTCAGGACTCAAAATCCGGTCTTTGAATATCAGCTCTTGTCGGCACATATCTCGCGACGCATTCGAGCAAGTCTTTGGCAAGAACAACACATATCCACACCTGGAAGAGCTGGATATTTCTTTCCACACTGTCGTAGATGACTACCTTGTCAATTGCATTTTCAAAGCCTGTCCTGCGATGAAGAAGCTGGTTGCATTTGCATGCTTCAATGTCAGGGACGTGCGTGTTCCTGCCGGTGTCGCGCTGATTGGAGGCTTGAATGCACAAGACTCTATTGTCTTGGAAGGCGGCTTCCAGTAAATGCACGTCAACTGCAATAAATCGGCTTTTTCCCTGTATTAAATAAACGGCCCGTGGCTAACTTTTACTTTCGATCGGCGTGGCTGGTGGGATTATTCTCCGGGGAGGCGCTGAATCCTGGTTTCTTATTATTTCTGTGTTTCTCACGGAGCTACTGTACGTACACAGGTTTGATACTGCAGCTGGCCGTCTCAGCTAATTCAAGATATCAACGCTCTGCTATTCACCAATATAATCCTCATGGTTACCGTAAATTCACAGTCTAAATACATAAAGCATCAAGCCAAGTCCCTAAACTTTACCACTATTGTTTTCCAACGCTCAAGCCTAAGACAACGCCACAATTTCCTAACAATCACATTCAAGATTTAAGCTCAAAACAATACACTCGCAACCGTTATCCGAAATAAGGTCAACTGAACCGATCGGTCGCTCATTGACACTAATATACACACACAAAAAGCACCCCAAGCACTGGCGATATAGTGTACACAACCAGCCCGTCTCCAACTCACATTATCTGCGACGATCTCCGCATACGCCTAAACAACGCACAATCCAGCGATCATCAGCTTTGAATTTCTTTTTTTCTTACCGTTGCTTGCTTGGGTAGACCAGGTCAGATTCATCACCCAGTTAACTGTCAGGCAACGCTGGAATGCGGCGTGTGTGTATGTTGTTGTATTTCCGTTCCTGGGAAAAGAAGATAGATCTATATTATTACTTGTTTGACGAAATGCAAAATGTTCCACCTTCTTCTGCCGAGTACGAAGCTCAATCTGCTCTAAACCAGCTATCGATTCGTTGATGAATCTTTGCAGAATAACCTACACCTCCGGAATGCTACGGTTGTTGCGACACGCTTGACAGTCGCTGCGGAGACATCGTGCCAAGCTCGATGGCTCCGCTGGAATTGACATTCCAATCGATAATAATTTTTCTTCCTCGTTGCCTGCCTGGAGCCTTAGATTGTCTCCATATTTCCATTGTTCATATCTTTGCCGTCATATTGAAGGCCTGTGTGTTGTGTCGACGTCAATATCGGGGGGTGATGAAGCTTACAGTAACTGTCCCACTTGAGTTTGGATATTTCGAGTTGTTTTTTTTTTTCTCTCTGGAGAATAAAACACGCCTATGGCAATGAGCAAAATAGTGAAGGCTGGTCAATATGAGCGACCAGAGTGTGTGGTTGAAAAGTGTCAACATTGTGTACTTTGTGCTCTGCTCCATCGCATGGCTTCTCTTACGCCTGGTCAGGAGATACGATTAAAATGAGCTTTATGATATCTCAGGAGCTGTCAAACCTTACAGTGTACGCTAGTAGTACTAAGTAGTAATGACCCATCCAATTTCCAAACTTTCGTCCCTTTTTGTCTGAAATGGGAGCGGCTAAACACTGATAGTAGACCTCGCATGATAAGCGCGGAGTTGCGCCATCCGGAGTTTCCCATAAGAGCGGTCTGCTTTCCACTTGCAATTGGGGAATTCAATCATAGAGTATACCTGTCTGCAGGAGTATAAAATGCAATAACCGCTAGGGTTACGTTGCAAACGTAGTCATGGCGCATGTTGATGTACGCCTACGGACAGAGCGCAGTGTGCTGTGCACCGGCTGCTCCCGGAATATGTTCAGTCACTTCAGTGAGATATCCAATCCAATCATCCTGGAATCCCATAAGCTTTGTAGACTTCTCATAGTTGCGGGGTCCAATATGTACTAATTCGCAACCGATGTGATGGGGATCGAAAAGGAAAGCCACGTTCCCCGATCGCTTACGGGTCCATTTCCGACGATCTGCTGATTTAGCGCTGCGGCTGGGAGATCAGCCCACGGAAACGGAAAGTTGTTGTGGCTTTCGTTCCGTCACAGCACGAACAGCGGTTGGGATGCGGAACGCACAGTGTTTATGCCGTCCCTGACGACAGGATGCTCCCGCCAAGGAGAATTTTGCCTTCAGCTGTAGAGTAGGTACCTGAAGCAGTTCGAGATGCTCCTAGAAACACAGTCTAGACCCAGAGCACCGGCCTCCTGTCAGGAGAGAAGAAACAGACGCGCAAGAAGCGCAACAGGGAAACTTGACGAGAGGTGGATCTGGACCATCCGTCAGAAGCAAGCTCGACGAACTGATCTTTCGTTCGGGATCTGCAGGGCTGCAAGTGCAGGGCCAGCAACGAGCGGAAACTGGAATAATAATAGCGAGCTTGATCGACTTCGTCGGGTCAAATCCACACATGCTCAAAGCTGGTGTCTCGGACGCCCACGGGTCATCCGAGTCTCCAGACGGCACGCCATTCTTCTGTGGTTCAGTTCTTGTTGTGTCCGTCTGCGTCCAAGCTCTTCCCCTCTCTGGTGGAGCATGATTCTCCAGTGTCCGAGTCCTGATAGCATGACGAACTGGTTTATCGTTCCCAGGCCGTCGAGGGACCGTCCCAGCCGCCGTGAGGCTGGATGTGTCGGTATGCTCTGACCATTGGCTCTCAGTAGTGCCCGGGTGCAGTAAACAGCAACAGGAACAAGCAGAATTCGGCGTTGGTACGGATGCTGGGGCTATGTGGCTTTGCTGGCTATGCTGGGTGGGATTGGTGCACAGTAGAGTAGGTCGCACTAGTAGCAGAGCGCAAGCCCAGAAGCCCCCAGAAGACTCCCACTCGATGATGTTTCTGTTTCTCCTGGCCGTAGTCTGCTAAGACATTCTTCCTCTTGGTGCGGTCAGAAACGTCCGGGAAGGAGGAAGATTGTCTTTTTTTTCTGCTTTTTTGTCTTTGTCTCCTGGTTTGTGCTTTCTGAACTGCTGACGGGGCCCGTCTGTGTTTGTCGCAGCAACCACAGCTTCGCCTCCTGTGTCCGTCTTCACATCAACCCTTTTTTTCTCACTCTAGCGTGCTGTCGAGGAGTCAAGCCACAGCTTGCAGTGGGTAAGCAAGTTCTCCGACCCTGGAAATCCCTCCCCTTCTGCGGTTCTTGTCTGTCCCTGAAGGCCAGCACTTCTATATTTGGATTTCTCGGTCTTCACTGCACACTGCAAGCGCGCCAGACTGCTACCGAGTCTGCACGTCGTTGCTCACTTGCTTGCTTGTTCATCCATGCTTGCAGTTGTGCATGAGGACATTCTCTCTCTAGCAGTTTGGTCGAATTCTGTGCTGTTGCGTGCTTCGTCCCAGGTTTGAGACATAGTTTACCACTGTCTATCCTCGAGCGAGCGAGCCCGTAACCTCTGCACCCCGCTCATCGATCACACTGCATCTACGCTGCACTACGTGTTTCTCATTTTCATTCCTGCTTTAATCTGGTCTCTGGCAGCAGAAGCGTCTTGTCACTCTGTGTTACTATTCTGCAGGACCGTGGCATTGACTCTAGATCTCGGACAGACCTCCGCTTCGATTCGTCTTCGGCACTCGCTCATGCGTTATTGATCCCCACCTGCGAGTATCGCTGCCGTCCTTCTCTTGCGGAGATCTTTTTATCAACAGAAGAACCAGACGGATTTGGGAACCTAGTCGCTTGCTAGACACGGTCGCCGTCGGTTGCTCGAGCTTCCTGTCCAGTGTCCCCTTGTAACGGGGCGTTCTCGAATATCTAGAAATCGAACTCGATGCCTATCAAGATTCCGAAAGGATTCGCTCGCCGGAAGTCGTCCGGTAATGCCCTGGAGGAAGTGGAAACCCCCCGGGAGCCCTCTTTTCGGGTGTTTGAACGGCCCTCTGCTGGGGGAGTCGACGGGGTCAACGCAAAGAGAGCCAGTGAATCGAATCTATTAAATCCGGCTTCTGATGACTCTGATAATATCTTCGCGGACCTCGAGAAACGCCAAGGGAAAGATCGGTAGGGCTTCTGGAAAGCCCTCATGGTTTGTCTGTATGCTGACTGAAACCAGTGGTAGTGGTGCGACCAACAACTCCGACTCCACAGCTCCCTACGATAGCTCCTCCTCTGCTCGATACAGCTCATCCTCTACACTGCCGTCGACGGACGCACCTATCCACAAGGAACAGGGGAACGGGCACTCGAGGCCCTTCCATGACATTCCTCTACCTCCAGTGATTGGGTCGCAGTTCTCTTTTCGTGCAGCCGGACGAACGTTCTCCTTCGGCAGCAAGGCTCCTAGGGTATCAACGCCCCCATCACGAGGCTCTGCGGTTGCATCTGGCGCACGTGATCGGGCCATGACCGCCAGCACCGCCAGTACAGCCACGCCCCCTCGACTGCTGGACTCCGATTTGAAGCTGGAGAAAGTGGAAGATGATGACTTTGGAAACATGTTCCAGGACTTCGGGAAGTCCGAGCAGGCGTCTTCGAATGTGCAAAATGCGGTATGACTCTCGATGCCGTGCTTACTATTGCGATGCTAATTGACGTTGTAGGACGTGACAGATCACCCCCCGCCAATGCCAGCCAAGGGATCTCGATCCTCTCAGCTACCTCCCATCGAGGTCGACAGATCGAAAGAAGTGGAGCCGTCTCCGTACTCGTGGGAGAGCCGTAACTCTCAGGACGGCCTGCTAGGACAAGAAGATAACATGTTCGCCAGCAGAAGCTTGACCCAATCCAATACCATGCCGCTCACCGGAGGACGGCGATCTTTGACTCCATCCAGCTCCATGCCACTACCCACAACTTCTCATCGAGCTTTGGACAAGCCTAGTCGCGACTCGACACTACGAAGGAGCACTGCTTATACCGGCAGACGTGGCTCGACTCCCGCAGACGAGCTGGATGTGAGACTGGTGATGGAGGCGGTCTCGTTGAACTCCCGGAGTCAGACTCCAGCAGTGCTGGAAGAGGACAACGACGAAACGTCATCTCTGTTCGACAGCAGAGACGCCGATTTCACGAGCACTTGGCATCACGGGAAATCTAGCCAGGCTGTCGATGGTCCTAACGAGTCCTCTATAGCCGATCATGCACGGTTGGCGTCACAATACGAGGATAAGGAGTCCACCACCCCCCAAGCGACACCTAAAGTTATGACGCCGGCCCAGTTCGAGCGGTACCGACAGCAGCGAGAGCTCACAAGGACGAAGAGTGATGCCTCCATGAGTGACGCATCCGATGCTAGCAATGATTATGACGACGAAGATGAAGCAGAGAAGAACATGGAGGCTGCAAGACAAAGGCGCAAGCAAGAAGCTCACCTTTCCATCTATCGCCAGCAGATGATGAAGGTGACCGGGGAGCAAGCTCCTGGTCCCTCTCTCCGTCCGAATATGGACCGATTGAGCAGCAGTACTCCTAACCTCATGAACCGCATGTCCTCGTTGGGACTTCCTGCCGACAAATCAGGCAGTGGCAAGACTAGCGAGGCTGACGACGACGATGACATTCCTCTGGGAATTTTAGCGGCACACGGATTTCCTAACAAGAACCGCCCTCCGACACGCCTGGGCACGTCGAGTTCGATTCCTAATCTTCGAGCCTCATTCGTTGGTCAACCTGCATCACCTGGCTCCGTAGCTGGGGATGGCTCTGGCAATAGAGGAAGCTTGCCTCCCTTTGCACGGAACCTACCACGAGACCCTTATTTTGGTGCTAGTATAGTCACCCCTGCGAATAGGGAACCGCTTGAAATTCGAGGAGGAGCATCTGTTTATGGCGGACCCTCCCCAGCATTACCACCCGGGGGCCTTGTGGGAGTCATTGCAACCGAAGAGAGGGCGAGAGCGATGAGGCGAGGCAGTCCGAACACGCAGGCATTTGCACCATCTCTTGGAACGTCACCCGGAGGGTTACCGAGACCTCATACAATGATGCATATGGGACCAACTTTGGCTCCTCCTCAGCAGGGAATCTCCCCCGCAGAACAGGCGCAACTCCAGATGTCTCAGCAGATGACCCAAATGATGCAGATGCAGATGAATTGGATGCAGTCCATGATGCAAATGCAAGCTATGCAGAGTGGAGTGCAACCGCCGATGAACAATGCTAACCTTGCTCCTCCCATGCCACCTGTTAATATGCGCCCGATGTCTATGCCCGCAGCGGCGGCTCTAAACAACCCTCCTTCTCGACTGGCAGATCAGCGCACACTCAGCATGCTAGATCCAAGCATGTCTGCTCGCTGGAATAACAGCACATTTTTGTCCCCCAACGGCGTTAACGGCCTGAATGTGCCTCAAGGGCAAGGTTATGCTCCATCCATCGCCCCTTCGGAGCGTAGCAACGTCGGATTAGCCCCGCGATATCGACCAGTATCCACGATTCAGCCTGACCAGAAACCGGCGAATCGCGCGTCCACTTTTACATCCTCAACCTTGAAGCCCTGGAACGATGAGAACCAGAGGCCCGGATTTTCGCCCCGTTCAAAGTCGGCCAAGCCCACCTCCATGGCAACTGTTACTGTCCGGCCGATCAGTAGTACAGACAGGACGTCCACTCCTAGCAGAAACGCCGCGTCTGATGACGATGATGAGGAAGGCTGGGCGGAAATGATGAAGCAGCGCGAAAAGAAGAAGAGCGGTTGGAAGCTGAAGAGAGGAACAACCGGTAACTTGGGGGAACTCTTGCACGCGGTGCACTAATTACAGACACTGATATTTCTGCGATTTCGGCGGATGTACGAATTTTGTGGCAACAATTCTCTTGATACGATTTCAATTCTCCGCTTTTCAGCCCCGAATGCTTTCCGAGGCATTTCACAGCACGATAACCGATAACGCCTTCCTTTCGCCTGTTCATTCATCTGGCATTCAGTAGCCAATGAGATTGCATGGCGTCTTGTTTCTTTTGAGTTTCAAAAAAGAACATCGAACGCAGCATTGAGAACTTTAGACTTCTTTTTCTCTCTTAATCTTAACTTTAATCAAAGTCCGACACTGGCGAACGAAGACGGCGTACGGATTGACATGGTGGCATTCTGGAAACAGGGTCTTTCTTTTTCATCTTTGAACATGCAGCTTGGCGGTTGTTTCTTGTAACTAGTACGCCCATACGAAATAATATCTACATGGTAATCATACATTCGACATTTCTCTTTTTATTAGAATGGCCTTCAAAACTATTATCATAGTGAAATAATATCGGATTGCCGACTTCCAACTTAATTGTCGTACTGTTCGGCAGCTAGATTCTTAGTCGTCCGCTCAGCTTCAAGTCGCGTATTCCTAACAATCTCCCCAGCCGGTAGGATATCCTTCAGAAGCCCGACCCCCGTACCGGCGTAGGTCGTCATCCTCCCATCCGGACCCCATCCCGCATCTCCCTTCTTGACCTCTTCCTCGTATAATCTCCTATTCTCCTCATCGGGCGTGCCTTTCTCTACCGCATCTACGTAGGTCCGATTAATGACTCCCCGTCCATTATACCGTTCAGGCCAAGACGTAAAACCTCTAACTTTGTCGTAAATCTTGGTACGGACCGTGCTGATACCCCCATCTGAAGCGCGGAGGAGTTCCATCTGATATCCATGTGAGATGTTGGCTTCCTTCGACGCAAGGAAACGAGTGCCCATGACGACTCCCGAAGCACCTAGGGCGAGCGACGCGGCTAAGCCGCGTCCATCTGTGATTCCACCGGCCGCGATCAAAGGAATATGGCCCTGATTGCGTTCCCGGAGTGTATCCTTGACTTCTGGCAGGAGGGCCATGACCGAGGAGGAGCGGGCGAGGCCATGTCCGCCAGCGTCGGAGCCCTGAATGACCAGGACGTCGGGCTGGAAGGACTCTGCCACTGAAACAGCCTCAGATACGCTGCCGACTTGTACCCATATTTTGGTCCTGTTGTTAGTGGCAGAGCGGATTGCTTCAGCCCATGGGATGAGATCACCAGGTAGTGACGCCGGAGCGAAGAACCATACGGCGCAAGGTGTGTATCGTTTAATGGCGGCAACTGCTGTCGCTAAGTCTGCGCCCCAGTTGATGAAGCCGACACCGATGGGGAGGACATCTTTCTTGTCTCTCTGGTCAATTGGGGGATCTATTTTCGCGAGCAATTCCGCAGAGTGCTTTAGATTCGCTTCCAGATCTGAGAGGTCGAACCCCGCAGCTAGGAACCCCAGGCCGCCTGCTCGAGAGACTGCGACAGCTAATGGTGCTGTTGCGATGCGAAGCATCGGAGCGCAGGCGATCAGTGGTGTTTTGACCCATGGGTAGGCTGAGCGTAGTGCCGATAGTGAAGCCATTGTGAGTTATGAGTTTCGCGGGGGTCTCTTAATAAGTGTTCTCTATAGAAAACGTATACATAGACACATGTTCCCTCAGGGGCGAAAGAGAGGATGAGAGTTGATCAGATCAAGACACTTTGCAAATCTCTTGGAGGGGTTCCAACTTGATTCTACCTAGGCTGAGTCACGGGTAAACACGGACAACGAGGTCGACCGGTGGAGCTTCAAGTTGACGTGCTGTGTTACCTTTTTCCGAGGAGCAAGAATAATACAGGCAGCGTTGCAACCCACAATGATGGCATGCTAGTGTCAGTGGATATCCAATAGTGATTCTCCAGTTAGACAATGGAAATGAAGATTTCCATCACCCAGGTTAGATATTCAGGGTTATTATTATTATCTCCTCGTCGAGAGTTCAAGTGTTCAAGATGATGACTGTTGTGCACCGCCTCAACCCCGGATCAAGAGGAAAGTTCGCTGTGGCTGAGAAGGTCACGTGGTGATTGTGATAGCGTCGGGAACAATCGTGCACTTATTTCCAGACTACAACTGTCGCCTGGATGAAAGAATGGTCCCGAGGCATCACAGTCAGTGACAGTTAGGGAGATAAATCAATACTGTTCACTGGAGAAACCCTGTATATTGTGTATACTTCCTTATCACCGCCCACTTTATCCTATATCACTTGCATCTCTCAGTTTTGATCTTTTTTCCCGGTGCTCTTTTGCTCTACCAACGCCACCTTGAGGAGTCATCTGTTATTTGAGAATCTTCGCTATATACGACTTGTTATATCCCTTCTTCTTTTTGGTTATTTAAGGACTGAAAGATAGCGTCTTTTGGTTATCAGGGGGGTCATAGTCTCGTCCCGGCCCTGAGCAGCAGGCCCCTGGATTTGGAGGAGCTCCGACTCTGAAGAAGAAGCAGACAGAATGAACGCCCCAGACAGGTAAGGAATCTAGTCTGGATTTTGTGCTAAGGCATTTTCATGTTATAACATCTTGATGAAGTCCGGAGCTCTTTCCCTTCTAATACTTTGTCGGTGTTCTGCCCTGGTTGGCTTGCACAGGATGGACTGTCCGCCTTTGGGGGAAATCACCTGTCTGGCAGGCGGGCGTTGCATGTCATGATATTGAGTCGTCGTTCTGCGTGATGGTGTTTGCAGATGTCAACTCTAACCTGCTCTCCGTTTCCCCCATCCTCTTCCAATCTTGTTTTGTACCCAGCTTCTTCCAAGCACAGTTCTTCCTATCCCCAAAGGAATAAGCACCTCTGCATCATTCACCATGTCGCCCAAGACCCCACCCAGTGGCTCTGGTCAGCAGTATATCATGCCTACTGACCAGGCTTATGCCCGCTACAAATGGCGCGTCCCTCCAACCTACCCTCCTGGCTCGAGCATCAAAGAAGTGGGCCGCGATGAGCAGCAGAGGTGGGCTCTCCATCTGGAGGGGTCTCCTGCCCTCTACATTTCTTCAGAGAGTGGATTTCTGGTTCTTGCGTTGATTGCCATCTATCATCAATCTGTTTTCTACAACACCAAAGGTCCCAGAAAGACTGACGATGATGAAATCATAGGTTCGAGTCGTTCGTTCTGGGGAACGGTGAGAAGAAGGTCGAGGTTGAAACAGATACTCGTAAGGGTTCACTGTGGTCATCTAGCTAAACCCGAGGGCTGATGGTAACTCTTCTAGGTATTCCTTCGTCTGCCATCTTCACCTTTAACAAGGAAGATCATACTCTGGGTAACCTTATTCGCTCCCGTCTCCTCCAGAGTTCTCACGTCCTCTTTGCCGGTTACAAGGTCAGTAGATCCCGCACATTAATTCTCATGCTTGGCCCTCGCATGCTAGTGAAGTGGGCTGCTTGGCTAACTCGCACATCATAGGTGCCGCATCCCTTGGTCCCTAAGTTTGAGCTCCGCGTCCAGACTGATGGCGAGATCACCCCGAAGGAGGCGGTAATCACCGCCTGCCATGAGCTGGTCAAGGACCTCGGTATCTTCTCGCGTGAATTCACCAAGGAATACGAGCTGCGCAAGATGGTGGGTACCAGTCAGGGACAGAACGGCGCCCCGGATGGCATCTGAGTTTCTGGGAGCTTTGTTAATCACCAAGTACTCATAACGATACGGGGTTCTTGCTTCTTGCATGTATTTCTCACGGGGTGATTTGATCCGGCGTCTTCGCTTGTCTTCATTCAGCTTTAATCCTTGCGGTGGCCTCGTTGGATCTAAGCCTTGTCATCACCTCTTCTGGCGCTCTCGTGGCGTTTCTGGCTGAGGAAACCGATCCGGAGACAGAGGACGAGTCAAGCCACTCTGGGAGCTGCTTGTTTTTTACACATTAGGCCAGACTACTCACCACCCCTACGTTCTATGGGGTTGATAATATGGGAGATCCAGGCCATGTATGGTTGCTACAAGCAGATAGAGTACAGCTAGATACCTTTGCAGATAAGACATGCTTCTTGATAATTATAATTATCGCATGGTTAAATTCCGCGAACAAGTGTGGTGCCTCATTGCCCCCCCGTTATTATATGTAGCTTAGGATTCTGGTCAACTCCAGTCCAGACAAACGACATCCCTACAAACATTGTAGAGTATTTTCAGAAAGACTGCAAGTTCCCATAGTCTCCCAAAAGCATCTCATCAATACTATCAACCGTTAATATAATATAATAAATAATAAATAACCCATGGATTCCGCCGGCCGAACGAGCACGGACTCGGGAGCCCAAACCGGCTAGCGTGACACTCCCAGCTCGTTCCTGGACCTCCGCGTCGTCACCATCTGCCACCTTCTGCTTAACCTGCTTTCGCTCCACGGGTGATTCTGCTCACTGTTGTCTCTCCTTCATTGTTATATGTCGTTCTCCATGCAACTGCTCGTTCTGTGATGTACTCTTCATCCAACTCCTTCCTGGGCGGCGCAAGTGGCGCTCGCCCAGGATCCTCGCCGTTCGGTCAGCAGCAACAGCCGATGTACTCTCAGTTCCCTCAGGGGCAGCAGCCGCAACAGCAGCAGACGCCATTCGCACCACAACCCACGGGCTTTGCTGGTGGACAACTCCAGCCTCAACCGACTGGATTCCCTGGAGGACAGTTGCAACCACAATTTACCGGTTTCCCAGGGGCTGCGTCCCAGCAGAACTTCCAACCAGCTCCGCTACAGCCCCAGTTCACAGCCTTCCCGCAACGACCTCAGACGCAGCCGTCGTTGCAGCCGCCCAATGTACAGATACAGGCTCCGCAGCAGTTTCCTGCTGCCACGGGCGCGCCAGCTCCCCTGGCCCCCCAGAAGACCTCGGCCCAGATGGCGCAGTCGTTTCAAGATCTGAACCAGTCTTCCGTTACACAGTCAGCTCCGAAGAAGACCGGTTCCAGGATTCCCAATATCAGACTTTCGTTTATCACGGTGCAGGATCAGGCCAAGTTCGAGCAGCTCTTCAAGTCAGCTGCGGGTGATAGCCAGACACTGGACGGTTAGTCGTTGGAAACCTTGGAGGTCCAAGACGGACATGGATTGCTGATGGATGGTTTACAGGAGAGAAAGCTAAGGATCTTTTATTGCGATCGAAGCTTCCAGGCAGCGACCTATCCAAGATATGGTAAGTGTAGCCAGCTTGAATGGGCAAATATCTTTCTACAGTACAGTTGACGTGGGCTGACTGCCTTCAGGACGCTTTCGGATACCACCAAGTCGGGACAGCTGTTCTTTCCCGAATTCGCCCTGGCGATGTATCTCTGCAACATCAGACTAACAAATAGGGATCTCCCTTCTGAACTTCCGGAGCGTATAAAGAATGAAGTGTCAAGTATGGTGGACATAATCTCTTTTGGCGTCCCAGACGATCAGCCCGTGTCGCAGAGGACGAATGTGCCCAATTTCGATGCGCCATTGATGCAGAATAGCCTGGCCCCTCCGGCACCCCAGCAGCCGCAACCGCAGCAGCCATCGAATAGCCAGCTTTTAAACCAACTCACAGCGCAGCCGACGGGATTCTATAACCAGAACACCGGATTCCAGCCGCAACCGACGGGGATGCCAAATCAAAACTTAGGCCCGCAGCCGACGGGCTTTCCAGGACAGAACCAGCAGCATCTTCAGCCGCAGCCGACTGGTTTTATGAATCCCCAGCCCGCTGGTTATACTGGACCTCGTCCCCCGATGCCACCGATGCCTACCGGCTTTGGATCGAACCTGTCCCCGGCCCAAACAGGATTAACTGCACAGCCCACTGGACTTGTCGCGCAACCCACTGGACTTCCCGGACAGTGGGGTTTTGTTAATGCTCCCGCCACGGGTCTACCCAACATAGAAGCCCTTAAACAGCAACTGATGCCCCAGCCTGGCCGTGAAGGAGGATTTACCACCGCAGGACTCTCTGGAAACGCGACCATCCCGTGGGCAGTCACCAAGGAGGAAAAGAACATCTACGACCAGCTATTCAGAGCCTGGGATGGCCTCAAGAAGGGCTACATTGGCGGTGACACGGCCATTGAGATCATGGGCCAGAGTGGACTCGACCGTCAGGACTTGGAGCGGATCTGGACCTTGGCCGATCCGCACAATAGAGGAAGGCTCAATATGGATGAATTTGCAGTGGCTATGCATCTGATCTATAGAAGATTGAACGGTTATCCTGTGCCTAACCGTCTCCCACCGGAGCTGATTCCTCCCTCCACAAGGAACTTGAATGACTCTATCGGAACGGTAAAGTCTCTCCTCTCCCAGGACGCTGAGAGCCGTAAATCTTCCGGTGCTTTCCTGCAGCCGCAAAGGACGGGTGTCAGCTATCTGAAAGATCATTCTTTCCGCGGCGGTAATACAACTTCAGGGTATGGTCGTAAGGATGCGACCATGTTCAAGAATAATGACGAAGCCGGAGGCTACAGGTCCAGTGCCCGTCGCCGCGCTGGAAATGGCAGGCCCCAGTCTCCCGCGCAACAGCCAGCAAAAGGCAATGACGAATTGTCTGTCGAGCAGCTCAAGAAGAAGATCCGTGAAACCAAGGTTATGCTGGATGCCGTGGATTTCCAGGACCAGAACCAGGCCGAAGAAGAGGAAGCTCTGGACCGACGAGACCGGAAGGAAGCAGAGAGCCTTATGGACAGAATTCGACGTGTGCAGGATGACATCGATACCGATCCAAACGCCGCTCTCCACAGCCTTGATTCCGGCGCCGAACGCCGGGCCCTGCGCCGCCAGCTCCAAACCTACCAGGATCAAGTTCCTGAGCTAGCATCTAACGTCCGCAGGGTTGAACGGGCTATCGCAGATGCTAGGCTTGAGCTCTTCCGATTGAAAGATGCAAAGGCCCATCCGAACAGCGCTGCGAACATCGTCGGCACCGGCCCCGGTGGTGCTGTTACCGAGGCTGACCGTATCAAAGCCCGCGCTCGAGCGAGAATGCAGGCTCGCGCTGCTGAACTTGCCGGACGCCCTCCGCCAAGCACTGACGACGATCCCACAGCAGCAGCCCGCCGCTTGGAAGAAGAGAATGCTAACATCAAGGCGGAGAGAGAGCGGAATGATAATATGACTCGGGACGTCGAGGAGAGTGTGAAGGAGTTCGCTAGGAGTCTTGAAGACAGCCTTCGTGATGAGGGTGAGAGCTCTGTCCATGAGCACGAGAAACGTAGATGGGAGGATGCCCTGGGCGTCGAGGATACAATCAGGGATTTCATCTATGATCTGCAGCGGAGCAGCAGAACTGCCCGCGTTCGCAAGGAAGAGTATGCTCGAATTTACCTATATAGCAGAATACCATTGGCTAACAGTGACGCAGTCGGCAGAGGCCGCCTTCCAGGGAACAGCCTCCGGCCAGATTCGATGGCCACGCAGAGCTTCAATATCGGCCGTCTCCCGCCCCGTCAGCTTCTTCCACGGGATCACTCACCGGAAATACGCATGAGGACCGTGTGGCAGCAGCAAAGGCACGTGCTCAACAGCGCATTGCTGAGCGCATGGCTGCTGCCGGCCTTAAGCCTCACACGGATGCTGGGGAGACCTTGCTTCAACGTCAAGAACGCGAGAAGAGGGAGCGTGAAGAGAGACTTAGGAAGGCGGAAGAAGAAGATGCACAGCGAGAGAAAGAGAGACAGCGCCGTCTGGCTGATGAGCGTTCTCCAGCTCCCTCGGCAGCGAAGCCAGTAGGCAAGAAGCCGCCTCCGGCTCCCCCATCACGCAAGGGCAGGACGGACAGTACAGGGCATGCCGATGCCCAGGCTGCCAGAGCGGCCCAGGCAGAGCAGGAGGGCAAGGAACGAGCCATCAAGGAAGAACAACAAGCTCAGGAAGCCGAGAGGAAACAGCTTGAGTATGTTACGGGTTTCCATTCTGAGGGTAAATGTAATAATGCTGACTTTGGTTTAGGGAGGAAGCCAGACGCCAGGAAGAGGAGATTGAGAGGGAGAAACAGGCCCAGGAGGCTCGTCTGCGTGCCCTCGAAGAACAAGTCAAGCAGGGCAAGATCAAGAAGCAGGAAGAGAAGCGTCGGAAAGAAGCAGCTGAGCGGGAGGCCAAGGAGAGAGAAGCTAAACTGCAGGCCCAGCGGGCAGAGCTCGAGGCTGCAAGGGAGAGAGAACGCCAATTGCAGCGTGAACTGGAAGGTCTCGGGGATGAGAGCTCCTCTGACGATGAGGGTCCGATCAACATGACTCCCCAAGACAGCACGCCGACGCAGAGCCAGGTGTTGCCGACAACTACAGCAGCCTCACCGCCGCCTCCCCCTCCGCCGCCACCTGCTCCAGCTCCAGCTGTACCGCAGGAACCGGAACATGTCGAGCAGCCTGCCGCTCCCATTGTTGGATCGCCTTCCAGCAGCCGGGCCGATGCATCGGAGTCTAAGAACCCCTTTTTCCGGAAAACTAGCCAAAGCGCGGATGTGCCGACCATATCTGTACCTCAGATGGCCGTCAGCTCACCTCCAGTTGAGGTGCAGTCTACCAACCCGTTCCACCGTCTTGCGCAGCAGGAGGCATCAAAGTCGACATACACTGTCCCTGGACCTATTGAGCGCAAGTCCCGTGCTCGTCCAGAGGATGACGACGACTGGTCCGTAGCTGAATCAGATAATGATTCTTCTGATGAGGACGACCATCCTGGTGGTGGCAGCGCAAAACAGCTTGCCAGTATCTTGTTCGGTACCATGGGACCGCCTCGACCTCTGAGCGCCATGGACGACAAGTCTCCTTCGAAGTCCGCTACCCCCGTCCAGGATAGCCCGGCGTCCCCTGCGCCTCCTCCACCACCACCACCCCCTCCTCCAGCTGCTCCGGAGACAAATGGTACTTTTGAGGCACCGTCCGCGCCTCCGCCTCCTCCTCCTCCCCCGCCAGGTGCGGCGCCTACTGGTGCTCCACCTCCACCCCCTCCGCCCCCAGGACCTCCCGGTCCTCCTCCGCCGCCTCCCTCTGCAGCTCCGGCTCCTCCACCGCCGCCCGCTGCAGGCCCGCCCGGTGGTGGAGCTATGCCGGACCGCAGTGCCTTGCTGGCATCTATCCAAGCCGGTAAGGGCCTGAGGAAAGTTGAGACGAAGGACCGCAGCACCAGTTCAGTGGCAGGTCGAGTGTTGGATTAGAGGGACATCAGCACATGGGGAGATATAGGGGGTTTTCTGTTCCATGTTTCTTCATTACGGAGTGGTCTGTTTTGATATAACTCGTCTCTCCGTGGGCGAGATTCTACTATCTGTTTATTATTACATTTAACTTGCTGTCACAACTTGTAAACCGTTGTAAATTGAGCGACCAATATAGGGTCTTAAGAGAGAGAGAGAGAGAGAGAGAGAGAGAGAGAGAGAGAGAGAGAGATAAATTATCTCCGGTATCCTAATTATTCTTCCCAATTTATAGATTATCTTGTACACAGGCGTTAGAAATAGTATTGGCGGACTGGTGAACTACAATATACCTACCACCTTGAACTGGGTTTTATACAATACATACCAACGAGGAAAAACATTAGCAAAAGGCTCAGCTGAGCCGACCCTAGAGTATTAATTACCAAAAGACAGTGATCTATCTATTCTGATCCCCTAAAAAGCCCAAATGACATCTAATCAATCGATAAAAAAAACCCCAATTCAGCGACGGTGCCAAGTTCCGTGGTAATAGAGATTGTGAGCGCAGAAAATGGTGAAAAGAACGTCGATAGGAAAACGAGCGAGGTGGTATACTCGATAGTCAGTTCTTACCAGAGGTAGTCGATAAGGAGTGCCTTTCTGATGATGTTTTTGGTTTTTCCCCAGGAAATGCGTCTTTTGTACCACGGTATCACTGTTGATTGCATGTCAGATCAGAACAACAAACGTAGCAGTAAGTAATCATATACAACTTTTTTTCTTTTTCCTAGAAGAAAAAGAAAGAAAGAAAGAAAGACAAACATACCCGGTCTCAAAATCTCTCTAATCCCCACAATCGCATCACTAGGGACACGATGCAAAACCAACGCTTCACCCTTATGTTGCCAAATCAACGCACTCAACACATCCCCCTGCTGAACATCAAGAGTATTCCTCAAATCCCAAACACTATAAAACCTCGTCGTATCCGGATCCATCTTCGTCGTATCGATTTTAAACAACCAACACCTTTCCCACTCTTTCTTATACACACTTCTCCATCTCCTTGCCCAGAAATCAGCCGAGTTCTCATCCGCATATAACGCCACGAAGGGACTATAGAACGATTCATCATCGCGCACGTCCGCGAGACATTTATGGACTGCGTCTCGGAAAGGTTCGAATTGGCGAAGATCAGGTTGTGTTTCGGAGCATCGGGGATGCCATGCGTGGACGTCTGCTTCGAGACCCTTTTCGTTGAGACGTGTTCGACTCCCGTGGTATTGGACGCGGTACATGTAGCGAGGCTCGAGGGGGAAGGAGGCGGATAGTTTGTCGCAGGCTGGGTAAGGGGGGTGGATGTGGTCATGGTCGTCGACGGAGGGGTCGTGGGATGGGTTTCCTTTGACGGTGACGAGGGTTCGGCCGATGGGGACGTCGTCGGTGGGGATGGATGATTTGGTAGTTCGTTTGAAGCGGTTGGATATGCTGGAGGTGTTGTTATTGTTGTTGTTTTTGGTAAAGATGGAGGGAGGGGTGGGGAGATTCATTGGTGATAGTTTGATAACGATTGTAGTTGACGATGGTGATATGACATGCTGTATAGATAATGAAGTGTCTTCAATGATCGTGATCTTTGTTGCTTGGTCTTGAGGTCATTATCATGATGATTCTGCATGGTAAGGCTTTTTTTTTATTCTTTGCTGGCTGGTACAGGGAATCTGCAGGTGCAACCAAGGGCTGTGGGAGATGGGTTATTGGGGAAGGAGGTGTCTTTATTCATTGATCTAGAGACTCGACACCTTACGGTGAAGATTCATCTATAAGGTAACAGCACTAGGAAATACAACGGATAATACTTGATAGTTATTATTGAATTGTACATGTACAGGACCATTAAATTCAGTAACCAAGACGCAATGGATATGTGAGTGGTAGAAATCGAATTGAGAAAACTCAAGTCATCCGGAAAATGCGAAAGCTTCATACAACACACTTATGCACGGGATATCAAGAAAGCGGTTCATTAACGCGTATCCAATCATCAAATAATCGACCAATTAGCGGACCCCTTCATGTAAAAATCTCAGCAATGACATTCCCTACAGTGCTGACGCACCAAAGAGCAACCAGACCCCAGCCGATCTTCCGATCCATCTTCCATCTGTTCAGTGGAACGATGACCAATAGCCCGACTAAAGTGACAAGCAATGTGCTGCCACTGATGACAAGCGTTTTGGATATATTCACGTTGTATTCGCTGGTCGTCGTGGACATACCAGACTTCGAGTTCAACGTCATGTACAGTCCACCCAGCCCAATCCCGAGCAAAATGTTGAGCATGGGGCCTCCGAAACAGGCGCTGAGAGCCATGACGGGGTAGCCTAGGCGAGCGACGGTAACATCTGCCACAAGGTCGCCTAGCGAATTTCCAACTGCAAACACTGTAAGGCCTAGGAGCGAATCACTGATGTCGAGAATAACTCCGAAAGTTTTAAGTAGACTAACGACCTCCGTCGCAATCGTAGCGATCCATGAAATGGCAACGAGGAAGCCCAGCAAGGCCAGAAGCGGACGAGTGCTGGCGGACAATTGAGAAACGTTCGCACGTTTCGTGATTATAAGGAGACCAACAAAGCAAACCAGGGAGAGCAGAAGAGAGATCATTGCTGGCAGCAGGAGATTGCGCGCCTTCATCTCGGGATCCATATTGGTCCATGAGATGAGGACAATGAAGAAGGGTGCCGTAAACAACTGTATACAGATAAGCCACGGCTGCCACTCTTTTGATGTAGCGTCACTTCGCTCGAAGTCTGCCGGGTGTGCTGGGAGCTCGGAATCTAGTCGGCGTCTTGATGTTGTTGCGGATGGGTCCTTCGAGTTTCGAAGGGTAGTTCCGTGAAAACTGCTCTCACCTCCCTCGGCGGTAAGAACAGGACTATCTTCCGGCAGCCGGATAAGCGGCGGCCGCATATTATCGTCCGACGATTGGTCTTGGATCACAGGCTCAGGTTTAGATGAGGATCCCGACTGCGGTGGTTCCGCTACAGGAAGCGTCACCGTTAGCAAAAACACGCTCGGAGCTGCGACCAAGCCCAAGAACTTCTCGCCAAGGCTCTTGGTTTTCCAGTCGCAGATTGTTGGAAACAGGGTTGAAAATATCACATGAGGCAAAGGCAACATATGAGAGGGCCACCATCTCAAGAGGCGTGATCCCCCGGGCTGCGTCTCAAGTGGGATGCTCGCCTCTGGAGGCAGCGCTGCAGGAGAGAGAAATATACTGGCTGCTCTCGATGACGTAGAACCCGCATCCGAGAAAGCAGGAAACGGGCTCAATGGACTTTTTGGCATCATCTCTGGGCTCAGAGTTATCTGAGGGATATTCGTGGTCCCTCGCGGAGAGACGGCAGGCGAAGACAATTGTGGCCCTTTATCCGACTGATAATTGAGAGCCCTGAGATCGTCTACCGGCGGTGCCAGATGGTCAGGAGACAGTATCCGTTCCGTTGCCGCTGGGCTTCGGTTACGCAATGGATATCCGGATGGAGATCGCGAGTCTACCAGAACGGATGGCCCCGGTTGAGAGTGATCTGGGACTCTGAGGGCCTCCTCCGGGGCACCCCTGACCAGCTGGTTCGGAGGCCGTGAGAATCTCTCGCCTAGGAAGCTTGTATCAAGCCGTAACGCCGTAGCGTGGTCTGCTGAGACGGCGCGCGCTCGAGATAGCGATTGCCGTGCGGGGGATAGATAACGGCCAGAGTCAGACGGCTCCGTTGGCGGGTTAGATCGGATTGAGAGGTTGTCTTGATGTTGGGAAGACGAGGCATACGGATCATCAGAGTAGCTCCGTAGATTGATGGGCATGTTCCTCGCTCGTCTGAGAGACGATAGAACGGACTGGAACTCTAGGGCGCCAACCAGACTCGGACGGATGGGATTGAACGTATTCTTTCTTCTCGAAGCCCCAGGCCGCGTGATATGCATGTTATCACTGATCTCAGCCAGATACCTGTCGCGGGTTTCGTCGTCTTCGGTATCGTCCTTCCAAGCCGGCGAGGCGGATCTCTCGAGGGCGTCAAATTCATCTCTGGATCCACGAAGAAGACTAGTGTCCTCCTGTGCAACGCGAGGATCATCGTCTTCTGGTCTCTCTTCAATATCCAATTCCTGGTTCTCGGGAATATGGAATTGTGTCCGTGCTGCTAAATCCCGTTCGTACTTCTTCCGCTGCCGACCCAAATACCAGTGCCATGTTACAACCATTACGACGTAGAAGAGGTATAGTGCCACCATTGCGGCGCATTCCCACGCGTGCAGCCGGCCATCCGCCAGGACGATCATTGTGAAACCGATGGCAATGACAAAGTATCCCACATCACGGACGAAGCTTCTGCGGGCAACGCGGAAGGGTCGAACCAGCGCCATCGAGCCTGCAACGACCGAGGTGATGAAGCCTGCCGCTCCCACCAGTTCTCCCACCGCCAGGCTGCCACTATTGGACCGCATGGCTGCGAAAGTGGAAAAGACGTCGGGACTGCCATTGCCAAAGGCCAGGAACGTCACTCCGGTCAGACTCTCGCTCATGCCAAGGATGCTGGCAAGAGTGCTCAGATTGATGCAGAGGAAGTCACTGGCTGCAATTCCAATGGTACTGAAGAGGAGAGATAGCCACAGAACGAGAATAGTGAAGGCGACCGGTTTCGCGTCCGCTAGGTTGCAGTAGTAGAGCTGCAAGTAGGAGAATAGGCCTTCTTCATAATCCGGGCAATTGTTCTTCACGAAGGCACATTTGTCTCTGGCTTTGCGTACGAGGTGACACTATGAGCCAATCCCGTCAGTCTTCTCGCCATCTGCTGAGTCAATAGTCCTATAATGATAATAATAATAATAATAATACCTCTGGTTCATTTCCTCTCCGGAACAACTCCGCTTCAGTTCCCGTGAACGCTCGAGTCCATCCCTTCGAGCCATAATGGCTGATGCCTGCGGTCAATGATGTAGTCGAAGACTTCAGTAGCCAGTTCGCCGCAATGATCACCGTGAAGAAGCAGATGGTGAGGTAGAACGGGCGTACAGAGAAACGTCGCCGCCTAGGCATGATGGCCGGACGATGGTCATCTACGAGCGATCCCAGCATGACGGGAGTCGCATCATGGAGGGTTCAAGGGCGAAAAGAGCCTGCGGCAGCAGGCAATATCGACCAGAGGCGGTGAAGAACATATAATAGAATCAGTTGCCGTGGGCCTTTGGCATCAATCTGGGGAATTTCGCAATCGGACGGAGGGGGAAACGGCGTGTATTTCTTATCATGTCCAGTTCCCAGTTCGGACGGTGACTGATGTCAGCCATGGGTGGAGTGTGGCGGTGCGCAGTGGAGGTAAAGATTAAGAGATAGATAGTTAAGTAACTAGTTATGTATGGTATGCAACTAGGATGAAACAGAAGGCAGCGAATAATAAGAGGGATCAGGAAGGATTAATCCAGTTTGTGTGGTTTATGGTCATATCAATCTCTGTTATGATAGAATACTGGGTAGCCTCGTCATTCTCCATGATGCAGCACACGTAGAGGGACCATAAGACTGTGGTACCTGGTACTTGTGATCCCTGGAAGCCCTCACCATTGCGCAGGTACCGGATACTTGCTCCCGATGCACCGGCTAGATAGATAGCGTGAATACCGGCTGCGCACGTGGTGTGTATCGGCCGCCGTATGTTTTGTTGACAGCCCGCGAGTTGGGCAAGAAGCGACTGTGCCACCGTCGTATCGTCTCGTATCGTATCGCAGCTTCATTCCATCCCTCCATCATTATTATTGCTGAGACGCATTTTGGGGTCTCTGTTTTCACTTGTCCTGCAGTCGCTCAGAGAGATGGTCTGACGCGCTGGTTACCTACCTACCTACAACCACCTGAACTTTTCTGCTGGCCACCATGCCGCGACCGTCGAAGACTCATCACCGCCGCTCCAATGGAGCGGCGACACCGCACAAGAACTCTCCTATAAAGTACGTATAAATGAAGGAATATATGTTTCGGGGGAGTCCGGTGTGATGGAGACGGGGATGGCCGCTGACGAGAAGGCTGACACAGGATCCCCCTCAATGATGATATGGGCGAGAAAGCGGCGCGCATGCAGTCGCGCCAGGCAATGTATGATCGCCAAATGGACCAGATCAAAGCCGCTGTGAAGACACCGATGCCTCCTCGCCGGGCAAACGCCTACGATCGAGCGGGCAGTGACAGTCCAAACACCCCGCGGGCTTCCATGCCGCGGGGTCGCGAGAGCGATGTTAACGGTCGCATGGAGCGCGCGATGACTCCCATGAAGAGAGTACCGATTCTAGCCAATTTTGAGGAATGGATGAAGATGGCGACGGATAACAAGATTAACGCGAACAACTCGTGGAATTTCGCCCTGATCGACTACTTCCACGACATGTCACTGTTGAGAGAAGGAGACGGAGTCAACTTTCAAAAGGCCAGTTGCACCCTGGATGGCTGTGTGAAGATCTACACGAGCAGAGTCGACAGTGTTGCGACAGAGACTGGAAAGTTGCTCAGTGGCTTAGCAGACAGCCGTGACCGTAAAGCGCAGGAGGCGGAAGCGGGAGGAGAAGATGGAGAAGATGACGAAGAAGAGGACGAGGACGGAGTGCGGAGGAGGGGCAGAAAGAAGGTACAGAAACCACCTCCATATGCAGTTGATGCGTGAAAGCAATATACTGACACGGAGGCAGACTCAACGGACACATGAAGCGACCCTGGCACCATCGTTCGCTTCTTTGCAGCTGAAGAAGTTCGAGCTCGAGTTCGCCGTAGACCCATTGTTCAAAAAGGCCTCCGCTGATTTTGATGAGGGAGGCGCAAAGGGTCTGCTGTTGAACCACCTCTCCATCGATGGACAGGGACGAATCGTCTTCGATAGTAGTGACGATGCCTTAGACGCCACCGCCGAGGCAGAAGCAAAGAACCGTGGAGAGACCGAAGAACGAGAGACCGAGGAGCCGGATTCCGCTGCCCCAGCTGAGAGTCAAGAGAAGGATCAAGAGAAGGAAGAGGCTGACGAGGGAAGCGTGCAAATCGACTTAGCCCCCTTGGCTAGCAGATTCTTCCCGGATCTGGGCCGTCTAGACGAACAGGACATATGTCCTTCCCTCAAGAACTTAGATCTTGGAGATCCCAGTGGATCCCTGGATATTCCTTTTTTGAAAGCACCAGAGGACTGGCGAAATGATAAAGACGACGACGAGGATACCAGGATGCGCGATGCCTCGGGTATCATGTTGGACGATGACAACGCAGTTGGTTTTGACGACGACGATGCCACATTTACTGGATTCGATCTTGGTGGAGAAGCCGGCTTCGGTGAAGGTGGTGAGGCATGGGCCAGAGATGCTGCACTGGAACCCATGCTCAAGGTACAGCGTGTTGACCGAGATGACGACGACCCCGACGGTGACGGCGAATTCAACAATGAAGATGCGTATGCCATCTCACTATCTCACCAAACGGCCAGTAAGGAGCACGAGAACATCCTGAGCTACTTCGACAACGCTCTGCAGAAGAACTGGGCCGGTCCAGAGCACTGGAAGATCCGAAGAATTAAAGAGACAACCGCTTCCAGTGCGACAAACGCGGGCCCCAGACAGCGGAAAGAGAAGGAACCTTTTGAGATTGATTTTGGAGCACCCTTGGATCCCACGATTGCGGAATTGATCTACACCCAGGCCAGCTCAAATTCTACCATCTCCCTGCCCAAGACCCAGTGGAAGACCAAAGGCCGTAATCTCCTCCCAGATGATAAACACTTCAACTCACGCCAGCTACTGCGCCTCTTCCTAAAGCCCAAGGCCCAAATGGGATCCAAGAAGTTCGGCCGGCAGGCAAACGGCAATCGACAACAGGCACAGGCAGCTCCCAATGGCGAGATGGATGAAGCGTTTTGGGCCAACCACAAGACGGAGGACGACAGCGCGCGAGCGGACGAGGGTGCTGCAGGTGCCTACGACGCCGACTTCTTCGCTGATGATGATGGGCTCGCTTTCCCCAATGGTCTACCTATTGGGGATGATGACGATGATAATTTCGCAGATGCGAGAGAGATGTTCTCGCCACCCTTGGACTCTGAAGCACGCCCGACGACGTCTGCCGGTGGTGGGCCTTCCGGACTCAGTGCGCTCTTGAACCTGGTGGGCGCAACACCCGCATCATCGCTACAACCCAACGCTGGCGGCTTTGGTTCCCAACTGGTGACCCAGGGTGGAAGGAGACTGCGCCCGGAGTACGTGGCATACGCACGAGTAGCCAAGAAGGTCGATGTCCGGAGACTGAAGGAGGAACTGTGGAAGGGCATGGGCGACTCGTTGATCGAGTCGATGGATTTCAACTCAGCCTCTGGTGTGACTGCACCTCCTCCTCGTCCTGCTGAGGACACCATCATGGAAGACGCACCGCCTACTCCCACGCCGATCAACCACCTTAAGAGAAGCGCTCCGGCCGACGAGGAGACGCCACCGGAGAAGAAGGGACAGCTCCGCTTCACTTCCATTATGAACAACCTGAAAACCGTCTACCCGGAGCAGGCCCTGCGGGATATCAGCACATCCTATGGTTTCATCTGTCTGCTCCACCTGGCCAACGAGAAAGGTCTTGTTCTCCAAGGCGGTGACCCTTGGAATGACGAAGACGGAGCGTTAGAGGAGATCTACATTGCGAAGGATTCAGGAGCTGTGATAGAAGGCGAAGCAGCCATATAAGAAGGGGAGGAAAAATTCCGGTTGGTGAAATGCATTAATGGTCTCCTGTTTTGCAAATGAACTTGGATGATGAAGTAGCGGGATTGTGGCCAAGGGTGCTGCTTCTGGGCGTTTTCTTGGAGTTTTATTCTATTGTAATATGCACACCTTTCGTGATGAGTGAGAAGAATCCAGGAAAAGAATTATTCTGAATGTTCCCCGCTGAAACTTGTCTTGGGATAGTAGTAATAAATATTTACCTGGTATTAAGTTATTTTTTACGCAAAGAGCAACTAGGGAACCTAACTAGGTGTGTTGGTGCTTTTTTGGTTTGATTAATTGCTGTTCACATGAAATTGTGATGGAAATTACTTATCTACGTTCGAATTGTGAATCAGGTAGTTAATACTGTGTAGTTACCAAGTTCCCTGTGGTGCATCTAATATTGTATCGGCAAAGGTAGTTAAAAACAACCTGAGGACTAGCGACTATCCCAAATAGACCGCTGTCAATATATGGTCTTGGTTTCTTGAGTTCTGTGGATATGGATTCCCAGATAGTACTTAGAATTTGGTAATAATGATAATGATAATAATAATAAATAGATGGATATCATATTTAAGTAGACTCGGCTCGGATCCAATCTAGAAAGAAGATCAGGGCCAGCTGAGTCAATAGAGAGAATGGAAGGAAAGGAAACATAAACGCGCTATATATGACCGATGTATATAGAGAGAGAAGCATGGATGGATGGCCAGATCGATCTCTGGAAAAAGAAATTTCATCCGAAATACCAACGCCAATAGCCCAGCGGTTTAAATTAGCCGAATTTGATAACAATCTTCGTCGAGCCTGTTCGAACCGGGGTTTCTGCTCTGTGATATTTCTGATTGATTGTTTGTTCTTGTACAAGGCATGTCTTCGTTATGATGTCTGCTTCCGCATTCATAATGGATTGGGCGGAGGGTCTATCGACCGCCGAATCCAGGATGGATATCAGATGCATTTCCTTGTGGCACTGCATGAACAGGAGGAGGGTAGCTAGGGCTCGCTACTGGGGTCGAGTATGCCCCTGGGATAGGTACGGATTCGTACGTCTTCTCGCCTGGTGCGGCACCCACGTGCTCGTTGATATTTTCAACCTGCGGCGGTGTTGGTGCTCCTACAGGCGGGGGAGAAGGTGTGCTCGTATGTACCGACGGAGCGTCGAAGCCTTCCTGTTGTTGTCTCGGGGTAGCATGCTGGACGCGAATCGGCGGGGGTTGCAGCTGGAAGGGCTCCGGGGCTCGCATAGGAGATTTCGGAGTCGCATATTGCACAGAGTAGTGCTCGCCGTTTTCCGCGGACGAGTAGGGATCGTGCACTGGCGTCGCTGAGAAAAAGGGAGATTTGGGAGTGCGAGCGAACCCAGGGGTGTTGGGCGCAGACTGAGTACGAAGCTGAGCCAAGTATAGATCGGATCTGGCTTTGTCGCGCATGTCCATGGTTTTTCGCAGTCGTTGCTTGCTGTAGAAGCGGTAGAAGATGATAGCGTGAATGAGAATGACGATCAATTCAATGACAATCTCGATGATGGCGCAGACCAGGCCCCAGTCCTAGGGTTTATAAAGTTAAAAATCTGGCAACAAGATGAGAGAAGCGTCGGAGAGAGCCCTACCTGCATACGGCAAATAAGCGAATACTTCACTTCCTGGCTGAATAATTGTCGTCGAACATTGTCTTTGCACGACCAGCCCCAGAGATCTTCTCCATTGCCAGTGGCCTTGCTATTCTGAAAGACTGCAGCGCCAATAACCCACATCACCGTGTTGAGGGCGAAGAAGCAGACAGAGAAGACGGTGTAGTAAACCGCTACTTTCTCTGCGCGTCGATGGCCGCCCTTCCAATAGCCGTAAAACACGACCAAGCAAGTGAGTAGGGATACAGAGGCCATGACCAGGAGGAGGACCTGCGGCCATGGATTCGTGCCCACTGCCCATGGCGGAAGGTTGTTTCGTGGAGGAAGGCTCTTCGTCGCATTGAATATCAGGAAAGAAGACGACATGAGTGAAAGAACAATGAGACTGCAGCTGAAGTTGACGAATCGTAGAAACACCTTGGCTAGCCGTACGCGCGTTTTAACTTTCTAGACCAGGGTCAACAGAGGAGATCGGTCTGAAGTGATTACTGTCTTCATCCTGCTTACCAGATCTTTCTCGTTCTCCTTCTCCGTCAACTTCTCCTGCTTCTCGAGTATATACTCTTCACGAAAGGTTGGGCTAAGAGGATTTAATGTCCGGGCAGTTCCAGGAGTCTTCAGAGCGCTTTTCAGCGGGGAAGCCGGCGTCATAGGAACATTCGCATGTTGCGAAGGCCCATTGTCCGCAACATATCCAAAGCCAACATCGGACACATGGTGCTGAGGCGCCGTCTGGACCGGAGGGTCTGCGAACGGGGATCGCGAGCTCTCAGTCGGTCCAATAGGAGAATGGACAGACGTCGCTTCTGCAAACCGGGCTGTTCGAGGACTCTTCAATGACGATGCCGTCGACTCTGATGAACTGCGTGCTGCGGGAACTCTGCCATTCTGGCCGTTGTTTGCCATCGTTGGGTGTGGTTGCCCGACAACTTCGATAGGGCTAACTGGTTCGTGAGGCAGCGGTCCGTTGAATGTCGACATTGGAAATATTCCGTCTTCGTCCTATGCAGTCAAGTCTTGTCGAGTCGGTAGACCAGAAATTATTAGAGTTGAAAGACCAGCTCTCAACGACAGTGCGACAGTAGGGTCGATAATTTGAACAGACCCGATGGCTGTTTACCTAGATCGAGCTGGGTTCTCAGTCGCAAAAATGCCCCCTTTTGATACTTCACAAAACGGAGCAAACTTGCTGTGCAATCAGTTAGCACGAGTCCAGCGAAGCCATCTGGATACAACCTACCGAAAGAAAAAAACAACCCTAAGCTAGCTCAGGTGTCACCTCGAGTAAATATTAATGAGGTTAACTCCCTTGTAATCGAGGCGATTCTCGGATCTGCTACAAGAGAGAGTCAGCGGGGCTTTGGGCGAATAAAGAACACTATTATATGCGCCGATCCGACAGAGGTCAGGGTCTGGTGTATAGTACAGTATCACTTACCTGATCTGGAACCCGTCCTGTGCGACCTTCCGCGAGACCTGCGCAGGTTGGAACAAAATGTATACAACAAAACGCCTAGACGAAGAAGCATAAGCTGTGAAATAAGAAAGGAAAGACGATGACAAGAACACACGACTTTCATGGCCGTAGTCCCGGTGCCTCTCAATATCAATGATCCCGCGTCTTGACCGTCTTCTAAAAAAAGCGGGGGACAGTCGGGCAAGCAACCTCGAATGAATCTGTTGGCGCCGGAATCCATGCTGGAGGGCGCCAGCCAGAGGGCACCAGCAACGGTATCTCTGGGATGATTGGACTTGGGAGCAATTGAGCATACTGCTAGAAGGAAGAAGACTCCCAGGATGAACCGTTTCGTTTCCAGCGACAGGCAGTGGATAAGCCAGATGACTGGACAGAGCGACGGACGCTAGAGCGGACGCTTTGTTCATCACATCGACGATGAAGCCACTCGCGGCGCAGAAACAGCTTCTTTTGAAGCCGATGCACTTGCTTTCACATCCTCGAGCAAATCAGCATCGCGATCATCGCTGCGACCTGCAGTGCCGCTCGATACAAGCCAACCACAACGCCCTGTTTGGCGCCGAGAGCAAGTCCGCCATGTCTAGTACCTACTCCGTAAGTATAGGCAGAGTACTCACGCCTCGCCAGTCTTTCAGTCATCGGGGGGGATCAAGCTCAGGACCAGCTGAGTGGCTACGGGCATAACTCGGTTGGTCGCATATCTATACTTCCGTACTCGAGTATCGCTATAACGATAGTTACCCAGGCATGCCATGGAGCGGCAGGACTGGTCGCCTTCAGTACTTTGTGTGTTTCCCCTTCTAGGCCAAGTAATGAGTGAGCAGCTAGCTGACTATGGCACTTAGCTCTAATTATGAGGAGCCAGGATTCTGCACGGGGATCTCCTCCCGCTGCACTAATGGCACTTTAGCTGCAATGCAAGTCACACGGACTGGATGCCGTCTTCAATAACCCAGCACAGGCATCCTAAGGCGAAAGCCCGGGGCCAGTCGTGAAATCCGGCTTGCATTAACCTTGGACTTTGTCCTTCCTTCAAATCACAACTGAAAATAAGTCCTTGCTATCCCTCCGAGGAGACGATCTGAATGGACGGCGCTATGGCTGTCGCCAAAAATAGCCCATCAGCACTCCTCACCCCAGATTGCTAGCTGATCGATTCTCAGGCCTATCGGGGTGAAGGATGCATCTCTGAAGAACCGCTGGTCTCTATTTATTCCATCTTCCTGTGGACTCCTTGCCGGGAATGCGCCTCTAGACCCTGCAATTGACGCGAACTGAATTGCTAAAATATGTGGCTGCCACAGCAAGCAGTGAATTATGGCCTTGATTGTTTTTAAAACTGCGAATTTTCAGCCACACCTGAGAACTAATCTCCTCGCTTGATCTATGATGGCTTCTTGGATTCATTCATAACTGTGAGAACGATTATCTCGATCTCTGCTGTTCAGTTCAGGTGGATATGTATGTACATTATCACGAACACATTTCCACCCTTACTTCTTCCTAGATGATTGTGCTTCACCTTTGTAATGCGCCACGCTGTTGCAGTAGAATACACTTTTGAAGAAGTAAGAAGTAAACATGGATATCGTCTATACAAGAGACACATGTCCTTTTCGTAGGCGCTAGAAGCTAAGAAATCCAGACATCATATCCAAATCACTACCCATGTTGTACTACTGTAGCTGTCTTTCTACGATTTAATATATTTCTCGTCATATAAGTCGCTTGTCTTCGCACGCATATTATATACCGGTAGTACATTACAGGACAGAGTGATAGGTTCTTCAATCGCTATCCACCCGCGTAGCTCTCCATTGGACATACTCATCTACATCGGAAAGCATCTTGACGTGGATATTAAAATCATACTTGATACACCAAACAACATGATGCACCTAGAGCACCCAGCCTTACGGTACAGCTATACTACTTCACTAATGATTTATCTCCCAATAACAAAAATAGTCAAACCCCAGTTTACAATATCATCCTTACATCCAAAAGTCACAAACATACCATCCTTATTTCCCTCCCAATAATAATAACAACACCGCCGCTTCTTCTTGCCATTTGGTAGTAGCTTATAATATGATACACCAATTAAGAGTTAGGATCTAGATTTCTAAAACACTTGGACCAATTATCTCTCTGCATCGGCAAAACTTACCGATGATTAAAACCGAACGGCGCGCGCTAACTCAGCCATTATTATTCTTTCTCCGTTGGGTACCTAGGTAGGTAGGTAGGTAACTACCTAATTAGGCCGTCTGGTTATAAATTATAGTAATCTGGATTATATCATGAGTAGAGTGTTTTAGAAGGTATAAATGACATAACTTAGTTACATTATTCTGCTAGGTAATCGCCCTGTTAAATAGAAACAACATCCTAGCTGAACCTCTCTCTATATAGTTATAATTTTCTCCTTTTTGCTTGATAATATCTCGTATCGAGAATAATTAGAATAATAACACAAGGTTATCTCCTACCAGTTTATCTTATCCCATCCCCATCCGTATTAAGAAACATATTTCGTTAATTAATTAGTTAACTATGTACATATATACATAGTCAACAAGCCAGCCTAGAAATCGAAATACGTAGCGTTAAGCCACACTTATCTTCCTAACTCGGTGTCTAGTCCCGATTCCCGAATCTATACCAATTTAAGGGTCCAGGGTCCTGCCCAACGGTCTGGTCTGTCTGCCTGACTAACTGGAGACAAGATAGACTAATTGACAAACTAGTTGACTGGTTGGCTGGGCTGCGGCGTTGCGGCGTTGCGGCGGCGTTGCGGGGCACAGAAGCAAGAAATCAGAGGGGTCAAGAATAATAATGTACCTAGTTAGTTAGACTAGTAAGATATTTTAGTTGGGGCAAGATTCAGCCAGCCCAAGCTGCCACTTACATACTCTAGTTGAACTACTAAGTAAGTTACTTGCTGGCTTGGAACAACAGTAACAGGAGAGGAAGGAGGGTTTTAGTTTGGCTGCTCTCTGTAATACATCGACATTCTCTAAATTTACTGTGATCGTTCGCTGATATTGTTCGGTTCGGGGTCCATGTTTGTAGAGTACAGGAACCAAAAGATAACTATTAAATAAGCCCCGAGTTCGTGTCTGATCTACAAAGGTGGATATAGCGGTTCCTTTTGCCACCGAGTAGCAATTTAGTTGTCAGATTGATTGCCGTCAGCAAGGAAGGGGATCCAGTTATTGTATTCCTGGATGGGGTGCATAAGAAAGATTTTTCTCTTCTTGATGTGTAATGTTGTTCATTAGATAATTTATGATCGCGGTTTATGAGAGTCGAAGATGATTGGATGTTTAATGGAGGAGGTCGGGGAAAAAAAAAAGCAAGTTGACGGGTTCCTGTGTATTATTATTGAGATGCAATTCGACAGCTTAAGATATGCATGGCGGACGTCAGCAAGAACGGGATCTCCGCCCACATACCTATACTTCGTACATGACTTGGTATATAGGGGGATAGATGTGATAGATCCTGTTATATGCAGCTTGTCCCTGGATGCTTTGCCCTTTGAAGGATGGCGAAAAAGAAAACCAAGCTCGAATCCAATTATCATGACAACAACAGATACTTACTGGATAGCGGGACCATGTGCCTGGTTACTACTACGGGGAAGAATTGGCCTCCCGGAAGTGAAGGCCGGGAAGAGCATGGGTCTGGATCAAGGAACTCCATCACCTTCCCATAAAACAAAGCCCAAGTCGCATGCCTTACGCTGAGCTAGAGGAAGCCTAGAGGAGCTGAGTAGTTTAGTATTGCCGCCATGCAGATTGTTCAATAGATCTGATCTCAAACTAGGATTGTTGGGGGTCCTGGAGTTCAGGTCGCTGCACAACATCGCCCTCTTTGGTGCGTTGATCTACGGTCTGTGCCATTCCAGGTTGCTATGACTCGGCCAGATCGACGGGTTCAGCCATCCCCCAGGGATCGAGAACAGACGCGGACGAGAATGAACTGGACGAAGAAGGCCCTTGACGGATCTAGCACCCTGCCTGACAATCATAGTCCAGGGGAAAGAGAAAAACGATGCCTGGATGGGCGTTGATTCGTTGTGTGCGCCGACAGAGTCTGACGACAGTGACGACAAAGTGGATAACAGGGAACTCTTAGAGTCTTGAGTTTGATCGAATCATGACGGACAATATGAGAAGATGAGGCGAAAAAGGGAAAAGAGGTCAGGCCAGGGTCGCTGATTAAGGTGTTTTAGCTGGAATGGATGAATGAATGAGTGAATGCGTCGCCAGCTCTGTCTGCCTTGCGTGCCGATACGGAGCCCTCTGTTCTTTTTGACTTCTTCTGATTCCCTTGACTCTATCCAACTATCCAACTATCCAACTGTCCCTTTCCCCCAGGGAGAGAGACGTTTCAGCCTATCAAGGGTTCCGTTCGGGGCGGGTTCGATCGCGGTCCGACAGTGTGGCGGCCATGTCTCCTCCGTCTGCGCCTCATAGCCTACCTAAGCCGGTATGCGGGCTTGTTTTCGGTTGAACTTGAACACAACCAGAAATAAGCAAGAGAAAACCGCTACTAGCCTGGCCCGTGACCCCGTTCCATCATGGTGCGCCGTCGGGACCCCCTGGGGAGTGGGCCAAGACACCGTGCGATCTGCTGGTCCAGGCGGTTGAGCTTCGAGTCAGGAGGCATCATTATTATTGATTGATTCATTATTTCACTGGATTTGTGCTGGACCAGCCACAGAGACGATTTGTCCGCCGCAAGCACACAGCCTCATCCGTCCGTGTCGTTCGTCCATCCGATGGCAACCAGATGGAGCCCGCGGCCGAAGTCTGCCTGCTCCTTGAAACAGGTTGTGGTTTTGCTGAGCGGTGGCGTTGCGCAAGCCTCTCTTCCAGAAGGGTTACTGCGTACTCCTAGGTTATTCTTATTCATGGTTCATGTTCAATCATCAATAGTATGACTCGTCCAGCGTCCGCCGCGGTGGACCAACCACGTCTGCAGGAACTGCCGCAGCAATTAGTTATTGCTGTCTGCTGTCTGTCAGACAGTCAGCAATCTTAATCTGAGTTAGTTAACTAACTTAGCTAGTAGTCAGTTGGGGATCGATATTATTCTCCGTTGGCAGAGTGGCGTAGGTAAAGACAGGCGGCTCTAGTGTAGGCGACTATTGTCGAGGAGATTTCAATAATAAAGGCCCGAGTCGGTATTGTATGTATTGCATGGTACTGTATGGTACTGTATGGTATTATATGGTATTATATGATATTATATGGTGTCGTATCATACACACGTGACCAGCCAGGCTACGCGAGGCTGCGTCCGTCGCGTCATGCCGCTGTCAGCAGCGTGAAATCGAATTACCATACATACCGTACGCCAAGCCCGGGCATCGACCCGAACCAGAAAGAGAAAGAGAAACGTCCAGCCACCCGATTCCAATTGAATTGAATTGCAATAATCCTCATCGCTGCCAGAGAAGAAGCAGAAGCAGAAGCAGAAGCAGAAGCAGAGTCTGGAAAGATCAGATCACTCCTACTCCACCAGAGAGTCAACGGGGAATCAATCTGAGAGTCGCTCTTTTCTCCTTCGCTTACAGACGAGGCGTCGTGAACATCTCTCCACTACTAGTTACTACTGGCCTCTCTCTGGCGGCTCTTGTTACATTCTGCGCAACCACCTTCTCCGCCCATTGTCCCCTCCCTTACCCAATTCTGGCTTGTGCCACGCCCTCGCTCTCTCCTCTCTCTTCTCTCTTTCAACTCGCCCTTTCGGGTGCCATCTCTGGTGCTCCCCTCGCAGAGAAAAAAAAAAAAAAAAACATCGTGCCCTCGTTCCCGGGTTGTCCCGCCCAGGAATCGAAGCAACCGTTGTCGCGTTTGTTTCGTTTTCCTTTTTCCCCTGCCCGACGACCTAGGTGAAACCGCTATCACGTCCTTTTTACTACTATTTACAGTACTGCTACTACTGCGACGACGACGACGACCACGACAGAAACGAACACCCGCTCTTGTTCGCCCAGCAACCTTATCCCGGTGCCCGCCGCCGCCTTTGCACCGCCTGATGGCCCAGCGCATCTAGCGGAGCCTCAGTTCCAGCGCTTGATCGCGTTTCGCCAGCAGGCTGACTAGCTATTTTTGTTCCGGCATCTCCCAAGTGTCGCGAAGAGAGCCTCGTCGGCAAAAAAGCTGCAAAAAAACGGGGGGGAAGAGGAAATCAGAAAAAGGTGATCAAACTTGAGCGAAGCTGAGCCGTCAGCTTGCGCCACACTCGGTTCCAGGCGCACGCCCCACGCCCCGGGTCGTTACCAGTATGTCGCTCGTCCATTTCTCTTAGACTCTCTTCCATCCATGTCTCTCGCGGGAGGTGATCAATCTGTAACTCGACTATCTATTCATCTCCCGTCCTCCCCCTCAAGTTCAACGGCTGCGATCGCGTCTGCAGCTGTCTTGTGTTGCTAGATCCCCCTCGACTGACATGACATTGGGTCTAGCTTCTCACTACCATCGCCAACCCTTCCAGGCTGGCCCCCGATACAACAGTCCGTTCATGGCTGGGCCAATGCAGTCCAGTAAGGATCCCGTCGCCATTTCGAATCCCCTGCCCGGGAATTCCACCTCGATCCTGACGAATCCTCCCGATCCACTCTCCTATCTGAAGCATTCGACCTCGAAACCAGAGTCCCATCTCAGCTCCATTGCCAGCGCCGGATTGCGCACATCGCCTTCCCCAGGCCTCTCGAACCATCAGAGACAGACGTCCCCGCGGATGGCTTCGACGACAGCAGCTGCCGGTCCGGCGGAACGGCCGCTGGACCAAGAGAAAGAGACCGACCAGAGTCGCTCCCAGGCTCCCAAGGACGCTCCAGCTCCCGGCGACAAATCCCACGAGTCGACGTATTCTTCGCATACCGTGAATGAATCCATGGATAGTGCAAGTAAACCAATGCACGTGCCCTCCGAGGACATGCAGGTAGACCCTCAGTCGAACGTGCAGGACACGTTCGGGACGGGCGACGGTCAAAACACATTGATGAACAATGCCACAGTCGCTAGCCCTGGCCCCATTGAAGACTCCGCGTCCCAGGATGGCGATCGACCCCATCACCGCGGTGAAGCCGACATTCGAGAAGAAGCTAACAAAGCCTTTTCGTATCCAATGCCTGCTGCAGGCCTATCAGACCCACGTCGTGGCCTCAGCTTGCCTCATTCGGGATTCCATAGGGGTAGTCCACGCTCGCCGTCAGCGAAAAAACATCGGTGCCCGTACTGCGCGACTGAATTCACAAGACATCACAACCTCAAGAGCCACCTGCTCACCCACAGCCAGGAAAAGCCCTACGTCTGCCAGACATGCCAGTCCCGCTTCCGCAGACTGCACGATCTGAAGCGACATACCAAGCTCCATACTGGAGAGCGGCCACACATTTGCCCGAAATGCGGGCGCAGATTCGCTCGTGGAGACGCTCTGGCACGCCATAACAAGGGCCAGGGCGGCTGCGCTGGGCGGAGATCCAGCATGGGTAGCTACGGAGGAGAGGAGGAATACGGCGAGGGCCATCCTGGTGGTCCGGAAGATGCTATGGATGGTCTCATGTACACGGCAGAGCCCGAGCGGATGGACGAGGAGGATGAGCGACGACTGAGTATACCCGGCATCAAGAAGTACGATGCGCCCTCAGACTCGCTTCCGCGCTCTACGGTCCCTCCGGCGAGCTACCAGGCTCGCCAGCCCAGCACGTATCCCCCAATTGCTGCCGGTCGACCTTCTCCCGGCGGTCTCTTCCCTCCTCCTCCGAGCCACGGCGGGTCGAGTTCGTCGACTTCCCCAATCTCCCAGAGCGGCAACATGACGTTCCCGCCGCCGGGACAGCACTCTGGCGCTGTCTTCCCTCCGTCAAGCATCACAGAAAGCCCGAAGCCTCTGTCGCCTAATGCGATGTCATCGCATCAGCTAGGCCATGGCCCTGAGGCTATGCATCTCCACCGTCCACACTCTCCCGGTCCCGCGCAACCGTACCAGCAGCAGCAACAACATTACAGAGCGCCTACACAACCTCCGCCAACGACACTAGGCCTTCCTCCGCCGCAGCCCGGTGCTCCGCAGCTCCCTCTACCTCCCGGTCTCACGCCGCCCGATGCTCGGTATACATTGCATAGTCAAGCCCCTGTTCAGCCACCCTCTTCGATACCCTCGAAGCACGCTCCAACGCAGAGCCACTCCAGCAATCACGGTGCTCCCGCAGCGAAGGAGCCGGTTCAGAATAGCGGCAGCTCGTACCCGGGGATTCACGATACCAATGGCGGCGATCAGTCTCGGGAAGACCTGTGGGCGTACATCCGGTCCGTGCACGAGGAGGTTGCCGGATTGAAGGCTGAAGTAGCGGCCTTGAGGGCACAGATTTCTGCCAATTCGAATGCAACCACCAGCTCCACAATGGTCCGTCCTCAGCAAGTGCAAGGAGAAGGGGTTGGCGGGAGTAATCAGCGATGAAATGGCGTCCTAATCGGTCATCTATCCATCGTGGAGCTACTTCCCATATTCATTCTTCGCACATGGTCGCTCTGACCAGTTCTTGTGATCAGACGTGCTTGTGACATTAGCCTCGACTTCATACCCTAATCCGTGACGGTCCATTAGCCTCTAGGACGCTCGTACTCTGTGATGAGATACGTCGTCTGAAGCTTGTCGAACGACCTTGCGTGCGTTATACCACTTGTCTATACCCCGCTCTTTCTAAAACTATTTCTCCTTAACTTTTATATTTCTTCCTGTGTCGAGTTCTAGATATGAGAACGGCGGCGCCCGTGTCATATTTCGTGTCGTGTCCACAGGGTTTGATATCGTGTTGTTACGTTTTAAATGTGTCTGATGTGATGTCCACCTAGCTAGGCGTTTTCCGTGTCGTCCATCTTATCCACGTGCTGGTTGATGTTGTTTATTCTCTTCTAACTTCAGGTACTTTCTTCTATTCTTTGCTCTAGGTGCCAGGTGGTAACCGGAGGGCGGGGTTTTACGGAGCGTTAAAATATGGCAGTTTGATTCTTGATCATGTCGGTTGGTATTCTTTTTTTCTGTTTGTTTACTTTCTTGAGTCTAAAGGACTACCACTACACTATTACTTTAAGCCGGATGGGTTGGCATAGGTCTTTGTTGAGTTGATACGATATTAGCACTTGGAGCAGCAAATTCATTTTCTTGCGACGTGGTCAAAAAGTTACTATGTATACTGTCGCATCATCATTAACCGCAAGTACCAAACCGCTACATTTCCGCATTAGGCTACCAGACTATCTTGAAGCAAACGATCGGGAGCCAGAATATGATATAAACTTTTTAACTCTGGATATGACGCCCGTCTTCCAAGTCATTGCCTCCTAATTATCTCGCCACCCGACCAGAAACCAAGAAGCCACATATAGCTTAACTGAAGTGTATACTGTCCAGATTCCCGACTCCAGAATATCGGGAAGAACGTCAGAAAAGAAAAAAAAAGGAACATGTCCCAATCAATAGAAACCCTCGCCTTCGAAACGATAGTTAGTGACAATAACAACGACAGACTAGATCCAGACCAGACCAGATTATTCCTGTTATTCAGTGGCAAGTACTGGTAGTAGGAATTCGCCTATATTCTGATTTCGCTTAGTAGCGTAGCTAATAAAAAAAATAAAAATAAAAATTAGATCCCAGATCCAGATCTAGATCCATATTTGTCTGGACTTCTTCTAATATATGACGTTCTTTGTGTGGCTGGTTTCCTTTCTTCCCGCGGAAAGTTCAAAGCCACGAGGGAACGAACGGACGGACGGACGGGTTAGGTTGGGTTAGGTTGGGTTCGATCGATCGATCCCATGAAACGAAACGAAAGGAAGCGCGGAACCAACGGAGATGGGAAAGATTAATTATTATTATTATTATTATTATTATTATTATTATTATTAACTAATGAACAGTAGAAACGAGGGGGTGTTGTATAGTATAATACAGTATGGTTACAGTATAGTAACTATAGAATAGGATAGGATACTGTATACTGTATTATTGTATGACTTGCATAGTAGACATAAGATTTTTATGATCGATTCCATTCCTTAACCGTTCCGAGGTCAAAGAAGGGGGATAGTTTAGTTCAGTTCAGTTCAGTTCGTTGCTTTCTTAGTAATAACCATAGTTGATATGTAATTGATATATTCTATCATATATTCTATCATATTTTACTTTGCCGTTTTGGGTTCGATTTTGCAAATCGTTTTCGCCCCAGTTTGCCAGCCTCACTTTTTTTTTACAAGGGCGGGGTTGAGTCTTTACTTCACTACTACTAATCGATCTATGTATTATTATGGAGTAAAAGACGGTTAACTATTTAGGTTCGTTTACTTAGTTGCTTAGTTGGCTGGTTGGCTGACTAGGTCTGGGGAAGGGATGGTGTTTTTTATAGAGTAGTATATACATGTATGGTAGTTATAGATTGGGTGTATGTGACGATGGGTCAGATGATAAGATAATATTGAAAACATATTATTATTAGCCACTTTATGGTACTGCGTTCTGGCGATTTTATTATTACGGTATTCATCACAACTCCCGCAATTCTTCCTCCTGTCTCTTCCTCGCAACCCATCCCAAGAATAACCCCACATCCGCCACCACGGCCTTCGGCACCCCGCCCATCGTCCAGCTCCGTTGGACCCAGGAAGGGATGAGCCCGCCGGCATCTGACGTGGTTGCCATTGTCCATTCGATGATCGCCGAGCGGGGATTTGACGTCGGCTGGGCCGATCCAGCTGCGGAGATGGGCCTAGTAGTGTTTGAGATAGACGGCCGGGAACTGAACATGGATCCGGCGCGGCTGCGAGAGACGTCAGCGCTAGGGCGCGGGCTCTTGATGATGTTGATGTTGGAAGGCAGTGAGAGGACCCGCTCGACACTGGCGTAGTTGGCGAAGATGGTGTTCTTTGGAGGCGTGGAGACGAACTTGGAGACGATGGCAGCGTCGGTAATTTCCGAGGAGGGATTCGAGGGTGGTTCAATGGGGATTTGGATCGTGACGAATTCCTTCTCTTCGGGATCGAGTCCGTCGTGGGAAGATGCGCCGTCAGAAATGTCGTTGTTCCTCGTGGAATCGGAGCGGAACGCGGAGATGACGCATGTGGTGAATGTTCGTGGGGAGATTAGGATCGAAGGGTGAAATGTATGGGTGATCATATTTACTATGAATAAGTTAGCATTTGGTCTCTATATTTCTTCTTCTTCTTTCTTTCTTTCTTTTTTTTTGGCGTTTCTTTGTTTTTTGGACGATAAACAAATACACACTCCATGGAGATGGTATCAATAAGACATAACAACACCAGAATCCATAACAGGGTATTCATATGCACGATCGAGCAAAACAAAGAAAAGAAAAGAATAATATACTAACCATGCATCTCAACCCCACTCCAACCACTACCACTTGTCTGCTGTCCTAGATCGATATCCTTCCACTCCAACAACGTGACCACGCTCGACACACTGGGCGTATACTCCATCTCATGCTGCGAATGATCGAACCTCAACCCATTCTCAAACTCCTTCCACGACGCCGTCCCTTCCTCAGGCGCGTCGACATGGATGCTTTTTCGACACACCCAGTACTCTTCCTCATCGGGAGTCTTGCGCTTGTCGCCCTTCGCTCCCGTTTCCGTTGAGACGGGTATCACCCGCGACGAGAGCTGGACCTTCGCGTTCGAAGGCGGCGAGGAGCGCAGCTTCTTGTCGACTTTGAAGGTCAGCGGGATTGTATCGGATAGAAGAGTCTGCGCTTCGTCGAGCGCCTGTTTGATAAACGCAGCAAGAGGTGGGCGCGTTGTTGTAGTTGTAGTTGTGTTATTATTGTTATTATTACTCTCGCCATTCTGTCGCGGTCGCTCCGCGAGCGCCGGGTGAGATGGAAGCTCAGACAATGACAGCGGAGTGAGGCGGATGAGACGTTTCTGTCGCGTCTCTGGCGATGACATGATTATGACTATCTATGGATTAGTGATCGATTTAGCTTAAGCTTCTGGCACGGCCCAAAACTCCTGGTTGATGGATTTTTAGTTATGCTTCCGAAGATAAAAGATCAAAAGAAGAAATAAAATGTGGGGTTTAGCGGGGGGGAGGAAGGGGGAATGGAGGGAATGGAAAAGAATCAGAGTTATAAGCAAAAAGTAAGATTGGATACTGGTGATACAATAATAATAATAATACGCGGTTCGCGGTTGCTGGGAACCAAGGGGCCGTTTCAGAGTTCAATCCTAATAATGTTGTGCACCGAGTTTCAAGGTTTCCTGGCGACGATCCATCCACGATTTGGGGGCGGTAGTTCGTCCCTGGGATGAAATGCCGACTGGGGGAGTTGTTCAGCAGCTCAGGAACGCTGTGGCGTTAGTTAGGTATCTAATTATTATTATTATTACTTTAATACTAATACTGTGGCGCGTTCTAACTGGAATGGGTATTATGATTGCCTTTATTTCGACTCCAGTCTGGTTGCTGATCTATTTTTTTTTTTTTTTTTTCAGAGACCTAGCTGCAAGATGGACTTTTATCGCGTTGAAATGAACAGATCGATAAATAATATAAATATACAGGGTATCTTGAATCTATGCAAATCCCTCGACTCCAACTGCTGTATCTCAGCTGTCACTAGGTGTGACTTTATATAGTAACCACCGCTTAGATGTGGAGTGTAATCGACGATGCCCCAAAAGCTGCGACGACTCAGCTCATCAGATGACGAGACGTCTCTATAATTCTAGAGTAAACCGGCTTCGAACTGATCATCATGTTGACGACCTAGTCCGTGTTCTGTTCGCGCCATGGAGGCGCTTAAAGCTCCACGAGTCCGTCCCCGGACCAGCTTCGCAGTTCTTTGATGAGGATACATACGTAGTTGATGCGGGCAGATGATCTACGGCTCCATGCAGGCAGGTCTCTGCTCGATCGTGCTCGATCGGTTGATCGTCCCCGCTTGTGGACATGTTCGCTTAGAGACAGCGTACGCCAGGACCGACACTGCCTGTGTCAAACAGCTCGATCAGGCCAGCGCCTACGGCTTCCTCCAGTACCCAGTCAAAGTGCATGCCGTAGAGCTGCTTCCATTTCTTTGTCCGCCCCGGCAAGACGCCTGTCGACTCTCCTCGTGCCCTCTTGGCCAGAGCAGATCGGGTGTCTGACTCGACCGCCCCATCCCAGCGGTCCCGGAGCAGATAGAGCGGCGTTTCGTGGAATTTGGACTTCTTCAGCAGATCCACCAGATGGGACCGTCCCTGGCCCAGAAGACGGAGATAGGTGCCTGTGTTTGGGAGGGAAAGGAACATGGTGGCGCTGCGAAACTGGCTGTCACTAGGCTGCGCTGCCTGGAGTGGCTGAGTGCCAGCATCACTTCGACTGGCGGAGGAAGCACCCAGCGACGCCGGCACCGCGGGCAGTGAAGCCACGTTCAACGATCCCTTGGCCAGTGAGGACGATGAGACGAGAAAGCCGGCGCGGACGAGAGCCATCGAATCACCAGATGAGAAGACGCCCGCTGGCACTGCTGACGCCGTTCCCATGAGGCGCAAGAGGTCCAGGAACCTATCTGTATGCAAGTCAGCACAGTCTCCAGCGATGACACCGGACAAAGCAACCATACCTTTGAGGGACTGGTCCAGCACAGCACTACGCCTTACGAGCTCCTCCCAGTCCTCCGTCAAGACCAGACAGTCCCCCAGCCCCGCCGCATCACTTCCTCGTCCGGGGACGATCAGACGTCGAACCCGGCCTGCGTTGACCAGATCCACGATTTCTTTTTCCACCCTGGTGGGCGCATGCAGCAGCGTATGGACATGCGCCACAGAAACCAGCGGTGGCAGCGACCGGCGCAGGTTGAGGACCTCTGCGATGCGCGTGCTGTTCATCCCCGCGCGCACTGGCAGCTCTTCGAACATGGTCTTGTGAATGTGCCTGATGGCATCTTCGACGCTCTCCACTCGCGCATTCTCCGGGATATATTGTGATAGTCCCTGGTCCGGGAGCTGTTCCTCGTCCTCAAACATACCAGTGTCTCTGTCCACCTTGTCGCGCGCGGCAGGCCGCGAACCGGGCTTTTGGCGGGCATGCTTTGCAAAGGGAGAGTTGCGAGGGCGAGGCACGGAGGCCTTTGTCTTGCGGATACCGGCAGTCGGCGCGGAAGTGACACGGAGGGGCATCGCAGATCACAGTAGAATCAAGGATCGGAATCAGAACCAGAGAGAGCGAAATAACAAGAACAATAATGATAGACACTGTACACTCTCAGAGACGAGTCTGCAGGCTTCGATAAGAGATAAGTGCACGTGATCGGCGGCGACCCATCCATTGGCGGAAAGTTGCCCGATCGGGGATTCCGTGGTTGACATCAAGAGTTAGTTGATTGACTGAGACGAAGACAAAGACCAGGAGAGCCAAAGTGCTCCAGTGGCGATACAATACATGCTCTCAGAATAACAGCTCGTTCTGGCCCTTTTGTGCCCTGCTCGACTGCGCTGCAACGCTGTATATTTTGGTCGAGGGCGTCTTTTCACATGACGTAGTGATGAGAATCTGGATTTCTGCCCCGCCGCTTCTCTCTCTTCTCTTCTCTTCCTGCGGTTCTACTTAATCAATCCATAATCCCCCTTCCCATTCATTATATAGAACTCGACCATTTCGCCCTCGACGCTTTCCACAACGCGCTCAGACCCCTCTCTTGAGAGATCCTCTCTTTCGAGGCGCTGAGGTTGCAGCATTCTTTCGTGGTGATTCTCTTTCCAGCTGCACCCCTCACCGGCCACACCATGACGGTTTTCATCGCGTCCCTGTAAGTGGTGTCCTGCGGCCAATCTCACAGCACATCCATCACCGTACTGACTGGATACGGTTCCTACCAGATTCCTGCCGTATACGGTCAATTTCCATCTGGACCAGGCTCGCAACCGGTCCGCGCGCTCGAGCCCCAAGTCGGCCCCGTTACAGGAATCCTCACCACAAGTGCCACAGCCCGCAAGCGCTGCGCTGAGTCTATTCGAGAACCGTGGTAATGTCGTTGCGAATCCGGGGTTGACCCCAGGAGCCACCACGGAGGACGAACGCATCTTCCTGGCAAACGCTGAGAAGGAACCATCTGCATATCCGTTCCCGAAAGACGCCAATGACCTGCACAGTCTCAGAGAAAGTGAGGCACACTCTCCCAAATGGGGTGCAACCACCACGTTCGTCCAGCCCAAGGCTCAACCGCCTCCGCCGCCCTCCCCTTCGATTCTGAAACACCAGGCTTCGGAGGCTGCGTCACAGCCGCCGCAGAAGGCGAAGAAGCAGGGCTCGGGTGTCGAGGCGCTCAAGGAAGAGGAGCGCGCAAACCGTCCCGGCCAGGGCCGTTCCATGTCCTTCTCGAAGGCAGACTGGACCGTCGAGCCAGCTGAACAGGGCAATGGAGGTCTGCGCAACGCCGTTCGATCCGCGACAGAGGCCGGATTCCTGGGGGAGAAGATATGGGTGGGGACCCTGGGCATGCCCACGGACGCGTTGAAAGAACACGTCAAAGCGGGCATTGCAGAGAAGATGGAGGACGAGCACGAGTCCTTGACGGTTTTTGTCAAGGATGGTGACTTTGACGGACACTACACCCACTTCTGCAAGACGATTCTGTGGCCCGTCTTCCACTATCAGATCCCGGACAATCCCAAGAGCAAGGCATACGAGGACCACTCGTGGATCTACTATGTCAAGGTCAACCAGGCGTTTGCAGAGCGGATCGCGAAGAACTGGAGGAAAGGAGACTCCATCTGGGTCCACGATTACCACCTGCTTCTCCTGCCGGCCATGCTCCGAAAACTGCTGCCGGACGCGAAGATTGGGTTCTTCCTCCACATTGCGTTCCCATCCTCCGAAGTCTTCCGCTGTCTAGCACCGCGAAAGGAATTGCTGGAGGGCATTCTGGGGGCCGACCTCGTCGGTTTCCAAACCGACGAGTACTGCCGCCACTTCCTCCAGACCTGCAGCAGGATTCTTTGCGTCGAAGCAACAAACGATGGCGTCCAGCTCGAAGACCGCTTTGTCGACGTGGGAACCTTCCCGATCGGTATTGATCCGACGTCGTGGGACGAGAGGCGCAAAGCGGACGATGTCCAGAAGTGGATCAAGACCATCAGGGAGCGATATGGAAATAAACGCTTGATTGTCGGTCGTGACAAGCTGGACAATATCCGAGGTGTGAGACAGAAGCTTCTCAGTTACGAACTCTTCCTCAACACATATCCAGAATGGAGGGATAAAGTAAGTTGGCTGTCATCGCTTCCTGCGCGATTTCGTGCTAACGTTAGAAGGTTGTTCTGGTACAAGTCGCTACCACCACTACGGAACAGCCAGAGCTCGAGGCAACCCTATCTGACATTGCCATGCGGATCAACTCGACGCACTCAACTCTCGCCCACCAACCGCTGGTCTTCCTCAAGCAGGACCTTGCATTCGCTCAGTACCTGGCATTGATATCGATGGCCGATGCTCTTATGGTGACTAGTCTGCGCGAGGGCATGAACTTGACCAGCCACGAATTTGTCTACTGCCAGGACGGGGACTACAACAGTAAGGCATATGGATCACTCATCCTGAGTGAGTTTACGGGCAGTGCAGCTTTGTTTGACGGCCACGCTCTTTTGGTCAACCCATGGGATTACCGCCAGTGCTCGGAGGCTATCCACACTGCACTCACGATGGGTGAAGAAGAGAAGAAGAAGGTGTGGACCGCGTTACATGAAGCCGTGATTCAGAACTCGACGGGCAATTGGGTCAAATCGTTCAGCGACACTCTGTCGAAGGCGTGGGACGAGCACTCGTCCCGCGAGACCATCGCAGTACCACGGCTGTCCGTGTCCAAACTGGAGGAGCACTACAAGCAGTCGAACCGCCGACTCATCATCGTCGATTACGAGGGAACACTGGCTTCTTGGGGTTCGCCGAAGAGCATCATCTTGACTACGCCACAGCGCGCCATTACGACCCTGACCGACCTGACCGAAGACTCTAAGAATATCGTCTACGTCATGAGCTCCAGAATGCCCGAAGAGATGGAGCGCCTCTTCAACCGTGTCTCAGGGCTTGGTCTTATCGCTGAAAATGGCTGCTTCCTACGCGAGCCTAATACGGATGCGTGGATTAGGCTCACCGATGCGAACCGTGTCAGAGCCTGGAAGGCAGGAGTATCTAGCATCCTCGACTACTTCCATGCACGGACCGAAGGCAGTTGGATCGAAGAGCGACACTGCTCGCTCGTCTTCCACTATGGGTCTGCAGATGACCAAGCGTCTGCTGCCCGTCAGGCATCCGAGTGTGCTGACCACATCAACGATGCCTGTGAGAGTCAGCATGTCCACGCCGTGCCGGTCGACGGCGCGTTGGTGGTTGAGACGGTGGAGACCAACAAAGCATCAGCGGCGGAGATGATCTGGCGATACTGCCTGGAGAGGGGAAAGAGGGACGGTCAGGATTACCGTCCAGACTTCCTCCTCGTCATCGGAGACTCGCGCGAAGACGAAGTGGTGTTCCGCTGGGCCAACAAGCTGGCTGGTGCCAAAGCGATCCCGCGTGTCATGACCGTCACCCTCGGATCGCGCAGCACGGAAGCCATGGCCACATTGACACAGGGCGTTACAGGTGTGCTCTCTTGCCTTCAGCGACTGGCGGCATCGGGTTAGAGCTTCAAACGATGGCATAATATTATTTCGACTCCAGCATGCAATTCGGTCACTCTTCTTTCCCTTGTCCCGGGGCAACGATGGGTTATTTGATATCTCGGGAGTTCTGATCGTGGTTGGGTCAACCTGGACGAAAATTCACGTTACGAATGTATGTAGACGTACGAAAAGCGATTGCATTTTACGCACATAACCACAGCGAGGCAACGACGTTGTGTTAATCCTCCGATTCTGCGGCGGGCGTTATTATCTGTGTAACTAGCAGGAATATCTCCATTCTTATGATAGAAACACGATTCTGCAACACTGCATCTTTATCAGTCGGATTTACCCATGATCGCAGTAATAATAATAATGCATGTACTGAACTATATGATCTACTCTGCGTCTGGGCATTGTTTTAGCGGGGACGTCCGCCGATCTCGAGATGCCGCGGTCCAAGTCAACAGCCTCGCGATCATAACTATCTATCAACTTCTACCATGTATCATCGTAAATAAAAAAACAACACTCTCTCGGAAGCCTTTGATGCGCTCTTTACCCTATATCCATATGGTTCATTCCCCATAACTAGTTATCGGTATATTGCGTCACCTACCACTGCCGCTGTCTGTAGTCCGAATTATCCACATGCCGAGGTTAAACTTGTCTTATCAGTAATCGATCAAGTTGTCAACTAATAATACCCAGAAACACTCGACTAGTATTCAACCTAACTACTTAACTACTAACAGGTACTTTTGTTCTTTTCACCGACATCTACCTTTATATTAGATTTTTACTGCTCAGTTCGAGCCTCGTTTTCCCCCTGAGCGAAGGTGGTGTACCCAACATACTGGGACGACATCGCCAACTGCGCGCGCAATCTGCTAGAGCGACCTGTTTTCTTTCGTACTGGAACAAAAATACCTTTTTCTTATCAAGATCTATAGATTCCGGGCTTTTTTTGCGGGAAATTGCATGCATATATATATATACATATACGGGCATAACTAGAGGATACACATCCAAACAACCATGCCACTACCAGCTCACACGCAAGTCTTCGAGGACGCCATAACCATCACCCCGGTCTCGTCGCATGTCTACTCGGCCTATCTAAGGGATGAATGGTGCATTGGTGCAGGTATATCTATCTATCTATTTAGTTACCGTTCCCTGCTTCTTCCAGATCCTTGCCTAATCGAGGAAATACCTATCTCTCACCGAAACGAGTGGATGAGACTGACAAAGAAAACAGTCCCCCATGGCGGTTACACGACCAGCGTGTTGGCGAAACTGGCAAAGACGCACTTTGCGCACACACATCCCAATCTGTCGACCTCGCCTGCTACGCCGATTAGTATCCAGCTTAGCTTTCTCCGGCGGACGGATGTCGGGCCTGCGCTGCTGACGGTGGAGGATATGAAGATTGGGGCTCGCACTAGTACGATTCATGTTCTGCTCAAGCAGCGATCCAAATCCAAATTCAAGAAGGAGGAGGGGGAGGAGGAGGTCAAAGTCGCAGGCTACATCACGCTCAGTCCGGCAGCTGCAGAAACAGGTATCACTGCCCAAACGTCCTGGGCGCTTTATCCGCCGCCGCCTGGACCGGTGAATCTGCGCGCTCTAGCTTCCACCGGCCGTGACGGGGCTTGGGTCCGAATTCCTGCGCCATTTGTGCAGTTTCGTCGCGCTGCAGCGAATGTCGAGTTCTACGGACCGGATCCAGCTCGTCTCGAGGCTGAGGCTGGTGATGGGCGAAGAGCAATTATGGTCGATCAATGGGCGCGATTTCGTCCTCTCGGACCAGACGGGAAACCACTCGAAGGCTGCTGGACGGACGATACGATCGGGTTCCTCGTCGACATGTTCCCCATGATGCTGGATGGGTTCGATGTCATCTCGTCGGCGGCGCAGGATCCCAATGCTGCGGCGCAGAAAGGGAACTCGCCCCGCGGAACGTTCTGGTATCCGACGGTTACGTTGAATGTAGATTACAAGAAGCGGTTACCTGTTGAAGGGGTCGAGTGGTTGTATAGTCGAGTTCAGACGAAGGCTGTCAAGGACGGCAGGACGGATATAGATGTCACGGTGCTGGATGAGAGCGGAGATATCGTGGCGTTGAGCACGCAGGTAGGATTGGTAGTCAGTGCCAGTCGGAATTTAGCAGGACGAGATCTGAAGAAGGTCAAGGTGGATGCGCAGGGGAAGGCGAATTTGTGATAGTATATATATATATATATATATATATATATACATATAGATGCGTGTGTTTCCTGTCTATCTAAGAATATAGTTAATACATGTCTGTATATACATGCCAATGCCATAGTGGCTTCCAGGGAAGCGCCTTATATAAACCACTCTACATGACCGTTTCTCTCTATCTATCCTCGATCATCAAAAAACTGCCATCTATCATCTTGCCGAGCAGCTCACTCACTCACAACTTCCCCTTCGTCTGCAACCAGAAACCCAACGCCTCCGTCCTAACCGTCTTCCTCTTCACCCACTCCAACTGCCCAGCACCACTTCTCCCATTCTTCCCCTCCTCACCCTCTTCCTCCTGCACCAACTGCCCTCTCATCCAATACTTCCTCCCATCCCTCGCGACGCACCAGGCCTTCACGACCGCCAACCCAGGCACATACACCGGCCTCTTATACCTCACATCCAACTGCATTGTATACAACGCTCCGCGCGCCTCGGCCTCATTCTCCGCATACGCAGGCACATGCAGCGCAACACACAGCGAGACAACCTCATCTAGAATCGTGGCCACCGCGCCCCCATGCGCCGTGGACGGATGACCACTGATCCCCGGATTCGACAGCATAAGCAACGAGATCATATCCGGCGGACGGGCGGGCGCACTAGGCGTGATCGGTCTGCCCTGCGCATCGAGGCGGATCTGGGGCGGATCCCGCGGCACAGAGGGGATGTCTTTGCGACGTAAGGTCAGGACATGAGGGATGGTGGAGTCGGTTCCGAGCGTGTTGGCGAAGAAGGCGTCTTCGCCGCTTGGTTTGGCGGTTCGCGACCACGTGCGGATCGGAAAGTAGTCTGGGTTCGAGAGGAGGGAGTTGGACCAGGGATGGGCGCGGAAGGCGTCGAGAGTCGAGGCTGGTGGGTTGAAGGGTTGGGATATCGTTGCGCTGGGAGGGATGGCTGAGGGGGGGAGGTCGTCGGAGGACATGGTGGATAATAATAATTAACCAGTGGTGTATCAATTTGAGAGAGAGGAGATGGTAGGTATAAGTATTTTTTTTAGAGTATGTATGTCCGATAGATAGATAAATAAATAGAACGGCGAATGAAATCAATCAGCTGGCTCCTCCGGTGGTAATCATGAGTGTGAAACGAACAAGAGGTTTTTTTATTTTATCTTTAAGAAACATCATTTTAAGCACAGTACCTCGGCTCGTTCTTCTCGGACGGTTGGCATCCACTTTACTTTTAATCTACTCCCGCCGTCCGCGAGTCTATATGAAATTAACTTAACAACAGAAAGGAATATCGAACTTTCGATGACTATGACAACACATACTTTGACTCCAAAACTTCCAACCGAGCATCTGCACTGCTTAGCAAGTCAGTTTAACTAACTAGTTAACTGGTACATAATAATAGCCAACTAATTGAAACGCGATCCGATGTTCGGAAGGATGGATCGGGCTTATCTAAGCTAGCTGCGTTACTTTGCATTTATTCGTATATATTTTATATCCACTAGAGGAGGATGAAGTACTGTATATAGAGCAGCTATAGTAGATAATATCCATTCCAGTGTATACTGGTCGAAACTGGAGTGAGGCAGGATTGATTAATATACTCTAAAACTATGTATATCTCTGCTACTAACTAATTATCCTCAGATATTTAGGGGCGATAATCTTAACATAATATATCTAGCACGAGAAATTCTGTATAATAGAGTTTATTCATTCGAGCTTCTATAAGAGAGTATAAATAATCGAGAGAGAGAGAGAGAGCTAAGACATGTCTGCATCACTAGAAACCACAGTAGTAAACATCAAAGAAACCAGCTATATACCCAGAACCACACACTTAAGACAACATACCATATGTTAGATCCAGCTAGGACCAGACCTCTGAGGAGTTCTCCTTTTTGGTCGAGTCGTCTAGTCGACTTCCGATACCATATAAGAGAGAAAATTCGAAAAGCTCTACCATATAATATTATCCTACTATATACTAACTATACAAACATACAATAAAGGAAAGAAGTAACCATAAACCCTATCCAATCTATATCTCCTAACAAACAAACCCAATCTAACAATTACCGAGAACATCTATATTCTTCATTTAGCTCATTTCCTCTAACGAAAACAGAGGCTGCGCCACATAACGCAATCTACTCCGTATGCAGGAGACTAACTCTGGTCTCAGGGTCGCTTCCCCCGTTTAATCCTGCGGTTATAGCCGCGATAGTAGTTAACCAATAGTCTACCCTTGCGTTCCCTGAGACTGGTCCTAGTAGTTGGTTAGTGTATTAGTTGACTGATTAAGTCCCATAGACTTCTAGCGCTATCGTTGGTAAGCTACTTAGGATAGTTAATTAGTTAAGTACCAAGTTATGTAGGGGTTTACTACCTATATATAACTATAACTATGACTATAGGGCGTGCTACAAAGTAGGTAATTTAATTTAAACAAACAATCAAGCGATTCCACTGTCTCAGAACTGCGACTACTTACTACTTACTACTCCTATCTTTATTCAGGAACAGGACTCTGAAACATGTTTCTCTTTCTCTCCTGTCTGTGAATCTGGTCTTGAAATACCCGCCCTTTCTCCACAGCATCCACTTAATCGCTGCATTATTTACTGTAGTATAATATAAACACAACAATCTCACCGGCACCATCTACGAGACGGCTAGTACCGAGTCTAGAATGAATCAATGGAATGGAAATACTATAGTATTCGATTCTGTCTGATTCTTGGCAAACGTTGACTGACATCCGGTCTCACATTCCACGCGAGGAATTCTGCAACAGTTTGAAGTAAGGCGTCGAGAAAAGCGCATTGGGAAAAAGCAAAATATTATTGTACATACAGCACCTGAAAGCGGTTTGTTGACATCGTCTGTTGACATTGCAATACCATGATTGTTCGATTCCGATGGTTTGGATCTAGATACTCCGTTGCGCCTTTTTTTTTTTTATTCGGCACTTATTGGCACTGATACTTCTTGACTCTAATTTCCAGGTAGATTAAAGGGAAAGAATATTCGATTTTGTTGAACCGAAGTGATATGTTAACCGAACTACAACTCCGACTAAGATGCGGTGGACAGGACTAATATTGCTCTGACGTCGTGGTGAAGACCAGGTTCTGTCCGTACTTCCGAGTAGCCGGTCGCCCTCTACGGAGTAGTCTGTGGGCCAGAAAAGGATTCCCGATTTCCCAGGGCCTAATGTTCGAGTCCGCGTGCTTGACTGGATGAATTATCGTCAATCTAGCCCAGACAGTAACAATAATAATAATTAACACTGCGACATTTTGCCAGGATCAGAAAAAGCGGCTCAGAGATCCGCGTGCTCGGTACCTCGCATAAACGGGATAATGGGTCTATGACTCTATCAGAACTTCGATTAACTACTAGTATCTCCGTACTCCGTAAATCTTCCAACCTCCACTTTGGCCGCGGCCTCGGCTCCAGCTGTTGCTAACTGTAGGGCTGCACGGTGAAAGCTGGTACGGCACATGCCGACCACTCGATGCCGCTCCACTGCAACCGACTCAGAAGGATGCTCGTCGTTCGTTCCTGATTTTGACAGACGAGAGAACCTTGAGGCCGTTATCCAGTTCACCGTTGAAGTATTGCATACGTGCGAGTAGATGTTGTCACAGAACATCACCTGTCGCGACCAATCGCCATGCGCCGTGACCACTCTATCCCAGACGATAATAACCCAGGTTTCATTAGCCAGGTCGCAGAGCAATGCTGGCCCCTGTCATATGATATCGAACGCTCAACCCCAGACGGACAAGGAACGAACTCTGGCCAGTGATGTGACGTCCGGTGTCGAAGCTTTTCTAGCTGACAGATGGTGTCTGTTTTGTCGCATCTCCGTCGACACGGGCCCCATCGAGTGGCATGGGCGCTTTCATACCGAGACTAGAGCAGGCTACTCATTCCTGCTATCATTATTGTTTTACTATTATTATTGTCCTTGCTCAGAACCCCGGGCGCAGAAGAGCGTGGCTTGATTGTCTTCTTTTTCTCTCTCAGCCACCGTCTCTTGGGCGAAAAAAAGAAGCTAGATAAGTGGAACAGCCTGTTGAGAACTCCCAAGGGCTGGTTCCTGGGCGGCCAGTTCTTCCATGGTGCCGAATGATGGCCAAGTTCCTTGAGTAGTATTATTGCTAGCGCCAATGGTTCTCCAACTCTCCAACAACTTCTAGCCGGGTAGCCAGACCAGACCAGACTAGAGGATTAAATTGCAGCGATTCCGGTATTCCTACTGGGCCAGACGATGGTCGGCGCCGCAACGAGTGGAGACCGCAGTATGTTATCTGTGTTTTAATATTCGAGGTGGGCAAAGCCAGAATTTCGGCGAGCAGAGGAGGAGATTGCCGTCCATCGAGACATCGTAGTGTCTTTCCCAGAACAGGGTAGGCTTATCATGCCGGCAGAGCAACCTTGTCGGGCTCCAGCCACCAACGCACAGGACTAGCGAGCGGAATGAAGCTGTTGCGGCCATTATTGGGCATTGCTTGCAAGCTTGCAAGCGGGGAACCGAGCTGCTAGTAGTAGTTAGTTAGTAGTAGCAACCAGCATCGACTGCCGGGGGGAGGGGAGCACAGAAGGATACAGCGAGCACAACCATGGTAATTGACCGGGAAAACTGCGTAGACAGGAACAGTTCGTGCAGGAGAAACGAAGCAGACGTCTAGAGTCTGGATAGGACTGCCAGGGCAAAAAATGGATTGGAATTGGGGGATCCATGGGAAGAAGAAGCTCCCAAATGGACTGGTTTCTGCTCGGATGTTGAGGCTTTCCTCTTTCGGCTCTGGCGCTGGACCTCCCAGAAGACGCTGGAAAGAATTTAATTAATGAATCAATCAATCATTATTATTATAACAAGAGTCCGTCGCAAACAGGGAAGGCCGCAGAGCTAAGGGAAGCTATAACCATCCTAACTGATAAATAAAGGGAGCCACGACGGGGCTCTGGCGTGCCTTTTTCCTTTCCTCTTCTTCTTCATCTCAGCACAACAAACACCAACCCCGCAGGTGCCTCTTTTTTTCTCTTTCTTTTCTTTATCTCCTCCCTCTTCCCTCTCCTGGCCCTGCTCTTCATCCTTCTGCGTTCCCAGCAGCCTCTCATCGTTCCTCCAGACATACTCGTACGGTAGCAGACTTTGTCTACATACACCACACTCCGCAGCCATGCGTTCCTCAGTAGTCCTGATGGTCTCTGCCTTCGCGGCCGGCATTGCCGCCCAGGCCAACTACACTCTGCCTGCTGGTTTCAACCCTGGCGAGGTCTTGTCCACTGAGAAAGGTATGTTGGCCTGGATGCCATCAAGAACGGTGTTTCGACCGTTGTCATTATTATTATTATTATTGATTCAAGGTGATACTGACTGCGATCCATAGCTTCCTGGTGTACCGGCCAGCGTAACCTCTGCCCGAAGATCTGCGGTGGAGTTGCTAACGTGAACACATGCGATCCGGTATGTTTCCTTGGAAGCCCTGTGTAATAGATAATTGATTAATACAATTACATACTGTACTACCCGGTAGATCGTGGGCCACCGGCTGACAACGTTCAACCAACTTTAGGACTCGCTGAGCTTCTCTTGTGTCTGCTCGGACGGCTCTGTCCCCGACTCTGCTGAGTACACCCAGTCGCTGCCCTACTTTGTCTGCGAGGCCAACTTCGGCCAGTGCATTCAGAACCACCCCAACGACCTGGACGGCCAGAACCAGTGCAAGGAGCAGGCCAAGTGCGGTACCAAGAACGCCACCAGCGATGCTGCTTCGACTTCTTCGGCTGCGGCCACCAGCGGCACGGCGGTGGCCACCACTCTGACTACAGCTACGACGACTGCTGGCGGGCAAGTTGCCACGACCACTGCTGCGAAGGCCACTGCGTCTACTTCGCACTCGGCGGCCTCTGCTGTCAAGGTGGCCCAGGACTACTCGGCTGCCCTGCTGGTCGGAGGTCTCCTCGCGGGCTTCCAATTCGTTCTGTAAATATTTCGGGAACGGCACAGCGACATCCCCTCTTGTTAAAAGCATACACGTTTCTCTGCGTAATTGCAGTTGGGAGGACGAAGCGCGATATCCTTTTTTCTTTTTCCGAGCATGGAGTTTTCGGCTTTCTAATTGGTTTTAATTGTTTATTCCCCCGACCGTGATGGTCTTTTACTGTCCTTATGATCGTCCATACGACTTATGTCTGTCCTTAATGATTGCATATGATTCGCGCTGGCTGTCCGCGCCTAGCAGAGCAATAAATAGTTAATACGGCCGATTAATCATGGATTCTCTGTCTTTTGTAGATAACCAGTCCAACAGGGAATGTCATATTGTATGATTTCGCTACTTTCATGGAGATCAGATCAGATCTGCGTCTACTATCAGTGAGTGAGGAAATGAATGATCTGCACCGTGTTATATACAGTTGTATGCACCCCAGACTGTTTGGTAATTCTGGATGATTAACTTATTGCTTGCTTCGACACTAACCAACTGAGAAGCGAAGAGAGCGGGCAACCACACCGTATACCAGCAGCCATACCTCGATAGTCCAAAGAAAAAAAAGAAGGAAAAAAAGCCTCGAGTAATTGAATTAATCACAATCGATATAGAATCCAATTAATGAACCAAAAATCCTCTGTAGCCTCGATCCAGCTGCGTGGTGCTGGCTCTCCTTCGTCTCCGCTGGAACTTCGCCAAGAGTTCTCACCACACACTGAAATTTCTCCCCCAACTTTATCGATAGTCTCCAACGCCAAACCTTTCCCTCCACCAACCTATCCCCCCCCAATCCTCCATTCTACCAGTCAAGCCAGCCCAGCATGCCGGCTCCGACAAACACCCTCCTCATCGAGGGCACTTTCACCGAACTGTGCGAGGAGCTCGCCCAGTACATCGACGTCCTGCGCAAGAACGAGGGGCCCAGCGTCCACGCCGAAGTCGCCCCGCTGCTCGAGCCTCTGCGCCAGCAAGAACAGAATGAGCAGGAACCCGACCTGAAGCAGCGGGATGAAGTTCTTAAGAAGATCGTGTCTGCTGCGGCCGTTTTGAACTCGGCGCCTGAGAACGGTGGGTGGGAGTCTTTTGCCCGGTTGAACGCGTTGATATGATTTTTTTGAAGGAAGATGAGAGGCTTACAATATGGACCAAAAAAAAAACAGAGATCATCTCCGCCTACAACCTCCTCGTTCACCTGTCTCACCAGGCTGAGAAGCCGGATATGTTCCTTTCTCGCATCTGCACCTATCTCGCCAAGCCCATCGCCTCGTCTCCGCAGCAGGGCCCGTCGATAGCCCTGTCCATCCTCTGCACCATCTTCAACACCCTCGCGCCCAACGACTCCAGCCGCTACCACGTCTTCCTGGCCATTGTCGCCGTCATCAGACAGTCCGGATCGTCGTACGCCTTCGAGGCTTTCAAGCCGCAGCTGACCGCCCAGCTGCCCGGATGGATCGCCGCGTGGGAGTTGGATGAGGAGGATGCGCAGAAGGTGCATCTGGCTGTGGCCGACGCTGCCACCGCTGCCGGTGATAATGAACTCGCCTACACCCACCTGGTGCAGGCTCTCCAGACGATCCCGGCCAATGAGGCCTCCAGCAAGGAGTCTCGCGATCTGGCTATCCGCGCCCTGACGGCGGCTTTCTCGAACCCGGCCATCTTCGACTTCACCCCCTTGTCCGCTTCCGATGCGGTCCAGGCTCTGCGGGCCAGCGATACCTCTCTCTTCGAGCTCCTCGAGATCTTCGCGGCGGACACGCTGGATGCCTACGAAGACTTCGTTGCCTCGACCCCTCTGTCCTCCATTTCCGGTGGCGTCCTGGCCGACGCTGGAGAGACGCTGCAGAACAAGATGCGTCTGCTCACCCTTGCTTCTCTGGCTGCCTCGACCCCCTCTCGCTCCCTGCCATACTCCACGATCGCCTCTTCCCTCCGTGTGCCCGCCGAGGACGTTGAGAAGTGGGTTATCGACACGATCCGTGCCGGTCTCGTGGAGGGCAGGCTGTCGCAGCTGCGGTCCGAGTTCCTGGTCCACCGGGCCACCTACCGTGTGTTCGGTGAGAAGCAGTGGGCGGAGGTCCAGGGCCGTCTGATGGTCTGGCGCCGCAGCCTCGAGAGCGTTCTGGGCGTCATCCGCTCGGAGCGGGAGCGTTTCGTGCGCGAGGGCATGCAGGCTGCTGCGGAGGAAGCCAAGTCCAACGAGAAGGGTGGAAGGACCATCGAGCGACGACGGAATCAGCAGCAGCAGCAGCAACCTCGGGAGGTGGAAGTGGCTGGCGGTGCTGAGTAGATATACCCCTCCTCGCAATATCGTCGAAGCTAAACATGAGGGGGGGTGAAATCCACCTCAAGTCATATCCTTTTTTTTCACTCTTCCGCCGCCGCCATCTATTTACCTTTTTTTTATGTCATTCTTCTCATGTTGCTTAGATAGGGAGCCCTCTGTATGCATGATGCTTTTTCTTTTTTTTACTTTTTAACTTAACGGATCGGGACAGTTCGTTTCATCGTTCCATTCGATCATCGTCAAATCGGATAATGAGTCACGTTGTTTAAAACAAAAACGGGTCCTTTTTCTTTTCTCTTACACTTGCTGGTGAAGAATAAAATGGGAGATGGAGGACAAAGCAGAATTCAGGTTAGGGAGCAGGAAGGCCGATGACATACGAGACCACTGTGTTAGGTCGAATAGGTTCTTATTCGAGAAACTAGAGGGGGAAATAAGAAAAGAAAATGGAACGAACAATTGAACTGTGATTACGAATGCCCTTCATCATATCCACGACCAATTCAATGCTTGGAATTGGGCTTGTTCTATATCTATCCTGTAGGACGCATCCGCTGGATGAAGTATTTAATCCAATCGTAGGGACCAAAACGGGGTGGTTTTGTAAACCAAAAAGAAAAAAAAAATAAGTCAACAAATATTTATATACTTTCTCCTTCAAGATATCCTTTACAGCGGGTTGATTCCCTTGGCCTCAATACCCTCCCTGATACGAGCGTATACATCCTCCTTCGTCCCCACCGCCTCGATCGCAACCACCTTACCCTGCTTCCTAAACTCATCCACGACCGGCATGCTCGTGTCAATAAAGGTACGGAACCGCTTCTTGATCGATTCGATATTATCATCATCCCGACCGGAAGTCTCCCCGCGCTTCAGCAGACGCGCCTCGAGCACATCCTCCGGACAGCTCAGGAAGAGCGTGAATTTCGACGGCGCAACAGTCTCTTCAAAGAAAACCGCCTGGTCAAGCTTGCGCGGAAATCCATCGATCAGGAACCGAGGCTTCGCCGGCTTCTTGGTGTCGGAGTCGACGCCGCTACGACGTTTGGCCAGCGTGTCAGACATGGCGTTGGACAGCAGCGCAACGGTGATTTCCATCGGCACGATCTTGCCTTCTTTGATGTAGTTCCGAATCAGGTCGCCGTATTGACTACCCTCGCGGACCTGTTCGGCGCGTAGCAGGTCACCGGCAGATAGGTGCGTGAAGCCATAGTCGCGAACGAGGTTCTCGGATTGCGTGCCTTTACCGGCACCGGGGCCGCCGAGGACGAAAACGACGTCGACTTCGTCGGGGGCGAAGCGGGGAGTGTTGTTCTTGATGGAGGTTTCGGTGGCCATTTTTTATTTTTATTTCTCTCTTAAGGCGTAGGTAGATTGATTTCCTTTCCCCCTTTTTTTTACTCTGACTTAACGGCTGGTTTGGCGGTGCGAGATTTGACCAGCAGGATATATGCGCCCGTACCAACAGCGAGGAGCACAATGAACGGAACGACCTTGAATTCCGAACGACGGTTCTGCGGAGGCGGAGAAGAAGAGGTTGAGTAAGGTGTAGTAGTTGTATTCAGACGCTGGTGAAGACGAACGAGTTGTTGTTGTTGTTGGTGGTGGTGGGGCAGCGATGATCGACCGGCGGCGGCACGGGATGAGGAAGATAGAGCTCGCAGAGACAGAGAGCTCAATGCTGGACGAGCCAGATGGATGGGCATTGGGAGGATAATGGTAGGAGGAGTACAGTACAAATGCTCGTTGGGTAAGGATAGGATAGGATAGGAAGTTAGAAGCAGAGAGGAACTCCAGCAGGCGGCCCGGGGGAAAAGGTGCGGTGGCGGAACGCTGGAATCTTCAACAATTCTCCGCGTGTGGTTAGCGTAGCTATGAGATCCGTTTGATTAGCAGGAGAAGTAGAGTATACTACTATCGATGCATCAATACTTTTGCATGCTCTAGGAAATGCATTGGTTCTGCATGCTATGGAGGGGATGGAGATGTGCTCCATATTTTGGAGGTCCTGGTGTAAGTATACAAAAGGGGCTCAGTAATAGATGGGATGCCATCAAATGAGACCTCACACACCAGAACATCTTCCCAGATAGCAGCCTTATACAGATTACAAGAGACATGTTACATTCACTTCAGAATGAGAAAGATTTCAATCTCACATAATTAATCATAGGGCATTAATCCACACAAGACGCTGCAGCTACCCTTCACTCATACTTGACATCAGTTACCTCTCCCTCCAACCTCCCCAGATTTCATTGTGTCTGTCTCTGAATGGAAGATAATAGCCGATCTGAATAGATGAATGAGCATTCACTTGTGACGTGAAGTGCGTCCATTTGGCACATCTCTTCTCTGCTGGTACTACTTACCTTCACCCGTCTATTCAGCTCTGTTCTGTTCCTGCCTTTTACAGTCCTAATCTCTTTCTTACTCTGAACAATCATCCAACTTATTGTTGCTTCAGATATGAGACTTTGAGGATTTCATCTAATCTCACATATTGTACCTCAGCTGGGAACAAAGAACTGAAAGTGTCGTGGCTGGTGTTAATTCTGAGAAATCAGAGTGGTACACCCCGTTCTTTTTCAAGTCCAAACTCGAATATATCAACTACAACTATCATGTGCAGACCGGTTGGTACTGTTTGTCCTTCTCTGGACTCAGCTCCGATGGAGCAAAATGATGGCCATACCCGTGGTCGCGGTCGCGGGCGCGGGCGAGGAAGAGGACGAGGACGAGGACGAGGACGAGGTCCGCGTGGGAGCCGCGGTCGAGGAGGCAGCAATGGTGGTCAGGAAATAGGAAATTTAACTCAGGTTAGATGATTCCATTGTCTATCTTATCTGATAGATAAAATACTGATCGATCGTACAGGGTCAAAGTTCTATCAACCCGCAAAACATCCAGAATAGGGACAACCAAAACCACACTGGACATCCGAGAGGTACGGATAGAGGAAGAGGCTCGAACAGGGGCAGGGGCAGGGGCCATGGGCGCAGAGGATCTAGAGGAAATCAACAGCAAGTCTCTTCAGTGGGTCCGTATAGATCTCTGGTCGTCGAAAAGAGACCGGAATCTCAGTCGAATGCGAGCGTTTCTGGTCGACGTGGAAAAGATACCCCTGAAAGAGGGAACTGGATGCCACGACGCAATCGTGCATCGAGAGGGAATTCTACGAACAATGATCGCGCAAGGAGATCTTCTCGAGAGAAAGGGAAAGCCCCCGTTAGACAGCCCGTGGTTGAGAATGGGGGACAAGGAAAGATGCAACACCACGGCACTGCTGTCCCTGCGAAGGAGACTATTACTCCAGTCGCCCTGGACAAGATAGCAGAGCCATCTGGAATAGTGCCAGATACTCAATTCGACGAAATAGAGCAGGAAAGCACGTGGGAGATGTCTTCTGTCCAGGTTGAGATCGACATTCAGGAACCAATTGCTCCTGTCACTCAGCAAACCATCAAGGCAGTCAATCAGCCAATCCAGCAGAAGACTCTCTTATTCAGACTGCCCGGGGAACTACGTACAAAGATCTACGAGTACATATTTGGCACCTATAGAGTCTGCATATATCGCTTCCGGGCGCCAAATACAGGAAGCTCGAAGCGCCAATACCGTCTGCGTCACACCTGTCTTCCCCCTTACCATCCGACCATCCATGACTTGATCCCAAGGACCAAATCCACTCCGGCGATCCCGAGTGCCTTGGTGTACACATGCAGGGAAATTTATCGTGAGACAGTCCTGTTCTTGTACTCGAACACGCAGTTTGTGTTCCGCTCCACCAAAGTCATCAACACCTTTTTGAGAAACACGCCCATTGTCGCACAGAACGCTATTCGGCACCTAGAGCTCAATTATATCGGATACAACGAGCCACGACTCACCGAGTTCCGCAAGTTCAAAATCCGCAGTGATCTGGCCTGGTATCTAGCGTGTAGCACCATGGCACAGAACTTTACTTCCTTGCGCGTGCTACACCTGCACATAACTATTTGGGACTGGCCGATGAAACTGGACCTGAAAGAAAGATGGGCCATCCCGTTGCTTGAATTTGCTAGAAAGGGTGGCCTCGACCATGTAGATGCGAACCTGCGCATGCACATGTTCAACACTGATCAGTTGCAGGAGGCTGCGCGCAAGCTGGAGAAAGCGCTTATGAATCCAAGGACGTATCAGATCAAAGATGACAGGCGCTTAGCTATGAGACTGCAAGGCCCAATAAGAGCTGGAAAGGTGCTGAACATTGTTTTCTAGTTGGTCGGCTGCTTCGACGCATGTTCTGGAGCATTGGACATCCCCTCGTCCTTTGATCACTCTATGCCTTGACAGCTGGATTCTGGAAGAATCCAGAGACATTGTTGAGATGAATTTACGGCTCACTATTCCCAGACTTGTTCTCTTTTACGATATCTCTTTTATGGTGCTTGTTCTATCTTCCAGGGTCAGTGGACACGTACATGAAATGTCTCCACGATAATCCCAGCAGCAGTTCGCATTGGGGTTATCCCAATTCCCATTATGAGATTTCCCCTGTTTTCGGCTTCCAGTAATCATTCCAACCTAGCTAGTTAGTTAGCACTCGAGTATCAGCTTATCAATATTTTCCCCTGTTTTCGATGATATACACAGAAGTAGTATTTCCATTTCCTAGAGTCGTAGACTTACTCCATTGTAAACCCTCATGAGGGAATCTACCGACATACGTATATGACAAGTCAACGGTATTAATCAAGTTCAGAAGTTGATATGATACATCAATATACTATTGAGATAGTTCTAATCCGATCCGATCCAGACCAGTTAACTTAACTTATATACATTGTGATAGCATGATAATACAATGCATAGACATAGACATAGAGATACAAACGCACAGAACACACATCGAAGAAAAAGAAAAGGATATAAAAAAGGCCCGTTAATAACTCTCAAGATGATACCCCCGCACCTCTCTGTAGCTAAATAGGGAAAGAATATAGGTATATATAGCTAGATAGGTGGTAAGATGGTATGTTGAAAAAAAACGCCATTCACGCCTCGTCTATGCATATAAGTGAGTTGATATGATATTACTGGTTCCAGCCCTGCGTCTCTTTTTGCTTTGGTTTTTCTCTTTTTGTTGTCTTCGACTTTTTTTCTTTTCTTTTTTAATGCTGAGCAGGAGTATCAGCCGCCATGGGTGTAGTAGGGACAGTTTCCTCCAAGGGAATCTGAGCGTATGATCGTCTAGTGCGTCGTTTCAGACAACATGAGAAACAAGCCACGATGCCGCCGGCGGAACAAGCGACGAGGACAAAGATCAAGAGACCTCCGATACCGCCGACGAAGTCGTATGCTTTGTCGGCTGCCTTTTGGGCTTCTTCCTTGTCTTCGACTTCTTCTTCGTGCTCGGACGAGGTGACGGCCATGGGGTCTTCAGGGACGGGGATTCGGTTGTCGGCGTGGTAGCCGGCCGCAGCCCAGTCTGGAGGCACGGAGCTCTCGTGCACGTCGGACATGCCCATGGGGTTTCCGTCTGCGTCGAGGGGTTCGGCGGAGATCCAGTTCATGTAGCCGTCGGCGATGAACATGGTTTCGAACCCGGCGTAGGGGACGTTGCCGATGAGGACGCGGGGACTGGCAGCGTCGGCTTGGGCGAAGAAGTTCCACGATGCGACGTCAGTTGCGCCGTTCCAGCTGACGTAGATAACGGTCGAGACGTCTGTGTCCTTGGCGCCGTAGACGAAGGCTTTGAGGGCTGGTGGTTCTGCGGGACGGCCGTGGAAGTCGTATTTGTACGCGCGGTAGGTCGAGTAACGGTCCGAGGTGAAGCGAGCTTCCATGGCGCAGGTTCCGTCCGGGGTGAATTCGCTGTGGTAGCCTTGCTCGCTCCATCCAACGAAGATGTTTCCACTCTTGAGCAGCTGGACATTGCCGCGGAGTCGTGACAGGCCTCCGTCCGGGCGGCCGTAGCGGTGGACGACGGTGGCTTTCATGTTCACCGTGTCCAGCTGGACGATGAGAGCCGACGAGCGGATGTCATCTTGGGACTGCTCGTCCGAGGCGTTGTTCAGGAATGAGATCGTTGTGTGGGTGCTGTTGTGTTCGACGAATCGAGCGTGATGCTGTCGATAGAAACGGAAGTCGATGAGCTCGAAATTCGACCATTTGCCGCCTAGTCGCCAGATGATGTCTCCAGTCGCTCCAGAGATGAGGTAGATGGTATCAGTAAAGCGGCAGGAGAGAAGATAATCTCCATCGGCGTTCTTGTCGACGGAGTTGACGTGACTGGCATCAGTTTGTCAGATTTTTTAAAAGGGTCCATAGAGAATTAACAATACCAGTCATCTCAAACTTACATATAATCCCAGCCGGGAGGATCCATGACCGGGGGCTCGGGACTGGGGAAAGTACTCTCCTCCAGTGGGATGTGCCCAAGACTTCTCCATTCGTAGACGACATCTCCCGTCGCGACATCCAACTCGACGAAGCCTCCGGTGTGCACCCATCCATGGTCATCTGGGCGACCAAGCTCACCGTAGTCCAAAAACTCCGGTCTGTACGCAGTGGCCAGAGCGGTTTTTCCACCTTCCAACACATTGAATTCATGGATATCGAACGCTCCCAGGTCGTTAGTCACCGGAACCACGTCCTCGTACTCGAGACGGCCGTCGAGAACGATGGCGCCGCCCTTTTTGTCGCCGTGCTGCTGATAACCTTGCTGCACAATGAAGGAGACATGAGTATTGTTATCGATGTTATCGATCGCCTTGAAATCGAATGTATTCCGATTCTCGAACAGACACGACCCAGACCAGACCAGATTCTGCTTCTCGTCAGCTTCTTCTGTAGACTTCTTGTTTCGCCAGGCTCATATGCTCGCGTACCCCATCTCCATCGTAGATATGCGGGCCAACCTGGCACGGCATCCACTTCTTGGTCGGAGGTTCCATCTCCAGGACGGTATACGGGGCGACGAACCAATATCCCGGCGTCACCAGGCGTCGGTCATGGTATGTGATGTCGAATTTGGGCGCTCTGATCTCCGGCCGCTGGAGTCGTCGTAAGCCGTTTTGTTTCTTTTTCTTGTTCTTCGCTTCTTCTTCTTCTCTTCCCGCTGGGAGAGATATGGATTGCGCTCAACTTACAGTAATAAAAGTGAGCAGATCGTCGTCCGCGATCTGAGCAGCGACATTGCGACTGAACAGAAAGGGAACGATCCACCATAGCGATATCATTGTCGTGGAAAGTTGACCTTAACGAGGGACCGGAACAGAAGGTAAGAAGAGGGTCCAGAACACCCAACACAGAATCACCATGGATGGAGAGGAAAGAAAAGAAAGTAAGAAAAAAAAGAAGAAGACACTCTTCCCTACAAGACCAAACAAAAACACGTAATATAACAGACGGCGACGCCGCGAGGGCGTTTTGGTATCTTCTTCCTCCTCAAGCTGGGGCGGCGTGTCTTGGCAGGTGTTTTAGAGCGGGCCGTCCGGCTTCGTTGCGACTCTTGGATGGTCAACTCTCGCCCCAGGAGTACGAATCTCTCCGCTGATCGTTCGGCTGTCTCCAGGGGCACTGGATGACTTGGTCTGTCTGTCAATCAGGTACGAGAGTATAATTAAATAAATATATTATATTATTGACTATAACTAACTAACTAGTTATATGCCCGGTCCAGCCCCTGCAAGTGCAACGCCATGACAGTCCCCCATCTTCGCCCGCTTTTTCCAACCTCGTTCTTCTCGCGTTCTGTGGTGGAGTGATGCTTCGACCCCAGAGATCCTTATCTCCCGCCTGTGGAACTGCCTAGACGCCAAGAATGCTCCGACTGATCCCCGCGTCGTCAGACAGGGGGAAAGTTGAGAACAACAGACAATAATACCACCGTAACATGGGGTCATCATTGAACTGTTTCCAGCTGCGCTCTTTGAATCCATCATTTCCAACCAGAGAAGATAGCGGTGGCGAGAATATGTCTACCAAGTTCCAACACCTTTTCGCCGTTCTGGCCAGTAATATCTCCGTGAGATGTACTGGATGTGATATTCTCCGAATAAGGAAGGCCATTGACATCTAGAACATGGCCAGTCTCCCCGTAGACATGAAAAGGAGCGCTATCTGGAGTATTGCCTCCCTGTGGCGTTGTCATACGTTATCCGTCTTCTCTGGTCTATCCTAGTGTCGTAGCTCTCAGACGATGCATCTTACGGCCTAGCGAGCATATGCCCGGGGATAGTACCACGCAACGATTATCAATAACAACGATGGACGTCTAAATAAAAAACCCATCGACAGTCTATAAAGTTATCTAGAGTATCGCCCCTCTTCAGCCTTATCGAGATCACGTCAAGTCCAAGATCTCCAATCGGAATCTACCGAGAGAGCACGCCATACCGAGAGAGCACGCCATAAGGGCCCGAACAAAAGCTGTCCAATTAGCATCCCCATTGATCCTAACTGACATTATCTTAGTGTAAATATACTGTACTATTGTTATTGCGGCATATTCCCTAGCTAGAACGCGGGGTGTCTGGCCGCCCCCATTATAAATAAGACGTACTTCTAGCTCGAAAGTCCGTCGATATATCGTGCCATTCGCTGTATCGAGTTGGACAACCGGCCCTGTAAACCGGTACTGTGAAGACAGACTGAGATTCATTGCATCGTCAAGAATATTCTCGATCCGAATGACAGTTGCACAGGGCGTGCTTCAATACTGAATTAGAGCCAATTAGCGAAGAAACAAGTCAGAAATAGAAACAGAGGACGAACCACACGCCGGAGAGAGCCATTGTTGAAAGGTCTCTAGCTGGCAAGAACCTATCTTGCCCTTAGGGGCACAACCTGCAAACTATCTTAGTGTCGATGCTCAGAAACGATGAGTCTCACATAGTTACGTCCTCAACCCATGGCTGACTTTCCCCATATGCCTCAGACCATGCCTGTCGTTCAGACCTGATCTTGTCCCAGAGTCCTTCGCGAACACAAGGGCCAAGTACCATCCTTCCTGCGAACCAAACCGTTACTTTATCTGTATCCACCTTGAGCTCTCCGCGTCGATATGCGTCCAGTACAGCGCTTATGTTTCTCATATCTTCCTCAGGCATAAGCCCCGGTAAAGCCGGAGCCGGAGAGCCGTTGCGGTATGCGTATCTTAAGACCCCAATCCTCCATATAACATCAGGATCTAGATTCTTGGGTACATCTGGATAGAAGCTAAACCCAAAGTTAATACATTTCAGATCATACTTAAAGAAGAGTCACTTACGGTGCTTGTGGTGGAATTATATGATCGATCTGATCCAGGGTCTGCCTGCAGATATCGGTATTAATTCCACGATGTATCGATTCCTCTAACCCTGCTATTGTCTGAGCACGGTGCCTAATATATAGTCAGTCTGGCATATTCACTTTTTCAGTCGAAAACAAGACCATACAGGGTAAAATCTCTGTCGAGAATGGCCCTTTCGACTTCGATCTTCGGATACCGTTCCAACATCTCATCTATGCTCATGGTGCTGCCTTCCATCGGTCGAGTGCTGATGGAGATACACTTCCGGTAAAAATCAAGTGTCCGCGGAAGAGGTGAGGTGAGGTGAGAGGGGAGCAATCGAGGACCCGGGAAAGTTGTCAGCGCACAAAGCGAACGCCAGGTGATCTGTTAATTCATCCGTTTGCAGCAGGTTCTCTGGATCTTAATTATAAGATAGAACCTGCTAGATCACTTGATTACTACCTAGGTAGATCCTTTGTATAGGTACCTATAGAGATAAATATGGGTTCAGATCCCACCCTAGAACTAGAAGCGAGCAAGGAATGCAAGAGGGTTCAAATCAGACTATGCTCCCGTGCTATTCACTATTCGACACAAGTTAAGTCTCTGTCGTTGCTGCCTAATTGTTATTAGAGTCGTGGCTGGGAAGGTAATAATATAGAAAGGCAAGCATTCAGCCCCTCCGACAGCCTAAAGTTGACGGTATCAACCCCTCAAGATTATGTGGTCATCGTCGCAATGGTCAGGAACGTCACCCTTATCATTACAGCCAAACTGGCGTCATTATGTCTATAATGAACATAGACTGGGTATAAAGATAGTCGCAGTTTACAGTAGAATAATCCTTTTCCCTTTTTTTGACAGTTACCGGCGCGGCTTCCTCATCAGGAACTATATATTCGAATACTTCAGGCGAGACAAAAACTCTTTGGATAATAGGAAGCTCTTTTCCATAACGCTATACAACAGCACTGCTCTAATATAAAGATGCATCTGTCTGAGGATTCCGACTACATCCCAGTAGAGATGCAGTGGGATACGCAAGACAGCACCAAGGGCGAGCCGACTGAGGACGATTTATCTCAGGATCTCGATAAACTGGGGATCGACAAGGAGAAAGAAGCGACCAGCAACAACATTGAAGCTGAAGGGCAGGATGCGGCATGGGAAAACCCCGTCTCTCTGGCCGACACGACTATTGATCATGGTGACGAAGTTGCTCGGGAGCTCATCGAGATAGACCCTGAAGGAGACGCTGCCCTTCGTGTAGAGTCCAAGGACCTTATTGTATCATCAAAGATCCTAAGCATGACATCTACTGTGTTCAATGAAATGATGAGGAAAGATGACACTGAAACCGCTGATTTGGGCGCACTCCTGATTCTGCGCTTGGAGGGTGATGATCCTAGAGCTTTGACTCTGCTGTGCCAACTTTTGCACTACAGATTCGATGCTGTCGAGTCCCAGCCGAATCTGGATCTGTTACTGGAGTTTATAAATCTGGCCAACAAATATAAGTGTATACCGTCAGTTCAGCTCCAGGCATCCCACTGGCTTCGTGGTGAGGCCAAATCCCCGTGGCTTACCCGTGAAGAGACGAAGAAAATGTGCCGTGCGGCATTTCTATTGGGAGATGGAGAAGAATGCCGCAAAATCATGGAGTCTTTCACAGCAGATGAACTTGAAGAAATGCTGATAGACTCTGATCTTCCTGCGGAACTGATAGGTATGTATCCCAAATCGTATGAATGTGCAACTGCCAGACGGAAGCTTTACTGCATATGCATCTAAGTTCCTTTTTATGATCATTACCTGACACAGCTACAGTCGAAATATTCTCTCTTCGACGCAGAAATTTCGGGAGCTATCTCGCCGCAATCGAGAATGCCATCCTCTATGTGCAGCGGGAGAGTAAAAGGAGGAGATGGTCAAGTCAAAAAATCTGCAGCTCCTGTCGGATGCTCAAGCCTCGACAAACAAGAGTGTGCGGTTCGTGCAGAGGGCGCGAATTCGAAGAATTCGACTGCACGAGCGCTTCGCAATTAGCCGCATTCATGAAGATCCTCGTATCGTGTGGTGTATGGCCGTTGAATGAGCGATTTAACGAGGCCACTGCCAAGATCAATGGTATACTTAAAGATGGGACTGATGAGCTTTATAGACAGGGGAACACCATGCACGATTGTGATTACGGGACGGACTGCGTTGTCCATACGGCCCTATCACGGTTGATACTAGATCTGAGGGCCATACAAGGTGCCTAAGTGGATGATGCAAGGCGCGAGAAGAAGTCCCTCATATGGCCACGAGCGCGGCAGTATGCTCCTGATAATCGAATATCATTGCTACTAAGGACTTATTTTATTGATTCATCCAAAGGAGTAAAAGAGGAAGGAAACTGTAATTGCAAGTAGAACTCCTAACCACAGCCGATATTCGGTACAGTAGTTGGAAGTAGTTAGTTACGGAGTAGTTGAAACCGTGCACATAGGTACTTGAGCGCACGAGCCTCACCGCCTTCGGAGTTTCCTACCAACGGCCATCTATCTACTCAAGCATACATACAACTGCATGAAAACGACAGTATAGCAATACCATCAGTAGAGACAGTGACGATTCCTCTTTCTCTTGTAGCCACATATTTCATCACATATATACAAATCAATCTCAAATGCGTTCTTCTCTCCGTCTCCTTGCTGCTATCTCGCGCAGCCAACCATCGAAATCAAAGAAGCCCGCTCTTGGTCTCGAGCATGTAAGTACCTAGCCACTATGATCGAAATCAAAGTAATTTGATATACTCACAAGATGCTAAATTTTCAAATACAGTTCCTACAAAGACAACGTGTTCTTGCTTTATGGAGGGAAATCGTCAGAGCTCTGAATCGTAAGTATCATGTTCATTGCCGTCCTTCTTTTTCTTACCCTTCTTCCTATTTCATCCTGGAGTCAACGTTGGATGCGATTATTTCCGCGATGAGCTAGCTACTTGTATATCAACTAATTTCAACAACCAGAGGTTCCCAAGTCGCCAACACGCGATGAACTGCGCGCCTACGCACGACAAGAATTCGAACGAAACAGAAATGTTGAAGATTTGGTAAATCTCAGTTCCTTCCTGGATTGTTCCTTTGTGTATGTGAATTCTTTTCAAGATGCAGGACTGACGTGTTTTATGATGAAAAGTCACATATTCGATATTTGGTTTCTGTAAGTTATTCTTCTTCTCTGGGACGTGTGGTTAATGGGATTTGCTTATGATGACTAGACGGGGAAAGCGGAGTTCGATACCATGAAGAGATATATTGATGAGCAGGCTGCGCGGTAGGGATTGTCTTCTTGATGAAAGGGGTTGGGGATCTTTCCTCGGCGGTTGGTTTCTGATTTTGATTGCTGGTTGATGTTCTTCACCCAGGGCTTTTTGGTGCATGATGATTTATAAGAGACCGGACGACCAAAAAAAAAGGTCCAACATGAAAATATGGGGGGAATGCTCTTTTTGAAATATTTTTTTTCTTATGCCCGGGAATCAAGGAATATATGTGCAATACAATACATCATAATAAAGCGGAGATAGACTGATATAAAAATTCGGCCACCTTCCTTATCCTCTTTGCTCGCCCCCCTCATCTGCCTCCAGAAATCAAAGACCTCACTGCATCCAGCACACCTCCACCCTTCTTCTCATCCGAGGACTCAACAGCCGCCCTGTTCGTGTCCTGCGGTGGAGACGCCGGCTGCGGCTGCGCGGACTTCTTCTCAGCTTCCTTTGCAGCAGCCTCGATGGCCGCATGGCGCTCTCTCCAATCTCTATCCTCCTTGTCTCTGACCTCCAGCTCGCGCAACCACGCATCCCGTTTCTCCTGCCGCTTGCGTTCATCGAGCACCTTCTCGAACTCCTTCCGCTGTTCACGCTCGGTCTTATAGTACATTCCACCAGCGACGACTGCGAGAAGCGTAAAGAACTGGGCGTAGATACGCGCTCGGAACATCCGGTTCATCTCGACGGAATCACGGGCCCTCATCGATTTGTACGCGCGGTAAAGGGCATAACTGGTGGCACCGCATCCTATAGGATTATACGAAAAATAAGTCCGAATCCATCAATGATACCACTCTGGAAGTTCCTTTTTATTCCACCCGTTCCGGAATGGCCAGAACCGTAAGAACCAGGACAAAGAAGTGACCAGACATACCTAGCGGAATAAGAGGCTCTTCCTTAAGACGTCTCTTGAACTTCTGAGCCGATGTCTCCTCCTTGAATTCCCTAAGAAAAAAGAATCCCCAATCAGCCCTTTTTCCATTCCATCGAACATTTCGGAAGGATTCCGCGAATTCAAGCTATGGGTAAACGTACATCTGGTCAAACGACGACGGGAGAGGGTTGTCGCTCATCTTGGGTATCGATTACCAGGGTTTCTGGTTTATGTAGGGAGAATATGCGAATTCCAGGTTCAGTTGACCTGCAGAGGGGCTCAATTGGTAGTAGTTTGACTCCGGTTGAGTCCGTGGAGTCGTGCGGGATTTCGTCGTCGGCGAGGTCCTCAAGCTCCGATGCGCGAACAGTCGCTCTGCGCTGAAGGGTAAACGCTCAGTATAGAATGGGAGAATTAATGGACAGGCAAATGTCGCTTGCCCTCGTTTCGAGCGGTGATGGTAACTTCAGTCACGATAAGCAAGCAAATGCCTCTCGGCATGACGTTCGGGCGAGAGACGGATGCCAAGGACTTTGCTGTTTTACAATACGAAAAATACACGACAGAGACGGATTTTGCAGGTATGTAGTATTGCCTGATTTTTACATTGTGGACTTGTACATTAACAGTCAATAATTGACAATCGTATAACTACAGATGCTATAGGGCTAATTGAGTCCTGGTAAATTGGGTTACTCGTGGTCTGGTGATACATTGTTTATAGTATTGACCTGGTATCTCTGTGTACGTAGTACTACGTACTGGGACGTATATAGGCGGCTACCTACGAGCTGGAATATGGCGGACCTCGTGTATCGCCGCCCATGAGTTCTGTTATGATATGAAGACGGTCACGGGCATCGCTGACCTCTTCTTCCCAGAATCGTAGCATATCCATTGCACTCTTCACAGCCTCCTGCCATCCCTCAGGCATAAGATCCTGTGCTTCGCGACTGTGAGATGCTGCAAGAAGGATTAGGGCGCTCCGTGTGCAGGAACGAAGCATGAGCCACGTGCCATGATGGCGGTGGTTGAAGCCCGGCTGGTTTTTGCGAATTCTGTCTACAGACATCTGCAAGCCTTTCCGCGCGTATTCATCGACGGACGGATCACGTTGACCGTGATTGATCGTTTCCGCCATGAAGGGAAAGTACATCCATTCGTAACAATCCAGCAGATGGCCACGGAGGACGAATTTGAGCATGTCATCATCCTTCTCCGGCGTTGCTAATGAAAACATTTGAGGAAGTGAAGCCATCCTAGAATTCTTGGTAAGCGGATTGCCATCGAGTCAAAGTCAAGAAATTCTGGTACTTACCAGTCAGCCGCCTGCGACTCGAAGGCGGCAGTGGAATCAACCATCTGCTTAATGCGGAAGAACCTGCCTTCCTCTTGATTTCTAAACAAGTGATGTAGAATCCGGTTGGCCAACCTTCTTAATGCAATCTCCGCTAGATAATAGTACCAAGCCCGAGCTGCACCCTGTTCCAGATGCTCAGATGGAGGGCTTGGGAAAGACGTGGGATAAGAAAGATCCTGCAACCCAAAGCCCGGTAGGGACAATTCTATACGAACTTCCCTAACCACGTGATGTCAGTTCCTCCTATGTGAGATTAAGGACCTCGTGAACCTACAGTTCCGATTTCAAACACGTCCAGTACATGCTTTCCTGCGACGCCCGTTCGCGTCTAGCTTCAGGGCTGGTCATTGCCTCAGGGCTCAAAGGCTTCCGTGGAAAGTCGAATCCCTGGGAAGTCGCTGCTGCTTGAACAAAAAACCTCCATGCCTTCATTGGCTGCTGAAGAGTCATCAAATATACACCGGCGTAGAAGAAGCACTGTGCCTCGAGCACGCCTCCCTTATGCATAAGGCAGCCCATTCGTTTTTCTGCTGCCTCAAAGTACGAATTCGCAAGGACAAAGGCTGGCGAAGTTCTCGCCAGAATCGATTTGGCCTCATACCGACCCTGGAAGGCTTCTGCTATGGAACCAAGGGCGCATAACAAGAGCTTGACAATAAGGATATGTTAAAAAGTCTCTTCCAGACATGATGTGGCAGTGATGAGGCATTATCAGTACTTACCACGAGACAGGATGGCGTATCCCAGCCGATTCCGCTCACGCACGCTTGATGGACAAAACGACGGACTAGAGGAACATCTAGAATGGGATTTGCGATGTGAACTCGCTCCAGAAAGCTATCGAGCAATCGATTACAGCCTCCTAGATCGAGATTTTCCACGAAGGGACCAGGATCTACCGCCAGGGACCTGCCGTGCGCGGCTGAAGGATCCGATCGATTGAGTAGAGCTTTCAAGTCCAGACGAGAGTCAAATCTGTTGCGGAAAACTGGCCATGAGAGGACCGTTTCGATGGTAACCATGCTAAAGTCTGGACCGTAGGACAAGTTGGACACAGGTGATCCATACTCGATGGGAGAAGTCTCCTGCTCGAGCGCTGCGGCTCTGTTCAACTCCTCTTCCCCCGGTTTGGTGCGTATCAACTGCTCTAGTCGGTCCAGCTTCTCTAGAATCGCCAAACTCGCCGGATCAAACCTGTACGGCGGAGATCAGCCTTGGTCTCAATGGACGAGAGCCTCTGAAAGGGCCAGCTGCAAGCGTGGGAGATGGCATACGATGACAGATCCGTCGGGCTCGTTATACACTTGGCGCCTACTTTCTCGCAGAACGAACACGAAGGCTTCTTGTTGTCGCATTTCGTCCGACGGGCTCTGCAGACCTGACAGGCCTTGTTGGCACGCTTGCGAGGATAAGCGGCCGTCCCACGTGGAGCAGGGCGTTTCCTCGAGGCCGTCGCATGGCTGCTGCTATTATCATCATTGTGATTCTCCTGGCTGCTGTCCCGTCTTAGATCCTCCGGGAGATTCTGCGGGGTTGGCAGCGCACCGAGCGACGGGAACTCGGGCTCCACAGCATGAAGAAGATGCTGCAAAGAATCGTTCATGAAGCTCGTCGGATAATTGGGGTCAACGGTAGGGCTGATGAGATCCAACCTCTGGGGAGCATTGGGGAAGGGCGCGGAGTATCGCTCCTGGTCCGTTCGGGGCGAGGGGAAGAGAGAGAAAAACCTGGGGGCGATATGGACGAAGGGTCGCACAGGGCTACGGGGGTTGAGTACGCATCCCCAGAGTGTCCAGACCGCAGCTAAAGGCAACTAATTTTTTAAACAACAGCTGCCCGGTGGTCCGTTCTCGCCTGGGCTTGCCTGGCACCAGCTTAGGCTCTGTAAGTGCCGGGAAGGGAGAAAAACTATCACGGAGTATCCGCAGTTCCTGGTTGTGTTCATGTCGCTAGCCTTGGACCCTGCTCCTGGCACCTGTTCCAGATCCCCTGAACTTGATGGAGTGCCATGAGTGTGCTCAGAGACTACTACTACTGAATGTCCACTGCGCATTATTAACCATATCACACTCATCTGCTGCGGGCTGCGAAGCTCTCTGTGGAAGTTCCGACCATCATCCGTGAGGATGGTTACTTCCGCCGTCTACACTTCACTTTGAGGCAGACTGCCCAGGAGCAGGACTATTCCTGTCTTTTGCGCTCTGGAACTGTGTGAATCTTTCACCAGCGATACGATATCGGCAACTGACGATGAGGTTCATTTCGGGGCAGAAGCCCCAAAACGCGATCGTCGAAACGCGCCAGGAGATCCCCATCGATCAGCTCTCCGGCAAAGAAGCTGTGGCCGACAATAACGAAGAGGAACGTCAACTGTCGCTCTGGTATGTGCTTCTACATCATAAAGCACTCGTCTGGTGGTGTTTCTTCTTCGCTGTAAGCGCGATCGGATGGTATGTACTATTCTGCTCTGATCCCTTCTACATTTGCCGGATCAGCGAACGCGTCAACCGCGTGGCAATTCTGCGCTATCGCTGTTTTTACACGATTCTTGGTTTTATGCAGGGCTGAGGACCGTTCAGGGGCTTCGATGCACAGGTGAATAGCGCCGTTATCTCGGTGCCCGCATTCCGCACACAGTTCGGTTATCTGCACCATGGCAAGCAGATAATCCCTGCGCCATGGGTGAGCGCGTTCAACATGATCTCCTCCATCGGCCAATTCTTTGGCGGCTTCCTCTGCAGCAGCGTCGTGGACCGTATCGGCCGACGGCGGGGGCTAGCGATCGGCATGGTCATCTCGTGTGGAGGCATCCTGGGCGAGGTCTTCTCCACTCATCGTGTCGCCTTTCTCGTCAGCAAATGGATTGTAGGCGTCGGTCTTGGCTTCTACTTGACCATCGGCCCGCTGTACTGCTCCGAGGTACGATTGTCCCAGCCGGGCTTGTCATGTCAAGCTACTACTATCATCTCCATCTCGTCTATGACTATATAATTGCCCATGGCTGACTGGACGTAGGTCTCACCCGTCGTCCTGCGTGGCATTACCACTGCAGGGGTGAATCTGGGCATCGTTGTCGGTCAATTGTTATCGAATGCTGCCATTAGAGGCTTTGGCTGTCGGGACGATAGTTGGGCCTACCGGGGCCCCTTTGCCATTCAGCTGTTCTTCATTGGTATGTTTCATCATGATGTCCTGACTGGTAAGACAATGAGACTGACGGGACGGTACCAAGCTTTCTTTGTTTTTGGTCTTCCGTTCTCTGTAGAATCGCCATGGTATCTGGTGCGTCGCAACGATATCGACGGTGCTCGCCGCGCATTGCAAAGGCTATATGGCAAAAACACAGATGTCGAGACTAAGCTGAAGGCCATGCTGAGCAGCACTGCTGATGAAGCGACTCTCCAGAAACCGAGATGGGTGGACTGTTTTCGTGGCACTGACTGTCTCAGGACCTTCATTTCCATTGGGGTCTTTATCTGCCAGCAACTCAGCGGCATTATCTTCGTTATGGGGTTTTCGACGTATCTATTCCAGCTTGCTGGCGTGGCGGTGTACAGCTCTTTTGATTTGGGAATCGGGGTCACTGCCTGCGGCGTGATGGGAACCATTGTCTCCTGGTTCGTGGTCAACTCCTGTGGGAGGCGAAAAATCTTCCTAGCCGGGATGGTGGGACTTACGGTATGTCTCCTCTTGATCGGAATATTGGATGTGGTCCCCACGCGGGCAGCGGGTTGGATGCAGGCATCTTTTACGGTCGTCTACGCGCTCATATACCAAGCCACCATTGGATCAGTTGCATTCGTGCTTCTTGGTGAAGTCTCATCCACGAGACTACGAGCGAAGACTACCGCTCTTGCTACAGCGACACAGTCCGCTTTCGGAATTGCGATGAACGTTGCTGTTCCATATATGGTCAATCCCGATGCGGGGAATATGAATGGGAAGGTAGGGTTTGTCTTTGGGGGTCTGGCGCTGGCATGCACAGTCGTTTCTTACTTCTACATACCGGAGTTAAAGGGGCGCACCTTCGACGAAATCGATACACTGTTTGTCAACCGTGTTTCGCCGAGAAGGATGGGTCATTATCTGATCAACCACTACTGATTGTACTACTTCTTATGACATAGATTCAGGGCCGTGTATCTTTACTACATGGATTTTAATAACTAATCCTCTAAACCAATGAAAGAGTGTGGTTTCCTCAAGAATGATCCTGACATATTCTACTGTAGTTAGAACAACAGGAAAAGTGATTGATGCATATAAGATACCGTATACTGGTACACTGATAGTCGCGACCGAAAAAGGAAATCAGGGCTTTGTGTTAGGGTTGATGACTCAGGATGATCCCCCTCCCGCTTTTCGGCGGCCGTCATTTTTCGTGTAACGATGGCGCTGACGGACAAAAAAGTTGAGGCCAAGTCTTAAAGAATCGATATTCCTTCCGGCCTCGACCGCGATATCCCATTTCTGTTCTTAGAATTGTGTTTGGTCGTTTCATTTGTTTTTAGAGATAATGTCTGACGAGTCGTCGACCAATAGCGCTCCAACGCCTGGCACTCCCAAGGTCAGCACTCTATCACTGACCGAATATGCGGCAACCCCAACGCCTCCCAACGAGCGGAGTGAGCAAGTCCCTTCCGGACTGCATCGAGACTGGCAGATCCCGGAGGCTTTTCTTCTTCCCAATGGATACCCTGATGTGAGATCTTGTCGAATCTCCAAGGATTATCTGCGACCAATTCCTAACCGTCTGGATTCATGAGCATAGTATCTCCGTTTGATCCTCACATCCCGCGTCTACGAGGTTTTGGACGAGACCCCGCTTCAACATGCAGTGAACCTGAGCAACAGGCTTGAATGCAAGGTGCTCTTAAAGCGGGAGGATCTGCTGCCGGTTTTTAGCTTCAAGCTGCGCGGAGCTTACAACAAAATGGCTCATCTGAGTCCAGAACAGAGATGGAAGGGTGTCATTGCGTGTTCAGCAGGTGAGTCTCATTCTTTCACTGATTAAAACCTGCCTGCTAATGTTCCATTTTCTCTAGGTAATCATGCGCAGGGCGTCGCCTACTCCGCTCGCAAATTGAAGATCCCCGCCACTATTGTGATGCCGTCCGGTACACCCGCTATCAAGCACCTCAACGTTTCCCGCCTAGGCGGTACTGTGGTGCTTCACGGAAACGACTTTGATGCAGCTAAGGAGGAGGCCCATCGCTTGGAGAAAGTGCATGATCTCACGAACATTCCTCCCTTTGACGATCCCTATGTTATCGCTGGTCAAGGAACTAGCGGTATGGAGCTGCTACGCCAGGCCAATTTGCAAAACCTGGAGGCAGTGTTCTGCTGTGTCGGTGGAGGTGGATTGATCGCCGGTGTTGGAGTGTATATTAAGCGCATCGCGCCACATGTCAAGGTTATCGGAGTCGAGACTTACGATGCCAATGCGATGGCCCAGTCCCTCGAGAAGGGCGAGAGGGTCACACTAAAGGAAGTCGGACTATTCGCCGACGGTGCAGCTGTCAAGGCCGTTGGCGGGGAGACCTTCCGTATCTGCCGCGAGGTCGTGGACGAGATCATCCAGGTCAGCACTGATGAAACATGCGCCGCCATCAAGGATGCTTTCGAGGATACTCGTTCTATCGTGGAGCCTGCGGGTGCGCTTGCTATTGCAGGTCTGAAGAAATATGTTGCGAAATACCCAAACCCGGATCCAAAGCGGGAGTTGGTTGCTATCACTTCAGGCGCCAACATGGACTTCAACAGGCTCAGATTCGTCGCCGAGCGGGCTGCCTTGGGAGAGAGAAAGGAGGCACTGCTCAGCGTCACCATTCCCGAGTGCCCTGGCGCGTTTGCTAAGTTGATCGAGGTCATTATGCCCCAGGCTGTTACCGCGTTCAGCTACCGTTACGCCACTGCAGAGTACGCTGATATACTCATGGGTATCTCACTATCTGCTTCGACTAGTAGAACCGACCTGGCCAGTATCGTTGCCGAACTGGCGAAGAACGGCATGGCCGCCACCGATCTCAGTGACGACGAATTCGCAAAGACTCATCTGCGTTACCTAGTCGGTGGTCGCAGCACCGTTAAGGATGAGCGCCTCTTTATGTTCCAGTTCCCCGAACGCCCTGGTGCTCTGGCCAAGTTCCTCACCACTCTCCGTCCCCACCAGAACATCTCTCTCTTTCATTACCAGAACTATGGTGGAGATGTTGGCAAAGTGTTGGCAGGTATCCAGTGTCCGGACCATGAGAAGACCGAACTGGAGGCCTTCCTCCGTGACCTCGGGTATCCTTTCAGCGAGTGCACGGATTCCCCCACCTACCAGAGGTTCTTGCGCGATATCTAGATCATCTAGAGATCTTCGTCTGTCTGTATTCATACGACTTCACACGACCAGTCCGCTTTTCAACAAGTATTGTATCTGGCAATGGAATTCAACGGCCGAAGATGTATTCTGCATGTGGAAGATTTGCTTGGCGTTAGGGTTAAAGGGGATTAGTATCTGTCCTGTAACTATAGAAATTGCATCTTCTTTGACTAGAATTTATAGTGATATGCTCAGTACATAAGGACTCCATTGCCCTGTATTCCTCATGGAATGAAAGAGTGTGGTGTTGTATATGGTGTAGATCGGGCCAATCACCGTCTCGCGTTGTCGGAACCGGAAGCGCGGCGATACTGAATCGCCGACCAACATTTGCTGCGGCCCGGAGGCTCCCAAGGTGACCATCTCACGATAATCTGATTGCCGACGCCGTCAGACTATTCTAAAGCCCTTTTCGACAGTGTCTTATCGAGGAGAGATATCCAGGGCCGTCGGAGCCCTCTTTGATATCAATTCGACTGCCGAGATCACCATAATCGCGTCCAAGACGCTCGCCGCAATGTTTCCCCTCCGGTCTCTTCTCACCTCCGGGTCTTCTTCCCTGCGTCAATTCCTCACCCGTCAGACGCTCTCTCAGTCATTCGTCTCGAGGTCATTTTCACAACTATCCAGAATCTCCAGCAGTAACGGCCTGCGATCCCTGCGATTCTGGAGACCGCAGGCCGGAAATGGGGCGGTTGCAGGTGTCGGAGCTCTCGAGCAGGTTCGGGGAATGAAGACGCGGTCTTCTGTTAAGAGACTGTGTGATGGATGCAAGGTATGGATTTCCTCTTGGATAATGTAGTTTGAGACATGATTTTTTATGTGTGATCATCTCACATGCTAATCAACACTCTGGAACTACTAGCCCGTTCGGAGAAAGAACCGTGTTTATATCATCTGGTAAGTCTCCTATTCTCGAATCAACCAATGGAGCAGACATGGAACTAATCTGTTTCTCTCTTCTCTCAAATAGCTCCAAGAACCCGAAGCACAAGCAACGACAAGGAAAATAAACGCTGTATTCTAGTTTTGGGATTTGATAGGGAAATCGAGACGATGGAAAAGAAAAAATACCCCCCGATAAATAACAGGCCGGTCACTCACAACATGATATCGATGTTCACCAGTGTCGAACTTACACTCCGACGACGTACGAACGATCTTCCCTAGGTCGAGGACGGGCACTATGCATGCGCGTATACAATAAATTCTTCGTCTTCGGGTACGTTTCGACGGTGGACATAATGTACGACTATGGAAGTTTGCGTTTGTCTATGACATACTTAGATCCCTGTTATCCGACGCTTTATGTATTATAGCAAGGTCATTTTGGGTTTCATGCTTTCTAAGATGTCGTTCCCCCGGACTGCGTACGGCGCACACGATGCATATTTTAGCCTATATTGTTGCGAACAAAAGAAAGACTCCTCTATAATTCCCTGTTGTCTTTTCCTTAATAGAAAAATGTTACTGGATGGGGTTGGTCTTGGACGTGCTCTAAGCAGATCAGTTTCGAAGCATTCAGGGGGGGGGGGGGGGGGGGGGGTAAATCGGTCATGCAGAATGAAACTCCCTCCGATTTAAATAGATACGGTGAAACAAAATTTCAGAAAGAGACAATTGGCAGCTCTCTCTCCCTCATCAGTTTATGATCATTGGGAGAGCTTCATGGATGGAAATAAGCGCAAATATATTGCTCGGAATTGGCTCGACAATGCAGGGTTGTTGTCTATACTTAGTCAGATTCTGATCGATGTTTAACTATGCCAGAACAACATTGTGCATAGAGGACCAAGTATTACATGATCCGTTATTGTGGATAGGTATCGTGCTACGGGATACTCTGCTGCTTCTAGGAAGAGAAGAACCCATGATTCCTGCACGATCGATTCTTACATTGTCGAATCTTTCAGTCGGAAGTAATTTCTATCAAATCCGACTAACTTGATAAGTCCCATGACGGGCTCTCAATTATGATGTGAGAGGCTTGAATCTACTCACCTGGCCTATCATACTGCCTAATCCACTTCCATGGGAAGCCCTTTCGTTTTGTTCCATTCCATATTAGGCCGGGGGTATCAGGGCTAAAAAGAAATACCACACTTGTCGACTACCGCCATTGACGGGGGCTAAAGCTCCGCCCGTATCTTTCTATCACAGTTGCAGCACAATGACACTTCCTGAACTAATCCAATCGACATAGTAACAGTGTTGTTTGTGGTATAAACGAGACAAATCTTGTCTGCTCCGTTCGCGACAAGTCCTCGGAAGTGACCGAGCCAGCCGACAGGACCACAGAACTGCGTTCTGGGCACAATGGACATAGCAAAGCAGTTTCTGTTGAGCTTCGTATAGATGTCGACACCATCCATGGATTCATTGTTCAGATCTTGAGTTCAAAGTCCGAGGCTTTCCATCTGGCGACCAGAAGTCATCGACGATTAGCCGCTTTTGCTCGATGTCTTGGACCATGTTTCCGAATGAGGCGAGTTCTGTATCGGCGTCTTGATTGAATCCCAGATCACAAACCAGCAAATGGTTCTCAGAAAGATGGGTTGTCGCGATCTTCGAAACTGAAGGAATCGTGTTCTTCTAAAGATTGTATGCGTATTATCCTGAGAGGGATTCTTCGTGGTTCGCTCATGAGAAAACAGCCGTCTCCCTGTCGTATCCCTTCGTTGGAAGGGAGAGATGAACTTTAAAACGTATTGTACATTATAGTATGCAAAAAGCACCAAAATCAAAGTAGTGCTTTTGAATCATCGTGTGATATCAGACAGAGCTGATGTATGTGAAACAGCTGGAGTTGAGAGTTCGAACATGAATCATAATAAAATAGTACAACCCAACAATGGAAATGGGAATCATCATCGCGAGAATAACGCCATTTTGAGATGTGGGGACCTGAATATCGTTGCAGAACTGTATATCATAAATCTCTCATGGGAAGGAGCGTGCTACAACTTGCGAGATTTCGTCTATACTTCCTGTCAGCATTTGCATTACAACAGCATGGTGCACGAATGTTATACCTCTCATTCCCTGCATGGCCTCAAAGGCGATCGAATAATTCGACAGCCCCTTTATAGCGAGCTGCAGGCCTTTGTAAAGATCATTTATGAACCCTGCCAGAAGTAGGCTCTCGTTGTCGCCGTCTCCATTAGGAGAAAAGGATGTACCGTTCTCACGCAGGGTACGCGTCTTGAAACACAGCATGAGCAACGCATAGCTACTCTGCATTACACAGCAGGCGAACGTCGGCATCGTGCGGGGTGCTTCGATAGTTGATAGTTCTGACAAACATGGCGGGGTGATGAATGATATTGAGTTGTTCGGATTAGGATAAGGTAGATTGTCAACAAGCGTGACAATGCTGAGAGCCGAGTGCAGGCATATCTTCGAAGACGCATGGGCTGAGAAAGAAAACCGCAGACCAAGGTCCTCGGCTGATAAAGATGCATAATCGCGTGGCGATAGCATTGGAGATGAATTCATCATGGGCAAAGAGCTCATATCTCCTCGACAACTGCATCTGTCCTTAACCCTGGATTCGTTTGCAACTCCAAGGTCACAGTGCCGTTTGAGGAATATGGGGACGTCCGAAAATGCGCAGAATCGGTGGGTCTTAATTCTCGCACTGCCAACCGTCAGAGCAAAAACAGCACATAGAGCATGTAGCCCTTACCTGTGTAGTTTTATTTCCGCTATTAATCGGGTAGCCTTGGCGACTACGGCTTCAGATGAATCTACCGGCGCTGTGGCTGAGACCTGAGCTAAGGAAGTCCTCTCTTCCTCATTGAGAAGCGCTTCAATCTGATCGTCTAACTCTAGCATCCGCTGAGGGATCCATGATAGGTCCGACCAAGCGTTCAAAGATTTGTCGAGATCATGAACGAATTTCGTGGCAGCAAGGATCGTCTGTTGGGATTTTATTAAATATGACCACCCCTTCGGAGGTTAGTATCGTTCATAGTATAGTAAGAGTTACATGACTCACCTGGGGGTCTGAGACGAAAGTAGGAAATGGCGTGACGAATCGCTCGTCATATGGATCAAAACAAGCGGGCTGCAAAGAGTTAAGCAATGTTCCCATATATCAGTTAGGCATTACGTACCGTGTTACTGACTATAGAGCCTTGACACGCGGTGACATACTACAATAAATTAGACAAGACCCACAGGAGCGATATTGGCGAACTCACTGTCATCCACCAGGCTCGTCTTCTTGCTTCCGCGAACTGATCATTCTCAGTAGCCTCGTGCAGTGACATGCACATTGCCGTCGTTAGTGCCTGTCCGGCACGGTTCTTCATTTTGGTCATATTTCCTCTTTGCACGTATTCATACACGCTGAGCAAGTTAAGTGCTAGGATGCTTTCCAGGTAGACAGGGACCTTTGGGTGGAAATGTTCTCGGTTGAACTGATGAGTTCCTTCAGAAAGGGCATCGGAGGGGTTAATGCTAGAATGTAGAAGCTCGGAATCCATTTCAATCGCCTCAAGGGCCGACTGAGCAAATGACTGAGCATAGTCCCTTCTTAGTCTTACGTAGTCGAGCCTCGAAGGGTCGTTCTCGAATGGATGTGGGATGAGGACCAAGAGAGCCGAAATAGCTAGACTCAAAGGCGTCGACGGTTTAAATAAGGAATTTCTGTCTGAAGCGAGTGGCCGATTAATGACTGGTAGGCGCTCCGGAGGAGGGAGTAGAGGATAATAAGGGTGAATAAACACGTAGTAGGCATCCAATCTGTCCCACAACTTTAGTTCAGTAGACCAACAAGGGGAAAACAAGGACTCACATGTCTTCATCGCTGCCGTATACTTGGACAACGTCTGCTGGAAGAGAACTGGATGCGGATGAGGAGATGTCCTTCTCCCTTGGAGGAGCGAATATCGTGTCAAAGATATTCTCTATCTCTGAGATCGGCATCTCAACATTGGGAAGTCCAGCGCCCGGGTCAGTGAGACCAACAAGCTGGTTGAACCATGCTATAGTAAAGGATGGTAAGATGGAATAACATCCAATTGTGGGAGACTGGTGGCCTACCATCGTCGGTGAAACTGAGGTCAGTCGATGTCTCACTGCTATTCCTCTCAGCAGGCTTTACATCTTGCAACTGGTCCTGTTGCTGTGCAGGTTCATGTCTTGTCTTCTTCTTATAGACACGGGGGCCTCCGCGCCTACTTGGGATATAACAGCATGTTATGTCCCTGGCAATGCAATTCGCACATCGCTCTTGGCCATCGCAACGAGTGCGTAATGACCGACTGCTCAAGTATCAGCACCAGATCTAGATCCAGGACAATTATAATTTGGAACTAGATAATAACAACAACGTACCAAGAAAGACATGCCAATTTTACAGGGGGTTTGCTGAACTTGCGCCGTTTCTGGGGTTGAGGCTGTGGCGTACTCGAGCTCTGAGACCGGTCTTCACTCGATGAGATCGACGCCATAACTTGAATGCCCAGTTGCCAAACGTACTTGCAGCGCCCTAGACTTGACCGTCAATTGTGTGGAGAAGCTGTCGTGAGGGCATTCGCCGTCTTTTAGGGATTCGCCGGCGCAAGCAAATCCCGCCTGGGACACAAGCAAATCCCGTTCTAGATGTCGTCTCGCCACCACCACAAGGCCATCCTCCCACGGCAACTCTGTGATTAATTGCCTCAAATTACCGCTCAAGCAGACAAGATATGTGTTCTTAGTCAGAGTTTTTTCGCTGCTAGTCGTCTCCAGTGAAGATGGGCTCGCTGGAATTTGTCATAATAGACGTCGTGTGTACCTATGTATGTATGTACCTTCGCCAAATTATAGCAGATGAGTCTCATCCACATTTGATGAGTTATATGCATTTCCTGGGCGTTAATACTGTTGAAATAAGATTATTCTCGGAACATCAGCGCCAACGTGACGTGATCATATCGCTCGTTTACGCTAACTTCTAACAGGTATGATAGTAGATAAACCTAGTAGCCCTATGGTACACAATCTCATCCTTGAGCCCTATAAGCCAACAAAACCATGTCATCCATTGCTATGATACTCGCGATCAGCCACGGATAGAAGTAACAGATTAGACTCTCATATACGTGAGCTACGGAGGCCCGAATTCTATCACCTTAAGCGTCTTGGACGATCATTGCCATTCAATACTAGGTGAAAACATAATGAAGCCGAAGCATTTCTGCACAGAGACAGCCATAGCTCTGGCAACAATAATATCCACCCCTAATCAACAAGATCAAGGCCATCAGTATTCTGATCTTGGTTTCGATCGCGATCTAGGACGTGACGCCGTCGCCTGTCCTCCAGAGCTGCGGCCTGCGTTTGTCGACTGACTTGAATGTCTCCGTGATCGCGACCCGTGTCTCGGACCACGCTTGTTGTTAGGAAAAGTGGCCGAATCGTGCATTTGAGCGATGTTGGTCTAGGCGTTGAAGCTCATATCAGAACGAGGTTGTACTATCAGATGTTGGATTGGAAACCCTACCAATACGTTCACATCTCTCTGCAATTAACGGATTATATTAGTCGACGCCATCAAGGTAATTCCTGGGGGAACTAGGAAGAAAGCAATACAATTCTGTCTGGATCTCTTCTACCAATCTGATCTCCAGGGTCGCCCTGGTCGCCTTCCGAAACACCTTCGCGTGGAAGATTGAGTGTCTCGCTTGAGTTTGCTCTTGCAGTTCCTGCAGCCATAATCAGAACGATAAATTGTAATCTGATTTATCTAATAAAAAAGATGCACGTCAAAAGGTATACAGGCCTCCCTTAAATCAGGTAATCAACAAATAACTCATACTTTAGATCATCTTGCGCTTGGACGCAATAGACGTCTGATCTAATATTCTGTGACGGTCTGGTCATGATGGCGTTTGCTAACGTCAATATGACAGCCAATATCGACGTCGTGGCGGGAGAAGAAAGTATCTACTATAATTTTGGCGGAGGTTGTCTCCGAAAATTGCCTCGAGACGTGGCTACTCTCAAAGAGCCCCATTGCTAGTCAAGTCATGATCACTTCTGCTTTCCAAGTATCATGGATGCATTAAATGCGAGACATAGGAGCATACTGATGGTTCTCAGATGCTAGTTATTCAAATCATGAAGTTTTCCTACTTCCCGCAAATCAAATGATCCATGCGCTAACAAATATTACTACGGCCAGATATACAATATCGCTCTCACTGTGCAGAGACATCTTCTATCAGAGAAATAGCAAAAACAAAAACATACAACAGCAGGGATTCGCTGGTGGTCACCCACCCAACTACTAACCTGCCGGCGTGTGGCTTAAGTACGGCTGAGCGGACGGGAAGCCCTGTTTTCCACACCCTATGGTCGTATGTGTTTGTTTTCTGTGAGTCCTGCATTATATAGAAGAGTATATGGATAACTGCGTTCCCAAGTACTAGTACTAACTCCAATATCAATGGTCTATAGGTATCTTCCGGGGAATAAAGTCACCTTCACAAACTTCATGGTCTATTAGTCAATCGATAACAACAGGAGGATTGGGACCTATAGATATTCCAACCTTACTTACTTATTAGAACAGCTCATTACTTTTTCTTTCATTGACCCTGCTGTCATCACTTAGAAGATTAGTGGGGGAATTTGAGGCATCCTTGAACGTCTGCGCGTATCTGAAGCAGAACCATGTTGCAAAACCATAGGTCAGCACTGCCGTCAGTGTTAAGTTGTAGGAGACGCGATGATGGATGTTTATAGTTGGTTTCGATATTCCCGGCAGGGTCTCGTGCTTGCAAATAACTAAAGCTCAAATCGTGAGCTATGGTCTAAGCAGATCTTTCACATCGGAGGGCCTGTACTGAGTTTGGTATGAGACTATACTCGATATATCCGGGATCAATTTCGCAACGTCTCATATATAGTCTCATCAAAAATAGGGTTTGATTGCCTCCTAACCAGCGATTATGCCGGAAACCTCGCTGTATTGGACACCGTAATATTGGCGAAAGGAAGCCTTCCACTTTCGCAGCCGGTCGCTTTCTTGAGGATTTTCCGCATACCAACTTATTGTCGCAACATCCATTGCGGCTTTGGCTCCATGGGCTGTATTATTTCTCTCGTTGACACCATCCCGATCTTCCAGGGAACTCCAGGTATCCAATACGACCTCTCTAACGAAGTGCATATGTTGTCTGAATTGTTAACAAAGCCGCTAGCCATAGTTATTGTTGAAATTCTAGACTAGACGAGTTCGAAACCATCCGGCAATGGCTCGTTCTAAATCCAGTACATGGCAGCTTGTGCAAATATTTTCGGTTCTTGTCTATTCCAACAATGGTGTATATTCTTATTCTGATTCCTCTGCTCTATTCTATTACAGAAGGCTGTTGCCTGCATAAGTATGTAGTTCATGATTGTCGTTTAGTTAATCGATATCCGGAGCTGCTTACTGGCTGGCGGAGCGCAGATCACCACGTGATCTGTTCCTGGCTCCCCGAACTTTTTCTCGGAGTCTGATCGGAATCGAAAGACGCTGCTGGATTCAAGGAGACAGATACTCCGTCAATTCAGTCAGGGGTTGTTAATCACAATGAGGGCCCATTCAGTTGTCCGGTCACAGATTCGCGGCCTTTCCGGCCTGACGAGGGCGCCAACTCGACTACAGACGCAGAATCTCCTCTGTCGACGATGCGCGTCCACGGCCGTCCTGCGTTATCCCGCTACGGCGCTCTCATACCAGCAACCGCTGAGCAGGCGCTGGGAGCAGAGACGGAATGCTTCTGCAGCTGCAGCTGAGGTGTAAGTGAGCTTACAATCTCATTTTTATCGCCATAATAATGATCCACTGACCGTGAACAGCCTGGAAAAAGCCGCCGCGGAGCCGGAGGGTCTCTCCCAGGAAGCCATCATCGACAACCTCGATCCCATTGAAGCCGCACGCCTCTCCAAAGTCAGGAATATTGGTATCGCGGTATGATAAGACTTTGCGTTCGTATTGGAAATACTTTTCGAGGATCTAATCTTTGCGATAACAGGCACACATCGACAGCGGTAAAACCACCTGTACCGAACGTGTTCTTTTCTATACCGGTCGTATCAAGGCCATCCACGAGGTTCGAGGTCGCGATGCTGTCGGAGCAAAGATGGACTCCATGGAGCTTGAAAGAGAGAAAGGTATCACCATCCAGTCTGCCGCGACTTTCTGCGACTGGGTTAAGAAGGGCAAGGATGGAAAGGATGAAACCTACCACATCAACTTGATCGATACTCCAGGTCACATTGATTTCACCATTGAAGTCGAGAGAGCACTTCGAGTTCTTGACGGAGCCGTCATGATTCTCTGTGCCGTGTCCGGTGTTCAGTCCCAGACGATCACGGTCGACCGGCAAATGAGAAGATACAACGTGCCTCGTATTTCCTTCATTAACAAGATGGACCGTATGGGTGCGAACCCATTCAAGGCCATTGATCAGATTAACAACAAACTGAAGATTCCCGCTGCTGCTGTTCAGGTGCCAATTGGTGCTGAGGACGAATTCAAGGGCGTGGTCGATCTGATTCGCATGAAGGCCATCTACAACGAAGGCTCCCGGGGTGAAGTTATTGTCGAGAAGGACGAGATTCCGGAAGAAGTGAAGGCAATTGCGGAAGAGAGGAGAAAGATCCTTATTGAGACCCTTGCGGACGTCGACGATGAAATGGCGGAGATCTTCTTGGAAGAAGCCGAGCCCACAGAGGACCAGATCAAGGCCGCTATTCGACGCGCCACCATTGGTTTGAAGTTCACACCAGTCTTCATGGGATCTGCCCTCGCCGATAAGTCGGTTCAGCCCATGCTGGATGGTGTTGTTGACTATCTGCCCAATCCCTCTGAAGTGACGAATTTGGCCCTCGACCAGAAGCGCGATGAGGCTTCTGTCAAGCTTGTCCCCTACAACTCTCTCCCATTTGTTGGTCTCGCTTTCAAGCTTGAGGAGAGCAACTTCGGACAACTCACGTACATCCGTGTGTATCAAGGAGCCCTCCGCAAGGGTGCCAATGTCTTCAATGCCCGAAACAACAAGAAGATCAAGGTGCCACGTATTGTTCGCATGCACTCCAATGAGATGGAGGAGGTGTCTGAGATCAGTGCTGGTGAAATCTGTGCGGTGTTTGGTGTTGATTGTGCCTCTGGAGACACCTTCACCGACGGCCAGCTTGCTTACAGCATGTCTTCCATGTTTGTGCCAGAACCCGTTATTTCGCTGTCCATCAAGCCCAAGAACAACAAGGACTCTGCCAACTTCTCCAAGGCCATGGCTCGATTCCAGCGTGAAGACCCAACCTTCCGAGTCTCCTACGACTCCGAGAGTGAGCAAACCATTATCTCCGGAATGGGTGAGCTGCACCTTGACATCTACGTCGAGCGTATGCGTCGTGAATACCGTGTAGACTGCGAGACCGGTCAGCCTCAGGTTGCCTACCGTGAGACACTCGGCAACCGTGTTGAGTTCGACCACCTGCTCAAGAAGCAATCCGGAGGTCCCGGTCAGTACGCTCGTGTCGTCGGTTACCTCGAGCCTACTGGATCTTTGGAAGACAACAAGTTTGAAGAACAGATTGTTGGTGGCAGTATCTCGGAGAAGTTCTTGTTTGCATGCGAGAAAGGTTTCAACCTGGCGACTGAAAAGGGCCCTCTTATCGGACACAAGGTCCTTGGTACCAGGATGGTCATCAACGATGGAGCTACCCACATGACCGACTCTTCTGAAATGGCTTTCAAGAATGCTACTCAGCAGGCTTTCCGTAAGGCATTCATTGAGAGTCAGCCGGCCGTGCTGGAGCCTCTCATGAAGACTGTTGTTACCGCCCCGGTCGAATTTCAGGGTGATGTGATTGCGCTCCTGAACAAGCGCAACGCTACCATTAACGACTCTGAGGTCGGTGTCGACGAGTTCACTGTTTACGCTGACTGCAGCTTGAACGGCATGTTCGGTTTCAGTAGTCACCTGCGTGCGGCTACTCAGGGCAAGGGCGAGTACACCATGGAGTTCAGCCACTATGAGCGAGCTCCTGGACAGTTGCAGTATGTTGCTTCCCATCAATTTTCCTTTCTTCCGGTATAATCCTGATACTAACCACGTGCTATCTGTAGGAAGGAACTGGTTCAGAAGTACCAGAAGGCACAGGCCGACCGTCACAAGAAGGATCCCAGTGCCGCAAGCGCATAAATATACAAAGACGCTGTGTATGTGGATCGACTGTGACTGATCTCTTGGAGGAAATGGTCCTGCCTGTGGCACGGCTTCATAAAATCCATTTTTAACGACTCTTTTACCGTTAGACTCGAGGATGTGTCTTATATTCCCCCTTTGTCATTACTACGCCAATTTTCTCGCATGTGAATACTGGAGGACGCGGCCATATTTATTACATTAACTCATGTCACACATCCTAGAGACCACGCTGCTTGGTAAAAAAGAGAGAAAAAAAGAAAAGAAAAAGTGACTACTGTGACGGCCGCTTATGGAAGGACAGCCCAGGGAAGAGACTCTGGGTTGATGCTGGGTTGATACAATTATGTCATGTAACAACCACTGTACCTACAGGAAGGGTCCTGACAATACTGTACTATTGGATAGGCGAACGGCTGGGAATTGATATTCTTTATACTCCCCTCTTCTCATACAGGCAAAAAGAGCGATTTCCTTTTTCAAGCAAATTGTCTATTTCCACTATTTCCTGTTTGACTAGTATATTCTCCATCTTCACTCTTCAAATGCTCTCAGAATCGCGAGAGAGGCCACGGAGTACGTTGCGATGCGATTATGACCTGTAGAGTTCTCGATTAGCATGTTATTTCAGGGTATCTGAGGCCTCTGAGGGCACATGCAAATACATACCCCCATAACCAACTCTTTCCCACCTAACCCTCTTCACTTTCTTCTTTCCTGTTCCCTTCGAGGATCCAGAGACAGGCCTCTCCCAGATCTTAATTTCAGTACGACCATCCTCCGCTATTCTCTGATAAACGATGTCCCCAGGTGCATCCTGAAGACCCTCTCTTGTAGCTGCAATCCAATTACGTCGACCCTCCCTCCAGGGAATCTCGTAGTCGTCCCGAGCATGAATAATGGCGAGGTCGAGCTCCTTGTCTGCATAGGCAGAGTCGGACTCGTTCTGAACAATCCCAGTCAGACGAGCAAGGCGAGAAGCCGTATCCCAGCGGTCGACGATGTGGTCGAGTGCATACTTCTGAGCTGGGGGGTATCCGACCAACGGAGACAGCATGGGCGGAGTGAGACCCTTAAGACTGTACGACTCGATCAGTTTAGGAATGTTACTGAACGATGCGAGGAGGATAATGCCAGCGAAAGGCTCAGGGTCTTTGATTGCTGGTTGAACGGCCTTCGGGTCTGGCGAGCCGAATGCGAAGCGCTCCGCCACTGCAGCAGTCACTGCGGTCCCGAGACTCTGACCGATGATGACGATCCGAGACGGTGGGATATTAAGAGGTGGAGAAGTGAGGAAGTTGAGAAGCGTTACAGCATCTGTGATGACTCCTTCCTCGGTCGGGAAGCCCGTGGAGAGTCCGAACCCACGGTAGTCTATGGCGAAGACATGTACTGGATTCTGAGGTGTTGAAATGCCTAGACCCATGCGATAGCCGTCTGAACGCAGTTCGAATCCGATATGTCCGGCATTTCCGTGAACTGGAGCGGTCAGTTAATACTAGAAACGAGCAAGGAGCCTCTCGATGATAGCGCGCTCCAAAACTTACAGCTCACGACTACCCTCGCATTCGGATCTTCAGCTAGAAGCTTGAACGCGGCGGTCTGAGTAACATCCTCGGCTGGGCCAAAAGGCTCATTTGCATTAAGGAGTTCCTCGTGTTCGCGGCACAGGTGAATTGGTAGCATATGCCAGGCGTAGATGGTCTCGCCGTCTGGCGTGGTGAGGTTGAATGGCTGTACCTGCGTTCCTGTTTCCTAACAGTCAGTGCATAATTCGAACATATGATTGGGAAGGGGAGATATACTCAGGAACCCGAAGTTCTCTACATCGTTGACATTCTCCCAGATAGTTGGATTAAGCATATGAGCATATAGCGCGCTGTCAAGAACAATCAGTCATTGGACTTCAGACGTAGATTAGACGGATGGGATGTCTAGCGCACAAACGTTGGATAGTTGGAAAGGTCAAGGAGAAGATGATAGATACGTATATGAGGCCAGCAATGGCCAATGACCAATAGGCCTTTTTGAATATCGGCTGTAGTTCAACCATGATAGATCCTAGGACTATGTGAGCCAAGTCCTATATAGCGGAACGCGTCATTTTAAATTGGGCAGATATAATAAAAGTAAAGGTAAACAAGAACTGAGTAAATAGGTCAACACAAAAGGAAAAGACCCATTATCTATCATAGAGGACAGTGTATGCGATTCCAGGTATGAGATCAGGTTGACGCCTTAGGAAGCTGGCAAGATAACAAGACACTGATGACTTCATGGCGTTGGAAATAACTAACAAGAGGATGAAAAATCCAGAGAAATCTGATGAGAAGCTATTTAGCAGGCATTCGACACTTACCTTACTCGAACCAATGTCCAGGATCAATTGCAAAGAAGACCAGACAGCAGCCCGTCCGAGCGCTGAAGTCGGCCAAGGAGAGCTTCTTTTCTTTTCGCCTCCGCGCTCTCCGCCCGTCACGATCATCCCGAAAGATTTCCCTCCCGCCATCACGCGCGCGACGTACGCCCCTCTTCATCCCTTTGGAGGTCATCCTTTTGGTAAATTTTCTCTCCCTTCTCCGTCGCGGCACATAGCTGCATAACGCTGCGTGCTTCTCTGCGATGGTGGAGAAGCGCAAGCTGCCCGCACGCGATCGTCGTGAGTCCGCGGCGAAGAGACGAGCCTCCGAAGCTACTCCGCAGCCTCCAGCTTCTTCAAAGAAAAAGGCGTCGACGCCTATTACGCTACCTCCTCCCACGCCGGAACCGGTGCCAGAACCTCTGCCAACAAAGATAAAGGATGGAGAAGCTCTTCCGACGGTGTCCAAGGCGCAGGAGCTGTCCAAGCTCTCCGCGAGGGAGTATCAGTCGATCGCAGAAAGGTACGAATCAGGCTGCTAAGATCTGTCAGGCTGTTTAGAATATGGACGAAAGCTGATATTTTGATCGATGCAGTGCGGTTCTTCTGGTCTCACTAGAGCGTTCTAAGAAGAAATGGCTGAGCGACGGCATATTCGAACGATACTGGACGAAGCCCAAAAAGACCAAGAGAGAGCAGATCGAAGGAAAGAATCCGCCAAAGGAGTCGATGACCAAGGTCGGGCCTTGCAGCATAGTCATCGAACCCCATCACTTCGATGGTATGCTGTATACCGTCAAGGACCCGAATGCGCAGCCGCCCATTCAATACGCACCTCCGCAACGGCCGATGGTTCATTATGGCCATCCAAACGGGTTCCACCAGTATCAGCCGTACCCATCACAGAACCAGATGCGCCAGCCTGCTTCATATAATCATCATCCTCCACCACCTCCTGCTCAGAATGTCTACAATCAGAGAAACAACCCTCCACCGCATAGAGCTTCGCAACCTCCCCCAGTTCAGCAACGACCACCGCCTCCGCAGCCTCCTCCCCAACCCCCCAAATCCAGTCCAGACCCGGTTATCCAGATGTTGGCTACGAGGGCTGCTTCGAACCCGGAGCTAAAAGCGCTCATGCGGGTTGTTGCGTCCAGCAAGGCATCTCAGGAACAACTGCGAACTTTCCAGGCCCACATAGACGAGCTTAATGCGATTATAAGGGCCAGAGAGCAGCAGCAACAAGCGCAGCTTCAAAGACAGCAGCAGCAGCAGCATAACCAAGGTATCCAGGCTAATCGTTCTCCGGCTTATGGACATGGCCAGGCTCAGAGCCAAAGCCCAAGGCCGACACCGACACCTCAGGGACAAACTTCCCAAGGGCCTCCCCAAAGACCTCAGGGTTATCAAGGACCTCCTACTCAACCACACACTCCTCAGACCCCAAATCCTACGCAACAGGCTCCTCAAGGACCTGCTAGTGCCTCTCAGGGAAGGCCTCAGAGTGCGCAAGGTGCTCAGCAAACTTCCCAGGGTCCTTCTCCAATGCCCCAAGGACCTGCTCAGCCTCAGCAGATCGCTCAGACTCCTCAAGGTCCTGCCCCGGCCACACTGAGCCCTGCGCAGACCCCCCAGCCAAATAACGACAGTTCATCGAGACCCGCGCAGAGTTCTCAGGGTACCGCCCAGCCTGTCCAGAGCACGTCTCAGTCTCCCCAGGGCCCTTCTCAGACTTCAACAGGTGTCCCGTCAAACCCTAAACCAATGTCCCAAGGTGCTCCTCAGATAAAACAAGAACCAGGGATGTCTGCGCCAGCAGTGCCTTCACCGGCTGAGCCTCGTCCAGCAGTGCCTGCTCCTAGTGCAAATCCCGGTCCCCCGGTCACAGCAGCTGCGAGTTCTAACCCTGGGCAGCCGAGTTCTGCGATACGGCCTCTAGCAGCTCCCGCCCATCCAACACAAACTGCTCCTAGTCAACCTCATTCCCAATATCCGCCTACTTACCCCCCTACATATCAAACTCCTCAGGCCCCTATCAGATCACGTCCCCCACCGTACGGCTCGTCGCCTGGATACTATCATCAACCAGCACCACCTCCTCCACCGCCTCCGAAGCCGAATATCAAATCCGTCGTCTTTGAGTTTACATCTCCACTGACACCATATGGCAGCAGCACTTCAGGTCACGCAGGTTCGGGTGACCGGTATCTGTTTCCTGAATATACTATCCTGGAATTCTTTCCTGGCGGAAATGCCGTTCTCGCTTCTTTTCTCATTGTGCGCAAGGTTGACCCGAATGCCCCGTTTCCTATAGAAACAGCATCGGACGTTGGCAATAGACGGGGTAAAAATGCAAAATCTAAAAAAGCGGACAAAAATAAAGATAAAGCGGGTGCTGCAGCACCAACTGCAAATGGGGGCACTCCATCTGCTACACCCGCACCGGGTCAAGAAACGCCTAAAGGAACCGACTCCAACGAGCAAAAAGGGCCAGCCACCTCATCCACAGTGGAAACAACGACATCTACGGATGCTGGTGACAAATCAAAAACTGAAGGCACAGACAAAGAAAAGACGAAGGACGAGAAACCGAAGCTGAAAGAGTATTACCAGCCGGTTACAATGCGCATCTACAGCTCCAACCCTCGTGTCTTGGAACCACTGGCTCGCGTGGTCAAACCTCCCGACGAGGTCCGCAAGTACATGGAGGATGTTATGGACCGTGCGGAACGCGCCCCGGAGGGATTCCTTGCCTTACGCCTTCCGCGAGAAGAAGAAGCGGAAGAGACGGAGCCAAAGGAAAATGACAAGGACAAAGCGGCTGCTGGTGCTATCAAAACTGCTGCGCGCAATCGCACCAAAGGCCATGCAACAGACGATGATTCTGGCGTGGAGATTACACGCACCGACGAAGACGAGGAAGAAGAAGAGTTGAGAGATTTCTACGATGCGCCTAGCGGACTCGTTCCGTTAGGAGTGGCATAATACCGGTAGACCAGGGCATCTTTGATGATTTGATTATATGAGAGCTCCCTACATGGGGAAGGCGTTCTCGATCTAGCGTCTGAGTTTCTATGTAATAATGTACTGTACTATATCACGAATCATCTTCCCATCTGGGCTATCTTTGCTCTTATATCTCGTCTCACTGTAGGGAAATCAAACAACTGTGTGCAAGTCATGGATCTAAGAGGCTATGTCATCGTGGATAGACGAGTAGATAATAAGAAGAGCAACGTGAACCAACGCGAGAAACCTTCAAACAGAACAATACAACATTCTCTATATTCATTTACGATACTAGAAAGAGAATACGCAAAGAAATACTTTTACAACTCCCAACCATACCTATATACACATACACATACACATGCCTAACACTGCCTAACTTAACTCACGTCCACACCTTCCCAAGAAGGAATCCCAAAAAAACTACCATAGTTTACCACCATATAGGTAGCTGACAACCCCTACCCACTCACTTCTTTATCTTAGAGAGCTTATGAGGGTGCTATAAACCCCCGACCTTGCTTTCTGCGAGCAGGGTTCTCCTTCTCTATCGATCACCTAGGGAAGGGATGCTCTGGGTCATGTTCAGGAGAATTCGATATTGAATATTAAATCATCAATTCTGGCTTCTTCAGCCACATGAGAGCGTGCCTGGGAGGGAGGGAGGGGGTTGTTTTTTTTGTTGTCAGGTAGCTAGCTATGTTTATCTTGGGAAGGTATAAGTTTCGTGCTCATGAGAGGTTCTACAGATCGAAGTGGTGATTATTCCTTGAGGAAGCAAGTTGACAGACAATGTAATTAATCTACTGGATACTCCTCATAAAGAACTACATATCAGACGCTCCCGCCGCCTTTCCCGGAATCGCCTATGATGCCTGCCATTTCAAGCAGAGCTCTAGCAGTTTGCGTATCAGCAGCTCCTCCAATCTTCGTGTTCACATTGCGCCTTCGTTCCGCTTCCCGCGCCTCAAAGTCCCATCTGGAGCGCTGGATAGCAATGGCATCCAGTTTGGACTGGTCTGCAGATGGTTCAGGGGCGGGGACCAGACCCCAAATTTCCAGGTCGTAGATGTTGATACTGGTCTTTGACGCTGGGAAAGCGTTTTCTGGAACCGGGGGCAGAAAAGCTCCTGACCGATTATCAAGAGAAATATGTAGATCAGCAGTTTCGAGACTTCCATCGATCAGTAGGCTCCCTGCCCCCTCTGGCGTTGGCTTGGACACTTTGTTGCGAGATGAAGGTGGAACATGGCAGCCAATTGCGATACCTGTGTTTGTGGAGAAGTATGTTATGGGTTGTGTCGGTTTATGAGCTGAAGATGAAGGGTTTCCTTTGAAGACAGCATGGGTAGGAGATAGCTGGAAGAGACAGGGAAGCGTGGAAGGGTCAGAAGGGTTGATTGAACTCTGAGCAGAGCTGGAAGGTTTCCAAGCCTGAGGCACATAAACACCTATTGTTATCAATTTCTCGTCATCGTCATCTGCCAAAGCACCGCGCAGTAATAGAAGTGTAGGCGACTGCCATGATAGGACATGGTGAGAAAAGGAAGTCAAAGACTGCCCATGGGCTGCAATTGAGAATACCGGATGCAGCCGGGTGCGGCTGTAAAAGAGATTCGGAATCGATGAACTGACTGACAAGAAGAACGATAGATGAGACAAAACAGTCGGATTGAGGATTTCGGAAGTAAAGCTGCCCTGTAGTAAGACGGGTGACGGAGGTGACGGTGCCATATCAGATGCTTTTTCCTCAGGAGCTGGGTCAGACGAGTTCGTATTGGCCCGCCGCCGAGAAAGATCCAAGTTCTCGCTGAACAACAGATGCTCGAATAAGGGTGTCAGGGGATCAAATAGATATGGTAGCGTTTCCGAGATCGTCCGGGCGAATGATTTATAACTAATTCCGCCTGCAGTCTCTTCTGGACTGAAAGCTGCCAATATGCTGTCAGCTTCTTTACGGACGGCTTCTAGATGTTCACTCTCTAGATGCGAAGTATATCTCGACACTGGTTCCAGCGGTTTCAGTGGCGCAATGACGAGAAGCAACATCAGAAGCCGTCGAAAGGTGTTCACCGAAATTCGTGCTTCGTAGACGGCCTTGTCGATGCGCTGATCATGCTTGAAGACCTCGATTGCATCTAGCGATTCCAACGCAGATAGCACCAGATCATCATCGTCATCCTCATACTCTTCATCATTGACAGGGTCATCAACCGCGAAGCCAGCAACATGTGAATGAGAAGCTGCCGCATCATCAGTCACCTCTGATGATTCGTTTTCCACTTTCTGCTCGGTCTCTTTTCGGCCGACGTCTGCGAGGCTCCCAAAGAGCAATTTGATCCTATCCCGGCGGCCTCGCCTAAGCACCTTTCCATACCTCTCTGTGAGCAACACGGCCACTTTCACCATAGCCTCAAAAGTCAACACGCTAGGCGCGAGAGTAGTCTGGAACGGAAACGCCCCTAGGTAGGATACCATTCGAAAGATGACCGGCCCCGGATCGAGCGGAGAGTCGTGTCCAGCACCACCGTCCACTCCATCCGGTATCCCAAGAAAGTCAGACAATATCTTCTCGTTCCAGTAGCGAAGTCCAGCTTGGTCCACAGCGCGAGTATAGAAATTGTCTTTAAAATGGGTGAGTTCCAGCGGTGTGAAGCATTTCGTTGCAAAACGCTCGGCAAGCACATGGCTTAGCTGTTCTGTTCACAATTCAGTCAGTGACATCCTTTCATCAGAAAGAGTCGCTTGGATGCCAGTCTTATAGAAACTAGCCACCTCGAACTTCCACCGCGATGTCCTGGGGAGAAAAGCTAACCGGGAGACCCGTTGCTTGCGCCGTCAGTCGATTGTCCAGCACCCATCTCGCATATGTATATCGAAGGATGACTGGTATATCAATGAAGAGGATGCGAAAATACTGGCAGCTATCCCAGTACACTATGTAGGTGTCGGCGACTCAAATCCACCGTTCTCAAGCTCAATCTGTCCTTTGAACCTCAAAGCTCCGTGATATTGCAGGTTCATCCCAGGAGATCACCAGGATATACAGCTGGCAGAGACCTGCTGCAGCTCTCTACATGCAGCCAGTTGATTGTGTCCGATATCTCGCAGGTAGTGGGCAACCAGCGAACTCGTAGGCAGAAACGTGCAAGCTATCGCGCAAGCTCCAGAGCTGACATGCGGAGCTTTCTATGCGTACATTTTTTGGTCAATGCAAATCACAAAGAGTTCAGCACTAAAAGTCCGTCTAATTAAGTAGTAGCCATGAAAGATGGAGCTGTGGTGGAAAAGGAGGGGCCGATGGACCGCGGCGATCGAGCTGAGACAGACTCCGGATCCGACCAAAGAACGTCATTTGGGATACTTCATTCATTTATGCGATAAGCAGCATCCCCAGGTCAATTCCCCCCGCATTTTGCATGGAAATAACAACTATTAGGTTATGTACAGTAACAAAGCAAGATATACGCCTCATACCATGAAAAACATCCGTAAGAAATTACCCCAATCGCAATCCCAAAAAGATCGTTCCTTCCAGCGGGGTATCGTAATACGGCTCGATCTCCCGGAACCCGAATGAATGATATAACCTCCTCGCAGCCTCCATCTTCGGAAGTGTATCCAGTCTTATTTCACTGTATCCCAAACTCCTCGCAGTCTCGATGATCACCTTGACTAGCTCTTTGCCCAGCCCACGACCTCGACCCAGCGGGCTGACGTAGAGACGTTTCATTTCGCAGATACCAGCAGGTCGGTTGTTGCCTCCTTGTGCGCCAGCTCCGGGTAGGGGTCGCAGCGCAATACAGCCCAGAGGTGTCTCTGTTTGAGTGTCTCGCGCGAGGAGTAGTTCGCCTGTTGGAGGAGCATATTTTCCAGGCATTGAGGCCATTTCTGTTTCAAAGTCCTGGAAGCTGAGATCGAGATCGAGCCAGTCGACATAGGCGGTGAAGAGAGCTTTGGTTGCTTCGAGATCTGTGGTTGTTCGGACGGGAGTGATTGTGGTGTTGGATCTTTGGCTGGTCATTGTGGAATTGGTCGTGGATGGTTACTATATTGTTATGCTGTGACCGTCACGAGCGTAGATTCTGTCGTCTATGTTTCGCGTAAAGGAAAATGTGATATACTATAAGAGTACTTAAATGACAATAGAAGCGGAGGAACCAGACTGAAGGAGAATATAGAATTGTGTCGGTGACAATGGCCTTAGATCGATTGTTATAGAAGGTAGTCAAATATGTTAAGAATGTCCAATGGGAAAGACTTCGTGACTCACGCGACGTCAAAACGTCTCCATCAACAGATGAATCCGACATCGGATATCACTCAAAAAGGTAAATATACACACAGTCTTCCATACTTATCCTGGAGTAAGAGGATCAACTTGATTTATCTGACGTAGTGGTCGTTCGCGATCGCTGTCCGCATCTTAATGCAATCAATATATGCTGCGGGCACTAGATCCACAAACCTCTACTGCACTAGGGTGTCGTTGTGGACTATCATAACCATAATATCATTTTTATTCTTGTTAGGGTATTCTGTGAGCTATTTTCTTCTCTTCAACAGCTATAGCACAACGCGGTCGACCAATAGAGATCATCTCGCAGACGCCATAAAACCGTGTCCCATACCTGCTGTCTGCATTCTGCCCCAGGCAATGCATCGATTCTATTCCTTTTTTTACAAGAGAACAACACCCACGCCTCCTCGCTTCTTATCATCCGGAAGGTTCCTTTCGTTAACACCACCCGGAACCGGGGAGGTGCGGTAGTTGAAGAGGTAATAATGAAGCTGTCCGTCACCAGCGCCGAACTTGAGCTGCTCAAGGAAGAGAGGGTTGTCGTGGATAGTGAGAGCGTTGAACACGTCGAAATGAGCCTGCGTGCTATGTCAGTATTTTATTCGATGGACCGGAACCTTTTCTCGGTGCGGACTTACTCTCTTAGCAAGAATAAGCGCATCATTGATGAGAGTCAGTAGCCGCTCCTTGAGGACCTTATCGTCATCCTTGAATGCTGCCTCCGTTGCGTAGTAGTATAGGTATGCCGCTCGGACCTCCTTATGCTTCGGGTTCTGAATAACCGAAGAAGGCAGAGAGTAGAACGAGACAAAATCGGTAATCTTATGCGTCTCTGGGTCTTCTGCGACGTACGACCAGACAACCTGCTCCTTGTCTGCCTCTTCTTTGTGCACCAACCAATGTTCAATCTCATCTTTCGAGTAGGCCTGGTTCAGTTGGAAACGTTTCAAGTAGCGTTCCAGGAGGTCGTGAACATCATCGACATCCTTGAGCTCCATTGGCCGGATTCCCGGAGTCGATGTTTCGCTGGGGAGGTGGTTCTTCGTGATTTGACGAGCCTTGGTCGAGCCATGAGGAAGGGGAGAGAACCCAACTTCATATAGCTTCAGCCAGTCCAACGGGCGGTGGTAGTATCTGCACGAAGCTACAGGTTTAGGGAGGACGACACCACCGGTGTAAATGGCCTGGTAGACGCCATTCAGATAACAGCGACGGGTAATCTCTTTGATAAGCACTGGGGTCAGGCGCTTTGATCGCAACTTCTTGTGAATGCAGAGAAAGTTGATCTCGCTGACGTGAAGAAGCTGATCACGCACACGGATGTCCGCAGGCACACCGCAAATCGAGGCGACTAGTTTGCGAGACTTCGAGGCGCGGACACCGACATGCCATTCTGGCCTCCATCCTGGGGCCTTCAAGGCCCTGGTTTAACCTATCAGTCATACAGTCCCAACGTGTAAATCAAACGCCCTGAAGGTGACACGTACCAGTCAAGGAAGGATCGCGAATAGTTGAAACGGAACATGGCATTGTCATCCTCCACGTAGTGGTTCGTAAGCAGTTCGTACAGCTCCTGAAGCTCCTTCTCGTCCGTCAAGTCCAACGTAACCCACTCGAAGCCTTCCAGGAGAGGATCAGGCTGCTTGGGCACCTCGTCCGGATTGATGACCTTGATGGGCCCCTCGACCATCTGTCCCTTCTCATCGAACCGCGGCACCGGCTGCGTACTCCAGAACTTGTAGGAAGCCATATCCTTCTGGTTCTTGCCTCCAATCGCCAGGCCCGTCAAGAGTTCCGCGATGTTCATATTGCGCAGAGCCTCGGTTTTCTTCTTCTGGTCCAGCCCCTCCAGTTCACCTTTCAGAGCAGGGTTCTTCTCCAACAAGGACTCCGCCATACCAGACGTAAGCTTCTTGCCTGCTGTCGCCGGACCTTCCTCTGCTCCATCCTTTGATTTCTTTCCGAACAGCTTCTTCTTCTTTGTCTTGTCTGCGGAGTCGTCCTCGGCGGCGGAAGTGGGCTGCGCTTCGTTCTCCGCGACGGAGGAGGGGTCAGCGGACTCGACGTTGCCGGTTTCCTCGGGGGCGGCGGCGGTGGCCTTGCCTTCAATTCCCTTGGATTCGGACATGGCCGCGGTAAGATGTGAAGGAGGGAGAGAAGATTACCGTGGCCTCGATGGGACAGTGTGGTGGATTTTGAAACTCGGGCTTGCTTGACGGTTGCTTCGCTCACAGCCTCAAGCGCCCGCCCCACGTCGAGGCTAAACAATAAGTAGTACCGGCGTTGACTATCCGCCCTATCGTTTAGGATAACCGTTGGACATGCCATGGATATCGCATGCAAGAGTCTTCTTTGGGAAGTAAATGTCCCGGGATATAAGTACTAGACCGTTTAGACTATAATGTCACATCACATCACAGCTATATGTTCACAGCTGCACTTGGAGACTCAGCTTCGACGCCAATTTACAGCGGGTTTGGTTTGATAGAAGAACGAGGAAGCTTCGTGGATGCATATTAGAACGGCCCGCGGACATAGAAAAAGTCTATGATCAATGCTTTTCTCCATCCAAGCCTTAAGTATATCGCTAATCCAAGTGTTGAAACCTCAGTATCCATCCAAGTCAGCTGCCATACAGGAACAAAAGGATATACTAGTCAGCGCTCATGGTCAAATCCATGGCTCAGGAAATAAGAGAACGCCGATATTGCCAACCCCACCCAGCGATGCGTTGAAGCTGTACGCGAAAGAAGAGATGCCAATGCAGAGAACGGTATAAAGTAATTAACGGGTCTAATGTCAACTTGATGAGCACAAGCATAAGGAGCAGTGCCCGATCACTGCGGGCCAGGCTTAGTCTCGACGACATCGAGGAAGCCACCCACAAGATGGAGACTGCCTGTGACCAGAGTCATGACGGCTGATTCTGACTCAGAAACTTGGTGTTGATTTTTCTCGGCCAGATCCCTGACGTACTCGACAGCCTCTTCAATCGTTCCCAGAACTTCAACGGTCGCTGTGGGATCAATCGTCTTCCACGTTTCGGCCAAAGTATTTTGTACACTCAGTTTTTCGATGTCAGCGGAGTTAGTGTTGATACTAACCAAGTCTGGCCGGTATCCAGCATCCTTGTAAGTGACATTAGTACAGAAGATGGCATGGGTGAAAGGCTTCTCAGCGCCCAAAGCCTCAGCAAGAGTCTGGTGTAGAGCCTTGGCCAAGGCCACGCTGTCGCGTGTCTGTTGATTGAAAATGAGCACTCTTGGCTTCTTACTGGCTGCCTCAGTAGAGGAAGAGTGAGCGAGAATCTGTGATGCGAACCACTCTCCCGCTACTCGGATACTCTCCAGGGTATGGCCTCCATCAATATACCACGAGACGTTTTTCTCGTGTCTCGTTTCACATCTCCCTCCTAACTGAGTCTGTTCGAGACCTCTCCGGAACTCATCAGGTAACGGGGCCCTCAATATATCTTCGGGGATGCCTTCAATTCCACGTTTCCTCAAAAACTCCCCAGCCACGGCAACAGCCAGGTTGGCGTTTGTGTATTGGAAGTCACCGGCAAGACCCAGCTTCAACCCGCTCGTCTTGTTCAATTCCGGATGACCCTCTGCAACCCGCAGCTCAACGCCCTTCTCTGCTGCCCTCTCAAACAGCACCTTGAGCGCCGCGTCCGCTTGAGGAACAGTGAAAGCTTTGGCCCCAGGTTTCATGATACCAGCCTTGTGCCAGGCTATTTGCTCAATGGTTGACCCAAGGACGGCGACATGATCAATGCCTAGGCTGGTGATTCCGCTGACGGCTGGCTGCACAATGATGTTTGTGCTATCGTGCTCGCCTCCAATTCCACATTCAATCACGGCAGCATCCACGCCCTCACTCATATACGTGTGGAATGCCATAAGAGTGAGGAAACGGAAATATATCGGTTTAGTCCCTGGTTCCTTAGGGTCTATTCCTGCAGCGCGGGCAGACTCTTCCAGCCGATCCCATGTCTCGAAGAAATATTTCGCAAATTGTTCCTCGGACAGAGGGGTGTTGTTAATCTGAATGCGTTCCCGAGCAAAGCGAAGGTGAGGAGACGTGTAAAGGCCGACCTTGGTGATCTTCGATGATGATCGTGAGGAGGATGGGAGGTATTGGGCAAGAATATAAGAGACGAAAGCCGAGGTTGAACCCTTCCCCTTCGTACCGGCGATATGGATTGGGTTCAGACGATTCAATTCTGCGGGCTATGAATAAGACAATTCGTTTGTCAGTAACAGACATTACTAAACGGTCCCGTTGACAGAGACAAAGGCCGAACGTCTCCCAAAGTAATGGACCACCCACCTCGTAACCTATCTTCCTACACCACTCGATCATCTCCGGAATGGCCTGCTGGTTCATAGCCCGGCCCGACTTTCTGATCGCATCGACAACTGCGAAATTCGACTGCAGCGAATTAAGTGCTGCAATCGCATCCTGAAAGACCGCGCATCAGCCAACCACATTATCAAAAGAACAAGAAACACCGCCATTGCAGTATCCAGAAAGCTAAGAGGTGTTAAAAACAAACCTCGTAACTCCGAGCCATTGCGATGCGACTGGTCGAAAAGAGCCTGGATCGATGAGGTGCTCTGAAAGGAAGATGTTTCCAAAGCCCTTTCATGGGCGTCTGAAGGGTTTATGTTGGAAAAAGTAGTCGTCGTTCCCTGCGCTTTGAGAATCTAGACTGTAGGAGTCATGATGGAATTTAGCGGGGATTTTCCATGCATCGAAAAGCGACAGGTTCCGCCTTCGGAGAGCTTCTTATCGGTTGCCCCACGTGAGCGATAAAGATACTAACTAGTATGTACACCACGGTTTATCCTGCCATCTTGCTTGATTCCAAGGGGCTCCATAGAATGTATTTATATAATTTCCAAGTTCGGAATATAAATACATTCACAAGATTAGACCCATAATAATTGATGTTGAATAATTGTTGAAAACACAAGGTAAACTAGAAGATACCTTTCATCATGCAGCTAGTCCTCCATCCCGGCCTCTTCATCCACCATTGAAAAGAACAAGACAAAAGATCCATTTTCCCATCATCTACTCGCCGCAAAAGCAGCCGCATAAACATCCATATCCCTCACAAAAAACCCACCTCTCTTCGGCTCCCATCCCAAGACCTGCCTCGCGCGGATCGAAGATCCCCTAAAAGTCGTACTCATAGCCTCATTAAACAAATCTCCACCATGCCCAACCAATTCCACCCTCCCCTCGAACCCGAAATACTGAGCCAACGCATCGAAGATATCCTTCATACTTTCCTGACTGGTCACGAGGTCGAAAACAGGATACACGCCCGTTCCGGAAAGCAAGGGTAATTTCTCTATCGCGCGTTCAAACCCCACTGCGGCGTCATCCACATGGACCAAGGCTGGTTTGGATGTTGGATCGAGTGGGATGTGGATCGTTTCGGAGCTTGAATTTTGATTCTGATTCCGTGCAGCTTCGTACAGCGGAGCGATGTAAGGTGTCCAGATGGTATGTTCACGGCCGTAAAGTAGAGCTGGACGAAGGATCATCACGTCTAGGATGTTAGATGAGTTGAGGATGGAATTCTCAAGTGCTACGCGCCAAGCGACGAGAGGAGCTGGAGGTGTGATGGCTTCTGGCCCGACGAGGTCTAGGTCATTAATTCTCTTCTCGGTCGATCCATGAACCCAGGAACCGGAGCAGTAGATGAAGCCCAGTTTAGGACCTTTGATTCCAGTTTTGGTGTAGTTGTCGAGACGCTCCTGGCTGATGGATTTGATGTCTTCGAGGATCTTGTATGTTCCGTCATTGGCGCCGGCGACGTCTACGACGATGTCGATGTGGGCGGAGCGGATGAGAGAGAGGTAGGCAGATGGTTCGTTGATAGGGTCAGGACATAAGACTGGGATGATCTCCTGGGCTGCTAGTTGCTTTGCTTTGGTTGGTGTGCGAGCAACGCCGTAGACGGTGTGTTGACCGTTGCGAACTAGGATATTGGCTAGATTATTGCCTAGGTAGCCTGTGGCTCCGAGAATGAGAACTTTTGTCATGGTGGGATTGAATTGACAATCGGGATAGAGTATAGATATCTTGCTGTGGAATGGTTCGGGTATAGGAACTCGATTTCAATGAAGCTTTTCTTTCATAGTCTTTAGGTACAGTACATATCATGTCTTGTTTTGAAACTACGAATTTCTGTTCTTTTTATATCTTAGTCCTGAGCCAACGGTACATGTCTCAATAACTCCGGACTCGGCGATAATGTGCGGAAGATATGATGATATCCTGGTCCTATAGAGTTGATGTTTCCGAATCTAGTCCAGGTGAGTTACAAGTCAGATGCAAGCTAATGCCAGATTAGGAGAATCTTGCAATGAAGGGGCTGAATAAATAATAAGCACTAGTATGCGTCAGTATCTTCGACTAGTTAGCGTAATCAGTTTTGCAGATATCCTGGGGATGCGGTGACAGTGTCGGGATTACCGAGACTGGACGTTCGCAAAGGCCGACGGGGTTAAGCGGAGTGTCCAGTATGTAGATCACGTCCCAGCCAAAAGCACACGAGATGTGGTTGTATGAAATAAATGTCGGGAAACTAGTTTCGAACAGCTAAGAAATGTATCCTGTCTAAGTACGGATGCGGTACCATTAAACAAACAGTTGAGGAATAGTCATACAGTGCAATCGCTCCAAACATCCCGAAACACGGGGAGCAAGTGGAATCGAGCAAAAGAAGAGAAAAGAAAAGCCTAAAAGGCAGAATAACGCTGTCCGTGGGGGAAATGGTGAAATAAGAGTACGAAAAGTAAGTCTTCACTCGATTCTCTTCTTCCCTTCCTCCATGTAGCCAAGGCGAACATTACTGTATCCGCGTTGGTGCCTCCGTCCTGATAGCAACTTGCCGATGACTGGGTCCGACCGCGCTTGGATCAGAGCATCCTGGTAGCCTTCAGAGGCAGCTGCGGGAGTATTCAACTTTGGCCAGTTGACCTGCAAATTGGCGTCAGCAAAAAGTAGAATGGAAGTGACGGTCCAGGATAACTTACATATAGCATTCCGTGCGCGAGAACGAAGCGCAGGCACCATGCGCCAATGATGATCCAGAAAATGATAAAAAGCCTCAGCGGCCAGGAAGCTGAATCCGGCAATTGTCTTGTGAAAGTAGCCAGCGTGACCATAAAGATACTCGCAGCCAAAACGTAGGGGATGGCTTGGATGATAACAGGTCTACGGTCGACGAAGAGTAACATGCCAGCGAACGTCGAGTCCGGCGGGAGATAGGTGCCCAAGAACACATCGAATGCATCTTGTCTGGGACCGTCCATAAAGTTGTTGCGCACATATCGCGTGATCGAGTTGCTCAAGTCCTGAAGCATACCTGCGCGCGTACGCTGACCCGTTCGGGTGAAGTCAGTCTTCAACGCACCAGTGCCCGAATAAGACTTGGAGACGACGTCGGCATTGTCAGCCCAGATGTTGCGGAACATATCCTCAAATTCCTTATCATCGCTGGCTGACTCTCCGGGTCGAAGAATTCCCACGTCGATCAACTGCCGGGTCACAGCCCAGCGGCCCAGCATGCTCTGAACGACATTTGTGCGGTCTAGACAATCCATGCAGTTTGTTCGCACAACGCTTGTTTGAAGAGAACGGATATCCAACTGCCCGAGTTGATCACCGGGCGTTTCGACACCGCGGAAATAGCCGCCACGGTTCAGTCCATCGATCAGACGGTCCAGTAGAAGCTGAGCCCGATGCCATTGGAGACCTTTTGTTTCATTGTGGAAATCAAAGTAGACGTAGTGCAGACGGTCCATCTCTTGCCTCTTCTCCGCTGGCTCGACAACATGTACCTTTTCGTCAGATATGTTGTCGGTCTCAGTATGCTCCTGGGGTGAAGAAACCAAGACACGGACCATCTGCTCGTAAGCCCGCTTCACTCGCTCTTCTCTTCCTTTTTGATTCACCAGGTTCACGAGATAGTTCTCCCCGTAGATCCTGATTTGTTCGGAAAAGTGCTTCCTGGCAGCATCCACAGCAGTCTCTACCCCTCTGACCTGGAGCTTGGGGGTGTACTTCAGATTGTTAACCTCGGCCCAATAGACCGGCACGCTTCCTCTTGTCTGTACATAGGATAGCACCTGCAAGTCCTGGCCCGCGCCGTCTCCTTTCATGGACTGTCCTCCAGCGAACCCGGACAGACCTCCAGCCGCATCATTCAATATCACCACTTGTTCCGTCTCGTTGTAGTTCGAGACATGGCCCTGTTCATCTATACCGCGCGAGAAGTATCGAGTACCCCCACGATGTCTTGATCGTCTCGTTATGAGAGCAAAGGTAAAGGGGCTCGACTTGACACTGGTTGAGGTAATACGCATCATACCGTACATGACTGGTAAGATGAACGGGTCGACCCCAGGCTGTTGGCCATACCGTATGCCCGCATTGTCATTGGCACCCTGACGGAAATCAATCAAGTCGGACTGGACAAAACGGTTCCAAAAGAATCGGTCGTCTGCTCGTTTCCAGAGGGGGAGACTGAGATCACTCTGCGCCTGTCGCTGGAAGCTGTTGGTGATATCGAGAGAATAGGAGAAGAACAGAGGTCCACTGCGGAGTAGGTCCTTCAGGAGAGTGAGGTAGGTATCTTCATCGATGTCATGCAGTGGTCTTTCTCGGAGGGGTAGGAATTCTGTGGCCACGACCCTGTATACCATGTGGCCCCGCAGCCTTCCCATGGGCTGCGCCTTTGTTATGACAATGATGTATTTATCTGGTTCTGTAAGTCCTACGACACACTATGCAAAGCCACGGGAATTCGCATACCCAGCTTTAGTTTTATGATTCCCAAGATACCAGCGATGCTGGAGACGCGCTTGGCGCCCAGCAGGGTCCCATCGTTCAGACGGATGTCGCCAGTCGGGCGCTCAACAACAAGCGTAGGAGAGTCGGGAGACGAAGGAGAGGTGAAAGCATAATGAGAAGCCGAGGCGTGAAGGTTAATATCACGGAATGGGAGGATGGGACGCGCCATAGTGAGCTGCGGTCCCTTAGATTGTCTGGATCACTGGAGAGCAGACGAAGTAGATGCGTGTTCAACGATCGCTCTGCATGGTAGGACGACAGTTGAACCCGAGCCCCAAGACAACCTGGGGAATAAATCAAACAGATCTGCTTGTGAATGTGGACACGTCGCTGGCCGAGGGTTGACTCCCTGAGCTGGACGATAGATCACTGCCCATTAGTTAGTTAAGTGAGTTAAGTTAGGTTAGTTCATCTTCTTATTACAGCTGCACCGCCCCGCCCAATAATCAACTGCTGTGGCTGGGGCGCTGGACAAGCCGCTCTCCTCCGTCATCTCAGCAGGCGGCCATCGTCGTGCTCCTCTCACTCCATCTGTCCACTAGCACTCAACCTCGCCCTCTCAACGACCCTTCTACAAATCCATAATTACCAGATTCTTCTTCATCTTCCGGGATTCACGATCATGGCTTCTAGAGCGCCTGCGGGAGCCCGTCCCGGTGCGAGGTTCGCCCAGTTCAAGCTGGTCCTGCTCGGTTAGTCCCTCTGGCGTTAACCTGTGATATTACGAGTTCTGGATCACTGACAGGAGTTGCTATGTAGGAGAGTCTGCTGTCGGAAAGGTTAGAGTCGCTGGTACTCGTTTTGCGCCCGCTGTCGATTGCTGACTTGCCACTTCCAGAGTTCACTCGTGTTGAGATTCGTCAAAGTACGTTGAAAGGCGACCCAAGAATATGAAGATCATCAAGGATCCCTGAAGATCGGGGCTAATATGGCTGCAGGATCAATTCGATGACTACCGGGAGTCTACAATCGGCGCCGCTTTCCTTACGCAGACCATCTCACTCGATGAGAGCACAACGGTCAAGTTCGAGATATGGGATACCGCTGGTCAGGAGCGCTACAAGTCGCTAGCGCCGATGTATTACAGAAATGCCAACTGCGCCGTTGTGGTTTATGATATCACGCAAGCCGTACGGACCCAGCGTCTCTCTCTTTCTTGCGCCATCAGAAGCTAACCCGATCGTGATTACAGGCGTCCCTCGACAAGGCCAAGTCATGGGTGAAGGAGCTTCAGCGCCAAGCAAACGAGAACATCGTCATTGCTCTTGCTGGAAACAAGCTTGATCTCGTTACCGATAACCCTGATAAGCGTGCTGTCCCGACCGCAGATGCAGAGGCCTATGCGCGCGAGGCCGGCCTACTTTTCTTCGAGACCTCCGCGAAGACCTCGACGAATGTCCGGGAACTGTTCACCGCTATTGCCAAGAAACTCCCTCTGGACCAGGCAGGACCCCGAAATCTGAGAACGACGCCTCGATCCGGTGTGGACTTGAGACCAGAAGCGCCCGGCACCCAAGCCGCTGGTGCCTGCAATTGTTAGACATATCTTGATGATTGCGCACTCTTGTCCCCCTCGCCTTCCGTATTATCTTTCTCTCTTGCTTGGTCGAGATCCGTTCCAACCGTGAACCTCGAGGGTATTTGCTGCAGGTGACTGAGCTGATGGTATGCTTTTAATGCTGGGTGTGCCGATTGAAATCTGCGCAACGTCCGTTGCGATCGATTACAGTCGACACTGGAAATATTATCTTTGTCTCTTATTCTCATTTCTTGCCTCGTGCTGCCCTCAGTCTGCGTGCCTACCCTGCAAATCGTCATGGCATGGTACGAGTCGCAGCCAGGTATTCATTTCGCATATTATGCTAGACCGTACCCTGCAGGGATCATCATATTACCTATTCGTTGACGTGTTCTATGTCTGTTCTCTCGGCGTCAATTGTTGTTCTTGTGGGTTAAGGTCCATATTACTTGCTCTCTTGCTTTTCTTGTCGACCGTTACAGAAATCCTTCATATCCTCTCTTGATCTAGTTATTCAGCCGCTACGTCCAATCTTTTATGTCCATATTTTCCAAGACGTAACTCTCCGTAGGCGTAGCCCTGTATTTTTAACATGTCTAGCCTATGCTTGGCAGTAGCTTCTACTAGCAACCTAACCATACTAGCGTTCAGCCCTGCAATCACTCTGCGAGGTATTCCGTCCAAACTTGAGACGTAATAGCCAACTATGTCTCCAAAGGCTAGGCCCTCGAAGCCTCCTCAATTACTATTATCTCAAGCTCTCAAGCTCTCAAGACTACCTAAATAACCAACGACCCTTGTAGCACAGGTGATATCCATCTCCCACATAATGTACGTAGTGGAGTGCTCCGTTCCAAGACGTGGATCTAAATTGACTGGCAGATAATACTGACAGAGTTAGAGATTGCGAAAATCTCAATTATTCTCTCAGTCAATAAGTGGGAAACGGTTTATAGTTGAGATTCATGCTCACAACTATTGTGTTCCAGACCCTAGTTACCTGTACAGCGTCCACAGACGGTTATGCAACAGGTTGGTACATACAACACGTGGATTACTGTACGGCAAATAGGATAGTGTTACTGGTAGCTTGCAAAAGGTTATATGAAGAATAGAATAATGAAATGAAATGCATGCGCATCTGCGAGTCTATAATTAAAAAGAAAATGTTAAAAGAAAAAAAAAAAAGAATGATTAAATGATGCATATGCACTCCCCCCCCGGCCTTGATGCTTTTTTCCTGAAAACCCAAATCCCCGACCAACTTTGCCTCCCAATAGGGGGGAACATGAGATCCGAACGCCCCCCCTCCTGTTTCCTGAAAGCTTCGCCACGGTAGTAAACTTTTGTTGTGGAGTCTTGTGTGTCTAGGCGTTGTATAAGAAATTCGATATTCTGTAAAGCCTCGATCAGAGGAAGGATGTGTGGGGCTGGGTGAAAAATTGGTTCGTAGCCTTTCAACGACTGATGTCTCTTTAGGAAATATGAAAGGGGTATATGTTGACGGAAATAGGTCCTCGAAGTTGGTTGTGTATGTACCGCCTTAGAAGGGTGATAACCTTGGCCAATCGATGGCAATAAGCAATGGTTTGTTGTTGTATCTGTTTCTGCGCATCCTCGTTTTAGGATGTCAAGAGCGAACAGAAGAAAGTCTGTACAATAGCAGTGCAGTGATTGGAGGCGGTACCAACTCGTTTTCCTCAGGGCTTTTTTTGTTCGGAAGGTGAGCACATCATGCTGCCAAATATATATTGATGTTTAGACCATGTGGTTCACATTGTGGACCTGGCCGGTTTGGTACGCAACACTCGGGTTTTCAACGCTTTCGTCTCCCACTTCTGCCTCTTTCTGTTGAGCCAGCTTCGCGCCTTGATCAAGACCAACTGGGGAGTTTCTGCCGTAAAGGAACCAAAAGCTCAGACCCGCAGGGATGATTCCTCCGATGATATTGCCGATCGTAACGGGGATAATGCTTTGGTAGATGAATTTGCCGACTCCGAAGTTTGTACCGTAGAACATGCCGATAGGGACCAGATAGTAGTTGGCGATGCAATGCTGATAGCCCATGATGACGAAAGCCCAGACAGGGATCCAGATGGAGTAGATCTTCGAGATGTGGTCGTTACAGGCAGTTGCGAGGTAGCTAGCCAGAGAGACGAACCAGTTGCAGCCGATACCTCTAAGGAAGTTCACCGACCACTGTACGTTGACGCGACCTTCAGCTTGTGTTCCTGCGTACGCCTTTTGTTCATCTGTCTGTAAAGTGTTTGCCCACCAGCAGAAAAAGCCTGCTATGAAGAGGCCTGCTGCCATGTTGCATATATAACCGGTCACCAGGACTCGGAGGGCTCCCAGGATCGAGGTCTTTCGCTGACAGGTCGTGAATGTCATGAAAAACAGACTTGATGTGAACAGTTCGGCATTGGTCAGGATGATGAGAACGAATCCTAGTGGGAAGGTGAACCCAGATATCATCGTCGCCAGAGCGGGATTACTTTCCCGCAGTTGCGGGCTCCCGGACAGGACGAGAAGGTCGACATGTGCTCCGAAACTAATGTAGCAGCCACCGAGGAAGGCTTTCAAGGCCAGACGAAAGAATGGAAGAGCTTCTCTCTCGACGCCTGCTCTTGTGAGAAGGATAGAGGTCTCTTGGGGTGTATACCCGTTAATTCTTTCGAGAGACATGGCGACGACGGAAACAGAATGCAGCTACACAAAGGCGTCCGGGGAGAATTCTGGGGGTATATCATGTTAATAATGTTTGTTTATCCTAGGCCAGACCCTCTATCGCTCTGATGGAATATACACATACCTCTTATTGTTATTGGATAGAAACCACAGAGAGCATCATTGACTGTCTGCTCCGGCGACGATTGATCGATCCCAAAGACTCGGCAAGGACCCTCACTCTTATAAGTCGCCATTTAAGACCATTTTATTCAGCCGCATCCGATTAGGGGTGCATAACACTGAGGAGAGCGTGGCACTAACAGATGGGATCCATCCTTACAACGTTGCGTAATACAGCGGATTCTAACCAACTTAGGTCTGACAGTTCGCTATATTTGCAGCCCCAGACTGAACCAGACTGAAGCTCCAGTCGAAGTTATGACATAACCACTATCATCGTTGTGTTCTTTTGGGTTCGTCGAAGGTTACGACCTATTCCGGTATCGCGGAAGCTCCGGATATCGTAGCACGTACGTATGTAGTTAGATGTCCTAACTGTTGCATACTCCATACTCAAGCGGAGCAGAGACCGACATTGCTAGAGACCGCTCCGAAAGACGGACAATCCCCATGGGTGTTTCACAAGTGCCGTCAAGCTCAGATAGCTTCGACGAAAGACTGACCTCACATGCCCCAAGGAAGTAAGGATAGGCTATCGGTCTGATGAAGGCTGCAGAGGCGTTCAAGCGAGGTTTATCCGCTATTCCCGAATGGCAATTAGGGCTCGGATTCTGTGGAGTCGCGGAGACACGATCGTGAGTTGTAAAGCCGGATCAAGACGAAGGTTTACTCTGTTTTAAGTGTTAGCGTATACCACAAGTCTGATGTTCTGGGGCCGAGGCTTAGTGCTTCCCTCAAGACTGCCACTAGCTATCACATATTCAATCAAAGCCACAAGAGGATCGTCCGTGGGTCCTGGGCAATCTAAGAACTACGTACATGCCAGTATATATATTAATTAAGTACCAGCAACAGTCGACGGAAAAGTCTGAACTCAGCTCCAGGGGTCTGAAGCTCTCAAAAAGACAGCGACAACATTTTATAATATTTAATCCCATTCATCACGCACAGTTTAATGGTAAACTCGGGGAAGTTCTGACTTCTACACGCCACGTCGCATTCCTTCGGCGTACTCGGAGAATGTTCGGGCGGATGAGCGGGTATGGATTTGAATTGATGACGCGACGACTCAAGAAGAATAATATGGGCTCTCGACAGTTATAAATCAATTAATATCTTCTTCATCAGATAGATCGGTTCTTTCTGCCTTCTCGATCGACCCGTGAGACATTTTTTTCGACACGCGCGCGACATTTGTTGGCAGAAATCAATCTGGCACCCGAAATATGGTAACTACCATATGGTAGCCATAGCAGACCAGACCAGCTCGGTTTCACATTCTCCACAGTCCCAGTACCAGTAGATAGTCCTAGTCACTTACTGGGTCCTCGCCGTGGAAGTTGTTGTGTGGAAAAATGAGCATTCCTGAATATCCGAGTAACGGAGTGTTTCTATGTACTACTAGACTCAGGCATAGTTATCAATAGGCCGTGGAAAAAGCAGAACGATCGCACTTGGCTCCGATAGCGGAATTAACTTGTGAAACCGTCTTTTAGACGGCTGTGTTGTATTATTTGTATAGAGATCTCCCTCATCGTCAAAAGTTACCTTCCAGGTCCGGCTTTCGGAGGTAGTATCGATCTTCGAAGGCGTTTACTTAGACTTCATGTTTTCATTTGACCAGGGGGCTATCATGATGAAGATCATCTTAGATAGACCAACCCGAGCTCTCACCACTCCCTCGGGGCACGTAAAGTCGGCTCCCGCTTATGCACCTAAAAAAGGCTTGATCGGACCGAGTCTCATTGTCAATATAGGAGCTGAAAGCCCAAGGGTCCGATTCCGATCCCGATGCGAAGCTTATTATTTATGGAGTATGGAGTATGTACTGGTAGTAGTACTGTAGTATTATTATTATTATTCAGGTACCATAGTCTGTCACTAGCTTATTTTATGACACGGACCATGATAGAAAAGATGAATGCTGAGAGGACAAATAGTTGTACTCTTCTGAGAGATATTCCCCGGGTTCTGGGGCGTCCCATACTGGAGTGGGGGCTCTGTGCGATGTTTCCAGATCAACACGTATGAACGCGTACCAAGCTTCTTTTCGATATGAGGAAGGTATCTTTTGCGGGATTTGTAGAACGGAAGCAGGACGCTGAGTGTCCATTATTAGACCAGCGTATGGTAGATGGTAGGCCCATACATGCATGGGACGTCGTCCAACCCATCGACCGCAGTTTCATGTACTGTACCATAGTAGATAAAGGACTCCCTATTATTGATTAACCAGCATGGGTATAACTATTTTTCCCCAGCCGGTAATTCCGAAGGTTAAGCTTAGTCTTTCTGTAACTATGCCATGTGGCGCGAAATTTGACCAGGTTCATCTCCACATTATCTCGGAGGCTTGTTCGACTTCTCAACCTTTTAGCTCTTCAAAATGACTTGAGTATAAAACGCTTCCCAGACGGATCTCAAGCTATAGAGTTTTTGATATCCAAGAATTATTTATTGCCGAACTATTGACGATATCTGTACAAGTTCTGAAAAAGGAAATCCGGGTATGTCGGCAGAGACGATGGAGTACATTCAAATATTCCCGTTTCTGGATGTTTCATGCGGCACTTACGCTATGATAGCAACTAATCTTTTTATTATTATTTGTGGAGAGAACTGCGTTGCTTACATGGAAAGGGGTGAAATTCATGTTGCGCATTAGATTTGATACTACTCCAGATGTATCTGCGTTTGAACTATCCTTTTTTTTTATGACAAACAGGAAGCCACCATGATCATCTCCTGAAAAGTACTGTACAATGAATCGAAAGCGCCAAATCCATGAAAACAGCCAGTCCCTCTCGCATGGGATCTGAAGAAGCGCTGCATACCGCACTCATCGATTTCACATTCCGTTATTGGGATCGATAGATGGATCCGGTTGTACCGTGGTGTTTGTGATATTTCGAAGGATGCGGTGCATGAGTACTCTCTCTACGGCCGGCCGCTCTGTTAGGAGGACTGGGTGGTCGGTTGGCTTCGGCCTCCTCCTGCCTTCGCTGCTTGTAGTCCATATCGACGGGGTCGTCGCTCCTCACGGTTCCGTAGACCTTCTTTGGTCTGGGTTCTGGTGACTCGATCGGCTTGGATGGCATGTTGTTGGTTTTGGTTATGAGAATTAAGCTGTAGGGGTCGTCTCTCTCCCTCTATGTGTGTGTGTGTGTGCCAAAGGGCTAATTCGTGGGATATTTGCTCAGAAGTATCTCGATCGAGCAACAAAATATCTCAAAAAAATCAGTATCTCCTGGGGAATCAAAGGTCAAAATTAGGGATGGCCGCATTCTCTTATGTTGTGGTTGTTCTTAGGGACATGGCCGTGATGGCGACTTTCCGTGAGCGCATCATGATGCAACGTCTTCCTTCTCGAAATAACGACCATGGATCCATTAACGGCTCAATACTTGGAATCGAGAATGTGTAAACGAATAGGATAGTCTCCCATTTATTTCTGGGATATCTACTCCCCATACCTGGTGTCAATGTTACGCGGGAGCTTTCACAATGACACCAGCTTTGTTATGGATTACCTTATGGCAGAGATAGCAGCCCTACTTTGGCCTTCACGAGCGTCAGGTATATTTCAGGCTGATGCTAATCTATTAGTGTTGTTACCCGAATACCTCCTTGCCTCTGTCGTTGGGCCTTCAAGGGAGACGCTGATTATCAATGCTACTAGACGCTATCCCGATCAGGGACGACATATCGAAATGAGGGGATGAAATCAAGGATATCGTTTTATCATAATCGAGATGAACACACAAAAAGACTCTTCGTTAACATTATGGTTGGCAGGGGCATATTTTTGGAACGGTCAGAATCAAAACGGAAGATAATAACAGTTACGCCTTCACCATCGGCCTCACGTGTTGTTTTTGGATGCCGTTCACATGTGGATGAGCATGGCCATGGCCATGGCTATGACCGATGTGCTCGCTAATGCGGTGTTTTGCAGGCTTTGTGTCATCTGCTCCATGATCGAGTTCGCAAGCTTCTCCTTCGATTTCGAGAGGTGGCCACGCTTCCCAGCCGTCTTCCCACATGTGGCTAAGCTTTTCGTCTTTCTCGTCTCTTGACAGCTTCTCATTCGCCATGACTTCTTCCCATCTGGCCATGTCCTCATCATCGAGTAGGCATTCGTTCAGGAGTGAGGTGATCTTTTCGATATCGATGTTTTCACCGATGAATACGATCTCCTGACGCCGGTCACCCCACGGTCCTTGGAAGTCTCGCTCGATGGACTCGCAGACATCCTTGTCTTCCGGCCAGAAGTCCCGTGGGACTTCCGTAAACCAGGGACCGCCGCAGCCGACGGTCAGCATCCCGCCAGCCTGGCTCCATTCTCCAAACTGATGAGCTCGAGTTGCTAGCCAGAAGAACCCCTTGGAGCGGAGAATTGGACCAAATGCTGGGTGGGCACGCTTATTGGCCAGGATTTGAGCAGGCTCGGGCTGCTCAAAGTCCTCGACCTCGTCTACGTCCATGTCATCCTCCTGTCCTTCGTCATCCTCTTCCATCTGGTCGTCGTCCTCACCTTCTTCGTCGCCGTCCTGTAGTTCATTGTTTTGCAGTAGAATGAACTTGTCGTGTAGAAGGGCAAATATACGACGAGGATGAAACGGCCTTCGAGCAGTATAGACGAAGTTGTTGATCCCATACCTGCAGGAAGATGACGAAGGTTAATACTAGCCTAATAAATCGAGTTCCATGTAGACTTACTCCAAGGTCTCTGGCTTGGGTGCCAATCTCTTCCCGGATCCGGTTTCCCTCACAGTCATCTCATGCAAGCTTCTCAGCCATCCCGCTCCTGAGGCTGCCTTAAGGAAATCGAATTTTCCAGTGTTGACGATCTCCTTTACGTCGATTCTGGAATAACTGGCCTCCAGCACTTTAGCATCAGGGTTCAGTAGCTTAACTAAGTTCCTGATCCTCACACGAGTAGGCTCGTCAATGGTCTCAATCTTGTTGATGACCACGACATCGGCGAACTCGATTTGGTCAATCATCAAATCGGAGATGGTCCGTTCGTCTTCAGGGATTATCTCCTCAGACCCATAACGGTCAGAGAGGAACTCAGTCGTATCAAAGTTGTGAAACAAATTAAAGGAATCAATCACAGTAACGGTTGTGTCCAGTTTTGCCAAGTTGTGTAGACCTCCCATGTTCGCGCTGGGGCCAGCATGTCAGCCCTGGGAGAGTGTAGAAGGTGATTTCAACTTACATTTCAGCGAGGATCTTCTTGCTATCCTCGTCTGTCTCCACGCTGTCATCATCCAGCTCCATCATCGCAGAGCTAAATTCGGCTGTGAACGTCTCTGCCACCTGCATGGGCTCACTGATACCAGTACTCTCGATGACCACATATTCCACTTCTTTCGATCTGGCTAAGCGGGCGAGTTCTGACAGCAGGTCCCCTCTTAGCGTACAACAGATGCATCCATTCTGGAGCTGAATGAGCTTTTCCTTTGTCTGGGAGACCTTGTGATTGGTTATCAGAGCGGCATCGATGTTGAGTCTATGAGGAGTTAGACAAGCTTGAGAGACAGATCGGAAGGGTCAACGGACTTGCTCATGTCATTGACAATGACGGCAATCCTAAGGCCATGATCCGGTGACTTGAGGATATGCTCTAGTAACGTTGTCTTTCCACTTCCCTGTGATAGATATAGAAGTTAACATAACATAAGAGGTATTTCTCATGCCAAGTGAGCTAGCCACTTCGCTTGCAACCTGGTAATAGGGGACAAGAGAAAAAAAGGATTGGTAACAGTACCAGAAAGCCGGAGAGCAATGTGACTGGCATTTGCCTAATCACCGCGCCATCCTTGTTAATCTCGACGCCGTTAGACCCCTGTGCATGGTCCTTTCCCTGAGGAGCATCTGATTTGATGGCCATGATGAAATTCAGAAAAGATCAACACCACTTCAGAATGACTTTCTAGGGCAGAATATGAAAAAAAGACACTGCTAGCAAGGTTGTAACAGGAAAAGAATCAGAAATCGAAAACACAATGTGCGTTTAAGTACCCTGAAAGATTCCTAATCGGGAAACGAGTACAGAATGAGTGCTTAATCATACTGATAGACCAAACGATTCGTACACCTCGCTCCCAAGGTTGATATCCTGTGGAGGATATAGTATACACCAGCAGACCATGTTTGATATACTTGCAAATTGGGGCGTATTGATTGGATGCGACGTCTGCCAGGCTCCAGGACATGGGTCTTTGACCGTCGTTTGGCGGTTCTCCAAGGTACTCGACACGCTGATGATTTTCCCCGTAGGTCCTCATCTTCGGGTAATCAGAAATAGAAGCATTAGCGATGGAGGAAACGTGACTGAATTGTCCCAGATGGAGGGTCGTGTAGCAGTAATTCGTCTTCTAACAGTGAAAGTTCAGTAGAAATTGTGCCCGAGATAAACAATGCTCCTTTTAAGTTCGGTCAAGGTTATGTATGACCTTGGAAAACGCAAAAGACAACCACATACCACATAAGGTCATCATAACCCAAACTTGCCTACATGGAGAAGAAAGACAAGTGTACTAGAGTCACGAAGAATATGCGCGAGGCTGTGCTGAGCAAGCTGTAGTCCGAGGTTCTTCCTGGTTTTTAGGAATCACAAGCCACTTGTTCCTTCAGGAACACATATATATCATAGGAACGACGGTAAGAGAGGATGCGAGGATCCTCATTTGGGGGTTTTTTTTTCACTGAATTGCGCAGTTTGCTATCGATAGCTTAAAGCAGTCGATTTTGATAACGTGGAGACATATATATTTCACAGGAATAGTTGTCTGGATGTTCACACAGAAAGGCAACACGAGGAAGGGAGGAAAGGAAATATCATTGTAGACCTATAGTCTTTAGTGTTCTCCTGGAGATATTGTTAGCTCAATATCTGCTTCATCGATTATTGCTTAGACGACCAGTGCTCCTTTCCAGGTTATGAGGATGAATTAATTGATTATTGGATCAAGAGGAGCCCCTAACCAAGTCCAGAGGTTAGTAAGGCGTAATACGGCAACCCGGAAGACTAACATGGCAGAATGTTGGCACAACGAGATCCACAGCCAGATATATTGCTTTCACCATTGAATTGTCCAACGAGAGAGGCTTTTACTCTGATCAGAATATATTAATTGTAATAGTGCCGCCTCCAGACAAGTTCGAATCGAGTGGCCGTGTGCGTTCGGAGCTGATCCAGCAGGGCTACCTCATCAGGGCCCGCAGGGATCCTCGGAGCGGACCGTAAAAGCATCATCAAATCTCAGTCCGCGTCCTTCTTCAACCTCACCACCGCCCACCACACCTTTCCTCAGCACGACAGTTCAAGGAAGTGCAGCCCGCCATGCTGCGCTCTGCGATCGTCCCGAGCCGGCAGCTGCTCTCGTATCCGGCTCGCCAGCGTGCAGCGACACAATGGCTGCCCAGAGCTGGTGTGAACGGCCGGATCTCCGGCCAGGTATGGGACCATTGCCCTGCAATTGCACAGCGTAAGAGATGCTAACAACTTGGTCGATTGCACAGCGATACTTCGCAGACCCGGCGCACCAGCCGCCTGTCGCCCCGACGCCTGCCACGCCCTCGTCTGACACGACGATTCCTCCAGAGAACGTACCCAAGCTCCCGCCAACCCCGAGTACGCAGGGTCAGAGATCTCCCCCGTCTACAGTACAGCCGCCAGAATCTCCTACTAAGACCCCTGTAGGAAACACTACTCCGCCGCCTCCCCCGCCCCCAGCACGCAAGAAGGGTGGTTTCCGGCGGTTTATCCTGTACCTGATCCTCACTTCCGGACTCGCCTACGGCGGTGGTGTGTGGCTAGCTCTGAAGTCGGACAACTTCCACGATTTCTTCACCGAATACGTCCCCTACGGAGAGGAAGCTGTTCTCTACTTCGAAGAGCGCGATTTCTACCGCCGGTTCCCGAACGCCACGAGACACCCTAACCGTCTGCCTCCTATCGAGAGAGAGCCGGGAAACAAGGTCACCATTCCTAGCAAAAGCGGGCTTTCCTGGAAGGTCTCTGAGCAAGAGGCAGCTGATGCTACAAAGGCTGAAAAGGCTGAGAAGAAGCCTACTATTCAGAAGGCTAAGGAAGATACGGCTGCCAAGAAGCCTGCAACCCAGGAAGCACCGAAGGAGGAGGCTAGAAAACCCGCCGTTTCTTCTGTCTCGACTCTCGAGCTGCTGAATGTGAAGGAGGGCGATGAGCCTATCGTGCAGGAGCTAGTGAAGACCTTCAATGACATTATTACGGTCATCAGTGCTGATGAGGCTGCCGGCAAGTTCTCGGCCCCGATTGAGAAGGCCAAGAACGAGCTGCAGAACATTGGAGAGAAGATTACCGCTCTGAGGACCGATGCCCAGCGTGCGGCCGAAGAACAGATCAAGAAGGCCCACGAGGAGTTTGAAGAATCCGCCAAAGAACTCATCCGCCGCATCGACGAAGCGCGTGCCGCAGAGGCTGCCCAGTACCGTGAGGAATTTGAATCTGAGCGCGAGAAGCTGGCCCATTCTTACCAGGAAAAGCTGAACACCGAGCTTCAACGCGCGCAGGAGGTTTCTGAGCAGCGTCTGCGGAATGAGCTTGTTGAGCAGGCCATCGAGCTCAACCGCAAGTACCTCAATGACGTGAAGGAACTGGTCGAACGGGAGCGTGAGGGTCGTCTGTCTAAGCTCAGTGAACTCACCGCTAGCGTCAACCAGCTGGAGAAGTTGACGACCGACTGGAGCGACGTGATTGACATCAACCTGAAGACCCAGCAGCTCCAGGTGGCTGTTGATGCTGTCCGCTCCGCCCTCGAGCGTCCCGACATGCCCAGACCGTTCGTCCGTGAACTGGTTGCCGTCAAGGAGCTTGCCGCTGATGACCCTGTCGTCTCTGCAGCCATCGCTTCCATCAACCCTACCGCTTACCAGCGTGGTATTCCTTCCTCTGCCCAGATCGTCGACCGCTTCCGCCGTGTCGCCAACGAAGTGCGAAAGGCCAGCCTTCTTCCCGAGAACGCTGGTATCGCCAGCCACGCGGCTAGCTTGGTTCTGAGCAAGGTGATGTTCAAGAAGGAAGGTGTTGCCACCGGTAACGATGTGGAGAGCATCCTTACCCGTACCGAGAACCTCCTGGAGGAGGGTAACCTGGACGCCGCAGCCCGCGAGATGAACTCCCTTCAGGGATGGGCTAAGATTCTGAGCAAGGACTGGCTGGCTGACGTGAGAAGAGTATTGGAAGTGAGACAGGCTCTCGAGGTAAGTCATTCTAGCCACGCATTACCCATCGACGGTGCGTTCTTGGAAATCAACAAGCTAATTCTTATTTCCGCGACAGGTCATTGAGACTGAGGCCCGTCTTCAGTGCTTGAGAGTCGAGTCATAGACCAAGAGCCTGTAGCTCTCTTTTCTCATTTATCCACATATACAGGACTGTACCTATAGCTCCATGTACTTTCTCTTGCCTGACGTAGACCCAATGCCAGATTTTCTTTGTTCTTGTTCAGCTTCGTGTAGTAGCGTCTCATGTCGTCTCCTTTTCTTCCCCGTTGCATCTCAGCGACGCTATATCTGACATTGTAGTGACCGCCTTAATATTGAAGGTCAGCCAGATTAGCTAGAAACCACATAAGATATTGCCATCCAGTTAGTTTTGTTGCATTTATCACTCATATAATATAACTCATTGTATTGCCAGGGGGCTCATCTGCCTAACGATGTTTGCCGGGTTTGCACGTGCCGGCAAGGGAGCGCTTGTATCAGTTCACGAGCCGCCGTGACCTCCGAGATGTGTGATCGCCCAGATGGTTGTCTCCGGCCATTATTAGGTGTGCGGTCATATTTAATGCTTCCATTGAGCTATTGCTTCGTGGCTCCTGCTGTCTGACTTGCGAAGATGCTCTAGTTGTCCCTCTGAGTTGTTCCGTCACTCATACATATCGCTCCTCCGCCGCGGCATCGCCTTCGCGCCTCCGATGTCGTCACCCCAAAATGGTCTTCACAGGCAGCACTTAATATCGCCATCCGATGGTCGTCCGTCTTCGCATGAGTCGTCAAGTCCTCTTCGCCAAGATAGGGACTATGACTATGCTGCTTCAGAGCCGCGGGACAGTATGCAGATGGATGACGGCCGAAAGAGCGGGGAATTGGAGGGCAGTACACTGGGCAGCAGTTCGCGCGAAGGGGAAAGGAGGAAGAGACATCGTCAGAGCCAGAGGTCTGGGGGATTCTTGCTAGATACGCCGTTCATACCGTCTTCGAAGCTTCTACGGTCGACGCCTCAGCAGCGACAGCATCAACATCAGCCGCAGCCCACGGGTGCTGTGAAACGAGAAGCACCTGAACCAGAGATCGTCGTCCCGAAGCGAAAGTCGCGTCGTCCATGGCACCGTCATAAACACTCCGTGGGAAGTTCACCATTAGCTACAGCCGTCACCAATGCTTCGAATGCTGAAGAGATCCCCCAGCATACGCTGGAGCCGTCAGGGTTCACTCCTAACACGCATGCTGCTCATCGGCCTGCTTCCGCTACCATTCCCTCCCCCGTTGTTGGTTTGGACACAGACCCGGCCCAGATCGTGAATCTCGCTTTGAACCTGAGCGAGTCTCGAAGGAGAAACTACGCTAGCCGTTTCCCATCGACCCCTGTACCTACGAGCAGAAAGATAAGCCAACCATCTTTCGCACTTGCGGAGAACAACGCGCATAGATTGAGTGGAGGGTACTGGCAACTGAATCCATATGGGCCTCGTAGTCCCAGTTACGCGCAGCCTGTCAGTGCCTACAGGTCCCGTCATGCATATACGATTCCGAGAGAATTCTCCGATACAACAAGCTTAGCTCCTATTGCGATCGATAATGACTCACAGTCAGATTATGAATTTTCGGACGCTACCCTGGCGAGAGCTGAGAAGGCCCGGAATCATTTCGAACTCTTCTTTGAGTACCTACGGCTTCTTCCACATCTGCCTCCCCTTCGACCCTCTAGACGGGGCTCGTCTTCGAGTAGTGAATCCTCGGCAGAAGACGAGGCACTAACGGGGCGTGTCTACAATCCGTTGCAATGTATCCGCAACAGGAAGGTGCGCTATCGGGAGAAATGCCCGATAGATACTGAAGCAGAGGGATGGCAGGACGTGTCGCGCGTTCATGAATGGGTCAACGCCATAGAAGCGAGAGATGAAACAGGACTTGACGACCCTGACACGTGCGTAAGACTTCCCCCTTTCCAATATACCCATATGGAAAAACGCGAAGTGGACGAAAAGGATGCCGACCGGTCGACAACCTCCCCATCATCGAGCACGAGACGCCCGTTTGGTACGAGCAATGTGAAGACACGGCGTCCGAGACTTGATTGGATTGTAACGCCTGCAGAATTGCTTGCGGATGCTGCTTGGTTGGAAGACCCGGTCAACAAAGCCAAGATCTTGGATAAAGACAACAATAAGCTTTATCCTAACCCAACCATGCTGAAACATGTTGAATGGAAAATATCCCACTCAATACCGAACAAGGAGCCGATCAGCGAGGAGCAGGAAGCCCCCGAGACTGGGAGATATGACCTATCTGGCTCTTTGCCGAATTTTCAGCGCAGTACACAAAAAGGCAGACATGTTGGCCGTGGACGCCACAGGCATAGGTTGCACGAATCTCTCCGCCACGCTACTAGCCCCAGCAGCTCAGATAAGGACGGAAAATCCAGTTGGCGAAAGTCTCTCATGCGATCTGACAGCTCTTCCAGCGACACATCCGATGATGAAAGCTGGCGGGGGCGGGCTCGCCATTCCCACTGGAGACAACGCTTGCATGGGGTCCGTGAACGCCCAAGAGATGACGACCAGCCTCGAAGGTCTGAATCACTCACAAGGCAGTCACAAGAATCATCAAGGAGGAACGATATGGCTGATGGTACTACGAAGAAAGATGCGTCCGGTGCAGCCTACGCTTCTTCTGTCTCCCCTCCGGAGTTGAGGGTCGACCGGGGCAGGCCCCCTGCTGTGAAGAGAGTAAGGACTTCAATGTCATCGACTGGAACCATCGGCGATCGAGAGGATGTTCGGAAGTCATTAGAAGATCAAGATAGCACGGCACCAAATTCTCCGCTATGTGGCAGTCACTTTCCTAGTATTGCGGTCAACCTCTCGCCGCCATCGAGCCGATCTCCGTCCCCTACTAAAAAGGCGTTGCCTAAGCTTATAGGCTCATTACACGAAAGAAGTCGCAGCAAGCAACGAAACAAGTTTGAATTCGAGGCCCCGGTATATGACACCTCACCCGAGTCTCCGACAATAGACAAGCGCAGGACGCTCGACAGTATCGACCCCTTAGAACGTGTTGAAACGCTCGAGCCGGTATCAGCGACAGACGCATATCCCGCAAGTCCAGAAGGAAGAGGGAGTATCCGCAGAGAGGGGCCAAAGGCAAACAAGCTCAGTCAAGAGTCAAAGCTGCGTGGGATCTTCAAGGGGGGGAGAATTGCTGAGCTTGTTGGAAACGAGGTCTCAAAAGTTGGAGACCTGATTCGGAAGAAAGATTCGCACGGACATTCCCGGAAATCTTCATCTGCATCTAGTATTATATCGGACTACAATGACTCAGATGACGAGAAAGGAAATGGCGGACCCAAACCAGGTGCGAAGAATATTATAAAACGCCTGCCGACCTTTTCGGACGACAACGGTCGTCTGTCACGCAAAGAAACCGAAAAGGATATGCCAAGAACTGTCAATCCAAACCTTCCGACTTTCACGTCTCCATTCAAACATGATGGTGACAACCGGAAGTCGTCGGACGCTGAACCCTCTTCTGGGCTCCAGGGCGCGAGTGCCGAAAAGGCAGAGAATGCCGCACAATACGGACCTGACGCCATTCCGCAACTATCTCCAGGTATACCCAAATCTAGGTTTTCAATAAACGACCGGAGAGATAGTTACGCATTCCGTCCTGCCTTAAATGTCTGGGGCGAGCAGATCTCTCCTGGGAAGGGACAAAACCGGGACACCTACGAACCTTACGTTCATAGTCGTCCTCCTGTTACCGGTCTAGCGAATGCGGATGTATCTTCCATCTCATCGCGTAAGCGAAGGCCGATTATTTCGACACGAGCTTGGAGCATTTCAGAACGCAGCATTACTACTATCGGTGAACCCAATCTGACAGACAAGAAGGAAATTGAACGAGTTAAGGCTCTCCTTCTATCATCAGGGATCAAGGCTCGTGAAATCTGTCGCCGCGCCGAGTCTGTTCGCAGCCCTCCCCCAGAATTTCTCATCAGAAGCTTGCCAAACCCCAACGATCCTGTTCCGTGCTTCCCTGAGTTCGAAAAATTCGACTGTGCTGCAAAAAACTTCGTGCGTACGTTCGAAAGCCGTAGATCATCCCTTCGACAATCTATGGATCGATTCTCCGGCGTTACCTCCCCTTCTTTGAAATCTGAACTGGAGAAACTCGAGACACTGGTCAGCCAGTCTTTGACACCGCGTGTACGGGCTGCTGCTATTGAAGCAGAGGCATTGACTACCCAACTAAACACCACAAGTACTCTTGCCATAAAAGAGCTCAGCGATGCCCTTGATAGGGGCGTACGAAAACGCAACCGAAGGTTCCGCTGGGTGCGACGGACGGGATTTGTACTGTTGGAGTGGTTGCTAGTTGGCGTGATGTGGTGGGTCTGGCTGATTGTCATGATCTTCAAGGTCGGCCGCGGTATTTGGAGAGCCACGGTTTCAAGCATCCGATGGGTGCTTTGGCTGTGATCGCGATAATACAAGATAGATTATCGCGATGATCTGCTGGAGCTCTTATTTCTTTTACTCCATTTCTCTCGTGTCAACCAAGGTTACGATTACAGCCGCCGATTTTCCCTTTCGCATTTTTAATTCATGACGCTGTACCAACGACTTTTCTTCTGGCTGTTTCCTTTTCGACTCTACATACTTAGCCCGGTATGCTTTAATTTTTTTTTTTCTTGCGTCTTTTCTCTGTATTTAAACCCACTCACAGGTATACCCACTGCGCGAGATATGTGGCTTCTTGATATATATGCATCTTAATTATCACCATACCTGGCTCCTTCTTACCTGGCCCCCGGATCTTTGTACAGCTTTTGACTGTAGGCCACAAATGGATATAGAGTGGATATAGCATTACTGTCAAATAAGACATGAATTATAGCCTTTCTCAAGAAACAAAGGGTCTCTCATCAATACCTGCATTAGATTCTTTCCAACAGCAACCATACCTGAGTAAGCACATGAGTGCCTCTTCAAACGTTTGATTCTTTTGAAAGTTTTCCATAGGAGGATCTTCTCGTACAGTGCGATTGCTAGCCTGTGACAAGGGTTAATACACAAACGTACAAAAACCAATGACAAAGGCTAGCTTTTGAAATGGAGATAGTTTGTTAGTATTCAAGTCAGTTTTTAAAGGGAACAGGGGCTATGTTTTATGTCATTGTCAGCCGCAAGTTCCCTTGCTAATTCAAGGGCTGAGAGCTATCTGCGGATTGTTCAAGGTTCACACAGTATACGTTCTGTTCTTCAAGTCTCCTTCAAAGTTCGAAAGACTCCTGCGAAGTTAATAGGCTTCAACAGAGGAACTCGCCATTCATTCGTTCAAAGGACCTAAAAACTAGTAGGGAGGCCCCCCGATTCTCAAACAATGAGATTGTCCTCAATACGTACAATGCTGGGTGACCAGTTTACTTCTCTTGGCTAGTCAATACAAATGTCCCTATTCAAGTAGCTATTCACAATGATCCTTCAGTAGTCTTCTGCCTAGTCAAGCAACACCGACGGGGGAGGGAAGAGGACATAGGTGAATTGTACCGCTTCTGTGAAGCAGACTAGGCTAGGCTACTCAGTCATCCCACCAAGCTCTCGAGTTATTTCACTGCAAGCGTTCACTCTCACTTCTTCAATTCGACTGAAAGGCCACACAAACAAGAGCCAAGTGTTTAATCCAGTCTATTTTTGCCTGAGAAACGCTTCTTCGTCCCTGTTGGTGAGGGTATCAATCATCAAACTACCATCCACATGCCCACCATGATTAAAAAGGGACTGCGGAAGTTACTTGGGCGCAGAGATACTTGGAGATTGATCAAGGATCGAGGTCGAAAACTATTTCGATGCCTTGTCAAGCATAAACGTCCATCTCGTCCTCCTCCTCCACCATTTCCTGCTCCTTTTTCTCCTGGACCCCTTCCACGCGGTCCGCCTCCTCCACGTCCTCCGCGTCCTGCCAGCTTGTACTCCGTCCGTGATAGCTGGTTCGAGAATGCTTCTCCTGTATTCTCTCCAGAATTGAGACCTTGGATAACCCCTAACTGGGATATCGAGGCGAAAGAGACAGAGATCGACCTCAGAACTCTGGACGAAATACTATCTTTCCCATCACCAGTTGTGTCTCTTGCTTCTTTGGCTCCGAAGCTGGTAGCCACTGATGAAGCAAAGAAAGACCTGGACATGTACCATAGCGGTACACATCCAGCTATCAACGGACCATGGCCGTGGGCCAATCTACAACAGTTCCGCGACGTTCTCATCGCGTGCATCACGACCAAGATGACCATGTGCGAGATTGGACAGTTCCTTGAGATCATGTGTTATCGCAAGGACAAGCTCCTGGACTCGCTGGTCACTGTTATGGTCAATGATCAAGACACCTACTGCGCAATCGGCCACACTATTCTCATGTGTTTTGGTCCTCGAGACGGACACGGCAATCCTTATTATGGGGGCATTGAGAACGGAGATGAGAACATGAGACCTGCTCCGCCTGACAGGGAATCTGCCTTGATGGCTGACATTGATCCTCCCCATCAAGAACCGAAACACAATCACGAAACGAGATATCTCAAACCGTGGAGCATCTCAGACCAGGGCATAGACAATGGAGGAGACCAAGGAGGTAAAGTGGTTACAGATGGACTTCAGCTCAGACGGCTCCCGGTCGTGGTTCCGAACACGGAAAGGATAACTAGGAGCAGGTCATTGATCCCACGCAGGGTTACTGGAGTTGAAGGAATGGACAAGTTTTTGAAATCACATAGACGAGCCATAAGCTCAGTGGACCCAGACATGAGACCTATCTCACCGTTGCCCAACGACAGCGAGATAGCTCCCGTCAACGAAGCAGTTCCTGTCAACGAAGCAGCTCCCGAACATCAATATAATGAGCGTTCAGCGTGGAGTGACGACAGTGATCACGAAGAAGAAATTGTCCTTAAGCCCAGGCCCTGGAGCTTTCGTCACACCAGGACTCTGAGTTGGATGTCAGGGTCTTCGATGAGGAGAAAAGCTCTTTCTGATCCTGGAGCTAGTTTCCATGGCAGCGCCGAAGGAGAGTGAGGATCTAAATAGTTCAGACGAAAACTGAACTATACACTCACTATCGATCATCTCATTGGCTTTCTTTTCTTTTCCCACGTGCCACATCAGACGAAGGCTAGACCCAGTTTGTACTGTCTCTACTTCCCACATCGTCTCATATCAGACGGATGGGCTCCTTCAGTTCAGATGCATGTTTCTCTTTATGCTGTCACTATTTTCCTTGTGGTCTACGGATCACAGATGGGTGGGCTCCTCAGTTCTAATGCTTTTCTTTGTGCTGTTTTTATTTCTTTACTTTGTTCCTAGCTGCATTTTGTTGAGCAGATCGCCCTGGATTGTATGATATATTTATCAATACTTTCCTCGGTTTCCGAGACACGGACGCTCTAACGGCCAGATCTAATTGCTCAGATAGCCCCCCATCAGACGGCCTCGATAGTTTGAATGAAGATTTTGTTTTCACTAAATAGCAGTTTCCAGTACTCAAATCTCAAGTTGTACACGCTCGTCTGAGATTATCATATTCTCACATACAGACACCACACCACACTACTATCACGAAATTACCACATGTCGAATCTAAATGATGCGGACGCAAGGCTAGGACTTCAACCTCTAACAGCTCACAGTTAGGTTACTTGCTTGACTCTTTCCTCGATAAAAAGACCTGAAGCTCTCCAGATACTAGCACTCACTCTCTGGCTATGACCCTACCCTGCGGTAACTAGCTCTTCTGGCTGGCACTCGCATCACTGGTCTCGGTCTGGAATCTCTGGTGTTTACCGTGGTTGATCATCGTTGACCATTCGCGTCTCGACATGCGCTCGATTCCATTCGATCAATAGTGGTTGGTTATAGCTTCCAAAATGGAGAAAAGCAATCGAATAGTCTGCTCGCACGTGGTTGTAGTGTTGCCTTTAGAGAGTAACAGATGTACGGCAAACGAACCAATAAAGATGGATATTATTTATCGCGCCTGACAGAATAGATTAAATCTGGACCAAATCCAGAGCTCATGTAAGTCTCCAGAATCGTAACGTGTCCCATCCTGGATAGCAAGCAAGCAAGCAACCAGGATTCGCCAAAACAAAATGCGCGAAACGCAAACAGAGACTTCGCTCCCTCCACCTTTCCTTCAGCAAGGAGGCGCACAGAGGACGGACAGTCTCTATCTGCTCCCTAAACTGGCAGAGTAGGGGTAGCTAGGTATACCAAGACTTGGGGGGCTAACTAATGTCACTGAAGCGAATGTCACTGAAGCGTCTTGCTGGATACAAAGATTATTGGCTGTCGTTCTGTACACACGTTGGGCGTAGCATGTTCCCAAGGTAACGCGTCTTCCAAGTGAGATGTACGCGTCCGTGGTATGTATCTATTTGGGTACTACGAAGCTAGCAGCTCATCCTTCTTCTCCAACCGCCAGCATATAGCTGACAGACTGATGAAAAAGAGAGAATTGTTTTCCACATAGTGGAGGGTGCCAAAGAATACGCCTGCCAATGACCCGAAGGCCGTTGGACGGGTTGTTCCTCCGCGCTGTGCAATGCAGGGACCAACCCGTGGTGGACCGCCTTCATGATCGCAGCCACCCAAACAAGGTAAGTATGAAGAAAAGAAAGAAGAAAAAAGTCCAAAAGAACGGCGGGTGGGCGAAGTATTTATGCCTGTCGAGGGCCACGCTAAATTAAGCGAGTTTCTTACAAGGACCCTGATTGGGTGCCAGTTTGCGGCTGTGATGAGTAATCGTCATGTGATCAAACCTCCGCGGACCGCCGATATGCATCACGTGAGATCGGGCTCCCAGTGGCTTTTCGAAGTTTTGATGCCGGTGAATAGCTAGGAGAGCAGGAAGTCGACTTGCTGTCTCAACGCCGCCCATCATGAGAAACAGGGCTACGACGCCTTTGAAAGGCGGGGCGGTAAGCCTAAGTTTTCCTTCGTCTGAATTATTGGTATTTCTTTGCTAATCTGGTCATGCCGTTATAGAAAATCCGACAGTCATGGAGCAAGTACAACTTGTATAACCTCAACCGTTTTCGAAACCCACCAACCGCCAACAAGACTTTCTTCCAGCAAAAATGGGCAGCCAAATCAATTGCTCGATCATACCACGGTGAACAGGTCCGGGAGAGCCAATGGGAGCGCATGTTCTCCCGTCGGTTGCGCAGTGTCGTGCCTATGAACCCTTCTCAGTTGGCTCAGGACGATGGCTCGCAGATTTCTGCAGGCCGTGGATCTGGCCTGGAAAAGCCTGGTCGCAGATCTGCCTCGTCTGTTCCACGAACTCCCTTCACACAGATGACTTTCGCTCCCTTGGAACGGCGGTTGGATGTAGCAATCTTCAGAGCTATGTTCGCTAGCAGCACCAGACAGGCCCGCCAGTTTGTCGTCCATGGAGCTGTCACAGTCAACGGGAAGAAGGTACAGAATTGAGCTTATGGAGATTGCTTGCAATTAATACTAACTCGGCCCCAGATGAAATTCCCCGGCTACCTATTGAACCCCGGCGATCTCTTCCAAGTCGACCCAGAAAGAGTCATGTTTGCCACCGGTGCCCCGAAAGATAAGCATGAACGTCGCGAAGGACGTCTTGCGAAAAAGTCCGCTGCCGCTGCTCAAGAGGCCGAAGAAGCAAATGCGGAAGAAGAGGCGGCTAAGGAAGCCAAGGATGAGGAGAAGCCAGAGGATGCCAAGGACGAGGATCCTCGGGAGACGTTGAAGACGCTCCTTGCCCAGGCCAAGACAATCATGTCGAGCAGCAAGGATGTTCTTCCGGCGAAGCGCAAGCAGGAGATCCGAGGCTTCCAAAAGGCTGTCAAGAGAGTCCTCTCGCGATCCCAGTCGAGCAGCGTGCTCACTGACAACCTGGAAGCTCAGTTCTCCGAGCTGACCTCTCTTCTCAGGGCGAAGAGAGCCGAAAAGGTCGAAGCGAAGGAGTCCAAGTCGGAAGGCGCTTCTGCCACCGAGTCTACGAAGTCAGCGAATGCTGCTACGGCTGCATCAGATGCCAAACCCGGTGAACAGCTTACTGAGGCGTTCCGAAAGGCCGCGCTGGATCCGGAGGGCCTGGATGGGGAATCCGCTTCAGAGCTCTCTGACGTCGAGTTTGACGTGTTGAAGCGCGCCCTTGAACAGCTTCGTGACAACCCTATCGACAGCACCAAGCCCTACGCGACCCCGTGGCGCCCGCGTGACTACATGAGTGCGTTTGCGTTCATCCCGAAATACCTTGAAGTGAACCAGAACATCTGTGCTGCAGTGTATCTAAGACACCCCGTTGCACGTCCCGGCTTTTCGGAGGTTCCTACACCATTCGGAGAGGGTGTTGGTACCGCCGCATTTGCCTGGTATCTCAGGCGGCGGTAGATGCCTCGGAGGGAGATGTTCGTCGTTATTATACCTTTATTCTCTGTTTTCAGGACGTCTGTATTACTGGGTAGTTCTTTTTCCGCTTCTGCTCATGGATGTGGACGTCAGGCGAGCTGTCTTTGAGCCGCTATTTCCGGAGTTGATATGAGCACATCTGTACAACATGACCATGGCGACCGTGTAAATGCATCGAATAAGGAACCAATCTCTCATCTGATTCGTCTCTGACGATATTTTTGACACAACGTCTGTCTATGCGTTAAGCAATGGTATCCCTTTCCGAGGTTTGGCTTTGAAACCCGGCGAGAGCTGCAGCAGCAGTCCGTAGAATTACCATACAGTAGTCCCTGCCTCCTCGATTGCCAGGAAACCCCAGTTCCAATGCGTATCTATCGCAATGCGTAATCCAACGTCCTGACTGAGTCTCAAGACATCGCCCTCATCTCTATATTGTCCGCAAAGGTGACATCGTCCCGAAGCTAGGTAATGCCCTCGACTGCTACGGTTCGGATGGTCCTGTGCTAAAACATGTACTGTTTACCGATGGTTTCACGAGAGACCTAAAAACACAAGTCTTGGCTGCAACGCCAACTTCTTCATTCGGCAGGATACTGCTCAGAATCGATGAAAGGTTATCGAGCACTGGTTTTTCAGTTGCGAACTCGTGCGCGTGTAAGCATCTCAGAAGACATCAATTGCAAGATCGTCATAACACTCATCGTAGCTCATGTGGACGAATATTAACTACATTTTGAATTCATGCACAGTTCCGGAAAACCCCCTATCTAGTTTTGTTTACGGCCGTTTCTGATCGTCGAGGCCAGAAACAGGTGAATAATATGCTCACCGAAAGAGATCTAACTATTGTCCCAGAAGAGCTTGACTAAGATTGGAGGCCTGGATCGTACTTCATGGATACTGCCAACTAGAGGTGAAGATCTTGAAACGTCGTGCGATTCAAAGCTGAAGTGGCGCCATGTGAGAACCCTATTCTTCCTTCTCCGAAGCTGGCCATTGCTGCTACAGGTAATAGCCTAGTTATTCTGATAGCCAGCCGCTTACTGCGTGCGGCCCCTTCGCACGGGGCCGTTTGAGGTCGAGATATTTCAGCAGTCGGGCGTTTCATCCTTGCCCGTGAACCCTCAGAAAGCAAAGATACCACCGAGCAGAACCCTATGAAGCACGGTTTTTCATAGATGCAACTTCCGGTTAGTATAGCACGGAGCGAATGACTCTGGCGAGACAGGGTACATTGATACCGCTGTCCATTTTCTTAGCCCTTGGGGGACCTTCTAGCGTGAGCTTGAGAGGGCCATGATTCTCGACTCGGGATGCAAGAACAGGACAGGACAGGACGTTTATGCTTCTGGTCTCAGATGTGAAAGACCTACTCCTGGCGCTTATTCCTTCCAAGTGTTCCTCACGATGGGCTCCTGCAGTATCAATGGTTTGACCTTTGATCGATCTCGGAGGTCTGACTATAGCTGCACTAGGGCTGTAATCGGATAGGTCCCGATCGGCTTGATTCAAGTCTTTACCCAACTCCAGCAATGGATAAGACTTCAAAACATTCATGATACAATTCTCCACCATGGCGGGAATGAAAAAGGATTGTGAAGCCGAAGGAAATACCGATTAAACGGCATGCCTAAGCGGGAAGGGGCAATATCCTCACTATGTAGAAGGGGTACTTAATGACGATGGCCGGCTTCAGTCCCCTCGTTTTTTCTTGATCATCGTGGTTGAGCCAGATCTCCAGTGTAGTGTGTTTATTTCTTTCATTTCAAAACTTTCATTCTCCATATATTTTTTTCTTTTTTTTTTCTCATTCACCCGTGCAGGTCACGGCATATTCATTCTTCGCCATGTATTATCCATGTCTTGTTGCACTCTTTGGCCTTGCTGCGGGCGTCCACTCCCACGGAGTAATTCTAGCAGTTGCGGGAGAAAAGGGATCCCCGGACAGTCAAGGTTTCCTTGGTAAGTCTATCTGTTGGAGCTCTATCTGTACTGAAGGTCCATACGTGATACTGATTCTTGCTATCCTAGTGAACACTACTCTGCCAAGGAACTGTATCAACATCAGCCCTTGTCAGCAGGACACTACCATCCTTCGTGATGAGGAGATGAACCAGAATATCGTCAACACCTGTGGTCGCACTGAGCTTGCGGGCAATGTTGATGTCGGTCAGGAGACTGAGAAGGAACTCGCCGCCAACCGGGTAACATCAGTCCAGAAGGGCTCAACTCTAGCGGTTACGATCCATCAGGTGGGTTGCTTTCTCAAAGAATTATATATATTTTTGTTGGTGTTTACTGACCTGCTCCTTTAAGGTCAATGCTGATGGTGCCGGCCCTTATACCTGCGATATGGACCCGACGAGTAAGTCCAAGGCCACCCAGTTGTTATTGCGAACCCGTATCTTAACAAACGTGACGTATAGGCAACTCTTTCTCTACGAATGAGTTCATCAAATTGCAAGTGTCGAACAATGTCCCCGGCAAAAACGGTCTCTCTCAAGCCAAGTTCCAGAACTTCACCATGAATGTCCAGTTGCCAGACAACCTAAACTGCACTGGAGGTAAGATATACTAAAGACGACTGGGGATCCCAACACCCTGTCCCATGGGATATCCTTGCTGACTCCGAAATAGCTTCTACTGGAAACGTCTGCACCATCCGCTGCAGAAACAATGCCCTTGCAGGCCCGTTCGGTGGCTGCTTCGCTGTCAAGCAGTCGGACGGTACTGGTCGTACGAACTCCACTCCTGAGGCGATTACCACGGCCGCATCGCTGAGCGATATCCAGTCACAGATTGATGTCGACCAGCAAGACATTGGCGCTGCCCTTGAAGCTGCCAAGGAAGCCACCGCTGCCGGCCAGGATCCCAGCCTAGCAGAGATTTCCGGTTAGTAAATATCATGTTCCTTCTCTAGTATTGTCCAACAAGCTATGCGGACCATAGCAATCTTGCTCAAACCAATAACTAACAATGCATGTCTAATTTAGCTCTCGCAACCAACGTTGCAGCTACTCCTGCAGCTACTCCCGCGGCCAGCAGCTCAGCTTCCAAGAAGCACAAGGGCAATAATGGCAACAAGAATAACAACAAGGCCAACAAGGGCAACAACCAAGATAACCAGAACAACCAAAGAAACCAGCGCGGACGAGTCCGCCGCATTCGCTCCCCCGGCTTCTATTCGTGAAGTCCCACATTATTCTCTCCTGATTTCAACAGTCAACCGTAGCTTTACAGAAGAGAATAGATAGATGGAGGATGAACGAATGGGTGGATAGTCTAGCACTTGATTTTGTTTTGTATTCTGGTTATATAGGTAGTTTTCTAAAGCAACTCGAGATTATTTTTAACATGGTTCGACTTTATTTGTATTTTTCGTTCTATTCTCTCTTTCGGTCCCTACCTACCTAACGTTTATGTGGAAATACTGCACTGTATTGTTAACAACATTAACGCATGGAGTATCTCGTTACACTGCCTGTTCATAGTCTGATTCTTTTACTTTTACTCTAGATAGAGTATTCTTACTGTGCTCTCGATCTTCGTTTGAGTCAAGTATGGATCATGTATAGTACCGATTATCATCAAAGAAATTCTTTTTTTTGTTGAAAGTTACATGTGTAATAATCCGATGTCAAACTACAGGAGAGAAAAATGGCTAGAGGATGTGGAAAAAGGCCCAGGAAAACAGCAAAGCAGATCTGGATTAGGAAGATTGTTAAGGCTTTTTTACGCAGGATCAGGATCAGGATCGAATGCGAGGTTCGTTTCTTTATTGCGTGTTCATATCATGAGAATATGTGTATATTAATCTTGCATAAAGGAGGAGATGAGATGCACCTTTTATCTACGCGAGATGACGCAGATTAGGTTACATAAAAAGATAAATGGTTAGTTAGGGATTGATGGCTAAATTACAGATGACTACGTAGGATGCGTTTCGCTTTTCACTCAAGCTTCCGAGATTCACCCCGGCTCCTGTCTCCGTCTCCGTCTGTTGCGTCCACATTCATGGCATTAAAGAAGAGGGTCTCTGAGACAGCATCTAGTAGTAGAAGGTCTCGTCGACGGTGCGGCCTCTCATCCAGCGGGGCTCACTGCCACGGACGTAGATGTCCTCGTACAGGATGCGAGGGGTGGGGTCTGGGGCAGCCATCTGCTCAGCCTCGGCGACCTCAGCGTCAACGTTGGCACGGGCCTCCTTGTCGATACCCTTGAGCTCCTCCTCGGTGACGACCTTCCAGTCGAGCATCTTCTGCTTGAGACCGGCAATGGGGTCGTTGGTGCTGCGCATGCGCTGGATCTCCTCACGGCTACGGTAGGTGGTACCCGGGTCGGACATGGAGTGACCACCGTAACGGTAGGTGACGAATTCGAAGACCAGAGGTCCCTTGCCAGAGGTGGTGTACTCCTTGCCGTACTGGACGGCAGCCTTTGTAGCAAGGACATCCATACCGTTAATCTTCAGACCAGGGATGTACTGGCCACGCTTGTAGTAGTCGGTGAGGGCGGAGGAACGAGCGGCGGAAGTACCCATACCGTACTTGTTGTCTAGTTGAAAGTTAGTCTTCTGCAATGTACCGTCAAAGGGCATCTTGTAGGAACTTGGGGGTAAACGTACTCTCACATCCAAAGATAACCGGAAGGTTCCACAGCTTGGCCATGTTGAACGCCTCGAAGACCTGACCCTGGTTGGAGGCACCGTCACCGTACAGGACGATACTGGTGGACTTCTCCTCATTGTACTGCTGGGCGAATGCCAGACCAGCACCAACGGGAACCTGGGCACCGACGATACCGTTACCACCGAAGAAGTTGTGGGTGAACATGTGCATCGATCCTCCCTTGCCGTAGGCGATACCCTCGCGACGGCCCAACAGCTCTCCGATGATGGACTTGACGGTAGCACCGCGCATCAGCGCATAACCGTGGCATCGGTACGCGGTGATGACCTTGTCGTCTCTGTCAATTCCGTGTTCGATACCGGTGGCAACCGCTTCTTGGCCGGTCGACAGATGGCAGAAACCTCGAATCTTCTTCTCCTTGTACAGACGGTCGGCGGCCAACTCCATACGTCTACAGCAGAACACAGGTTAAAGACGGTCTCCCCAGGGATACACGATCTATCTCTCGATGATGCCTACCTGGTCGCAACCATATCGTAGTACATCTGCTTCAGCTCCTTCTTGGTGGTCTGCAAGGTGTATGGAGGCGGGTCGAGCTCGTAGGTCTCGAAGCTCTCGTCGGAGAGCGTGACAGTGAAGGGCTTGTCATCTTCCTACACGGCAAGAACAGGTCAGGTCGTGGTTGTCCCACGGAGAGAAGCGAGTTTGGTCGACGTACCTGGGGAATATCCTCAGCATGCGACGAAGCAGCATCAGTGGTGACAGATCGACGAGCAAGAGGAGCAAAGGCGTGACGCCTGAGCGGCGCAGCCTGGCGCGCCCAGATGGATCGCGAAAACATGACGGAGAGAAGGATCGGAGACAAATGAAGGGCGATCCACGAGGAAGAAACAAGAAAGATAATATAATAATATCTCTCTCTCGCGCTGGGATGTTGGGGATCTTTAGTTCCCCGTCGGGATTCGGCCGCCTTGCCGATTAGCTAAGCTACCCTTCCTCTTGGGGCCGCCGGTGTGCATATTATCATGCTTGTTATTTGGTTGTTTTTTTATTTTTATTTGGGGAGAGTTGTCTTGTCATTATTTAATACTTTGTTGTCGACTTTGCTCTGACAGTCTAGATACACTTGCCTGTCGAGACCTGTAGTCTCCCAACACGGGGATGCTTCTGTTTATCCAGCAAGAAGTGAAGTTGCTCATTTTAAATACACTCGAAGACAATAATAATATTCACCCGGTCTAGATCGGACAAACCGTTCATTGCCGAGTAGATTCATCGGCAGTGGGTCCCGCCGGTTAACATCCCTAGCTTCCTCCGTTTCTACCCGCTTTATCAACTACATTTGTCTTGTTATATTTCTCAGCTGGTCTGCTAAGTTACGCAGTATCTAATTAATCATTACTTTTGTATCAACTTAACTACGCTTAAGCGATGACTCAATTTCACCTACCTGCCAATGATCAACCAAAAAAGATTTGCGAAAGAACCTCGAAAAGTTCACGGAGCAATAGATATTCCCGCCGTGGTTATACACCCAGACCACAGATATATATATATATTCATTTTTACCATTCCGGGCCTTAGACCACTACAGCCAACGAAGATGCCTCAGAGTTCTAAAAACTAATACAATTGCCTTTTGAAAACTCTATTAAAAGAGGAATCATCGCCAGCACTAAATAAGTCTTCGACTCTTAACTTTCTATCGTACGTCTGGCAGTTTGCGAAAACAAGGCAATAAAAAGTTCGAGACCATTATTACAATATCCTACGCCAAAGCTCTAAATTTTCGCTTAAAAGCCAAGACCCCAGAAAGTTCCACTCGTCCCACAACTAGTCCAAGCCTTAAAGACCGGATAGTTATAAGATTTGGATTTCAGCTTATACTGAAGGATAGTATCTAGGGCCTCTGCGACTTTCTGGACATTATAGAAGATAGATCGAACTATAAAGCGGGGGATATGGACCTGGTCTCGTATATCGGATCTTGACTACGCTAGGTTCGAGGCATACATTTAGTTGGTTATCTATGGGGAATTGGGGCAATATTATATCTACTGTAAGGGTCTTGATGAGACATGGGAAGGAGATCCTGTCAAAGTGTGGATCACCGATGATAAGTGGTCTAACGCTAACCTTATTCAACCGATCTCTTTAGGTCAGTCTCCCCTTGTTCATTCTTATATTATATGCAGATGCCATCTCTGGTGGACGGGAGAACGAAGGATTTGACGAAGTGTTAGTTGGAGAATGACCTGGGCTCTTTAGGTCAGGCTTGAATTAGGATTCCTAGATCACCCAGATAGATTAAACTGACTAAATCCGATCCACCAGATGAACCAGTCAGAATGTTGGTCAAGCAAAGCTATATTAGCACGCAAGAAGTGTGGAAAATAGTACTTTGCTTAGATTATAGATCATATAATAGTCACATAGTTATAAGTCAAAAGGGACCGACCAATGAAAAGACAGGCGTTAAGTTCTAGCGTTTTCTAAGAGTAGTAATATATTGCTGAGCGCTAGCAAAGCGATAAAAGTAAGAAGGGGCTTCGATACTACCTAGGTACGTGCTACTGTAGGAAACTGGACCATCTCCATCCGTAACAAGACCCTGGGGCTAGGAGTCTCAGAGAATGTTTAACTACAGTGTATGCATTCATATGTGAACATGTGATTGTGATTGCACTGTACATATACAAGGCGCATAAGGCGCATGGAACATATGACATATTTCTGTCTCATGGAACGATCAAGTTGCATAATATACCATGCGAAGCAAAACAGTTTTGAATAATGTATATTCAGGGTTTAAGACGAGATACCTGTGTCTTTCAGCAGATACTGTCTCGTCATCAGGTCAGCAGTCAAGAGAGGCACTCTTTGGGGTTTAATAGATCTATCAGTGCGATTCAAGTATACACAAATACACCGTGTATATAGATAGATGTACTCTAGACGTTTAGATCTTCATGAAGCACGGTACCTCGGGACTCCATCATTTATGCTTTTACCAATAGCATACCGCGTAGAAGAACATGGGTCAATTATCGGCCTCTCTCGACACTTTGAGTACCAGGAGGCCGAACCCGGCATTTTGGGACTGTCTTCCGAGAGGTCAAATGAGTCCCTAGACTCTTTCTGCCCTGTTCCAGCGCGCTGGACTATCCATGCGCTGACAAATTTTGACACTGCATGACCCCAAGACGCGGATAGATACTTCCGGAAACAATCCCAGTAGTAGAATCATCGTAGAGGGGTCTCAAAACCTGGTATTACAGGATTTCATGCATGAAGTGCGTATTTTGGGCCCAGGAGTAAGGACAGGTCAAGTCTATTTTCTGACAGATAAGAATGATCACCGAAAGTTTGAGTGAGGAGGGCGGCTGAACGGAGAAGACCGGTGTTCAACTCTCTGTGTCGACCAGCTGCGCAGGACCGTATGTGGTTGAGATTGAGCACAGATGGCTCAGTCCCCAAGATTATTATGGACGCTGATCCTCTAGAGAATCCCGACTGAATGGGAAGGGGGATTACAAGCACAAATGATTTGACCCGAATCTTTGGTGGATGGGAATGAAATGTATGTACAGTATTTTTGTTTGCCTTATGGTAACTATCTACTCATTATTTCGACCGGGAAGACACCCCATTCGTGGCGAATAAATCAAGTCTTAGGATGAACATTGACGCTAAGAACGAGGAGAAAGCCAATGCTGAGAGTTTCTCGGACATCTTCCCGTCGTCCCGCACGTTTCATATCCGTCAGTTTACTTTAGCTGTCATTTCCCGCAAGACATCGCTTCCGTCTCCTCTGAGTCTCTGACATGTTCGACCATGTGGGAATTCAAGCTGGCACCGGGCAACGCCCAATGATCCTTTTTCGAACGTCGTGGGGGAGATCCAGAGTGGGTAATAATAATATAGTCTAGACGAATTCAATAATAATACGAAGGTTCTGAGGGAAACGGCCGGACGGCACAAGAGCCCCCAGACACGGCCTATTTCTCTGACAGGCCCGACCGTTAGAACTTAGTAGAGTATAATAATATCTCGATTCACGCGATCGTCCTGTTGAAGCTGAGACGCTACTTCTAGTTCCTCTCACACCAAGGACTTGGGGAACCGGTTGAATCTTCCGCAGGCGCCGCTATAGGCATATGTGTCCGGTCTGGACTCTTGAAGCTGTCGCGTCTCCCGACAGGCTGACATTCAGCTTGTATGGCTAACGTGCTAAAAATTAAGACGACTCCAAATCACTGCTGATCCGTTGCTCAGGAGTGTCCGCGGTTGCATGCAGCGCAACGAATGCATACCCCGTGGATATTAGTCATAAAAATACGGACGATACGTATCTATGCTCATTTCCATTATTATCTTTTCGATCCGTCCCGTCTCCATCCTGAGATGGGCCCCATCTGATGGAGCTTTCGAGGAGCGTCTCCAAAGTCAGATGATTGCTGTATCTATCCTGTACTGCCATGCTGGTTTGCTGTCAGGCACAATATACCTGACCAATTCGCGGCATTGCCGCGAGATGATACGTGACAAAGTCGAAGATCGGAGCTGGTTGGATTCTGCGATGGCCTATACGTCACGGAATCACACTCATATCAACAAGCAAGGATCTTGATAGCGTTTGAATGGATAGTGCCATGTCTTCGTGATGATACCATGCAGATATCTCTCCGACGTACGGAGTATTATCATTGTATCTGTCTGCATTAGGGTTCGTGGCAAGAGTGTCCACGCGGGAATCAGAGAGTATGGACTGTACCATACGGAGTAATAATAATAATGATCGCTGTCCTTGCCACAGCTGGCTGTGGAGGCAACAAGTTCGAGACAAGAGAGACAGAAAATCTCCGACCTCCACCGGTTAATCTGCTAACTAGACCCAAATCTGCAGTGACAGGTCTGCTGAGCAGGCTTCCGCGCCGGGAGTACATCATACGAGTCTCAGTCGCAAACATTAGTTGGGCGTCAATCCAACCCGCGCGCTCATATTCTGAAATCTCCATATCGTATTCAGCAAGATAGAACGATCTTTTGGATAAGCCGTTAGCCATGCCAGGCAGGGTTGAGTTTTCGCCGTTTACTCGGTGACTAAATAATAATCAAGGAGTAACTAACTAACGCGGATCTGTGGCTCTGCTGTTTGGGACCAAGGGCAGCGATAACCAGATGCAGTAATTTGAGGAATAATAACAACTCAAGTACGTGTTTTCCCCGGCGGTACAAAAGTGACCCCAAGAATAGCAAGGAGCCTCCTTGTCGCGAACATCCTGTTCACCGAGCCGTCGTCCATGCAGGGGTAAAGCCTTAGGACTAGTTGTCGTTCGTGAAGATCCGACGGTCTGGTCCCAGAGCAGGTTGTTGTGAGGTCGAGGATCATCGCTTAAAGGAATGATGATGCCATATACGAAAGCCTGAAAGTCTGCATCTTGTTTTTTCTAACGGCTGCCAAACGCTTCTTTTAGGAAGTTTGTCCGTTTTCCAAGCATTTTTTCTGGCAATTATTCGCCGGTCAGGGGAAGGAGAGAGAAGTAATAATAATGTTGATTGGCAAAGATTGCGGGCACGGAATGTCTTCTCCAAAAGCCCTTTGGGGCTTTGACTTCCACCGGTTGGGATTTAGCTTCTGCGCTACAAATGGTTCTGTGCTTGACGTTCCCTGAAGGTTGAACGGCCGCTGCGTGACTTCAAAATTGTGTTTCTCGTAGTTTAATCAAGCTGGTGCGAACTTTTGATCTCTCGCTAGTTATGCAGGCTTGGAGTCGTTGTTTCTACGGAACATACCGGTCGCAGCGTGGCCGCCAGGGCTGGATGCATGTATCTACTATCTAGTGTCGCTTCGGCTGTTTCGTGGTCTTCCCAGAACTAAGGAAACTTTCCCAGATGTTTGAGGACGCTTGCTGATAACATCCCGTTATATACATCACGGCACAATGGCATGTGTACTTTTCGTTTTGCGGAAACATATCAAAATGGGAGTGCTTAATCGAGCATTAATATATCGAGGAAAATAATGATACGTATAAGACGTGCTAGCCGCAAAACTACCGGCAGACTACCATCTGGAGATTCGGATGATGAGATAGAGACGAGACTTCCGGACGACCCCATACCCCCCTTAGACAGGTAAGGATAGACATTGCGATCCTCAGGGCCGAGTGGGCGAGAAGGTGGCCAAGACTCAAATCATCACACCAAACGGGGCGGGCTGTTCCATAAAGTGCAGTCAGTGGAGATCTCCCAAAGAGCGCGTTGTGGATCTCGCAAAATAGCTTAGGGAGCTTAGCACCAAAGGCAATAACCGAGAAGTCTGGCGGCAACGAGAGGCAAGCTTACTCGTGGCCTCTTCCGAGAGTTAAAGACGCCAATAATAATGGGTTAAGCCGGTTCGACGAGCGAGCTGAGATCTACTAATTCCGACATCCTTCAGACGAATAACGGAGGTATACTATAGTATTTCCCTTGAGCTGTTGGCCAGTGCAGTCACATATAGAATCACAGTCGCGACGTATAAACTGTAGTTCATTGGGACCGTCCTATTCGTGGCTAAGGGCCAAAATGCATAAGTCTACATAGAATATCACCGTGTCAGAGGGTAAAACAGGGGTTTGTCGGAAATCAAAAAGGATGACCTGCTTGGAGTTCCCTGCCTCGAGGACAAATTCAGCCACAATGAGGGCCAGAGCATGGCTCTTGCATGCGACGAACCTAATACAAACCCCAGAGATCCCAAGTGCCGGGACATAGCGTGCACCGAAACATGTACTGAGTAGTCATCTGCAAGACTGACTGGATACCGAGTCTGCAGCACGGGCGCCCATCGATTGTTTGGACTTTGAGTTTGGAGTGCTGTCGTCTCTTGGTGCTGCGAGTCATGAATATCTCACTGTGCCGATCCGGTCACAACAATGAAAGGGAAGTTATCGCACATGGATGGACCTCTTCTTTGAGAGAACTCAGCCACATCCCAGATAGGTTACATACAGAGCCGTTACTTGCGCACGTAACTGCTCCAATAATAATGAAGGCAGTATTATTGTCAGGGATAGGGGGAAAGAGAACAGAACATGTCATTGCGCTGCCGATGACGGGCTGTGACAGTTGTAGCATCGATACTACGGCAAGTGACGTGACAGGACAGGGCTACCTGAGCCTTTCCCGTGTAGTACTGGAGTTTGAAGTGCCGTTCTGGGTGAAAAAAGAGTATCAGGATCAAGTCTCTTTCTCTCTTTCTTGGCTGGACGAGGTCATGTCTGGGGGGATGATAGGCCAGGATCAGTAGTCATCCTCTAACGACGCAGGAGAGAGCTCACGAGGTTCACACTGCTGTCTCCGTAATAATGAACTTACTCGTCTCTTTCTGTCAAGTCTTTCTTCTTTTTTACCCCTGAAAAAAACCTTTCATGGTCGTTGACTCGCTAGCACGAGGCCGTAGCGGCTCCCCCGTTCCGCCTTGCGCCAGAAATCGTCCGGCCAAAAGCAAGTGGAACCTCAACGACGCCCCCGACGAGCTTCTCCCCGTCGACCAGTCGCTCCTCCAGCTCCTCCACTGCCAGCCTCATAGCGTCCCAGGGCTTACATGGGACTAGTTTGGGTCCTCTAGCCATGCAGACTATGATCTCCTCCCTGAAACCGGCGTCTGTTCGCACATACACCGGTGTAACGACTGTCATGAACAATCCAGACTCCCATGTTGAGCAGTCTCAGTGACCATTGCCAGCCGCTGTTGGACTTTGCCTTTGCCGCTAGCAACTATCATTATCACGCTCATCGCTACAACGGCTGGCCAGGAACGCTGTCACTCTTTTGTTCCCTTCCCCGGATCCCCTCCCTCTGTGAGAGTCAAGACATCTCTCCTCCAGGTCCATGTGGAAACATCGGCTCTCTTCCAAGCCGGACACTTCGCCTCGGAACGAGACAGGCATTCAATTCTCCGAACGTAGTAGTCTCTTTGGCCGCTCCAAGAAAAAGCCGTCGTCAGGTAAGCGCGTCCCCGAAGCTACTATCTACTATTACTATACTGGTCTTTGCAACAACCTCTGAGGGCATGGAGCAATGTCGTCTTGTTTGTCTCAAAAGCGCAGCTCCATTCTGATTGAAAACCCACTTGATTCATTGTTCCTATCATCCGTCTTGGCTTGCCATGTGTGGCTGATGAACTCTTCCCACCCTGAACTCCAGATCTCCCGTCTCCAAGCTATCTCTCTCGTTCTGGTTCACAGTCGACCACCCACTCATTTCGTTCTGCAGCTAGACACCTTCTAGACAGGCCGGAGAGCAGCCTTTCTGGTCAATCGCTGTTCTCGCGCGCCCGCGCTCCCTCCGCTTTCAGCAACAGGACTCTGCAGTCGGACGTACAAGGTCCCGGGGTCAGTTATACTCCCCATACCAATCGTTCGCAGACATCTCTTAATTCTCGGCCTGGACGGCATATGTCGGGAATGATGGAGGTCGAGCGGACACGGACACGGAGAGACAGGACGTTTGTAGGGAGTGAATGTGCTGTCTGTGAAGAGCCCCTGGAGCATATCCTCCGCGGAGAGAGAATCCTCCAGTTCTCCTGTGGTCATGTCTCCCATGAAGCTTGTTTCTATGAGTATATCAAAGAGTTCGAGTCACAGTATTGCCCGACATGCAATGCGCCGTTGGGGCTGGACAGCAGCAGGGGAGGCAATGTTCTGGATCTCGGTAGGTCCCCTCATTCCCTGGAAATATGGTTAATGCAATCGTGCTGATTCACCTGGCAGAGAAACTCAGCAACATTGTACGCTCTGTCGCTATGAGTGACACTGCAACCCAAAGGACCGGCATGACTACACCCGCTCCATGGGATCAACCTCCTCCCCGTCCTCGCATGGGAAGCACAGACGAGCGGTCGATGATGGATCGCTCCATGATGGATCGCTCTACCATGGATCGTTCCATGATGGACCGAACGATGTCGATTAACCGCGATTCTCGAGACGCGTACAGTCGGCGTGACAGTCACACTAGTGCTCAACGTGATAGGGTCGAACGATTAACTGTATCTCAGCAACAGCATTCCCGGAACGACAGCGGTGCCACCGGTTCTGCAGGCGACTATCCTGACGGACAGCATCATAGCACCGGCAGGAGACATGATTATGATGTCCAGGCAATGGAGTCAGATCTGAGTCCCCGACAAGGCACTATGAAGAACCCGATTCCGCCCCCGATTGTCACTGTTCGAAGCGAGTTCCCAACTCTCAACCGGTCTCGTCAGCAGCAATCGCTCACATGTCTTGTTACAGTGGAGGTGCCTGACGGGAACTGGCGTCCAGACGTCGAGGACCTGCGACATACTCCTCCTGTACAATCCCAGCCCCCGGAAGACATCCACAGCCCTGTCAGAGCACCATCTGTACAGGGTGCACAGTCATTGCAGTATGAGCCCCAGGAAAATCTAGAGGAGATCACAGAAGATCTGCGGACGAGAGTCGATAACTGGCATGGACTTGAGTTCCAACGGTGAGTGATTCACTAGCCATTGCTAGAATCTCGGGTTTGGAGTCGCTGACCTTTGTCCAGTTTCGGAAAGCTGCGTCTGCATGGCAAAGTCCACGTTGGCAAAGACCGCGAGTCATGGCAGGAGCTGGAATGCTATCTCTTCGCAGAGATGCTGATCTGTGTAAAAGAGAAAAAGCACAATGATCACCACCGTTATGATGAGCAGAGGCCCAAGCGCAAGCCGCGTTGCACCCTGAAGGGATCTATTCTTATCAAGAAGCATCTCAGAGAGGTTGAGTCTGTTTTAGGTCGGTTGGAACTGTTTTTGTGACCAAGCGTGCCCAGCTAACCAGTATCTAGATGAACTCATCCTTACCCTGAACCTGTCCGTCAGCGAGTTGCCTTGCTTCCATCTGCGATTCCAGAACCGTAACCAGATGGAGATCTGGCGACGGGCTCTTCTCGACCTCCACCGACCCGAACCTGTGACTCGTAATAACGTTGATTATGACGTTGATAACTCTGGCGCGGAAGAGGACGACTATCGGACGCTCCAGACGAAGAGACAGTCATCGGCTACTTCGTCGTATGGAGCGGGCAAGTCTAACAATACGGCCTTGACCGAATACACCAACTCGGGCAGGGAGACCGTTCCCGTCAGTTTCCACGTTCCTCTCGACCTTGTGGTGGTGATTCCAGTTTCTTCTTCGATGCAAGGGCTCAAGATCACACTCCTGCGGGACGCTCTCAAGTTCCTTGTGCAGAATCTTGGCCCAAGAGATCGCATGGGATTGGTTACATTCGGATCCAGTGGCGGAGGTGTGCCTCTCGTCGGCATGACTTCCAAGGCTTGGACAGGCTGGAACAAGATCCTGAACTCCATTCGTCCTGTCGGACAGAAGAGTCTGCGTGCAGACGTGGTTGAGGGTGCAAATGTTGCCATGGACCTTCTCATGCAACGGAAGTCCAACAACCCCATCTCCACCATTCTGCTGATCAGTGACTCTTCGACATCTGATCCGGAGAGTGTCGACTTTGTCATCTCGAGAGCAGAGGCCGCTAAAGTTGGCATCCATTCATTTGGCCTTGGTCTGACCCACAAGCCAGATACCATGATCGAACTATCGTCACGCACCAAGGCGTCTTACACCTACGTCAAGGACTGGATGATGCTGCGAGAATGTGTCGCGGGATGCCTCGGATCGTTGCAATCGACGTCGCACCAGAATGTGAAATTGAAGCTGCGCTTGCCTGAGGGATCACCCGCAAAATTTGTCAAGATTAGCGGCGCTCTTCATACGACCAAGCGGGCGACTGGACGAGATGCGGAAGCAGCTCTGGGAGACCTGCGCTTTGGAGACAAGAGAGGTATGTTCGTTTACATTCTTGTGAAGGGACCAAGAGACTGATTCTTCCCAGACATCTTGGTACAACTCATTATTCAGCCTGATAATGCCACCCAGGAACAGGTGCCCCAGGACCCTTGGGAAAGTCTCGTATCCGGCTTGGAGGCCCTCGGCGGATCGGACGGTGACGAACAACGCGTGGTCAGCATTGAAGAGGTGCCTTTGATCCAAGCGGACCTTACATATGGGGATATTCTACGAGATGGACATCTAACGCATACACCCCGCCCGTCTCTCCTGGCGATCACCATGCTGCCGGCAAACCCCAGGGCGAAGAGTCCAGGAGCCCCAATGACTCCCTCTATCCCACCTCATCCGTCCATCGTCCAACGCCGTATGGAATTGCTCACATCGGACATGTTGAGTCGGGCTTTGACGCTTGTCTCTCGCGGTCAGAATGACCGTGCGCAGCATCTCCTTACTGAAACGCGAAGTATCTTGAAGGGCCTCGGAAAAGGTGGCCTGCCTCCTCTGCCTCCAGGTGCTAAACCAACAGGCACAAGCGATTCAGGAAGTGCAGCCGGAACGCCGATGTCCTCATCTCCCCGCTCATCGTCCCAGTTTACGGAAGGTCATTCGTCCGCATCCGAAACTGCGACGATTACTCCTGTTGCTGCTGTCGATTCGCAGACCATGATGGCCCTTGATGCCGATTTGGAGGCGGCCTTAGAATGGATCAACCACCCGGCCGTGTTTGGACGCGACTCGCGTAAAGCTGTTCTCCAAACGATCGGTGTGATCTCGTCTCAGCGCGGGTATACCTTCAGGACCCCTTCAGAAGCCCATTGGGCGCAGAGAGTCCCAGGCGTCAGACGCGTGACCGAAAGATCAAAAGAATGGCGAGAGACCGGTGATGATGCTTTGACTGAAGAGTAGAATGACCCGTCCGCTTTGTTATGGCTGTTTGCTCTATGATTTGTGTGTTCTTTTTTTTCCCCGAAAATATTGTTATTTCTCCCCCACAGGTTTGGTTTTGTATGATACCATTTTTGTTTCAGGATTATTTTACTGCGTGATACCATGAGCCGGTCTTCATCACAATGTTTGAGGTGAGCTTGAGTGTGTACATGACTTTTCCAATATGTGTGCCTTGGGATCATCTCACGCTTTGTCGTGGCAAACGACCTTGGCGTGCTTGGACTTCTTGGAGGCTAGTACTCGCTTTGCTGTCTTCCCCATTTAGCTTTGTTACCCCCTTTGATCTATACTTCTATATTCTTGGGACTTCTTTTCATTCTGCCCACCATATTTTATTCACATTGGATATCTATTTTTCTTTTTCTTTTTCTTTTCTTTTCTTTTCTTTTCTTTTTTTTTTAATCATCTCAAACATGTGGATTTCTCGGTCTGTTGAATGTTCATTATGAAAGGGTGAAATAAATGCACTTCGGATTCCGGATCGTATGATTCTGAATTGTTGCCAACTCAGTTCGAAGTTATGACTTCCATACCAGTATTCCCGTGCCTTTGCGGTGTATTGTAGGACTCCGTGACGGTAAACGCCGAATCTCATCATAGAACCTTGGTCAGAAAAGCGTTGATACTGTAGTGCTGACTGATTTCGGATCTTCTTTGCTCGTGGGGGTGCCAGCGCAAGGAATTTTTTTGGTCGATAGATATTACCATTTGTAGTTGAAGTTGTCTTTTCCATTCGGCATTATTTTCCAATGACATGTCAGCGAAGTATTGATACTGTAATGAAACCGTACAGGCCCGTGACCTCCGGTTGTTATCGATAGAGACCAACCTCGCTCGAGCTCCATTATCATCTTACGAAAGTACTGGCGCCGGTGATCAGCGCAGTACATACCTTTGTTTGCTGTACATACAAAGCCTGAACTACAGGCAAAGATCATCGATGCCGCCGCTCCCATCTTTACCGTCGGCCGTCTCGTTCCTCCGCGGCGTTGCGCCTCGTTCGCAGTCCGCTGCAGGCCAGCTATTGCCAACCGCTCGGCGTGGCGCTCCCAGTGCATGGTACACGCACTCCAGGCGCTTTTCATTTTCTGATAGATCTTGTTCGGTTTCCTTGAGAGGGTTATCGCAGTCTCAGTCGCAAGCATGGAACCGGTGCGCTGGGAGGCTGTTCTCGAGCTCGACTCGGCAAGCTCCGAGCTACCAGTATAAGCGATTCCAGCCGGGAAGGATACCATATCCTGGACAGCAGGGAGGAGGAGGAGGAGGAGGAGGAGGAGGAGGCCCTCCGTGGTGGGCTATCTATCGGAATGAACTGGTCATAGGAGTCGGCATCGGTGGGGCTTTCTACCTATACAACCTGGAGACTGTAGAGGTAAGCACAGGGTTAAATAATCCATCATCCTTGACCACAGTATCTGTAGTAGTGGACTGGAAACTACTATTCGCTCAAACACATCCCATTTGTGCGGTCCTATATATCATGTTTGTAGCTTTCGCTTCATTGCTAATGTCTGCCATTGCTGTTGGCTCTATAGATGACCGGTAGACGCCGCTTTAATTGCGTGTCCACCGCCCAAGAATTGAAAATGGGAGAACAGAGTTACCGGGAGGTTATGCAGCAATATCGGGGGAGAATACTGCCGGATAATCACCCCTTAACGATTATGGTTGCTCAGGTAATGAAGAGGTTGATTCCGCAAGCCCCAATAGAAGGAGCGGACTGGAAAGTGCATGTCATTCACGATGACTCGAATATGAATGCTTTCGTACTTCCCGGGTATGATATGACTATCTTTTCCGATCTCAGCAGACTGGGATTGCCTGGTATAGTCTGTGATAGGCTGACATTTTGTTCCTAGAGGCAAGGTCTTTGTCTTCACGGGCATCATGCCGATCTGCCGGGATGAGGATGGTCTTGCTGCTGTGCTCGGACATGAGATTGCTCATGTTGTGGCGCGTCATCCAGCAGAGAGGATGAGCAATAGCTTTATTACAATTGGGCTAGCATTTGTTGTTGCCGCTCTTTTCGACGTGTCCGGGCAGATTCCGTCGATGCTCCTCAATTTGGTATACGGCCTGCCAAACTCGAGGACTCAGGAGGTTAGTTACGATTTCTACTGTTCATTATACCAACTACGTCATACTAATACATTGCAGGCCGAGGCAGACACTATCGGACTAAGTAAGCTCTGATTCTTTGTGGTGCTTTCGCCGGTACTAATTTGGGTTAGTGATGATGTCCAAGGCTTGCTTTAATCCAGAAGCTGCAGTAAAACTGTAAGTTTTCCAAGTTCCCTGTTGACTTCAATGATTTGTACATTAACAAACAGCTAGATGGGGCCGTATGCAGAAAGCAGAGAAAGGGTCGCCTCCACAATTCATGTCGACGCATCCTTCGGTAAGCTCATAGTCACAACCACATGTGTAGTTTTCAAGTCGACGCCAGGGGCTGATGAGACGATAGAGCTATAACCGCATGGAGGCTCTCAGTGAAAAGTAAGTGGCCCCTTAGGGAGATTCATTTACTCTATCCAGCTGACTGGGAGCTATAGATTACCGAAGGCAGAGGCAGAGTATGAAGCAAGCGGTTGTTCCGTGCCCAGTAGATACAGTAAGTGTCCACAGACTCTGTGAATATGGGATTCGTACTAATCCACTTCTCTCCATTACAGTGCCTGGTTTCAGACAAGCCTACAACACATATGATGCGTATGGCACAGACGATGGACATGATTCATACTTCTGGTAATTTGGGTTAGCAAGGTTGAAACATAAGCGAATATAGCATGCAATACGAGCGGGCGTCAGTATGCGGGGTGTACTGTACATTGCAAATATTTCCATTAATAAACTCGACTGTCAATAATACGCATCTATCTTTGCTCAGTACTAAAGATAGCAAAGATGTAGAATGATATAGTTAGACTTGTAGAGCTCTCCGCCGTGGAGAAAGCCCTAACCCCTCCATGGCAGGATGCAAACCGGACAAACAATCCGGTCAGGGACATGTCGAGCTCATCCAAAAAATCACCGAACGGCGCGAAGCTCGAGTTGCGTGTTCTCAACAGTCACGCTTCTTTGATATTTCCGTTTCTTTATCTATCATACAGATTCCCTCTGTCAGCGGAGGTAGCAGAAAGTAATCATGTCGCTGGCGATCCCTGGACCCTCGCAGGCGGGTCTCTTCAAGCCTGGCTATCAGAGGTAAGCCACAACATTGAAGATCGCATGCACCTCACACAGTCGACTATGCGCACACGGACACCATAAAGCTGACTCGCAATTTTCATTTTACAGTTGGGACGCTGAAGATGGAGCCGTTATCCGCAACATCGAGGCCTGCCGGGCCATCTCGCAGACCGTTCAGACGTCGCTAGGCCCGTATGGCCGCAACAAGATTGTCATCAACCACTTGCAGAAGATGATCCTGACTTCCGATGCCGCTACAATCCTCAGAGAGTTGGACGTCGTACACCCCGCAGCGAAGCTGCTCGTTATGGCAAGTCAGCAGCAGGAGGCGGAGATGGGTGACGCGACCAACCTAGTCATCATCTTGGCGGGAGAGCTGCTCAAGAAGGCGGAGGAGTTGCTAAGAATGGGTCTGAAAACGAGTGATATCGTTCAGGGTTATGAGAAGGCTCAGAACTTTGCGCTGAAATGTCTAGAAGGTGGGTTTTTTTCCCTTGCATAGTGATAATGATTGTCGTGGTCTATGAAATCTACGAGTTTTTGAGGAGTTTATGCTTACTTATGATTTGTTTTTTATGGGATAGATCTCGAGGTCGATCGTCTGAGTGAAATTCGTTCCACCGCAGAGCTTAGCAAAGCTTTGCGCACAGTGGTTTCCAGCAAGCAGTCTGGAGCGGAAGACATTCTGGCATCTCTGGTCGCTGAGGCCGTCCTTGCTGTGCTCCCTAAAAACCCACTCAACTTCAACGTGGACAACGTACGAGTAGTTAAGATCATGGGTGGTAGCTTGGAACAGTCAAAAGTGGTCAAGGGTATGGTCTTTGGCCGGGAGCCCGATGGACAGGTCAAGAAGGCCAAGAAGGCCAAGGTCGGTGTCTTCAGCTGCCCGATCGATACCTCTCAGACCGAGACCAAGGGAACTGTGCTCCTGAAGAATGCGCAGGAGATGCTTAACTTCAGCAAGGGCGAGGAGGAGCGTCTTGAGGCCGCTATCAAGGAGTTGTACGACTCCGGTCTCCGTGTGGTTGTTGCTGGCAGCACTGTCGGTGAACTCGCCCTCCACTACCTCAACCGCTTCGGAATCTTGGTCATTAAGATCTTGTCGAAATACGAGCTGCGCCGTCTCTGCCGCGTTGTCGGTGCTACCCCTCTCGCTCGTCTTGGTGCCCCTATGCCCGACGAGATGGGTTCCATCGATGTTGTGGAGACCACTGAGATCGGTGGTGACAGAGTTACTGTCTTCCGCCAGGAGGACTCTAACAATGTGACTCGCACAGCGACTATTGTCCTTCGTGGAGCGACCCAGAACCATCTCGACGACGTCGAGCGCGCCATTGATGATGGTGTCAACGTTGTCAAGGCCATCACCAAGGACCCGCGTCTTGTTCCTGGAGCTGGTGCCACCGAGCTGCAGCTGGTAGAGCGCATCTCTGCCTTCGCCGATAAGACCCCCGGACTTCCGCAGCACGCCATTAGAAAGTACGCTGAGGCTTTCGAAGTCATCCCCCGGACCCTGGCCGAGTCTGCTGGTCTGGATGCCACCGAGGTCCTTGCTAACCTATATACTGCACACCACCGTTCTAACGGCCCGGCTGAGGAATCATCCGACGAGGAGGAAGAGGGCTCCTCTTCCGAGGAAGAAGAGCCATACTGGACCGCCGGTGTCGACCTGGACTCTTCCACGAATACCGGCACCATTGACGCTGTGGAGGAAGGCATTCTTGACCTGATGGTCTCCAAGAGCTGGGCTATCCGACTCGCAACTGAATCAGCTAGAACCGTCCTGAGTGTCGACCAGATCATTGTCGCACGACAGGCCGGTGGGCCTAAGCCTCCAGGCCCCAACCCCAACTGGGACGAGGACTAAATGCCTCCAAGGGGGAAGAATGCAGTCAAGGAGGTAGATATAAGGAAGACAGACAAAAGAAAGGACCACGAAGGTCACCAATAGCATCTATTGACCAAAAAAAGGTAGAGGATGTAATCTTGCACAATACGTATTACAATCTACACGCAAAAATCGTATTAGAAGTTCCATTCACCTGTATTTCTTTCGAATGAACTTTGCATATTATCTACAATAATAGAATTACGTTCAAAGACCTGGAAGTAGTCTCAGTATTATGTCCTCTTATCCTTGAGGTTGATAATAGTATTACGGATGAGGCTGGTGTTGCCAGGTGTGACCAGGGATTTAGACAGAAAGGCATTCATCCCTGTGTTAATTCTCTGTTTTCTTCTTCGGTTTTCTATTTATTTTTTATCCTTTCTCCTATGTCTAGGGGAAAATAACAATCTCTGATTTAAATCAGAGGGAACAACGCAGTATGTCATTGGACCAAAAACATGTGACGAGTAAAACAGTAATTGATGGGTATAGGAGAGTACTGGCTTTTGTATACGCGATCGCTGTCCATGAAGAGAATATCTCTGATTCCAAAATTATCCTCCGGTCGCTCAGTAGAATCTTTTGTGGGTATCCGCATGACAGAAACAAGCTTCGCGTTCCAAACGAGTCATCGCTATATGGCGCTATGATATTGAGCGAAACAGATGAAAAGGAAAAAAAAAAAGCGAAAAGAAGGGAGACACGCTTTTTGTTATCGTAATCTCATGATGTTGTGCTAGGCAGTTGAGCCATGTTAAGCGCTCATGATGTCATGAGGCGAGATCCACCGTGATTCGAGAGTTTGATGAAAATCGGACCTCAGCTCATGAGTGAGCGAGAATCCTCGTGGATTTAGATATATCGATAGGTATGATGTGCTCGCAGCTTTTGCTTTTGCCTGACGGCCGGTTTCGTTGTCGAATGCTACTTATGGCGTATGTTCGAGATGCGGCCCGTCGATCCCAACTGTAACTGCGAGCTTGCTCCTGCTTCTTCTCCGTATAGTCTCCCGTTGATTCTGTATGTTCCTGGTAGCGTGCATTTCCGAAATCTGTGCGCCGAGCCGGGTATATGCACATCGATCATCGATGTGACACTGAATCACTGACGGTGTCGCTTCCCCACATAATTCCGGCGGGTAAATCGGTGATCGCGTAGCTTAAACAGGGCCGGGTAGTCGGGAGCCAAGAAAGATCAGAAGCTAGGATCTAGAGATGTTCATCTTGGAGATTGCCTTAAGCTTCCATCCTCCAGTTCTGAGGGGGCATGGCACGCGAGCTGCGACGTCGTTGATGACGGCGGAATTCAGCTTTCTGGACGCTGTTGCGCATGTAGTGCACGAGGAAGCTGCTGGAGTGGAAGGAGATCCAGACCAGCATGACCCAGCTGGCCAGCCATTTCTCCTGAGGCGAGAAGTAGAGATCCATGAGTGAGGATATCAGCGATCAGATCAGATGGCTCTCAAGATGAAAATAAGAAAGAAAGACGGAGAGTAAGACGGCGACGACTTTCGTACTCGACTTTCTCCGCAATGATATAAGCCGGGTCAGCAATCACCTCATTGCTGGGCGGCAGCTTAGTTCGGCATCTGCCTGATACCGTATCGCGAATACCGTATTGAGACGGTCACGCTGTAATATTACGGGCGCTGTTGTTCACAGGCATCACGTGACGCGCCGTGGATTTTCCGGCCGCGCGAAGTTCGAGTTTCTTTTCTGAGCGAGATCTGGATATCGGGAAAAAGAGCTTCAGTCCCCATCTTCGTTTCTCTATCTGTCCGCCCTTTCACAGCCAGGTCTCCGCCATCATGTCGCTCTCCTCCCAGACCGCAGCTCGATGCTGCAGACAAATCGTCCGCCCTTCTGCGTCCCTGCGCATCTCTTCGTCCACATATCTCTCCCAGCGCCGGAGGACGCCCGCTCGGAGATGGCAGTCTACCGATGCTGGTGCTGCCACTGCCGCCCCTTCGAACCCGAAGATTACGCAGATCGTTGACCAGATTAGCCAATTGACCTTGTTGGAGACGGCTGACCTCGTCGCCAGCTTGAAGGTGGGTGGAACTGTTGTTGTTGTTTGAGTCCGCTCTGCCGCCTGCGGTTGCGTGAAGAGAGATATCACCAGTCCCAGAAAAACATGGCGAATACACATGAAACAGTGGCTAGACGAGCGGAACCAGTGGCACTGGATAATGAAGAAAATTACTGACGCGGAATTTACTTGTAGTCCCGTCTGAACATCCCCGACCTGCCCGTTGGCGGCTTCGCCGTGGCCGGTGCTGGAGCTCCTGCAGCTGCCGCTGCTCCCGCCGCGGAGGAGGAGGAAGCTGCCCCTGCTGCCCAGGAGAAGACCCTGTTCAACCTCAAGCTCGAGTCCTTCGATGCCGCCGCTAAGCCCAAGATCATCAAGGAGATCAAGTCCATGCTCGGTCTGTCTCTGGTTGACAGCAAGAAGTTCGTCGAGAGTGTCCCCAAGGTCATGAAGGAGTCCGTTCCCAAGGAGGAGGCCGAGAAGATCATCGAGACCCTCAAGGGTCTCGGTGCTAAGGCTTCCATGGAGTAAAGTCGCTTCTCGATGGGCTCTGTGGTGTTCGGGATGTGGCATGAAGAGCGGAATCCGGTGTTCCTGTTTTCCCGATTTCTCCGTCATGATATGTTTTTAATGGCAGCTAGCAAAATCGGCGGAAAAATGTATATTATCAATTGATCCCAGCGAATTTGGATGTATACGGAGAAAGGACTGCTTTTGTCTCCAGACCTTCCCTCCATTACTTACTTGTCTTATCCAACGATTGGGTGAGAATTTGGCCAGCATATGTGTTCAGGAAAGTCGAGACATAGAATTTTTTTTGAAACTGTGTTTTACTATTACCCTGGGATATACTCGATCTTTTTTTCCTAGTTGGAATGCACGCATATTCTCTTCTCAAGTAACCGCGCGCCGAAAATAATTCAATTCTTTTCTTCAGACTTTGTCTACAGAAATATCCTACTTACGCAATTCTTAATGGCCCTATAGTGCGACGTTCGAGTATAGTTGGTCCATCGACTTGTCATTACGGCGGAATCACACACCGACTGACTTTCATAGTAGACGACTTTGAAACCTGCAATGTGGTGGACCGCCCGACCGAGAAAGAAGGGAGCCTACCTAGTCGGATTCGAAACCCTTTTCAATATAATCAGTACCAGAGGTCACAGAATGGAGACTCAAGGCATCTAGGAAATGAACGTGGAACATAACGAGTATGAGCACGAAGCACCAGAAAGCACAACGGAGAGGGCCTACTCGATCAGGTTCCCATCCGGATCTCTGATATATATGCTTCTGAGAAGGCTTCTAGCCCCTGTCTTCTTCACTACCTCCTCTCCGTCAAAGGCCAAGACCTCTACGCCCATCTCCTTTAGGCGCCCGACAACTTCCTCGACCGCCGAATCAGTTAGGAAGCAGAGGTCCGCACTACCAGGTGCCGGGACATGTGCCTTTGGCTCGAACTCCTTGCCGGCCTCATGGAGGTTAATCTTGGAGCCACCGAACAGGAGCGCATGACGTGCAGTGCCAGTAGTGTCGGATGGCGGAGTGAAGGATTGATGCGCCATCCCCAGGACAGACGTGTAGAACCTGATAGATGCTGGAATTGAACGGACAGTGAGGACGAGATGATCCAAAGAGGAGAGAGTACAGGCAGGACTTGACGATGGTGGTGAGGTGGGTGATGTACTGGACATATTGCGGAGGAGCATATGCGGAGCGCGGAGTGGAAGATTACGAGGATGGAAGACCTGGAAGTTGCAAGTCCAGAGACCTGTTCTTTTATAGATAATCGTGCTGGAATTCATGCTGTTCTGTCTTCTTCTTCTTCTTTTCTGTTCACTATCAAAGATAAGATAATTCACAATAGTCAGTTATGGTAGGAGAGGAAGATGACGCGATGGCGGGAGGATGCGGCGAAATGCTAAAAACACCAGCTGGATTCCCAATCGGGTAACTTGCTCTGCTTCCGCAAAAACCTCCGACTTCTCTCCGTACAAAAAATAAATAAACCCAAGCACCTCAATCACCCACCATGAGTGCCTCGCGCATCATAACGCCCCATAGATGGCCTCCAAGGTCTCTGGGGCAACTGTGCCTTCATGGAGAGATCCTTTCGGAGCGTACGCTTCCTGCGAATTCCCGGAGACCGTTTCATTCAACCTCGATTCAAAACGCAGCTCGCGCAGCACCGCGCTCCCCGACAGTAAGACGCCAGCAAGCAGGTGGAAATGGATCGACTGCTACAGCCCCTCGCCAGACCTACGTGGATTTAGGCATTCGTGGCCAAACAGAAAATTATGATCCCGAAGGTCTACTTGCTCTCTACTCGAACTTCGGACACCGATTATACGATTCGGCCATGAGAGCCGGTCGCTTGCCCGATATCAGTGCTGAGACCTACATCTATATCTCCAAACGCATCATCGAAGAGGCGTGTTCTGGACCTCCCACCGCGATGGCGGCAAGGAGAATATCAAAAGGTACGTTGCCAGGATCTGCTCCCCGCACCTGAGCCGCTTCAACGACATAGAAATCATCTAATGGGCAGTTGGCAACTAGACCTTGATACCGTCTTTGCAGTTGCTGCATCATTCCCCACCGGTCGCCCACCACATCCAATGGCCCGTTGGACCCTCACTGCAACCGCCTCAGCAGGCGGGTTTCTCGCCGTTTTGCATGTCGCAGCGGAACATCTGAAGCGTGTTCCGACAGCAGGCCGGACGCCTATACTGGACCGCATTGAGCAGTGGGCTACTGAATCCGAGGACCCAGACCCACGCGTCACGATTATGTACGCTCAAATATTAGGCCGGCGGGGACAGTACCGTGAGGCTATCGCAGCTATGGAAAAGCTCATGCAGAGGATCCATCCGACTAAGCTGCTACCATCGATGATGGAAGACATATCCATGAACGGGAACCTAGAACCCCCGTGGAAGATATACGCCTGGCTGACGGAGAAAGTCGGTGATCGAGCAGCCACCGACGAGACACTGAAAGTCGCTGCGCTGGAATACCAGGACCCCAGTGCGCTGGTCACATATGCGCATGTGATGCAAACGCAAGGAGATCTGGAAATGTATGAAGAATGCATGAACAAAGCTGCAACAGCCGGCGATGCAGAAGCATGTCGAAAACTCGCCAATTTCTACTACCTGACTCACCACGGCCGGTTTCCACGTCGCGAAGATCAGAATACGAGTGGTATCCGAAGCCGCATTGTATCGCTTTTCAAGCAGTCACGGACGAAAGACGATTATCGTAAGCTAGCGATAGATTGGTACGAGTTATCCTTCAACCATGGAAGCAAGAAGGCTGCCCTGCTGCTGTCAATGCTTCTGCGCGAAGATGGGGATTCCGACCTCGGTCGGGAGTTCCTTTCATTTGCTGCTGCGGAGGACAAACTGCTGTCACTGACAAAGAAGCTGGCAGACAACTGGGACAATAAAGACTATAACGTGAAGATCCCAATTCAATTACTTGATACTTGATGTCAAATACAGTGAAAAATGTGATAATCGACGGCCTCGCTTTCTTGGGTGGCTAGATATCTTGAGCCACAGCTGCCTTTGACTGCATTTTGCATCTTCTGGAAGTCTCTCTGAACACCGTCTACACCGTCATATCACCTTTTCCATGATGTTCGGGTAGGAATCTCCGCTCTGCCTCGAGTCTCACGCCTTATTTGCGTTTTTGATACCCTGTACGATATATTCTCACACTTAGAAGAAAAAGCAAAAGAATGGTTTATCTTCGGGAAAGAAATGATACCATTCCACACTATGAGCTAGTGAGAAGCGACCTTACAAGCGCAACACGATACCTGTATCAGTTATCCCTATATCTGCGCAGAAGTTTCGCAACTCCCATCCAGGATGAAAGAGGGTCGAAAGCTACAGTATGTGTTCAATAGAATGCAGAAATTCTCCAGAGAAAATCTGTGCCTGGAAGCCCATATGCCGTATCATCTTGAACAGCATGGAATAGGAAACCAGAATATGAGAAATACAGGATCTTTTTTTCTTTTGATCCTCGGATCTCCCTATCTGCCTTGTCCCTTTCCCTTACCTTTGCTTCTGGTTTTCAGATCTCCGACTCCCAGAGCCTTTAATTGCTCTGTTATCCGTGACGATTCACGCATACCTGGAAAGTCCTTTGCAGGATGCACGCGGAATGTATCTGACCAGACTTCAGTCAAAATAGGCATGGACTCGCCTGTCTCTTCAATAAATCCCCAATTCATGAGCCGGAACTTGAGCCGGTAGAGACCTGCGGTACGGACGGACAAATCCGTGAAAATAAAGAACGCCGCAGGCAAAGGCTGCGTCGAACTACCAATTTTCTGTCCTCCAGTGGATGTTGGATACATTGGAGCAGTTTCCGGATCGGGATCCTCCTCGACGAAGAAAGGAGAAACGAAAAGCTTGCCTGAGAGCACTTGCACGGATCGGCCTTGTGGTTGACCACTAGGATTTCCTCCCATGCCCGCAGCCTCATTTAACCTGAATGGTTCGACAATTTGTGATCGGTGTATCCGCTCTTCCCACTCTTCACCGTGGGCACCACCGTGAGATGATGACGGAGTCACCGAATACAACAGACACCCCACGGTAAATCGTGGGTCTCTCAGTAACTCCATATCGCTCTCTGAGGAAGGGTCAAAATCGGCCAGCAACATTTGCACAATCGGAGGAGGGTCGATAGAGCGTCTATCCTTGTCACCGGCACCACAAGCTCGCGCTGCAATGGGTTGTTGCCGAATATGCAGTCGGAACCGGGACATAGGCGTCTTAGCCTTTGGCGATGGGGAAGTAGCAAATGAAGCTGGAGCAGGCGGTAGAGGGTGGAGGATCTGTTCGAATCCTGCGGGGACGCCAGATATGCTCCTACCTCCGCGACTAGGTGATCTTGCGCTGGAATGTGAAGTGGTCGAGTTCGTTGATGTTGGGGAACTACTTAAACTATCAACGGAGGACTCATCAGATATCTGACACAACAGCACAATGTTTGCAGAAGATGGCGATTCTGAGTATGTCAAAACGGAAAAGGGTGATTCTTAGAAAAAAGAAATGAGACTTTACAGGGAACTGCTCTGCGCTTTCTCCCTTGGATCGGAGCTTCTGCGCCTACCATCGTGACTCAGCGGAGAGATGTACGGATTCCAGTATGGGCTCCAAGCTTCGTGCGAATTCCTCCTCGGAGCAACGGACGTGTTGTGCGATGAACTAACAGAAGTGGACGGCATCGCTGGCCATGCTCCCTGGTATGCAGAGTAGTCAGGATGGCGAGAACCGAGGCTGGTAGCTGCAACAGCATACTGGCCATGGCTGGACCAGTGAGGTGATGGTGAACTATAGGCGGCTGTCGTGGATGAAACCGTTGGGTTGTATGCCTGAACATCAGGGTATAAGAACCTCGGTGGTTCTTCAGACGGCGAAAAGTGTGATGATCTCTGGCGCTCTGGGCTGGACGATCTCAGTTCTCTTCGAGCTGTCATATGATTCAACAACGGCGCTCCTGGATTGCCTGGTGCAGGGGGTTCTTGCTGTTGGTCACTTCTCGGGGTCTTTCGATACAGATCTCCTTCAATCTTTCGCATTGTCGAAAATCCCCTTACTTTTACGTCCCCTTGGGTACGATTGGCAGACACGATAGATTAGATCCTGGTCCCCAACTCCTCTTGAAAGACATCCGCAGTTTGGAGAGACCAATGATGACAAGATTGAAAAAAATACTACCGTGAGCACCCGTAGAAGATGATGAGAAGAGAGAGAGAGAGTGCAACAGAACCATTAGACGAACATAAATTTTCTTCTGTGATAAGTAATCTGATAGCACACTAAGTGTATCAATAATACTCGAGAGTCGGTTTTCAGTCCGCTGACCCAGTTTTTCCTGAGCGCCAACTCACCATTCCTGCGAGTAGCACCTACCAGTGCGTCTATATTTGATCAAAAAACTGCAGTGACGTGCAAGAAGTAGCTGCAACGTTGGAGCCCCGCAAGTCCAATTAAACTACGGACGGGGGCAAACCTTTTAATGAAGCCGATTTTCTTCTGTGTTCTAGGAACCCTGCAAGAAGAGGAGCTAGAGCCATGGCCTAGCAACTGTCTGACGGCGTTACCGTATATACGGGATGGTATCCGAATATCCGGAACGAACAAGCAGTGGCAGTGCAAATTTAGCATGACTATCTGGGGAACTTGGGGAGAGCGACCTTTGTGTGGTCACACATATCTGTCTCACGGATGATGATTTAGACATCCAAGAGCAGTTACATTGTGCGTCCCTGACAGGTTGTTGTGGCGCTTGTCTAACCGCAACAGCTAGTTAGCATTGGCGATTGGGAGAGGACCTGCTCAAAAGGGAATGAAGGAGCGAGCTAGACCTTGAGAACGGAAGAGAAGAGATATTGTTGCTCTCGTGTCCTGGAATTCCAAAGGGCATGTCACGACGCAAAGGCCTTCTTGCCCGCAAGAAACAGGTTAGAGAGACATCCACGCTCCGAAAAGATGGGCGACCCGCAGTTGGAACTTGGAAGAGCGGCCCGTCCGCTAGTCCCCGTTGTCGAAGGTTAGTTTTAGTACGTTCGTAGCCCAGGAAGGCTATTAAGAGGTCTGGTCAGGTTCTAGTCGGATTAAACAAAACCGTGGCTGTGGCCATGGTAAACTAGCAGAGGATCCATAACTCCAGTGTAACCAGACACTGTCCGGTTCATGCATAGCTCATCAGCTATGACGAAACTCAAAGCCTATGGGAAGTCCCCAGCGTATGTATCTGCATTAACATGTATATGTGCATGCACATATCTAGAAAGAGTATTCTCTCTGCTTGAACGACGTCTAGCGCTGTGCATCGGTTCCTCATCCTCTCTTTGGCGGGAATTTGCAAAGGAAGCCCCGGTCTCACATGGCTATGCATTACTGAGTCAGATTGCCATGGAGTATGCAGGGCTAAACGAACCAGCACGATAGCCTCATTGGTGCGAGGAACCTAATTAATTGATCATGTTGCATAAGCGGCTGGTACGCACGATTTCTGTCCCTTGGACCCATATGGATGGCTTAGTTTAGTTCCTCGGGGATGACTTCTGCTCTTCTGTGGAGAATATACTTTCGCAACGTTTGTTGCAGCACTGTAACGAAAAATCTCTTCTGTGGGATCAATCACAGGCTGCTTGCGTTCTCTGCTAACGTATTGTCGAATTAGCAGTCGCTACCATGTCATCTCCAATTTGTTAACCCGAGAGCGGCAATCAAACGGTGACTACCGAACGCTTAGTAAAAAATGTGACAATCACTATTCTATTTTAATAATAGCAGCCGGTTCGGAAGTTCCGGTCATATACCTCAGTCTGGGGTGGCAGATACCATTCTGATCGACAGTCGTTATGTGGTATCATGTAGGGGAGTACATATTAGGGTCGTTGTACGAAGTATCACCACCTATTACCCTTTAGTAGCCGTGTAAGTAGAAACAGAGAGCCACCACTTAGAGTGAGAGTTCTAGAACCCCAAGATCTGACGCGATCTGTGGCACCGTCAATTAGGAACCGAACTTTCTCGCATCCTGCTAAGTCGTAGGAATAGTCGAGCAAATAAGTCGGCGCATTCAGGAATACCTCTTATCATGAAAATATTCTGAGTAGTTGGCCGAACCGTGATTTGACGGAAACTCCTAAAGAACAACTGTGGACTCTAATTGAAGCGGGGTTCAGCTTCTATCGGCCAACTTATATAGGTGCAATGGGTAACATAGGACTCTTCAGAGAGGAACTGGATGCTCCAGCTGGAAACTGTCTTGACGTGCATAGGCGGCATGCAACATTGTTTCTGATGACATATCTCTCATCGCTCGGTTTGCTGTTCCTGGTGCAATCTGCCTCCCCGTGTCATACCTCTCCGGCGGGTCCAAGGCTCCTTTTATCCACCAAGGAGATGAATTGGCAAGTCGCCAAGAGATTCAGTGTTGTGATGCGTCCCTGTTAACGGATCTATTATATCTGCTCCATCTAGTAGCTCGATATAGGTCAAGCCCTTTCTGTTTTGTTGGCTTTGGTGTATAATACTACACGGCTGATCCATTCCTTCGAAGTGTAGTTTGTGCACATGATAGTTTTCGGGATTGTCGTATTTCTGTCATTCAGGTAGGCTACTGCATGTTGAGCCGAATGTTGTGTTTCGCTGGCAGGAAGAACTCTCGAAAATGAGGGATGATGCATCACATTTATGGCCCCGTCAAATTAGCGTTTAATCCATGTAGTTAGGTGAGCAGGTATCTTGCTCCTGTTAGATACGATGTCCTACAGGTTGTCCAGTTCATGATCGCGTCGTGTATCTCGCATTTGCCTTCGTCTCTAACGGAAATGAAAACAAACCTGGCCATGATTAAGTGCTCCGAGTGCAGTTCATGTCTCGTACGAGCTATGGTTCCGCGTTCTCCATGCTGCAGAACCAGTTCGATTATCGCATGATGGGTATCTCATCGTAAACCTATCGCTGAAGGAACCCACTTGTGTCCATTCATTGGATCACATAACCGTTATGTACCGTGTAATATTTGTTCGACAGGTAATGGTCAAGTCTCCGATAACAATCTCAGCTATGGCGACTTAGTATCTTAAATGGTCCCGGAAGGTCCTGCACCTAGCCAAGCACCTGGTAGATAGTTGCGCCACAGCCAAGGAGCCCCTCTTTCTCAGCTGAAATTAGTTAGTTAAGTCTTGTCACCGAGATGGCTGACAGGAGCAAGTTAGGAGCCCCATGTCCGTGCTGCTGCCTGCACCTTTTAGTTCGGTCGACCAAGTGGGCGGATATCAGTTAGTCCTGGCGCTCGGACGTAATAACTAGCACGATTTTCTAGACTGCTTCCGACGGTCCGTAGAGTATCTATGTAGAGTACTTCTCCGTCCAGACTATCAGGCCGTTAACTAGTTACGTGAGAATTCTAAATTGTCATCAGGCGTGATTAATTAGTGTTTTGATACCTGTGGTATGACTAGAAACGCGGATCATATCGTTGTATGGATGTGCTTCTGTGCTGTGATGCCACAGAGAGTGAGGTAGTGGTGCAAATGATTGACAGTACTGGTCTTATCGCGGTGATTAGAGTAATGCGCAATGCTAATAGTAACTGTAAAACGGCCTGCTTACATCTCTAGAACAGATTGTCAAATGGCGGAGGTATGTGATGTCTAATTGTAGCTCGGGCCGGGGCGCGTTCCGAAGGTCTATGTCAAGATCGTACTCTTTGGTATACTCCGTATGCTTTTGAAGGGGATCCCCGAACCCCTTGCTTCGTTACTCGAGTAGCCTAACGGTTCAAGCTGGCCAATTATCTCGGAGCACGTTCGGGTATGAAACCAGTTGATCTCGACTACCACTTTCAGAAACCTGAAAGACGTTGAACCTTATGTTAATACGGGGACAGCATAGAATCATGTTAGCCACGGGGACAACAGAATTTCAGATATACGCTATACTGCCAAGCGAATATCGACGACTTCCACCTTCGTGGTCCCCCTCCTGTAGTCCTTGGTACTTCCTCTGTGATATTTTCTGCAATGAGGGTCTTATTGCGCCTTCCAACCCTCACTTGATAGGATAGACTGTAATTCTTGGCTCAGAGTCCCTCAGTCGGGTTAGCTATGTTTAATCTCATCCCTTGAGCATGGGTCCGCTGTAGAGTCCCTGTCTGAGGCAGGTCACGAGATGATCTAACGATCAATGCGTTGTTGTAGGTCGTGGCAACCGACAAAAGTCCCTAATCGCTCAACGACAGCAAGTTTGCCAGACTTTCCACGACAGTTGGCAGAGATGGCCCAGTGCTTCATGGTTTTAGTCCTCGGCTTCGATCGACGTCGAGGTGATATAACCCCTGTGCCCTTTGAAGTACGAGAGACGCCTCTATACTCTGCTTGAACCTGTAAGAATGCCTAGATATGACGATCCTCGAGAGGGCACCAACCCTCGAAGGCGAAGGCAGAGATGACGGTAGGTAACCAGAAGAGATGACCCCATGACCCTTGCCGACGAATATGGCTACAAAGCCGCCGTTCACCCGATCCCACGCGACAATATGTCCAGAACTTATCCACTCACTCTGCTCTATGTCGGAGGCGGGTCGCATGCATAAGTAGCCAAGTTGCAGCAGGTGAAGGGTGTGCTCGTCTGCCATAGGCTTTCCCTGGCAGTCCAACCGCGCACAAACCAGACCTAATGAGGCGGGGTCCCAAGGGATGCGAGTATTGTGTCCAGGAGCACTTAGGCAATGGGAAAACTCGATGGGAGAACGCTGAGGCATCCAAGCAAATTGGTTGTCCCAAGAGCCCATATGTTGAGTACAAAGCGGTATATCTTCCCCTTCATGTTCATCCAACAACTCGGCGATTCTACCAAGATCAGAGCTTGAGTTCGAGCAACCTAAAGCACGGATTTCTTCCACAAAGCGTTGCGTCGTATGGAGACCCACATGATCACCATCCACAGTAAGGAAGGGCTGAGATCCGATAGGGTGCAGAGAATCGTCGATCATTGAATGACAAGATTGAGCATTGTGCCATCCTAGACCAAGTCTCATCTCGATGGTTCGTAGCTGGGAGTCTAGAAGGGCCATACAATTTTCCTTCCCCGCGAGTTCGAATAACTTGTCTGACAAGTGGTGATCAATAAGTAAATGTATCAGCCGAGATTCCGTTGAGATTTCTGGTAATGTATTGCTTGCACGTTCCGATATTTCTGTAAGACACAACATGGCTTCCTTCAGCCGTCCCGTATCGATAAATGCAGTCACACATGCATATGAAGCAGCGATTAGCCTTTGGTTGCAGCCAGGAATTAGATGCTGCTTCAACGTGTTCCATACACTCTCCAGTGATTGTTCGGCTTGTAGCATTCCGAGAAGACAGGCATACTTTCCGATGACCCCGGCAGAGTCCTCCTTACCTGAGAGGTCGCATAGAACGTCACTCAATGTGTATTGAATATTGTGAGAACTCTGACCTTCTCCTGTGAGTAAATAGACCATCTGATTGTTGGCGTAGCCCGGATCCTCAAACCGTATTAAGCGTAGCGTGGAGAGGAGAGAAGTGATTAGCAATTCACTATCAGCCGGTTCTAGCCTTTCATTGGTGATGCGTTTATAATCATCTATATGGCCTTTCAGTGCGAGAAACGAAAACGACAAACAAGCGAAGTGCATTCCTAAGAAGGATATGTCCTTGGATATTGGTGTTCCGAGTTTATGCAGCCGCGTCACTAAGGCGTTCAAGAATGACAGTATCTCTCTAGATGGGTGATGCTGGTGACACCGGTGAAGAGCTTGACTGAGAAGGTTGCAATGTTTAAGCAAGAATTCGCCATCTATATTCGTATTTATCTCGCGCTCGACGTATAGATAAAGGTCACGCAAACATGTTGCATTTTTCAGTGTTGATTGATCCTGTTGATGAGTGGATGGGATGGCTCTCCTTCCAAAGATACTCCATGGTGACAAAGGGGGTTTCAAGGCCCAAGGCGCGACAATAAATGACTGTAGCAGCTCATCGAGTTCAGATTCATGTAGAGTGACCTGCGGTTGTTGTGTAGTACCAGATAATGAGAACCGAAGCAACTGAGATGGAGTTGGCTGTGGGCGACCATTGCTATGCCCGTTCTTCGTCAGGTTATTAGGGAGTTTACTTTGAGATATAGAGCGTCGAAGGTAGAGCTGTAAGTTCTTTGGGGGCTTAATCCGGGGCAACTGATACGAAAACATAGATTATTGATGCTTTACAAGCTTAATAAGATGGGAACAAGGGCAACAATGGTAATAAGCAGAAACCCTTTGACGATGATGGATGCTCAAAAGCCGTCGAGGACGCAACGCTGCTGGTCAAGTGCGGCGGAAGTCACGAGGAAGGGCCAAATACAGGGGAGACGGATACGGTAACGTATCGTCACCCGACGTCACACCTGTTTCCTGTAAACCTTCTGGCCACCATCCAACGTCTTAACAGTCTTTCGACTATTACCGCTGTGCGTTGGGATCTGATTCTATCTTACCCACCTTTTATTGGCAGTGAAAAGTCATACCTATTTGCCCGCGGACGATGCCTAGAGAAGATCGCGACGACAGCTCTCCACAGGGCGCAGAGCAAGAAAAGCCTACCTCGGCGGAGAAGGAGGTAATGGATGCCAAAGCCGGCGCAGCTTCAGATAACACTGGAGCAGACGAGTCCAAGGAAGTTGATGCTGCTGCCAAGGCGCGTGAGAGGCAGGAAAGGTTCAAGGCTCTCCGCGCTCGCGCTGTCAGTGCTCCCCGCCCTACCCCAATAGCGAAATTTATCTCCCAATATGATTGCTTCCTAGGTTCATCTTGACTGACATTCAAACAGAAAGCGGCGACTGAGCGAAACCTGAAAGAGACAGCGGCGGAGTCTCAACGTCTTGCAACCGATCAAAGTCAGCTAGCATCACTATCTCGCAAGCACGCATTTGCGTCGCACAATCTGTTGAAGGCAGATACTGAAGCGTCCGGGGAAGACTTTGAGCGAAAAAGAGCTTGGGACTGGACAGTGGAAGAGTCAGAAAAATGGGATAAGCGCATGGAAAAGAAACAGCGACACCGTGATGACGTGGCATTCCAGGATTACAGACAGGATGCACGAAAGGTATATAAGAGGCAGCTGCGGGAGATGCAGCCTGATCTGGAAGGATACGAGAGAGAAAAGATGGCTGCAATTGAAAGAGCTGCCGCCAGCGGTGGCTTAGAAGTCGTGGAGACCAATGACGGCGAGCTGGTAGCCGTTGACAAGAATGGAACATTCTACTCAACAGCCGACTCGACAGACTTCATTGAGAACAAGCCTGACCGATCTGCAGTGGATAAGCTCGTCAACGACCTGAAAAAGGCAGAAGAAGTTCGCCTCAGGAAACGCAGGGAGCGCCGCGGAGAAGACGAGCCAGATGTAACTTATATCAACGAAAAGAACAAGCAGTTCAACCAGAAGCTTGCCAGGTTCTATAACAAGGTATGGCTGGTCTTATACGGTATGAAGCAACCACGAGACTAACGTATGGTAGTATACTGCCGAGATCCGCGACAGCTTTGAGCGCGGCACGATGATATGATTACAAAGATAGACTGGATCGACCCTGCACCAGATTACACTAACCCGTCATCAACCTTTGCCCAGCGCCAAAAAACCAAGGACAGCGTCAGAAACCAGGCTTTTCGCACAACTGCGCCTTTATGAATTGATTGGATAGCGGATACAAGCCATATCAAAAGGAAAAAGCAGAAAAAAGACCCAGATTTCCTTATATCTGTAGCGGCTTGCTACGGTGTTGACCATCCGTTTTCCGTCACGAGCTCAATGGTTCGAATCCGTTGGTTTGTCTGAAAGCGATTCGGGTGCTTCTTTATGATTGCGTGATCCTCTGAGGGAAATGGGCAATTCGCAGCAGTCTCCAGGTCCCGTTGCGAGACGTGCAGCCAACCTGGGGAGGTAAAACGATGGACCATCGTCACAGAATAAAGATTGAGAAGTCCTGTATACATGGTTGGCTCTGAGTCAAGACGATGATGCGGACACCAAGTTGGCATTGAAGTCGTGTAACTGCGCAAGCTTTTGCCGAGGAATTCATGTATGGAGATCGTTCGCACAGGTACTTCAGGATTTATGGATATGAATCACATATTATCTACTTCTAACATTGCGAGTCAACCGGTCGCCGACTTTCACAACTTTTGCAGCTCCATCAGGCTGACGAGGGTGCATTGATAGAAGCGTCGATCTCAGATACTATGGAAAAACTGATTTCGCTGGTTTCTTATGACTCCTTGCTGCTATCTACAGAATGAAGAAGGATTCGGTAGACAAAATCTCTGGGCGACAAGGTGACCACGAGTTTATAGGACAATACATTTCAAAGGTTTCTTTATATGGAGAGTGTCTCTGGAAATTGATGAGGCGATGGATTTTCCCAAGATAGTGTGATTACACAACTATCATTTTGCAGACTGGTAACTAGTGACTGTATAGAATATAAAGACTGACACTGATCTATTACAGAAGATTTGAGGTAGCAATGAATGCACATATTCTGCAAATGAACGTCTTGAGATCAACTAATTTGACACACAAAGTCGATTCGAACTTTGGTCCTTCCCCCTTATTTCAGATACCTTTCTTCTTCTTCTTCTTCTTCTTCTTCTTCTTCTCCTGTGCTCACTTTGGAGTAACTTTGTCAGCTAGGACAGTGATTTTCTTCACTAGCATGGCCGGTTGGCTCAGCATGGGGGAATGACCGGCGTTGCATCGATCAATTTCCGCATTTGCAGCGCGTGCAAATATCTCTTGGAAGTTAGTCGGAGCAGCTTTATCATTTTCACATATCAAATAAGTCGAGGGAATGTATTCGTAAGCTGCCCGGGAAAGAGGGGTTTCCTGGACTTTGTATGACTGTGGAATCAACCGTGACTCCCACAGGGCCGCTTCCTCTGCAGGAAGGTCATTGTACAGTATCTCTGCACCGTTCTTGATGGTAAAGGTGCCGTCATCCTGGAGTTTCAAACGTTCATATTAGCGATGATTCCTTACTTTCTCAATGCATAGCTACTGAGACTTGATGGCAAAAAGAAAAGAAAAAAAAAAGCAATGGAATATCAACTATCTTACCCGAACGTCATTATTAGGTGATTCGCCAAAGGCTTTCAACACAGATTGTCCTGGGGACAGTACAAATGCAGCGAAATAAAATAGATGAATCACACCACCTGGTGCACCTGCTTGTTTACGGCTCTCGTAGCTGAGTTCCTTGGGGACGGCATCGCTTCCAACCAGGCCACCGTACGAATGCATAATGACAACCACGTATTTCCCATCCTTTTCTATCAGGGATTGGAGCGCTTCAGTCACGGCGCGCGAGTCGTCAGCCAATGTACGCGTAGGAAAGTCTGCATCGCCTGGATTGCAACTAGGAAGTTGAGGATGAACAGTTGGGTATCCTTCCGCTTCCAGACCCTTTATGAGAGTCTCATAGACCAGAGGAAGTTGGAATGAGCCCTGTACAAGTAGTAGGGTCGGTTTGTTGGTCACCGATGATGATGATGATGCTGTAGCCATGGTCGACTGAAGGTTAACTCCGAGCCTTGGTTACTTGTTGGAGTTCCAACGTTAAGAGGGGAAAGACGGCTGAAGGAAAAGATGATGGGATGTAGAATATTCTACAGATACTGCTGCTCCGGTCAGTGACTGATAGAATAAGTTCTCGATTGCTTGGGTTCGCGATAAATGGCCACAGTTTCAGGCAAATGAATAAAAGGTCTACCTCGAGACTTGACCACTCCCCTCATCTGATAGACCAATACAGCGTAACACTAGTGATCTCCAGCTCCTCGAGGCTAGTGTAATAATTCGTGCAGGAGAATGACATTATTTCTGCCCCCACGGGACATTATCAGGCTACCTGACTGAATGTGCTCCGCGATCTTGATACCAGTTTAGTGACCTTTTGCGTTTAGTTAATGCTGGCCTGCCATTAACATCGCTGGCTCCATCAGTAGACCGTTGTCAGGAGCTCAATTTATTGATAGACTATCTCGTGTGTCGCTTGGGTGCGTAGCTTCAGCCCACGCTGCACCTGATAAAGAAAGTTTACAGACACAGGGGCCAAAACTATGGCGATCCTCAGCTCTTAAAAACCGTTCTCGCGTAGCTCATCCGATATATCCACGCTTGTAATTGCTGCTACAACCTAACTGGAATACCAATCTATGTGTTGGCAGACTTCTGTTCGGGTTGTGTTGTTGCTGTCTCGAGAGCCGATAAATCCGGTAAATCACTTATTATGATATTTTTAACCTAATATGGGATTATATCTGCCTGTCTCTCAGTGGTGATTCACTCTGCAAAGGTGCTCTCTGCGAAGAGGCTGAAATATATCGGTCAGATCGTTTATCCAATTCCCTATCCGCAAGTGACAGTCGTGACAAAATATGGAGACTATTTTCTGTTTACTGGAAATGGCCCAAAGAATATCAACCCATACCTGGATTGGTAATGTATACCACGCGTCAGCCGGTATGTAGCCTGTTGCAGTTCATGAGTCCTGAGATCGGGTGCTTCGATGTTGACATCCCTACTTGTGCAGCAGCTTGACGGTCCTTACCCGAATTTCTCTGTCCTAGCTTGGATTCTCTAAGTATCCTGAAACAAGCGAAGCCATTTCACATATGCTACTACGCAGTAGGGTACTGATAGATTCTTATAGTTCACGGGTTTAGAACAAGACAAGCAGTGATAATTATAATATAACATATTGGAGCAACCATGCTGAAGCCGACAAGACTAACTACAAGAGGTAATCCACAGATCCTCCCTTTACGCGCTTTACAGGTGGCATATCTACTTTGATTGGGACTTGACGGAGCTCTCATCGCGTTTTGGAGTGAGCACTTTACTGCGTCTGCTCACAACATGCTCTTTCTCCACGCCCTTGTCGCCAGGGCCTCGATCTTCTGGATATTGAGCGCGCCGCTCATCGCGTCATCACTAATTGCCTCAACCACTGCTTCACCGACCAAGTCAACCTTAAGGGGCTTCTGAGCCATCGTCCCTAAGAATCCCAGTCTACCACCCAGGAGAGTGTTGAGTTCCGAACCCACGATCCCTCCCAGCGCGATTGGCAACGTGAATTTCCTGTTTGAATCGTACATAAAGCCTGGTCTGACGAAGATACTTCTCAAATCAGGTAGTGATGAGGCAATGAGGGTTTCGGCTTCTCTTTTGGTGGAAATGTATCGGCTGGGAAGGATAGGCGCTCCCGCAGCAGCGGATATGTATACGAATGTCGGAACGTGTTCTCGGGAGGTCTCTTGTGCCAATGCAATAGCTGCCATTAGGTTAGCCTTAGATCGGTAACAAGGACGTCTGAATCCGGGCACCAACCTGAATCTCTGTTCATGAACTCATAAGTCCATTGCCCATCGCTCTCCTGGGGCTTCAAGGGCTCCCCTTCCTTTCTTTTTAGCGGATCCTGGCTTCCTAGCTTCGATGGACCAAAGGCTCTCTGCAATCCACTGATTATAGATTCCCGTCCTGAAACCACTCCCTTGTAGTCTGCCTCCAGCAGTATACCCATTGTGTGCACAACAGCGTTCGCATCTTTCAGGAATGGCTTATAGGTGTCGGGCCTAACAATGTCGGCTTTTGCCCACTCGACAGAATTTGCCCACTGCGGACGTCGAGGTGAGTCGATTAGATTCTCCCATCGCGGCTCGCCCGAACGACTAGGGATATCAGCAGTGGACTAGCAGACATCCATATTGAAATGATATATGCACCTTAATGAAGTTACCGACCAACCCCTTGCGACCGCCGCTTTGCAAATCCTAGAACCTAGCTGATGTCAGAGCTTCCAATTGAGATGAATTGAGAAGTCACGCTATTTGATGAATGACTAGATCTCCGTACCTAGAAACCCACTCCCACCAGCAACCACGATCCTTTTCGTAGCCATTGAGTACGAAAAGATCACAGCTAGGAAATTGAATTAACGAAATAATCGAATAGTGATTGTGTATAATGAAGGACGTGCCTCAACGGACCATATTTTGTCGGGGGGTTCGGTTTCCGCAGAGCCCGGAAGCTCTGCTGAGCTCCGCGACTTTTGCTCGGAAAGTGACGACACCGCGTGGGCCGGCCGCGTGGTCACGTGCTTCAAGGCGGAGAGATCGCGGAGGATCGTTTGCGGGCATTCTCCGCCACGATCGATAGTATCTTTCAAGGCCAGCACCTATTTTCTGTTCATCTGGCTGCGGCCCACTAACTGTACAATATACCGAAGCTTATTTAGGAGATTTCAGCTTCACTGCCTAGTATGCCAGCCGCCACAGGTACAAAGCGCGTCAGGGTTGGTAGTCCCTTTTCGCTACGCCACTCTCGTTACAGTAATGGCTGACTCGTTTGCTATAGGGCGTTTCAATATTCAGACCTTTCGGTATGTTGAATGATACTTTTCAGTAGCACTCTATATCAATACTTGCCTGTCCTGTTAACACAGCATACAGTCTACGGCAGCGAAGCCCAGCCCTTCGACCCCGCAAAGCGACCACCTAACGCGCCCGAGGACCACACGCATCAATGGCGCGTCTTTGTCAAGGGCGTGAACGACGAAGATATATCTTACTGGCTAAAGAAAGTGCAGTTTAAGCTGCACGAGACATACGCGCAGTCCGTGCGGACGATCGAGCAGCCTCCCTTCGAAGTCACCGAGACAGGATGGGGTGAATTCGAAATCCAGATCAAGCTCTACTTCGTGCCAGAATCGAACGAAAAGCCCCAGACGCTATGGCATAGTCTCAAGCTCCACCCGTACGGACCGGATGCTGAGGGCATGAAGGAGAGGAGGGAAGTCGTCGTCAGTCAGAACTACGAAGAAGTCGTCTTCAACGAACCTGTCGAGCAGTTCTACGATATTTTGACAGGTGGCTCTACCGGGGCGCAACCACAGAAGGGGAAAAGTGGGAAGAATTCCAAGCAACAGCAACAGCAGCAGGGTGGAAGAACGGCAGAGATTCCGTACAACGAGAGTCCGAAGAATCCATATAGCAGGACAACCGAGAGTAAAGAACTCGATAGACTGACAGAGGCTACCAAGACGGTTGAGCAGATGCTTAAAGAGGAGAAGGCGAAGCTGGCTGAGCGTGAGAAGAAGCTGCAGGAACTGAAAGAAAGCGAAGGAATACCCCTCGCGACGAAGAAGAAATGAGTTCGTTTTACGATACACACGACACGTCGTAATAATGACGGCGACTGATGGTTGTTATGCCTCTCGATCCTGAAAGCAAGGATCCACCCCTTTGCATATACTCGAGCCATGTTTATCAGGTCGAGATGCTACATGCCGTTCAGCTTCAGTCGAAGCACCATCCATACAGAGCAGACTCTTTCGGCTTGATCGCAATACCGATTGTTCACATCGGAGCTCATGTCCTTGTCCTTCTGTGTCCTACAAGACCTATTACAAGGCTGAGGCATAGAAGAAATTCCAAGACAGGGACCGGATCGTTGCAGCGTCGACATCTCTGTGGAGACACGGGTACATGACGATTCGGAAGCGAATGAGACCATTGTTGTTGCTTCAATTAGAGACCAACGTCGGTCTTAACTGTACCATATAGGATCCATCATCAGATAGACATTAGTGCGTCTTTCCACTTCTACACCTTCCGGGCAAGCTGGTACCATATAGATACCAACTAAGCCACGATACCTGGTGCAATACAAAGCCAAAACCATCGACAAAAAGTTGGTATAAAAAATTACATAGACTTCCTCATCTTCGTATACTATGAAGTCCTCCTCCAATTAAAGACCAGTCCTTTCGATGTAGATTATTCACCGCAGTCTTATAACTAACTAACTGGTCAACCAATATAAGACGTCTTGCCGCGGGCTGATAAGGCCGCCCCCAAGACAACGTGCCCCCAACTTTATTTACATACTTGCACCAAGTTCAAAAGTTCTGGATTCATTCACTAAATTAACATCTAGTATCAAGCGTATTCTGCGCGCAACTTAACGTCTTTCCCAGCCTTTTATGAAGTATCCGTTATCTTGACAGTACCAATCAAGAATTCGTCATTTATCAGATACGCCGCTCGTGCCATAATCGTAGATATCTCGTTGTACCAGTTCAGTTTCTCTGCTAAAAGCCCCTATCTTAGTACCAGGCCAGAACGAACTATGGAGGAACCGAATCAGCTTAATGACGAGGTGTATGAAAAGCACGACAAGTTCCGGGTTTTGAGAGCCTTATGGGAACTGTCCACGAGATCACCGTTCTCTACGGCATGGTAATCCCTACCTATCCAGGGCCTTTTGAGGAATGAATGTAATATTCTGCCATCGAATCAATTTCGAATTCGGACAGTGGAAATAAAAAACATTAATTGATTCATTACGACCATGATAACCTAGACATTCCTAAAACTCCAGAAGCAATCTGTCCTCGGGGTTTATTCCCCCTTTAAGACTGCAATGTAGCCTAATACTAATGATGGTATCGATGAAAAGACAAAGACAAAAAGAATGAGAGCATACAGAACTCCCGAAAGGTACCACTCGCGTAGATATAGATATATCTCCTACGATGGCTCCTGCCTCAGCAACTCCAAGATCAAATCCTGCGTGCGTTGGACAGCGTCCAACTTCTCCTCAAGAGCAGCGCGACCCTTTTCTAGTTCTCGCCGGAACTCCTCACGGAGCTCTTCCTTAAGTTCCTCGAGCTTATTCGAAGAAGATGGAGCACCGGCAGAGTCATCGGGAGAATCCGCTGAAGCGTCCCTGTCTGCAGCGGCTTCTGGCTCCGCGTTCGATGCCGCCAATGCTGAGACAACAGGAGATGAGCGTGGGTTCGACGCTGCCGCGTCAAGATGCTTGTTTAGCTTGGTCGTCAAAGTCTCTACAATGGCGGAGGTGACGTTGGGGTCTTGCGGCACAGGCGAATACGGTGAATAATAGCCTCCCTCCCTCGCTGCGTCTCCAATACCAGCCAGAAGGGGTCTCGAGGAGAACATAGTGTCGAACCCCGGGGGCAACCTCACTCCTTGTGAAGAGCCGGGGTGATGCGGATGCGTTGGAGTCATTGGAGGTGCCATATATTGATTATCAGACGGACCTGTCGGCGCCCTCCACCTGTCCGTGGCCACTTCCCACGGCTTCCATGGACGGTCTTTTCTCTTTCTGCCCTTGCGCGCATCGCGATTTTCAATCCGCTTGGCTTCGGCCTCTTCGAAGCGTTCCCAATTCGGAATCCAAGCATCAACAACAGCCCGCCATTCAGGGTTCGATGCATCCTGGCCTCCATTTGCTCTCTGCTCGGACAAGAATTTGATGCGCTGTTTAGAGACGATTTCAACCTTGCGCCGCACTGAATGCCATGAATATGGATGACCCTGTTGGCGCGTGAACTCATTCGTTACCGTCTGCCACCAATCACACAGCTTGTTGCGTTCTCCAAAAGTGGCCGCGTGCTGGTTACAGATCTCAAAAAGACACACTTCCTCCTTCGTAGTCAAGCGTTTTCCATATTTAGGCGTACTCTCAGCTGCTTCCGCCCGTGCCGCAAAGCTGGCGAGAGCAGTTCCGGAATCTTCGCCCTGCTGAGCGCCCGGAGCGCTCAGAGTAGAGTAGTCGTCATCAGCTGGAGCATCTTGCTGAGTAGGACCCCTGGAATCAGGACGGCTATCTGAATCATTGTTGCCAGAGCTGGCCGGAGTACCTGGAGCCGGAGAGTCTACGACTGGAGCAGGGTCCGATGCCCGAGGCCGCAGGGTGGACGATATAGCAGGCAGCGTGTTGGAAGTACGCTGAAACGCAGAGGGAAGCCACCGCAGTTGCGGGACCTGGTACGAAGAGGAAGACCCCGTAGAAGTAGACGGTGGATGACTTCCAGAATGCGTGTCAGCATTCCACGGGAAAAGGGACATCTTTTAAGATAGAGCAGGCGTGGCTGGCCCAGATGTAAGTAGTATTGGTCGGGAGTTGAAAATTTTGAGATGGCGTTTCGAAATTTTCAGCTTTGTACGGCGACGCACAGAGTCCATTCGCCAAGACAAGTAATTTTTAGCCCGGCCGTCTTCCCCACACGGCATTTGCGCAATAATATTCGTTTTGGTCGACACATTATTATTCTTTAACAACTACGAGTCGATATGTTTTCTATCATTAGTCAAGTCGCTACATCCTTATGATCTCTTTCGTATGCTCATAAGGCGGTTCTTTATTCTAGACTAATTCCATCACTTCCATTCATTGCTAAATAAACGCGCCTATATCTATCGATGTACGTGTACATACAACCCAACAGCTGCAGGGCCAGCAATCGCCGCTTGTAGTAGTCTATTTCTACTCTATAATAATTACTACACGAGCCAATATCCTGCTTTATCTAGATCTTTCCGTAGATCTTGACGCGCTCGTTGATGGGCTTTTGCGTCTTCTCGCCGGGCTGGCCCTCAGGCTTGCCAAAGACAAGCTGTGCGATCAGCTTCCACTCTGCAGGGACGTTCCACTTCTGAGCAACCTGGGCGTCAATAAGAGGGTTGTAGTGCTGAAGGTTGGCGCCGAAACCGAGGGACTCGAGGCCGACCCAGACTGTAGGTACAGGTTAGCGAGGAGCACTTCCAGAAATATGGAAACAGAAGATGAAAAGGGAAACATACGGAAGTACTGGTGCATGGCATTGGAGTCCCTGGCCCAGGGCTCGAAATGGTCCTTGTAGAGAGCGAATTTCTCACTGAAGGGCTTGATGTGAGCCGGGTCCTCGTAGAACAGGATCTACAGATGACGCGTGGTTAGTCCATTGACAACTTTGTAATTCAAAACCCAACAGAACAAAAAAAAGCATGACAGGATTAAGAACTTACTGTTCCAACAGCAGCCTTCAGACCCTGCAGCTTGGGCAAGGTCTGGTTCTTCCACAAGTCCTCAGGGATGGTACCTGTCTTGACAAGACCGGCGAAGACCTCGATAACTACGTCCCACAGCTTCTCGTGCTCCTCATGCAGGAGGACGACCAGGCGGGTCGACTGGGTGTTGAACGAACTAGGGACATTTTCGATGGCAGCATTCACGAGCTCCTCGATCTTGGCATCTGGCACGGGGCTCTGGTTGGAGAGCTTATAGATGGTACGGCGGGCCTTGGCCAGCTCGATGAGGGTGTCGGTGTGAGCCATTATGGGGGGTGTAGCTGCGAAACGGCGAGTATGGGAGCAGGAGAAGGATCGCGAGGGGATTGTGACAGACAACAGAGGGGCAGGCCAGCTGGTCTGACTGAGCGCGGGGCACGCGCGAGTAGATATAGGAGAGGTGCAGCGGACGGAACCCGCGACAAAGAGTAGAGTAGAACGAGATCGAACCACCAGACTGGAGGCCATAGTATATGATTGGATGTAGAGATCTAGGATATTGTTATACAACGAGGCACTGTTAGTTTGGTGTGATAGAGACCTTCAATTGGTGGCAGACATTCAGCGGATAAATGGCACAAGTGTATATACCTAATCCACGAGACTTTAGCGGGATGGACGGACTGCGGAAGAACTCCTCGCTGGTTATAAATCGGGACGGAATTTGCGACGGCAAGCCTGCTTGTCGGGAGTTCTAATAGTAGCGGCTCTCTATCGGCTTCGATGGCCCGGAAGATCGGCGGGGCCTGCTTGCAATCAGAATTATCAGATTGTCTTTGGTGTCCGACTAATGCAGCTCGGGACAGAGTAGTTAAAGTAGGTTCCCATGACTAGGTAGTTACCTTACATGAGAAGAATCAGTACAGTTAATGACATGTACACCACAAGATATCTGGGGAAATCCGCACTAGACGTCTCAAAATACACCTCAACAACGGTATAGGTAGAATTGTGCCTTGGCTTATGAGGCGATTCATTCACATCTTCATCATTTGCTTATATCGTGCGAGGGTGCTATATTGGCCGAGGAACAAACCAAGCTTCTTCGCCTGGAGAGTATCCCTTGTGCGTCTGAAATTTGAATAGACCACCAACAAACATTGACTTGCTAGATATATAGTCAACTAGGACAAATCATACTGCCTATTGCCCAACACCTTCAACGGGAAGGTCCAGAGCGTATAACTTATAAATCTGGGTATAAGGTCCCTTTGAAGACTGGAGAGAATATCATATGCATAAACTTTATAAGTATAACGCCTGTCCACGCAATAAAATAGATTTAATACAGCCGCCTTTATTACCGAAATAAAGAGGGTCATATATACCAGAAATAATCTTCCTACCTAGCTAGAGAACTTGAGGAGCGCATACACTCGAAGAACCTGGACGGTAGGTTTATATAATGCATCCATTTCCAACTTAAAAGGTATTAAAAACTTCCAAGCAAGTACTGCCAGCTCCTATTTCCCCCAGAAGTAGGGGGTGATAATAAACATAATAATCCAGCTAGACGCAATTCCTTTCTCACGCCGAGTTCTTATTTTACGCTTATGCAAAAATTGAAAGTCACGGGCATTGAAGCGGTAAGATATATAGTTGAATTCAGAATTTCCAGCCCTTCGCGTAAGAACTGGAGGCTTTGAATATTCATTTAGAGATTGCTCCGCTATAACCGTAAAAGATTACCTAAAGTAAATAGACACTAGATAAGCTTTTCTACTGATAAATCAATCATGAAGAATGGCTTCTATTCTGTTGTAAGTTGTAGCGCAGATAGCAATAATAACAGGTCACAATGCGCTTGTTCTTTAAGTATGCACCGACATAGATATCAGCAGCAGGAGCAAACAATCGATAATTTCCACCAGATAAAAGATATATCATCCATACATATCGCTTCCAGCCAAATATTTGGTGATTTCTATGTCCTTGCTTGTTCCTATTACTATATCCGCGCTTGCCAATCGCAGACCCCTTCCCCCGGCACCGGATATTGACTATAGGCCTTTACCGTATCTGTGGTAAATCAAAGCACCTTTCCTAGTTCCCCGCTGAAAAAGGGTTGAACTAACTAAGGCGAAATAATATGACAATCGAAACTGAAAGTAAGGGTGAGCAGCCCTTGTTTCCAGAATGCCGCACTAGAAGCAACGGCGGTCATGGATACTTAAGACTCGTCTAGAGTTTCAAGCTAAGTAGGTAAAAGACACACCTTGGAAAAGCCCACGCGCGCAGACTCCGTATCAAGGATCAAACATCTCACTATTCTCTTCTTCGCGTACGATTAAGAATAAAATATCATAGTAACACCACGGGGAGCAAAAACAAAAAAGCAAGAATAAAAATGTCTCAATTCTCCAATCCCACTCATTCCATTCCTGAAATCTCTATTCGCGCTCCGTCATCAATCTCAACCTCAACCTCAAATGATAATACCAAAATCCCTTCTCATCCACCTCCTCCAACGACTTTCCTAACCTCCTCTCCCTGGAGCGTGACATACTCCACCCTCCCAATATGGAGATCCAAACGCAACGTCAAAATCACATACCAATCTCTCCCGCAAGGGTTTCTCGATGATCAGGTGACTTATCAGACCTGTCAAGGAGGTAGTGTGAAGACTGTTCATGGAGTTGATCGTCCTGTGTTTATGTCTGGTCAGCGACAAGATCTGGATAAGCATGGGAATGCAAATAGCGACTCTGATGCCGAGGCGGGGAGCTGGGCTTATCATTGGCGGGGGAAGGGGTGGTTGATGATTGCGTCTTCGAAATGGGAGGTTCTTGGGTATGGGTCTGTGCCTGGGGATGCTGATGGTGGTGGTGGTGGTATGGGCGATGAGGGGCAGTCGATCGATTGGGCTGTTACTTATTTCGCCAAGACGCTGTTCACGCCTGAAGGCATTGACATCTACTCGAGGCCGAGTGCAAAGCTTCCTGCGACGTTGGTCGAGCAGATCAAGAAGGGGCTGAAGGCAACAGGAGATGAATCATTTCAGCGGCTGGTGGGAGATTTGTTTCTGGTCACGCATGATGAGGGTTAAGATTCGTTTTAAATGATGCTTGGATTGGGAAGTTGGCGCAGGATAGAGCCCCAAGCCAATTCGACGAATTATATTTCTGGTATTATGGTACAGGCAAAAGAGAACACCTCCCCTCCCAATCCGATGAAGAACCAGACCACCAACTATTGCAAAGTCACACAGAACGCCCCGACCATCTACTATACAGCTACCCTGTATCCGATATAATGACCGCCCCTATGGCTTCAAACCGTTGTTAAATGGACATGCACATTAGTTATTACTTGAGAGCACCACGAACGCGGTCCAAGGCGCATTCGCTCTGTTCCTGGCCTCGTCTCTCCCCACGATACCAGCCCTCCCGGATGAGGCGATTCTCGATATCGAGCCAATACTGCGCTTTACCTCCCGCAGCTGTTTTGAGATCCAGATCCCCAAGGCGGGACTCGATCGGTTCATTTTCGCTAAAGGGCATCTGTGACTGTCAGCGGACTCGGTTCCACGAAAAGTATTTATGACAGCTGAAATTAAGACTTATGGAGTGCTTGAGCTCTTTGGAACGTGATTTCGGTTCCATACCTTGATGAACATGGTGCAGTCCCGCAAGGTCATCGAAAGCGACATGTCATTCGACTGTGCTGGCTGCCCGGAGAGGCCTACTTCTTTCATGACTCTCTGGTGTTCTCGTAGTTTCAGCAATGTACTATTCCGGTACAGGAAACGTGCCAACCGATATCTGTCTGCACAGCCCTTAATAAAGCGAGTTGCACGCAGCACATCCTCCGGATTCTCCGACACGAGATCGAGAGGACAGAATGACTGTTCTTCCTGACCCCCAGTCTTGCGAGCGTCGCTATTTTTCATCTCGCGTAGAGCGCAGGTCCGACAACGCCTGGCATTTGGTGGAGCAGAGGGAGACTGGAAGAGCCACTTGGGCTTGAGTTCCGCCAGAGTGGTTCTTGGATCATGACTACAAGTCATATCTGTAATCAGAAGGCCAAAAGGCTCTGTTGTGGATAGATAAACCCCGTGACGCTTTTTTGGGCGTTTTCTGAGTTTCTCATCTGCGCGGAGCTGCTCATTACATTTCTGAATGAGCCCTTTCGGAAGCCTAACCAGCGTCTGATCAATAAGTTCCTCTGGGCTGAAGAGAGGCCGAATGATCCTGTCGAAGTTGCGCGCGGTTTCTTGATAGGAAATGCCTGAGGATATGTGCTTACGCAATCGAAGCAGCTTTCCTTCTAACGGCTGACGATCGTCAACATCCTCTATCTCGGTAGGTGGAGGAGTCCCCGAACCATAATGAGCCTTTTCTGACCCTATCGATATCTCCACAGAGGGCGCAATGATCCGATATACAATATTGGCACCACCCTCTGCTAGATAGACCAGCTGAGCTCCCAAGGGAAGCTCTAGTGTGAAAGGCCCCGACATTCGCTGCATCGAGTTCTCTGTGGGAGTCCTCATTCTATCCCACACAAACCTAATCAGGTTCTATGTGGAGAGAAAAGGAAAAAAAGTATGTCGTGATGAAGTGGCTCGTCGGGTATCTGAATAAGTGGGACCGAACAAGTCGCAGCCAGAACTCAGATAAAGTTCCGAATATGCAATTATAAGATGCAAGCAATAAACAGGGCAGCAGCAAACAATGCAGAATAGAATTTCCCTCGTGACGAAACGCGGGGAAATAAACAAGACAATAGCCTCCCAAAATGCAAGAAAAAGTAGCAAGCCCAAATGCAGGCTTATACGAACAGGGAAAGGGGGAAGGACGTCTGTACAGAACAGTCCGTGGCACCACAGAATTGGGTATTCAAGAGAAGCTTCACCGGTCCACAATACAGATGCACTACTCTGAAGTAGCAACGGCTGAGGATGTCTGAGCGATAGGCTCTATAGGACCGTCACGGGAACCCAATGGCGTTGGCGGTAAGATCCAGGATCTAGCGATGCAGGCCGATGCAGGGTTTCGCTGTCTTTGCATCTGTAATACCTTCGATCTCTCCATGCCAACCAGGGGAGCCAGTTCCCTCGTTAGATCGTCGGACAAGGCAGACCAGTGGGCAGACTTGCACGGAGATGCTTCGTGTGCGATTGGAGAAATACACGGATGCCGAGAAGCAATGAGCTCGCCACAGTCCGACGGAACGATTGGGTTTCAGAAATGTGTTTTACAGGCAGATGGATCGGCCCGTAGCGTCAGTGAATAGTTTGTCCTGCAGCACGAGGCAGACCACAGTCTGTCGAAGTATATACGGGGGACACAGTGGTAGATATGCCAGTTTTGGCAGAATGTTGAAGTAGTGAACGTGGTTAGGACCCGGCGGATCTTAAAATAGGAACAATTCGGTTGCACGGGGGCCCCTAATTCGAAATTGTCTTGGAAGAACGAATGACGGCATCAACAGGCGCCAGTAATGAACGGCAATAAAGTTGGAGAAGCTCTGGTGGCCAGATGCCTGGGCGGTTAGACCAGACGCTGACTCGGTCGATCCCCCAAGTTAAGTAGAGCCAGTCTCTTTTTAGGCGGTCGGGCCCCTGGAAGGCTTCGAACAGCTGAACCTTGGACGCTGAAACTAGGTATAGTAATGGAGGTTCTTTGCAATACGCTCCGCCAGGCCCAACGCCTGGGCTGTCACGAGCTGAGCTTCAGCTCAATCTTTTCCCAGAAGGAAAAGAGCTCCAGCGAATCTGATGCAAGAACAGCACCTGGAAAGTATGACAGTCGAGGGTAGTCTAGTTGTAAATTGACCGAGGCTGGCTGGCTGGCTGGCTGGACCAGAATCTTGCAGACTCACGATCTTGCGTCCCTCGGAGATCGTGGCACTTTGTAGTCCGACTGCCTGGATAGCGGGTTTCTGGAAGACGCAAGCGCACGTCTGAGACCGGGATAATTCTGGGGGAGCCCTGGGGGAGATTCTTTTCTTTGGTCTTAGTTCGAGCCTTAAGACTTTAGCTGGCGTTGAGCGTGAAGCGAGCTGGTTCGTGCGCCTGATCGAGACCGGCGGTTGCTGCTTCTGCCCCGCCACTGCCGTCACTTAACTGTTGTCTATTATTATTATCATTATCGACTACAGAACGAACTTGAGTACTTACCAGAGACATTCTCATCATCCCATCTGATCTCAGCAAACTATCCTCCCCGTTCTACTCCGTACTGCCGTTCCAGTTTGCTCCATCCGTCCTGCGACTCCTCGAGGATCTCTCCCTCTGCAAAAGCGAAATTATCCCGTGGACCCTCGACACGCTATCAGCCTCATCTTGCCAGTCGTCGATCACCACGAGCCATACGGTCCGCAAGGCAAAACTAGTCTGACACAACAGGGTTCTTAGACTAATTAATCGATCCAAGTATCGTGCAGAGCGCTCACGCCATATCAACCATGGCATCCACCTCGACGTTAGATAACATTGCTTCTATCCCCACGCCGGCGCACTGCACGGCCGATTTCTGCCTGATCCCGGTAGGTGCTCGCTTTCATTCCGTATTTCGATCCTGAAGAATTTTAGTTGCATGTTTTCAGTACTTCTTATGATGTTCTTTCTCCTCCTGGCCAGAGAGGGACAACAGTCCATTCCTTCCTGATAAGCCTGTGGCTTATCTACGGAAGTGGTTCTGCTCAGTAGTTATAGGGAACCGCGAAGTATATATCATAATTAAGAAAGCTCACTTGTTGAATGACATACTAACCGGCTGAAATCAAGATGGGAACGGCATCCCCATCTGTCTCCGCCCAGGTGGCTGACGTGCAGCGCCTCGTGGAGCGATCCGGCCTGAAGTATGTGATGCACTCGGCTGGCACCACTTTGGGTACGTCCTCAAGTCTTATCCATCTATTCAGGCAGTTCCTCCTGTACAATTCGCGTTATACACTGACTGACCTTAACTTCCCATTGCTATAGAAGGCCCCTGGGATAAAGTTCATCAAGTCATCGGCCAGGCGCATACCATCTTGCATGAACAGGGCGTCCTTCGGATTCAGACGGATGTTCGCGTTGGAACAAGGTTAGTTGCATGAGGTATATTACTATCCCTGTTCACCCTCTGAAACTTTTACAGGACGGACAAGCACCAGTCGTTCGAAGACAAAGTCAACAAGATCAACCAGTTGTTAGGAAAGCAGTAAGGAATACAGATCTAGGGGTTGAAGTACGCTCCTCTCTGGCGTTTGATTGCTGGATTAATACGTAGCGGATTATACAATAGGATCTACTATTTCCAATTCGAAACCATGAATAATATGCTATCTACCAGATGAATCTATCTACATCATCAACAGAAGTGGACGAGCAGTGAACTCAAGAGGATCCTTCCTGTTTCCAACCTCGTGATCTCAAGCAGCATAATAACACAACCAGTAACGCCTCGCTATGCCGAATCACGACAGATTATATGGTTGCCGTGCAATTATCATCCAATGAAAAGCAATATAGAAATACCCAAGCTTGACGTATAACCTAGAAACCGCAAAGAACGAGACCTTATTTTGAACGGTGCTGTGAAATGTATACCCAGGAATAAATCAGAGCGAGATACCACCATTGAGCAGACCGCCCCAGTTACCACCAACCCAGACCCAGTTTCCGATCGATGGTTTTGCGCCCATCTTGACCTCATCGACTAGATCAACCAAACCCGAGAAGACGCCAGAGCTAGAAGAGCTGGAGCTAGACGAGTCAGAGCTCGGAACGGGAACACGTCCCACAGCACTGGTAACATTGTTCAGCTTATCAACGGTGGAAATGGCCGGGCCCTTGTTAAAGAAATCGACCAGGATGAAAGTTGGCTGGCGTCCCGAGTAGGTTTGTTTACAGGTCGTAGCGGCCGTCCCGAGATTCCCTGTACCCCCAGACGGAGCATTTGTGGTGTCGATGGCGTCGACATCGGGAATTTCAATTCCCAGCAATTCCTCCTGATCTAGGAAGTGGTTCATAAATGGGAGTAGTCTCGAAGAAAAGGCCGACGCAGTATTTCCTTCGACAGATGAGGGGCGAGATGGAAGGCAGGAGAAGTTCGCTGCAGCGGTGACGTCGTAGGGGTTCTCGAAGATGAACGTGAATTCGTCCATCAGGTAGGGCGCAACGGTGTTCGACGACGGGTCCAAGGATGCAATGAAGGTCATCATTCGAGTTCCGTTGTTGATCAATTCCTGCAGCGTAGGCCAGGTGGTGGGGGCTGAAGACTGCGAGGGCGGCGTGTAAGCATATTTGACGATGCTGGCAGCTTCAAATTCGCTGTTGAGGTCAGAGGCAGAAGCGTCGTCCGAGTTGACCAGAAGTACAGTGATCACTGCGTACCGCAATGGGTAAGTATCAGTAACCATTATTTTTTTCCAATGACCGTTGATTCCCGATTCCACAACAAACACGCACCTTCATTAGGATTATCATCTAGCCATGTCTTGATCGATGATAACCATGCACTCAATGTCCCCGCGTCCAGTAGATCGCAGCTCGAGTGGCAGAGATGCCACTCATTGTTTTGTTTGTGCACCTGTGCCGTCACCAACCGTACACCCGCATCCAGCTGAACCGTCGTATTGAAGAATCTGTGCGACAGCCAAGTCAGTAAAACAAATTAAATCATCTTAAAGACAAACCCCAGAGGCAGGTTATCAAGATCGCATTCCCACATAATGATAAGACTTACTGATTCCCCGACGTAGAGTAGTCCGTCGACGCATCTCTCACGAACGGACTGTCATGTGCTCCTAGATGTGTGATTTCTCCATAAGATTTGGAGCAGAGATCGGGCGAGTTATTGCATGCCGTCGTTCGTGGCGCGAGAGCCTCTGCAGAGACGAGAGGAGCGAGGAGCGCTAGGAGACCTAGTCCTAGCATTCTGAATTGTGAATTGTGAAATTTCTCAACTGCTCTGCAGTAGTTCGAGAAGAAAAACCCAGAACAGAACCGGGTCTGTAAAATAATATATACAGAACACAAGTCTCCTGAACTGTGTCCAATTGGGGACTTTTAGCTGGCTGGCGACGGGTAGATAGGGAAACGCGCAACAGGGGCGATAATTAATCGATCTATCGCGGTGTTGGAATCGCACGATGGGAAAAGCAGGACATCAAAGGGGGAGGACGAGAAGGGAAGATCAAAAGAGCACCTCAAACAAGAAAAAGGTCCTTGGTTCAACATCTCTCAGTCTGACACGCGCTCTGTGCCACAATAGAGTACGACAGTCACCCTACACTAATTAGCCCTGCGCCTCCCGCGGTCACTGAGGGCAACCACAGATCTCCCGCCAATTACGCCGTCCAGGACGATCTAATTACTCTCCCGTATTCTCCTCTTCTCTCTTCACCTCTCCTCTGGCAGGGTGTACGAATACAATAAATTAGTCTAGTCTATACCTATAGATACTTGAAAATGCTAAGCTGTCCCTCTAACAGTTTACTTCGATTCTGTCAGTTATTCTATTAATTGACGCGAGTCCCTTCTGTGACAGTTGGTGGATTTGTCTGACTCTTGCTATTCTTAGTAACAGCCGCGTCGGCAAAAACACAAGCCAACCCAATCCTGACCCGCTCACTTTAAAGGCAATAACTAAACCCCCCGAATGGAGACTGTAATATACATGCTGCCTTGTTCTTGGATCCATGAAGAAAACATATGGTATTTACTCTTACTGCGGTATTTGTCCATGTGATTAATCAAACCCACCAAAAGAGGACAACAAGGTGGTGGAGAAGGGCCGTGCCGATCAATCACGATTTGCTTCCCCGGCTGTCGTAACTGAACTCTCCGCTGTAACTTACCAGGTCGCAACGGCAACGATGATCAATAATGATCCCCTCAATCTTCCATGCGGGCTGGTCAACTCTACCTTGATCATTTAGTTATGTAGTTTCCTCAGTACATTCGAATGGCGTCAGCTGCTTTACATTATTCTTGAAGATTGTATGCCCTTGGTAACAATTCTATTAGGTCCAAGCGCAGTTATAGTAAATGGTGAAGACGCCAGATTTCCTGCTGCTATCCTGGCCATTTAAAGAGGAAGTATACTCCGACATCAGTATCAATTATAATATGAAGCATTTGTCTCTATGCCAAGATAGGGTATATATAGTCTGACACCACATGATAATATACAGAAACGAAACCGAGCGCCAGCCAAGTCTAGGAAGAGAATAGGAACCATATCTGTAATATACAAGAGCACTTGTTGGATGTGTTCGCTTCAAATGTGAGGCTGTGTTCGGTAGAGCCTATTGTTCCAAACCAGGCGATGGCTCCGCCGCAGCGACATCATTGAGCTTCGCGGGTTCAGCAGCCCTTGGAGATCGCGACGCTCCTGTCCGAGGAACAAGGAAGGCCCCCAGACCTTGAGCATGTCCCCAATGACCCTCGTTACATCGTAAGGGTTTTCCCGTCGCAGCAGTCGGTTCATCCGTCGGTTGGAATAACGTGGTGGACCAAAAAGCACGGCTAGACGATGTCGACAGGCTCGACGAATCCATCCCGTTTCCAGTCGAACCCCTTCTCGCTCGAGATCACGAAGAAGTACCAGCCCACGGACCCAGGGTACGAGATTCAGGCCTTCCACTCTCAATGGATTATATACTTTCGAATCAACATTGCTTGAAGGTCGTAGCTTGAAGCCCCATGCCACAATAGCCATTTGCATCCTTGGGTTAAAGACGGCTCGAAGCACATCGCCTGGAAATGCTGGCTCCGTTATGGTGTTAGTGCCCATGACTGTGTTCCTTGCGGACGAGGCGACGAGATGCGCGACAATTGCCTTCCTCTTAGACGAATACCGATGGGCGAGCCAAAGAGCGAGCTCACAGAGGTCACTCCAACGATTCTTCATTCCTAGGCGCTTCAAAGACTCAATCCAGATGTCAGAATCCACAGGCACACCTGTTTCTGCGGCTCTCCGCAGTACTCGAGTCACAAAGCCAATCTCGTCGACCGGATGGAGATGTCGTCTCGGCGAGGGACCCATTCCTTTTCTCCGGGGACTGAGCACTTCTTGGATCATGAAGTCGATGCTCTCCTTCGAAAGCATCCTTTTGCGGATGAACATTTCGTCCACAATACGGCTGGCTGAGTTCCATTCTCCAGCGTTTATGTGTTTCCGAAAATGGATGTTGAACAAGTCCGGGTCCTCTTGGACTAACTCGACCAAGATGGCAAGCGTCATGTTGTATTGGCGCCAATCTCGAGCCATGTAATATGATACCAGAAGCGCCTCTTGCGTGGCTGCATCCTCGAGTGTGTCTGGATGTTGGTCGCTGTGGAGTACATCGTACAGCACAATGTCCCTGTTCTCAGACGCTAGTTTCCGAACAACCCTCGAAAACACTGAGTCTCCAATGGAGATGCCGGCCTTCTGTAGACGTTTGATCTTCTCCAGAATATCCTGCGAACCATGAGCTCTCAGCGCCATCTCCCGCAGAGACTGCGGCCCGATAGCAGAGACCCCGAACATCTGGAGGCCCCCAACGATAACATCAGACGTAAAAGCTTTTGTAGCAAAAAGCCGTGCTCCGAACTCATCCTTAATTGGTCGTTCCTGGGGCCATGAGACTACAGCCTCATCCTTCTCCGGCTGTTTCTGCGGCAGTGGCTGGTCTTGCACCTCCAGTTCTGGGAGGAACCGAGCTTGGCAATACTCTTGGAACTTCAGACGCATTGTAGATTGATGTAGCTGCTTGATATTATCGAGCAAAGGTTGCACTTCGTCAAAGCTGTGGGGATGGTCGCCGCGTTCAACTAGAAAGTCGTGCATCACCAAAGCTTCGAAGACCCGTCCACGCTTCATAAGAGCGGGAACGACTAAGCCGTATACTCTCTGCCCCTCGACAGAGCGGCATATACCCTGGAGAGCCCGGAGCCCGGTAGATAAATGGTATGATTTGCCGTTTCTGAGACCGGAAGAAGGCCAAGTGATACGGCGTGAATTGCACTGTAAAGCCCGCTCCAATATCCGCGTCAAATCATCGACGTGAAATAATTGTCTTTTCTGTAGTCTTTTATGCCACTGAACAGCCTGTTTTGGCCGGTCCCGATCCAGAAAGCCGCCCACAATGGCTTCATAGAACCTGCTCCATTGCTTGCCGCTGGTTTTCTGTAGCTGGAATGCGTAATCCACCAGATCATGCAGAAATTTATCTCGGACCAATGCAGCATCAACAAAACTCTGCCAGAAAAAGTCCGCCTGCTCTCCTTCCACAGGGAGTGATATATCAGTATGCCTCGCTGTTAGACCTTGCCAGATGTTTATCGTGCCGGCTTCCCCATAATGACGCTGGCGATACCGCAGCAGCTCCTCCCAGAGAACAAAATCATTTCGAAAATGTGACTTATCGACCAATCTGCTCCCAATATCGTCCAAGTGGCCTATGTCTGATTCGTATTCCAGGTTTTCTGGCACCAGAGTCCAGTCTGCAGCAGACCTCCGAGCTGCCACCGGATCCGACTCATGCACCGCTTTCGATTCGACGAAATGTCTCGCATTTTGGGAAGAACCGAGATCGTGTATCCGAAGCTTCGATTGGAATTTCGATTCAATTCGCGCTTGATTGGGTGAAGGTTCGCTATCGGCATCCAACGCGGGAAAGGGTTCGTGAGCAGCCACAGCGCGACTTGCTCGACGTGTCTGGCATCGTATGCACCGCTCTCTCGAGCCCAATTGTTCTATACCGATGGATGTGCTGATAAGGATATCTAGAACCGAGACAGCTGATGGCCTCTTCAAGAGCCTCAGAAGAGCTGGGCGCATCAGGTGTAGAAAAGAAAAGAAATAAGAGCGCGAATGGAAACTCAATCATCCTCATTTGCTTGATATACCATGGAATGTCATAGCGCCTTCTAGCCGACCACCAGGAAATTATCCACAGTGCGATCCTGCCGACGTTTTGATAGCAATAACCGCTCCGAAGAATACCTGTTCGCACTCACCTTTTCCATAACAGCCCAAACTCGATGCAGTTGTGATTAGCCGGTGTCACATCACGTGATGTGAGTGACTAATCCGGGTGAGCTGACGGGCGGACCGAAAGATTCCCGGGCAGAAGGTCGGACGTCGAGAACGACAGAGCACGATCACCAGCGTCTTCTTTCTTCCCATTGACTTGCACCACCGCCTCGAGTACCTATTCTCTCAGCCAGAACCGCCAAGATGGTTTCTCGCACTGTCCCTAGACTCGCTGGGTATGTGGATTCCGTCTACTTTTCGATGAGGGCCGCCTCGCACGATCCGTGCTAAGCATGACCTCAACCTCCCACTTTGACGTCTACACGTCAATTGAGCGAAACAAGCACCTTCAATACTCCAGACATGCATCAGCTGCTAATGCGGATCCTTTAACCTTCTAGATTCGTGTTCCGCGAGAACCGCGTCCCTTTCTACCAGCGCCTCTTCCAGCGTCACGACGGCAAGCGCCAGTGGTACAAGGTCAGTTTCGAGAAGGAAAATTAGAATCTACAGAATGCGGTCTGACACCCATTCTACAATTGATAGACCAACCGCAGTGGCTACATCCTTTACCCCTACTGGATCTCTACCTACGGTCTTGGTCTCGGTGAGTTCTCCTAAGCGTCGCTACTAACGCACTATGGCTGATTACTCTCTCCTGCAGCTACCACCTGGGCTATGTGCCGGATGGTCTTTGTAAGTACCATTGTCTATGATGTGTGATGCTAGTGGTTTCCGTGATGCCTACGGAAGCCGTTAGCAGCGACTTGAGAATCAACTGCTAACCGGTTCAATAGGGCCACAAGACTTTCTTCGGTTCGGACTAAGCGCGTTATTTGAAGGCAACTCTCATCCATCTGTCTATTAGGCGGCGGTGTACTTCTAATGCCGGAAGGATAGATTGTGAAGACTTGGTTCGCGATTGTATATAAGACAAGCAGGGGATCAATGAAGAATCTATCCGTTTACTGAGTTATTTTTGATCCACTATATTCGTGCCATCCGCGTATCTATGGAATTTGGAACCATATTGTTCTTGACCGGGCTACAGGATCTCTACTTCCGACAAATAATTTCTCCATGTGTCACCGTGAACCATCCATCCTTTGACCTCACCCACTCCTTCCAGCTTTCCGAGATCCGTTCTAGGTCGTCCTTTTCACAAACACCGCCATTCACCGCATTCTCTACGTACCCTGGCGAGATGACTCGCTCAGAGAACGCTCCACCCCAGTATTGTCTGTCTTGAGGTGAACTAAAACACCATGCACCCGCCGTGCAAGTTATATCATCTCTCGCGAATCCAGCTTCCTGTGCCCAGACATGAATATAAGACCCCGGATTTGGGTTCCCACCCTTTTTCTTCGCGACTTTCATATAAACGTCAAAGAAATCATCCAATCCCTTAAGTCGAGGGTACCACGTCATGTCTGCAGACTCGCGCGCTGCTACGATTCCACCTTTCTTAGTGACCCTCCGCATCTCGCTAAGCGCTTTGACAGGATCAGGAACATGCTGCAAGACTTGATGCGCATGCACAACATCAAAAGTCTCATCTTTGTAATTTTCAAGGTTTAGGACATCTCCCTCTGTGAAGCTGACGTTTTTGACGCCCGCTTGCTCTGCAAACTTGCGAGCTTCGCCAAGTGGTGCGTCCGTAGTCTCAATACCGGTAACGTGTCCGTCCGGGACATGACGGGCAAGATCAGTTGTAAGAGTACCTGGCCCGCAGCCTACGTCCAATATGGCCATGTTAGGCCGCAGGTAAGGAAGCAGGTAAGCGGCGGAGTTCTTCACAGTTCGCCACTGATGGGTGCGAAGCACAGCTTCGCTGTGGGTGAAGGCGTAGACATTGGATGCAGGTTGCTGGGACATGGTGATAAAGAGATATTTCTGTCCGGGGTATAGAAGCCAATTGTATGGTTATGGGTATGTTCCCTATCGTCTCGTTAGTTAGTGTCGTGCGTTATAGAAAGTAAGATCCGAGTCTCGGAGTCGGATGAAAACTCACTTTGGAGATTGATCAACGCAGTTATTGGAAATTGTCTGCAGAATAGGATAACATGATATTGGAGGTAGTAGATATATCGTTGGCCACTTTGCTCTTCTTATAAACATAATCTAAACACCGCCCCGCTTGCTTGTAGGAACTCCGGAGCGGGTGACGACACGGCACCGGAGTTCCGAACATCTCTACTCTAAAAGGCCCGATGAACAGCTAAACACTTCAAAATAGAGCAACATAACTCAAACATAAGATAATCTAAGCTGTATTTAAATCCGTTATATTATATATCAATGCTAAATGATGCCATGATATTCATATAAGCTCAAGCGTATTATTTTTACCGCTATGCAAGATAACCCCGCATAAAACTCTCATAAGCCGTAGACAATTAGCCATCAAGATCACAGATAATTCAATCATAGGTATTTATGCCAATGACAAGCTCAACCTAGTCTATATCACTCAGGAGCTTACTTGCCATAGATTCACGTCCGTTCCATCAATTCTTAGCGAAGTTCTCTTCCTCTAACTAGTTAGGTCTGATCGGATGAGCTTAGTCAGCTTTCTCTATCCTTTGACGACACCAACTATTTCCGGAATAATGCCGGCTCTTGAGGGACAGTAATGAAAGAAGGCCCGAAGCATTGACCTTATAGATATGGTGATCTGACAAGCAGCGTTTGATTCATGGTTTCGGCCTCTATGCATTCCTCGTTGTAGAATGCCTCCCGAGAGAACCCCCAAGCGAGTACGTCAAGCATGTGAACCATGTCGGTGAGTAACTACAACCTGAACTTTTAAGCACCAGCAGATACTGCCTGGTATCCGATCCTTAAGTAAGGTACTTATATCGCATCGTTGTACTGACATATAACATAGGCGTAAGAAGAATAAGTGCCCAGGAGAACAGCCAGTATGTTCGCACTGTGCGCGTTTACGACAGGAGTGCGTCTATGCTGGACAATCACGAGATTCAGTTGGCAACCGGAATAGTTCGGCGGAGAGGACCCCAGTAAGAGCCATAGCAGCTCCATATTCTTCTCGGAAATGGGTGCGTACTCTTTCTGTTGGGGTTGCCCCTTCTGAATCGTTCATGCAATTGATTGTATTATCTGGAAAGGAGGAACGCTTTGCCGACTTGGAAGCAAAGGTTACGCGAGTCCTTGAGTCATTAGGGTGAGCTTCTATCCTAGCTAATTGAGAAATAATCTCCCTAATGGAAAACTGCAGTCATCACAATGGGGCTGATAACCGCTCCGCTTCTAGACATCCAGGGAGAGAGGTGTCTCAGACACCAACAGAACCTACCATCAACATACCAGCAGTCGGTCTACCTCTTTCTCAAGAAAAGCTAGAATCACTGGGGGAATTATATCTTTTATACTGTGACTGTCAGCCCCTCCCGCTGTTCCACAGAGCCAGCTTTATGAGAACCCTTGGCAGCAGGGATCCTGAAGTCATCTATGCTATACTTGCTCTCACAATCCGATTTTCAGACGAAACTTTTTCAGCGGATAGGGATTTCTCTACTCTCGCTAACAAATATGCCGAAATGGCACGCACGCTTGTCATGGAGAGAGTATCAGAAGGCCCAGTTGAACTTTCAACACTACAGTGCCTGTGTCTCTTGAGTCTTGTGGATTTCACCAGTAAGATATCGTTCTCGTGATATTGGTCTAGTTTTAACGATAAATGATAGATGGAAATACACATCGGTCCAGCATACATGGCAGCCTTGCGATGAACTTAGCGCAATGTGCCAATCTCGGTTCTGAGAGGCATATGTTTGTCACTGATGTGGCTCGGGAAGAACGCCGCCGCTGCTTTTGGAGTATCTGCCTGCTGAAGCGTCTTCATGGCGAAGGATTCAGCATCCTCGATCTAAGCGAAAACTCACCTCCTTTCCCGGAAAGCACAGGCAAACCTCCAGCAGCTCATCTTGGCGAAAGGGGTGTTGTTCAGGTCAATCAAGCCAACAACAGTATGAAAGACGAAGGGATCGTCGGCTATGTGATCATTCTCAGTGAGGTATTCTCGAAAACAGCGAGATATGTAAGGCATCGTGGCAGACCGAGCCATATACCTCCTTGGTCTCCGCAGTCCGAATATTCTAAAATTATCGCTCTTCAAATGGAAGTGGAGACTCGAATGCCCTCTACACATCGTTTTAAGACCGCCAATCTCGCAGACAGATCTCTCGATGAACTCCAATCGAACAGAGATTACTGGGGTCCGTGGTTTCTGAACCAGTTTATGTATCACACTATCTTATGCCTGCTCAATCATCCGCTTCTGTTGTCATTAAGCCTCCGTAACTACCGGAGCTCCATACCGGAAATCTTCCTGCAGCATACATCTGACCTGATATACTCTCATACCAACTGGATTATTCATTTCATCAATTTCTTTGTCGAAAAGTCGTTCAGAGTCTCCGATCCTTTTCTCGGTTACAGTGCTGCGGTTGTGGCCACCATTGAGCTACAGTTAAGTTTCACGGAAGACCAGGAAGTTAGAAAAGGGAAGCAGGATCGATTTTGGAAGTGTGTCTATTTTGTCAGGGGATTTGGGGAGCAGTGGCCGCATATGGCACAGTTGGTATTCATAGACCTCCTGTCTATTCCTATATTACATGCTGATCAATGTGCTGGGTAACAGGCAGAGAGATTGGAGAAGTTAGAAGACGCCATATCGACTTCATATCAGTCAGACACCGCTGGAAACAAAGGCTTGTTGATTGACCTTTCGAGAATCTGGGAGATCCTTGAATATCCACCTAGCACTTCGCCAGAATCTGCTAAACGCCTTTTCGGAGAGAGTCTCTATTGCGATCCCCATATTTCCAGAGGCGAGGTATCAAATGCGTCACCATTGCCTGAACCTACCCGCCTGAGCTCACCACGAATGACCACACACGCAATGCCGCAGGGTCACAACTACATTTCGAGTCCGCCTATAGTTACTAACTATCAGGGAGGGCTCCCAAGCTCGCAAAATCTTCTACCACCCGTCCACGACGAGTTCTCCATACTGGCTGAGAACTTCTTTTCACAGGGACAGGATTTCCTTCGTGGCGTTGACGATTGGCCGAACATAGGTAATTTTTAAATTATCTGTATTTGTGGGTTTGCAACTATTTCTACTAGCTTGATCATGCCCGAAAAAATGAACATGCTTGGAAAGGTCATAGCAGGCGCAGGTCTAGTCGCCACTGAGGTGAACACCTTAGTTGGCCTCAAGTGCCTGTTTGAAGACCTGGCAAAACGACCACACTTCGGTAAAGCTGTTGTACAGGGGGGCAGGAGCAACTCGGATAACATCAGGTTCACGCTTGTCACAGATGATGCCGGCATCCTGCAGAGCTTGGGAAACCTTTGGAAGAAGCCCTGGCTTCAGGAGGAGACTCAGTTGAGCTCCACGTGCCATCGGGTCTGCAGGTGTAATGATACGGAATTGACGTGTCTCATCTGTTGTGCCGTCCAACAAGAGGTGCTCGAGGTACGCAGTTATGAGAACAGACTTCTTCCGGATCTCCACCATGGATGTCTCACTGAAGACAGAGAGTGCAGCGCAAAGAGATGCCAAGTCTATGGCAGAGGGGTTCGAAATTTGGAAGCCTCCTGCGCCAGGAATGGGGCGAAATTCTGTTTTGCGATCAAAGAATAAGTTTCCCTGAGTCATGCCCTTCATGGAACATATATACTAGCATATTTGGAAGACTTACTGTTGTCCATCTTGAACCTTACTGCCCTGTCACCACCATACCATCCGCTCAGACGGGGTCGATAGCGTGGGGAGTCTTCTCCCTGGCTGTAATCAACGACGCCATGTCTTTCATGGACGAAAAGACCACCCATGGACCCAGGGCCTGCATTTCCGTACTTGTAAGTACACCAGGCCGCAAAATCCACGTTCCAGTCGTGGAGTTTAAGTTCGACATTGGCATAAGCGTGCGCTAAATCCCAGCCAACGATGATGTTGCGAGCACGCGCATACTCAGTGATTGTCGGTATATCAAAGAGCTGTCCAGTATAGTACTGAACGCCGGGTAGAAGGAGGACGGCAGTTTCCTCAGCATGTTCATCAATGGCAGCTAGAATCTTTGATGTCGAGATAGCGAATTCGCCATCATCCGGTCCAAGGAAGACCATGGATTTCTTCGGGTCAAGACCATGCCAGGTGATTTGCGATTCGATGGCATACTATCTATGCGTTAGGATCAAGGGCTGGTAATTTACCGGTATAAGGAGTCTTCAGGGAATGCTCACATGGTCGCTGGGGAATGCCTTCCAGTCCAGCAGGATTTTATGCTTGGTCTCGGAGGGCTTGTAGAAACTTGCCAGCAGCAAGTGGAGGTTCATAGTCAACGTGCCCATAGCCATGACCTCTTTATGGGAAGCTCCGACTATCTTGCACATCTGTGCTGAGGCTTCCTCCGCTAGCAATTGCCATTGCTTAAGGGGTGAATCTTCCAGATCGGTGAAGTGGCCCAGCACCCCGATGGACGACCAAGTGTCGAGCTGGGCTTCCAGATACTTTGATGTGGCTTTAGGCTGAAGACCCAGCGAGTTACCACATAAGTATATGGAAGATTCAGGTGAGAGACCTAGAAAAAACATCATCAGTGAAGGTAGGGTTTATGCAGCAGGAAATGGAGGCATACCAGGCTTTGCTAGCTTCTTGGATCTTATGTTGGCTACCGAAGGAATAATGAACTTCTCTCGAAAGCGGCTTAGAGCATCTTCGGCATCAAGTAGCTTTGCATATCCAGCTGTCCCAGCATGACTGGGAAAGACTGGTTTCGTCACTTTTGACGCCGGGTTGAGATATGTTGAGTTCGTCATATTGCTAGCAATGAGGATGAATGGAGAATAGATTTGTGCGTCCCTCTGGCGTTTCTATAGATCACAGATGGTTAAATTGCTCTAACGGCGATCAAACAGATTCTTCGTGATTATGTATGTCCCGGAAATACCTTTGCAGTGTAACACCTTCGCTTAGAAGTCCTCGTTGTCGTCTTACACCATCCGCTTCCGCTTCCGTATCCGCCTTGGGAGATAAGCAGCTACCCGTCACTTTCTCAAATCATTCATCCGTGTGCTGCCATATGTTCACAGTTACCCCTGGTGGTATCATCCGCTAGAGATAACAGACTAGCATGATGATCCTGTGGTTCATGCACCAGATGCTTGTGACAGGTCGGACAAGCATTTGGTCTTTAACCCTCGAGTCCCTCGCCCCATTCCAAGTACTCATCTTTCTTCCTCGTCAATTTTTCTTTTTGGCAAACTCAAGCTTGATCAAAATTTTATCAAATAGAAGAACGAAAGCTCTTTTTGTTATTCACGTATTTATCTAGGCTGGTCCACAATGCTGGCAACACCAGGTGCGATTCTAGAGGACTATGCAGTTTCACTTCGAAATGGCTTTCTTCCGGATACAACACCTCTAGCTCATCTGCCCGAGCCATACTACAATCCCTGGGAAAGCATTGCAGCTGATCTCCCGGATCTTATCAGAACCGGAAGAATCAGAGAAGAAGTTGAAGGCTTGCAAATCCTTTCGACCGATAAGTTGCATAACGATGCGGAATGGCGGAGAGCCTATGTTGTCCTAGCTTTTCTCACACACGCTTATATATGGGGTGGCCAGAAGCCTAAGGATGTTCGCGCCCTCTGATGTCCTTTTCCTGCGTTGAATGGATAGAAAGCTCACAGAGTATATACAGGTCCTTCCCCCTGTGATATCTCGTCCGTTTCTGGAAGTCTCGGAACATCTAGAGCTGCCTCCTTGTGCAACTTATGCCGCCCTTAACCTCTGGAATTATGCTGCTCGCAGTCCAGATGGTGACCTTACTGATCCTGATAATCTGATGGTCACAAATTCATTCACCAACACGATTGATGAAGAATGGTTCTTGATGGTATCAGTTGCTATTGAGGCTCGTGGTGCAAAGGCTATTCCCATGATGCTCAATGCAATTGATGCTGTGAACATGAACGATTCTGTGCGTGTCACGGATCTTCTAAACGATCTTACCCAAGCCTTGGGAGAGCTCGCTGTCATTTTAGAAAGAATGTATGAGAAGTGCTCCCCGCCCGTATTCTACCATGAAATTCGGCCATTCCTGGCAGGAAGTAAGAACATGGCTGCAGCGGGACTCCCAGACGGTGTCTTTTATGATAGAGGCGACGGGAATGGCGAATGGCGCCAATACAGTGGCGGAAGCAATGCTCAATCCTCTCTTATACAGCTTTTCGACATTGTGCTTGGAGTCGAGCACCGGTCCACTGGCGAGAGAAGCTCTAATGCTGGACCCCAAACTAAAGACAGGCTCGGATTTATAGAGGTATGTTACTATCCGAACATTGAAACCTCATACAGAGACTTACTGGTATCCGGTAGGAAATGCGAAACTACATGCCCGGTCCGCATCGACGCTTCCTCGCCTTGCTGTCCAGGGTTTCAAACATTCGGCCATACGCTATGGCCCACGCCTCATACTCTGATGTCAGACGTGCATATAATGAAGCCGTGCTTATGCTTGGCGTGTTTCGAGACAAGCATATCCAGATCGTCTCACGATACATCATCATGCAGTCCAGATTGAAGGAGAACCACGCAGAAGCCAGACGTGTCAACCTTGCAACTGCATCTTCTGAAATGTCAAGCAGGAAGAATGAGCACTCTCATAACTTGCATGGGACCGGTGGCACATCCCTAATCCCCTTCTTAAAGCAGACTAGGGATGAGACTAGAGGTACAGCAAGGTACACTGATTGAAAGCGACAAGCGCTCTATTGCTATTCTGTCATGGTGTTCTATTAGGTCATATATGGCAAGCGATGACTATTTCTTGGTTACGGATCTTAACGTTCTCCCCTTTCTTTCGGCTCTTGTTTGGTTTAGCTTTAAGTATATTGTTTTCTTTGGTTTTCTTTCCATATTCTACAGTTGATGACGAGGTAATGATGAGATCTTGTTCGCTCGTAAGAGTATTAAAGTGAGAATCAACGAAACATCTCTTAACTAGCAGGCACCTTCTCTCAGTTTGAACAAAATCTCCATACCATTTCCACGTAGTTTTCTAGCTCCAGAACAACCGAATATCACAGAGTCATGAGATCCCAATAACTTGTATTCATCCCGAAGACTCACAAGGATCCCGACCAGTGTTCAACCATTCAGTTAAGTAATAGTTACTACTAGTTAAGTTATCTAGGTAGTACTACCAAGTATCGGTCACAAGCTACTCGGTGCTTCGAGGTAACCCGGATACGGATACGGATACGGAAACGGAAACGGAAACGGATGCGGAGGCTGATATGTTAACTCCGCACCGAAGTACAGAGTTACTGATGCACCATCCGCTAAGTTCTCCGTATACTACGGAGTACGGAGTACAGTGGGATGCATCCCACTGTAGGTAACGGCTTGTGGGTGTCGTCAGACCGTGCATACCACGGTAGGTCGTACCGCGTAGTAATTATTCCGTAACTCTCGAGTGATTCATACTGTTCTTGGACTTCGTGCTGACGGGACAGGGATACAAGTGCGATGTACCATCGTTAGAGTGAGGCAGTTAAAGTGTAACTTATGTGCATTGTTGTCCATGGAGGACAAGAATACGTATGACCAATTGTCCATCTATTTCTGTGATGGGGTCCAATAACCTATTATATCCGTGAAGACATTCCCGGCCCGAGAATTAAGTGCGTTTCAAGATTAATACGATAGTCAAGTCTATTTCAGAGATTATCTACAAATAGTCTATAGTATGCATGAGAAAAATACTATACAGTGTGTACTAAATGAGAAAGATGCGAACTTGATTCTCCCTCCAGAGTAGGATTAGGATGATATCCTGAGTCTGTAAACGCCCCCTAAGAGCAAAAGTCCGTCCCGACATATGTTTCTGAAAAGTCATATATCGGACCAGTAATCAAGCAGTCGGTATTTCGTAGTGTCGATGCTCGTCGGTTGCGTTATCTTCATGACGACTATAGCATATCTGCGGCACCTGAGTATCTTTACCCTAGCACCAGACTATTCATCAATCATGTTTCGAATATCGACATGCTCGTCATGCTCTGAATAGTCATATGCCGATTTAGAATATAGTTGAGTGACTTCGAACGGCGAGACGTATGCGTTTGGCTCATTTCGACGGATAGTAGTCGACTATACCGGGCCGACAGTTCATTCTCTTCTTTCGACACTCAGCTAAATCTGGTGGGGACTTGAATGTGACAATACCTTATGCTGTCGATCTTCGCCGCCTTGTTTCCAATATACGGTGATATATAGACGGCAAGCAAGCCAATATCCGCGCAACCACATTTTCCAACCTCCCACCTCACTCGTAGGGGAAGTTGTCGGTCCTCGGCTGGCCCGCATATCTCCCTTGAGGAAAGGTATATTCAGCAGAAAGATGGCTCTTTGCGGGCATCAATGGGGCCCACTCCGCCCATTTTGCACGGATGGCTTGCAGACTGAAGAGTTTCTTTAGCTTATCCTTGAATGACGACATGGCTTGGCTGCGGGGCTGTGTCGAAACGAAACAGTGGAATATAGTTATGGGAGATTATTTCTGTGGTTTGGTTTTGTTCCCCCAAAACAAACACATTATTCTATGGAAAATTTCTGGAAGAGATGCCCCCCTTAAATATCGACCTGACGTAACTTCAACGGCGCGGAAATCGGACCAATAGGAGCGAGCATTGGCCTGATAGCCTAGTGGGGCGCGTGATGTTACCTATTCGGGTAATCCGCAGATCTCTGGATTATATAATCCATGTACAGATTAAGTTAGCGTATAAGGTTCATACAGACTCCGGCCCCGAAACTGGGCCGAAAGCCGTTCATTTACTAGATTGGAGAGACAACATAAGAGTGTTTTAGTATGAGACTAGTATTTACTATCTGCAACTACGACCTGATGCTAGAATGATTATCAGGCTTCTTTTATGCTAGAACAATTATTCGTCAGGGGAGTAAATGACGACCCCGTACCTTTTGTTTCTCCAACTTCTAGAACTTCTCGCTTCTACAGTACATCACTCACTATGCAGCCAATCATGTGCATAAACCAGTTGTAGAAACTACTTTCCGTGTACGATTTAGGAGTTTCTAGGCTCATCTGTTTTTTGATCTCGATTTTGGCATGCTACCCTCCTCTACTCCCATTCCACTAGCGCTCTGTTACTCCTCCACTTCTCCTTTACTTCCCCACTAACTTGCGTCTCTTTGCATCCAGCGACCACTTCGGGGGTTAAGATAAAGCGCACAGGCCAGAATCAAATAGCTGAAGAGAGATGCGGTCTGGGAGTATGGTTCTCGTCCCGATCCAACCTCCGTACGTTTTCCAGGAAGAGCAACTCCGGATAAAACCTAGCCGATAAGAAGAACTTTGGGCTATTCCGCCTGTTATGCACGAGTCCTCTTCAATATATCATGGAATGTTTGCAAGACATTAAATCGGTGGAAGAATCTTAGCAGCTCTCATTCGGTCAAATGAGGTAGTATACCCCTTGACAGTTGGGATACTCTCCTCAAAGCCGATCGAGCGCGCTTTGTCAATGGAGTATTCCCTGTTGAAATCACCAGCTTCGATCAAGAAGGCCACAAACTTCCAGTTTGTTATCTCGAGATAACCTGTTTTCAATCCATGCTTCTGAACCAGGTTCTGCCAGGCACTTTTGTTCTTCTCCACAAATTCTTCGACCGGTGTGGTGTTTTCTGTAGGACCGCTGCCCTTGAGACCGAAGTACGAGCACAGGCCCGGCCAAACGTCCGCCCAGGTTACAACCTCACCATCCGTGATGTTGAAAATGGACGCATTTGGACACTTATCACGGTTAAGGGAAACATAGATCTCCATCTTGGCCAGAATATCCTGGAACGTGTCGGTATGGGTGGCTCTGTAACTCTTTTCCGTCCCTGGGAATGGAACAGTGGCGCCTGGGCCATTTACTTCACGCTGGAGAGTAAGATAGAAGGCGACTCCTTGCACGACATTCATCACGTTTCTACCGGGAACGAAACCCACAATCGCGTCTGGCCGAATCTCAGAGAAGGTCCACTTCTTTCCCTGAGACAGTTCTTTCAGAACGTCATGCTGAGAGTAGTAGAAGATGTTGCTCGCCCAGGGCTCCGGGATACGAGGGGCATCCTCCTTCAATGGAGCAGAAATGGTCACCTTATCGGGGAATTCAACGCCATAACTCTTGCCACCGGTTTGCAGGATGACAGTTTCCAGATTAGGGGCGACCTCGTTGATGGCCGTGATTGCGACACGGATAAGCTCCGTATTAACCTTCCTCAGTGATTGGAAGTCCCCGGTCTGAATGTATGCTAATGTAATTATGAGCCTCTGTCTTCTTCAAGAAAGCACATGCAGAGAGTTCTAGGACCCAGCGAAACATACCGCAGAAGTATACAATACTGACTGTCTCGACTTGCTCTACTTTCTCCTTTAGAGCCTTCACAACGCTCTCGACAGAACCCGTGAGATCAATACCCGAGACCAGATTAATGCGGGGATCCGCAGGAAGGTAAGCAGCTTCTTTGGTCAATGGCCTGTTGCACAGCCCTGTGATTCGATGAAACGTCGTTGGAGAGGGGTAGTTGACACTCGCATTCAGCAGCGCCCATCCTGATATGCCTGAGGCTCCGAAGACAAGACAATGCTTTCCGTTTTGAGACATATTGCGAAGCTGAAATGATTCCTTTCTCCGGAGACGTTGAAGTTAAGAAGAGATGCAGTTTCCCAGATGCCTATCAAGAGAAGGTCCCTCGACTTACCCCTCCAGCACTTATATAATGAGTGGGTCTTCGGTACTTGATTCATCTTCTTTGATCCCGGATAATTGACTGCTTGGTCCTGTATTTGTAATCCGCCAATCAGACGGGTAAAGTGGGCTTCACTCCGAGCCTTAGTTGGAGATATAGTACAGACAAGCTGCAGGAAAGCAACTGTCCTTATTTGCTTTTGATAGTCAGAAGATAGTATTAGAGATCATTCCGGAGTGCGATCTGCGGAGGACATCTGACAAACCTGAACGTAGCAGTCTGTCAGAGTCTGCTGAATAGTCAATAGATCAAAAGAACTGCATGTAGCACTTGCTTTAGATACCGATACAAGATGCCCAATACACGAGTTTGGTTTATACAGCAACCTTTGTTGCCTCAGCTCACTTGACTTTCCCAGAGTGTATATATATATATATATCAACCTTGGATTATTCTATTTAACGAGTCAGGACTGCGGGCTCCTTTTTTGAACGTTTCTAAATTCTGATCTGAGCGCGCATCAAATTATGGTGACTAGGCCGCATCGCGAGTACCCATGATCAAAACCTCAATACATGGCAGTTGTACGAGCTGGTATATGGCTTCAAAAGCGGTGCATTCTGGAGTATTCGATGTTGTTATTGAAGTCGAGGTCCTTTCCGTTCTGGGCGATACCACCAAGTATTCTGCCGCAACTTACCGCCTGCAGTTGACTTCGCCATCGCGAACTGGGTCGAAATTCGTTAAGTCAAAGCTCCGTAAATTAAATTGCCAGCCAGATCTATTTATTGTATCGCGACGTATCCCGGTCAAGTCGTACCTATCTCAATTGATCTCATCCTTCCAAAGATCCCGGACATCTCACGATCCTCGGAACACTCGCCAACGCGAATAACGCCTCGAAAGCAACGCGCTCGTGAGCGCTGAAGAGGTATTGGAGAAGTTCCCTATCCAAACCTCCAAGGGAGAGCAGAGAAAGCCAAAATGCCGAAATATAAGTACCCTTTTGATCCTTGGAGTTGCCGTGGACGTTGACTGACCTGCTGTGCACTCTTCTGTAGGTCCTTCCATCATCAAGCCGCAAACGTCAAGCATTCAGCAGCGCGAAGTGCCCTGTTAGCAAAGAAGATATCGAGCTGAAATACTGACCGGATTGACTGTCTCAGGCGATTATTGTGATGTCTACTTGACGCACGACTCGATGAGCGTGCGCAAGGCGCATAATTCGGGAAGAAACCATCTGAGAAACGTGGTGGAATACTATCAACGTATGGCTTTACTACCCTTTTGGGCTTGCGTTTTTCGACGACCATATAACTGATTCGTTTCTGTTAGAAATTGGACATGAAAAGGCACAGTCGGTTATTGATTCTATCACAAGCTCATATGCTGCGGAGGGTCAGGTGAATCCCATGTTGCAACAAGGCGCACCGGGAGCATACCCTCCCCCTCCTCCGTTTGGCTTTCCAGGTAAGTCTGCAATTCAACAAGACCTCCAGTGGATGTTTTCTAACTCATCCGTCCCTCAGGTCGACCAGGCCAGCTACCGCCACCACCTTTCGGCATGCCTGGCGGACCTGGTATTCCGCCGCCCGGCATGGTACCTCGTACGTCTCCCCTTTCCTATAACACCTTTTGTGTCTCTCCATCGCAGTAAAGCCTAACTATTTCCCGAATACAGCTCCTGGAGGTCGTGGCCTTCCTTTCCCTCCACCGTTCCCTCCTTCAGCAACAGGAACACCACCAACCGGTGGTTTCCCACCCCCATTGCCCAACATGCCAGGTGGTCTTCCTTTCCCTCCACCACCAGGAGGTCTGCCTCCTAACTTCCAAGTCCCTCCACCCGGTGCCCCTGGCGCCCCAGGCTTTCCACCTGTTCCTTCGATTCCCGGACAGGCAGGACCAAGTCCGAGTCCCGGCCCTGGTGCAGCTGGATCGCCTCCCCCAGGCCCGGCAGGCTACGCAGCGCCTCCTGGTGGTGCACCACCGGGCCTTCCGGGTCCGCCTCCCGGTCTGGGAGATAAGCGATGATAAGTTCTATATGGCATAAAAAACTTTTCTTTTTTCTCTATGTTTGGTCTGGTCTGTCTGATACCGAGTTTCACATTGTGTTTTTTCTTACAATTTTCGGCATGTAATGCCCTATGTCTTCTTTAAATGAGACTCGCGAAATATCGCTTCTAGCAAAAATAAACCCTGGCAGCTAAATTAATAGATATGCTAGGATATAAGCCCAAATAAACGGACACTCTTCACAACATCTACCCCTAAGGCATATCACATCTACACTCACTCGAGACTAGTGCTACCATTCAATCGCCCCAACAGGCTACAAAATATGGTTACATACTACAGGTGAATATTGAAAAATGATTGTAAGTGAAAAGCGACATCTATTCGTCATTCCCAGAATAAGCACTAATAATAACATAAATGTAGTATGGTACAGATCCGGACGAATCAAGGGACACGAGGAAGAAAAGTAGACGGAGCCCAGTATGGCCAAAAAAGGGAAAAGGGAAAAGAAAAACCGCATAACAATAGGAGAGTAGCAGAGGGAGAGACGCGGAGAGTGGGATCAGAAATAGATAGATCTATACGGAACTTTCGGGTACTCTGATGGGTGGAATAACTTTCATGTATGTAACCTGAACGATAGTCGGTAAACTAAGGTAGGGTCAAGGAACTAGAAAAGATAATAGGTGAGGTATGCTCCGGAGGTTGAAAAAGGACCCTGACTTCTTTTTTCATCCTTTGCTCTCGAGGCGGGGGGGCTGCTCCTCTTTCTTAAGGGTATATGCTGACAGAAGAAAAATCCGCGAATTACAGCGCCAGAAGAAAAGACCCCACCAGGAAAAGGGAGCTGTCTTCGATGGAGGTGTCAGTTGCGTTTTTCTTTTAATAAAGACATCTCTCCAATTATGAAAAACCATAACCAGTACTCCTCGAGGTCAGCATGCGCCCCAGGGGAATGTGGAGTTCCCCTCAGAACGGAACAGGCACACGAAGTCCCACAAATGGCCCCAAGGCCAATTTTAACATGCATGCATCAGAACGCCAGTTGTAACAATACGAAGAAGAGACTCTCCTGACAAGGACAGAATGAGAAAGAAAATGCTTAATACATAGGATTCCCACGGATAGAGATTCGACGAAAGTAGAACAGTCCGATCAAGAACCTTGATTAGTCAATACAGGAGAATGCAGCGCATGCAAAGACAACTGAGTATGAATTTGCCGTATCTTCATTTCGAACAAAGTGAAAGGAATGAGAACATTCTTTTCAATGTTCGTAGCCTGCCCCTCTCTGCCAAGGACTTGCATTGTGCTGAGCCCTGAATGCCTGCGGATTTGCCAGCGTTGCACCGCCGCGTGATCCCGGAGCAGGAGAGGGAGTCCGCCCAACGTACTCCGTTGTTGAGTACCCATTATTGTAACTTGGGGGCGGGCCTCGACTCTGCGACGAAGAGTTGCTGGAGCCGTTGCTCGGGAACAGCGGTACCGACGGGTCAACAGGAGAGTGCGGAGATTGTCTAGCCGCATGCTGGGGCACAGCAATGCTATCATCGTTCTGGCGGCCGATACTGGCGCCGTTTCCACTAGAGAACGAGGTATCATCATCGTCGAACCCGGACTTGTATTGACCAGGTTTCAATTCTCCTCTGGCTGTAGCGCCCAGAGCATCGAGCTCAGTTGTCAACTGGGTTTGCGACTTGATGAACGATCCACGGTCGTCACGCATGGGCTGGTAGCGAGTGTCCGGATCTTTCGAGACGACAGCGTAGATAGAAGCGATCAAGACGAGGATCAGAAGAGTCAAGGCGAAGACTGCGTTGTAGATGAAGAAGACGACGCCCATAACACCTGTCACAATACCAGGCTGGTCGAAAACGTCACTGAAGACAAGGAGGAAGATAACGTTCAAGAAATTGACAGCGGCAATGGAGATGTTGTAAACGTTGGTCTTCTTGTCCATCCAAGGTCGGAGAACACAGACTCCAATGAGGACGAGTGCTTCAATGATCACGAGAGCGACAGCTTGCACGGTCGGTGCTGCCTGGCTAAGACCAATAAACATACTCTTCACCAGGATGTAGACAAGCACTGGAACGACGAAATAGTATGCAGTGGCTCGATACTGGACGTACAAGAAACCCCACTTGTTGAGACAAGTCGGGTCCGAGTAGAGGATATAGGCCGGGTTCTTGTGCATGGAGACGGATCGCTTGGCCAGTCGGATAACCTTCAGTGCAGCCCAGCCCAGGGCGCCAGTCATTGAAACGAACATGATGACAGCCAAGAGGACTTCGGCGGCAGAGTCGCGCTTGGTGAACTCCCACAAGCACAGGACGCACATCTGGGGATAACCGATCAGCGTCAATCGGAACAGAATACCTCTCAAGACAATCTTCCAGCCGTTTCTGAAATCCTGGAATTTGTCGCTCTTCATCTTGCCGGACTTCACAAGAAGCTCACAGATTCCCTTGAAGAGCGCGACGAAGAGCATGACAAACCCAACAAAAACGATGAAGAAGATCAGACCAGTCATGAAGATATTGGTCTCCTCGATATCCGCGCGGAACCCGACTCTATTGATACCCCTGACAACGATCGCTTTCGTATTTCCGCTATCGCTGTTCGCCCTTTTCATGATATGGTTACCGGCTCGGACAGCCAGATCCTGGACATATTCCAGAGATCTCTTCTGTACGGACACGGATGTGGTAGCCAACTTCGTCAAAATCACCGACGGCGTACCACCTGTCGACCGCTGGTACCAAGTGCAAATAGTCTGCATGAATCCAACGTGAATGATACCCATACTCCACTGGAAGTTCTGCGTCCACGACTGCACGATGGGCGGTAGATGTATAGAGGTCAGGCCGATCATGGCCTGAGCTTGCATAAAGCTGAAGAGAGATAACGCGTTGGCGGCAACGTGAGCCGCAGTGTTCGAGTGGCCAAGTCCAGAAGTGATTGCAGAAGCAGCCAGACCCAACCCAGCAATGACGGCGGTGGCCCAGCCCACACCCTTCTGATATACGGTCTTGCCATTGGACAGATCTGCTTGTACACATGCGATACTTTCCCCTGTCGTAGTAGAGTTGATGTAGACACGCACTTCGCCGTCCAGATCTGGGACTTGAAATGCGATACCTAGAAGTGGCACCATTAGCAAAGAACCGAGTGCCTCACCCTGTGTAACAGAACTCACCCGGAATCGCGTCGATCACGCTTTGGGGGATATCGAGAATGTTTGTCTTGATGTTGATTTGACCCGTGTTCATGGGACAAAGACCCTCCAGATTCATCTCACAAGGGTTCAGAGTCTTCGTGATGGCTGTATAGCCATAAGCAATAACTTCCAGCTCTGCGACGACATGTCCGGAAATGGACGACACTCCCACAATGTCGATGGCTATCGATCTGTTGTCTGGCGTGAATACAACATTGAAAAGACTTGCAGTGAAGCTCGAATTATCCTGGCACGGGTTCAACGAGTTGGATTCGATTAACCGGATGGCAGATACCAGCGGGGAGGAGCACAGGAAGACGAGGCATGACAGAAACGGGAGCAACCGCATGATGGCGGCTGTCGTAGATTAGCAGTCTCCTAGTAAGACTAATGCAGATGTTATAAGATTTTTTTTCAAGAGTGAACGTGACGACGTTCAACGGTCGATGAACGAGGGAATACGGCGCTCCAGAGCACCTGTCGAAACGACCGAATGTGGAAGTCCCGTGATGTACTATCCTATCGGGCGGCTGACCCGATAATCCAACTGCAGTGAGGGCAACACGATGGACGCGCGCGCGATATGGTTCCTTTTGCGCTGGTCGAAAGGATCTCTATATGTTCGTATCGTCGACTCAGGGCGTCATTGAATAGGTCGGATGTAGCGGTCGCTGGGATGATGGATAGGAGCGTATTCCCGGAAGATGCGGTAACGACGTAAGGATTGCAAGGTGATTGACCAGAGACTCAACCAGCGAAGAAACTTAGTGAAAGACCGTGGATCTGCGAAAGATCAAAAGAGACGATGAAACTGTAAACAGCGAAGTGGTTGAATCAGAGTAGTTTTGAGCGAGTGAGGGCGGCGACACACAGTATAGCCTGGCGGACAAGGGGTGGTTCGTTCGTTCGTGACGGAACGGACACGATCTCGATTTCGAGGTCGACGAGAGAACGACAGACCGGCGTGCAAGTCTGTCCGTTCTGGCTGACTCTCTCTCTCTTGGCCGTTGTCGAACTGCGAAAGGAGGAGAGTGACAAGGAGACACAAGCGTCCAGCCCAGGAAGCCGGGAGGGTTAGTGAGCCACAGCGTTAACTAGTAGTTAGCCTGAGGCCAGCAGGGTGAGACGGGGCGAAGAATGGACGGATGGCGAGGAATGAATGGGCGCGGCGAAGGGGGCACACTGGAAAAAGGGCGCCAAGCAGCCAGCCAGCGGTCGTTCTCGGTCGTGCTCGAGGCCGGCGTCACCAGGAAACCGACACCTCTGCTTCTTTGTTGCTTGTTCTGGGCTTGTTGGAGCGAATGCGATAGCCTCGAGGGTGCAGTTACGGGGAGACAAAGGTGACTTTACTCTTGAGGGAGCGTCGATAGAAAAGGGTCGTTTCGCATCTCGACGTCGTGTGGCCTATTCTCGAGCCAAGTGATCTCCCCCACGGCAGACGCAACCAGTATACGCGCGTCCCAGGATGAGGAGCCGCCCGGAAGCGAACAATGTCAGAGGCTGACCGTGGGCAAACCTTGAGAGGCGGGAGAGCCAAGATGAGGATGTACTGTGGGGTGTGGGCGCTGCAGATGTCGTGATGGATGATCGATCGAGGATGACGGCGGCCAGTCATCGGTGCTCTATCTCATTCTGCGAATCTGCGTCTTATTAGGTCGCCGCGTTGCCAGTCTACTACTCCGTAGTAGTCGCTCGACTCTGCCATTATTATCGACAGCAATTTTCTCTCTACAGCCAAGAACTCTCTACAGCCAAGAACCAAGAGAAACGCCACGGTCGCTGAGTTTCTCTCAGGCCAGGCCACCAAGCCGTGACATTTCTTGGGTTATTACACCTGGAAGCATCGGAGGTCTCTCATTATTCATATAATGAGGTCCCTCAACTGATGGTAACCCGCAAGCTGACACCAGCCTCATATGTTCATTATGTTTCCAATGGAATCAGACGAGTAATGTACTGATGGCTGCTGCTTCTATCTAGAGAGAACTAATAACAAGTCACTTGTGTACTGTATAAAGTGAGTGCTATACAGGCTACTCGGCTTCTACATCGTCGCGTCTAGATTCTACCACCGCTTCTGGAAGACAACTTATTGCTTTCAAGTCAATGCTTTGACCATGATTGGAAGAAGTTACACTCCTAACACTGGAGACAGACGGCATCTAGCACCTTTCTGGGTTAACGAACAGCTCTTTAATGGCGTCCGGCAGTTAGATAGTTCGCCGTACCAGTACCCTAAACCCCCTAGCATGTCTCAAAGCGTAAAACGCCTGGGTCGGTGCACTGCCTCGCTCAGGAGAACACGGGTCCCTTGGCCATTCAGGTCGCCCAGTTGCTGCACAATGGGCCTCTTTCGAATCGATTGCTGCGTCATCTTGGTCTCCTGGCTTCCCCCGGATGTCTCCTCGATCCATGTATGCTTCTGGAGCCTTGACCTTCTATTCTTGGTTTGGTCTCTGGTAACGGTTTCTGATCGGGTTGACGGTCGCAATTATTATTATTTTATCTACCTGGCACTGTGCCCCAGGAGAGCGCGAAACTCTTGCTGATTCAGTCCTACTTGGAACAGCAGAAGCTGGCGTGTACATCCTTTGATCATGTTCACATTTTGATCTGCATTTAAGTCGCATTACGGGCGAGCAGATCGTTCCTCACCGTGCCGCTTGCGCAGTAAATCCGTACATTCATGACGTCTTTTAACTGAGGTTTCTTCCTCACTGCCCCACTGAGCTCTCAAATTCTTTGCGCGGCAGGTCTGATAGTGCTATTTTGAGTAGGACTCCTGTTCAGAACGATTTTGTACAGTTCTAGCTCGGCCATAGCCGTAGAGTATATAGGCGGAGTGCGGATACTCCACGACAGGAGATCTACTATACTCCATATGCGTGGCTGTTATCATCATAGAATTAATAATAGCCTATGGAGTAGTTAGACCGCGAAGTATGTAAACCCCATTTTCATCTCTTACGGAGAGTCCCTGTCGTATCCGTATAACCGCCTCGGGACTCCGTCAAACTCTTTCATTATTGAAAGCGATCAAGTTCCACGGTTCGCCCACGGCTTAAAATAGAACATCTATGAATAACAAACTTCAACACTGGCAAAATTAAAAAAACCAAATGTGCGTTTCCAAGGATCTGTACCATATAATTTCCAGCGTCGTTAACTCGTCTGCCTTATGGATCCTTTTTTCTCTTTTTTGCCTCCGGGGAACCATTCCCGTACAGAATTCGGATAGCCATTCAAGACCATTATGTATTCCTCTTCAGTAATCCACATTCCAGAAGGCGGGAAATTATTATTGGAACTCTTCCCTTTTTAATTATTATTATCCACTTTCTCCGTGGTTCACTGTAAGATTTACTCGGGTCGGGAAAGGCAGACCGCTTTCTCTGGAGTTAGTTAGTACGGAGTAGTTTGTCTAATATCCAGGGTCCTGGTCCGTCCAGAGTCCGTTTGCAACATGAGTGTCTCGGATCTTAGGAAATGAAACAGTTCGACGCTTTGATTTGAGATGTTTGCTTTCTGAGGCAGACGGAAGAGTCTGGATCTGAGGTCTAGATGCAGAAGAGCGACTATTTGAAGCAGGACTCCTTGGCCTTCATCGCTGCCGCATGGTGACCTTTCTCAGTCGTCTGACCATGAGGGCAGTTGATTCCGAGACATGGTTGCAATCTTGCTCCAATCGCGTTTTTCTCTGGACTTGGCGCTGTTGGTTGAGATGAAAGCCCAGTCATAAGACAGGCTCATGAGAAGAGCAGTAAAAGTGACTACACAGTTCTTTGCCAAACCGGTGCAAACGTCTACATTCGTAAAGATAAGCTAATCTTCAATAGGAAATTTAACTGAATATGGATATTCCCTCGTTTCAGAGTTGGTAGACTAACAGTGAAACCGTAAAATATCCTTATGCCGTATGGAACCTACGTATCTACCGAACATCACGCAGAAGTGGATCTACAGATAGATACCTAAATGAGCATAAAAAAAACAAACAAAAATGGCAAATCCAGACCTGTTGACTAGGTATCTCATGTAGCCGAAAGGAATGAATACACTAAAACTAAGTATCCATCTCCATCGCCAAGCTGAGATATTTCAGCGGCTGTTCCCTGTCCTAACATCCTCATACGCCCTATTTATAGGAGGAGGGACTGCTATTAGAACCTGCCCTCAGATTTCTAGATGTCATCAAATCGCGTTGCGGGCTTTGGAATGAGAGAGATCATGTCCTCTCAGAAAGAGAACCGAATCCACTTTCGCAATTCTTGATCTATATCCTCGAGTTACATATATGTCCATTGAGCGATCCCTTCATATTACGCCCCTAGCTTCATGCGGGTATTTACACTGCAGATTCATTCGCAACATCTACATGTGTCTTCTGGATGACTCGTCTCGCGTGAGAATTTATAATTACCGAAAAGATGACTTCGGAGCAACAAATCTAGTCATGTTCAAGATTGGGCTAGATCAAGCGAAAAGATCATTCAGGCCTCTATTTCCGGATTTAGAGATAAATGGTCGTTCATCAGAGCTTCTCGGAATGCTGGCGCAGATTGTATCCTCGAGAGAAGATGGATGTCTTTTATTTTGTGATGATCGGGGATCGCTGCAGTCGCTAGAATAAATAGGCCGCATGGAGAAGTAGTCCATCTGTATCTGGATAATACAGCAATCGAGTATCGTGGCAAAGGAGTCCATAAGCCTCTAATCAAGGCACGATTGGTTGATGCAAACAACAACTTGGCGTCAATTTTGCCAATCTAGTCACTGCTCCAGGGAGCGGTAGTAGTCGTAATGCTGAAAAGGCGGGATTATGACTTGCTTATACAAAAATTAGTTTTTACGTAGCGATTTAGTTCATGGTCAAGGCCGGTATTGGCTAGACTCTAGATTGAAAAAAAGTGACCGGCTATTCGCGAGATGGATCGTTTGCTTCTGTGCCATATAGGCTTCGACAATTATGCTATATGACGATAAACTAGTCAGTTGCCTCGTCGACTTTTTAAAGTAACAGATACAAACGTGGACGATATTTATAGCTTCCTCCACAAGTCACATATCCATAGCTGCTCATCAACGCTGCCGAAGTTTATAGTGCTACAGTCACTGACTAGTTCCTGCTGGATATATAAGTAGGTACTCGAGACGTCTCTGTAAATACGCATCTTGCCTGCCGTTGAGTGATCTAGATGGGCGAAATGATGCTGAGTATTGATGAATCCAGCTTGATCGATTTTGCGTTGCCCATCACATGTATGCAACCTCTTTCAGAGAGTCGGACGATGCTCAATTTGGGCCAATCGATTGGTGCTTCTAATTCTCGTCACGTATTTGACTGCGTCTTTAGTTGATTGGACCCTATCAATATTACGTCTTAAAATAGTCATAAATTACCTAGACTAAAAGTGGCTTCCTTTGCAATGATCCTGGTATTGATGGGCAAGGCTCTTTATATATTGGTGCTCAAGTTTGGCCAGCTGACCTTCTTCGCTGAATCCAATTCCCAGCTGATATACTACCTGTGGTCTGATACTTGTCTAGGGATGACGCACCGTGAGATTGTTCGGTTCGTAGTCTTGCTTTCGTAACTCTACTTATATGCCGTCGTACTTGTGACTTTTCCTTATGATGGATGATTATCTCAGGAAAATAAGAATGTCTTCGGCGGAGCAAAATTCCTGTTTCCAGCAGCCTGCAATAGTATCTCCAGATAGAACTGTCTCGGTATTCGGGAACCCATCTTTCTGAAATAACAACCAGATAGCTTCATCACTTAGTCCTTCGTAAGGACACTGACCAGTCACGGTTCATGGTGTGAAGAACCGAGAGAGAATAAATCTGATTATATGTCTCGGTATTCCGGGGCATAAACTAGCTGAGCTTCTCAAGTCCATGAGTCTGTCTCGCTTCTAATCCAAGGTGAGGCTGGGCATCGAGTCCCAATGCGCTGAAGTCGCAGATCCGGGAATTGAAGTCCTCATCCGCGAGCCACTGGTCAAGTCTGAGGTCGGAATGTCTCATTCACTTTGAACAAACATATGCGACACTGGGTCGTTTGACGGGCTCAACACTTCAAATCTGTCTCTGTCTCTGTCTCTGCGATATGCACGCGAGTTCTGTTGATGTATTACTTCAGATTACCCTTTGGATAGTATTCGAGTTCGACTAGTCCTTACCAGGATCGATAGACAGACACTTGGCGACACGCGGGTGCATTCCCGAAATCAAGTACATATCAGCTTCGTAATCCCATCGTCATCAACAATCAACAAAATACATGACACTCCTTTCTAACGATGTTCTGGATACGATAGGTTTTGGCGCTCATGACCTGCAGAAGCAGTCCGCGTTGCGACATGGTATCTTGCGAATACACTCATCAGCGTGCATCTGAGAAAAGAAGAAGGAAAGTCGGTTTGAAAAATAGATAGAGTGCCGGTGCACTAGCATCCATTGATCATGTCGGATCTCCATAGAGCCAGCTAGACTTATGGGGCTGTTCCATGATAAACAAGTTCTCGCGACTGCTTTCTTGCGTGCAGTTCCTATAATTATTCTCTTCAGGTCCGACTGCCTTATCAGATCGCAGAAGAGATGACGTCCTAGAACCGGCGCGAAGATATTCAATTGAGTTTACGGACGGAGAACCGAACCATAGAAGTGAAGATCCGCGACTGCATGATTTTACCAGGTTTATCCCGCTTCGCCCAGAGAACCTGTAAAGTCGAGGCCATCGACCTTGTGTGGCTGGACGGCGGACAGAAAGTGGGTGGTTGGACCATTGATGGTCCACTGCCGGCCGAACCGAACCTTGTCGCATGGTCCCGAGGAAAGAAAAAACATTGTTATAGTCTACGCCGACCTCGCAGTTGTAGGCAGGACGACGGCATAGAAACATGTGCGTATCCTACAGGCCCTGGAAGGCAGCGAATGTTCCGACATGCTCATATTCCGGTCTGTACGCCGTAAAGACTCGCCCGCAATAACGATGCCGTGGACTGATTCGATTGCTGCGCGATGGTGTGCAGCGATGAGTTGGCAAGTGTGAGATGGAAGTTGCCGACCAATCGTGAGTCTGTGAAGCTCCCTGTCGTCTGGGTGACACCGGGACAGCCAAGCTGTGTGCTAGACTGCGAGTGGAGGTTGGCCTGGGGTTTGGTGGCTCTAGCTTGCGAGGAGTGGATTTTGGTCAGCAGCGGAACCGCGGATGCAACATCGAAAATCAGACTCGACGAGGTTTAACCAGCCTCTCGAGGGCGTTGTAGAAGGTACCGAGTAACAGTATCATTATTTGTGCCGGTCGCTCAAGTCTCAACTGCGCAGGGATAGCGATGATCTCTTTCACAATTATCCCAGAATGTGCAACATCACACTTTAGAGGGCGCAAGCACGAGCGGAGAACAGGGCCATGTGTCCATCGGGCATTATTGACACCTTTCTTGCGACTGCCATGATAATTGCGCGTCTCAGAGCGGTGAGACCGTAGGAGAAACAGTATGGTATACGGAGTCTAGGACGAATTGACCCGGCCACGTTGACTCTTGCCGGTGCTTCGGTTACCAGACTGAGCTGTGAATAGCGGAGGTAATCACAGTGATATAAGTATAGGTACATACCATTGACACGGATGTGCCAGCAAGGAAGCATGACGCTTGTCGAGTCTCAGGTCTTTATGTGATGGGCAGCTTTCCAACCCAATGTGGTTGTACTCCGTACCTGAGCAGCACAGTTCATCGAATGTGACTTGTGAGATGAGGGAAGTCGTGGCGTCGAGTCGAGATCTGGCTGCCATACCTAGACTATGCGCAGCACTGGTTGCAAGGAGGCCCCGGGACGCATCCCCAGCCACTTTTATCTTGTCTGTCTGTGACGGGGACCTGTAAATCAGCGGTACGAAGTAGAGGTTGGGCCTGCGCCGCGAAGTCCACTGTTTCTTGACGCCAGCAAGTATTATAGTAGTCCAGCAACACCGTTGACTGGTCCGCGGAGCTTCTCCCATAAGGCTCTGAGAGGCGAACGCTGGGACAATGCGTGGTAAACGATCCGCCCCGAGGATCCTCTCCTAGTCGAGGCTCCAACCACAATCTGAACTGACCCCGTCAAAGGCGGCGTTTGTTGTCGCCGCTAGTGAGCTGGGCTGCCCTCATGGGTCTCTCCGCCCAACTGGCTGTCCATCGTACTCTTCTCCCAGCCCTCTTCTTTCCCCGATCTTATTCATTTCACCCCTTGTATCTTCGATCTTTCCTGCTGCAACTTCAGAGGTTGTGGTCTGGTGGGAGGTCCCGTGGTCTTGAACGTTGGACTCTTGATCGTGTTGGTGCTTATCGGCCGGCGAGGTGAAGAGTGAAAGCGAAAGCCCCGCTGGTCTCTGGTAGCAGAACGCAGCTGCTGGGAGCCCTTGGTTGACCACCATAGCAACCTTCTGATCCTGTCAGTCAGGATTCTCACTGTGTTGGAGAACACCGAATCAGGATAAGGTTCGACCTCTAACACACCAGAACTCGAATAACTGGTATTCTTTGACCGATCTTACTAACACCAGACTGCCCTACTAGTTAGTCTAGCCTTCACACCAGCTATTGTGTTGCTGGCTTTCGATATCATCACGCAACAACGATCTTCTCATCATATCTAATTTACAGGGTATGCAGCTATCTGCTTGAAAGCTCTCACAATGGGTGTCGACGCCCGCAGACCTATGCTGCCCGCCCCCACTGAGTCCATCACTGGGGGGAGCGCAACCGGAACAGATCTCGCAACAGACGTCTCTCGACGTACAGATAAGACGTCCTATTCCATCCCAGATGACGGAAGTCCCATCACGATACCGACTCGTCGCAAGTCACGTAACCGTGACAAAGACGAATCCTCCAACAAGCTTACTCGCTCTTCCCATCAGTCACAGACCTCTCTTCTGATAGAATATTTCGAGGGAGGGAAAGGGACTGGAAGCTTGCATTCCAGGCCGAGTGTGAGAGTCAGGGTGACCCCATCTGCAGCGAGAAAGTTGAGGGACCAGACCGATCACATCCAAATAACGGAGTCTGGTGGAAGCCGGAAACCAGTCTATACCCGGCGCATTTCTCTCGGAAACTCATCGAAGCAAAAGCAGCCTCCAGAAGCAGCTATCGACGACCAGAGCATCAGCTCGTACAATTCTGCCGGCGACGAAGGCAATACAGCTCCCCGACGCTCGCCCCTCGAGATCGAATTCGTCGATCGTGACCAGACGAGCGAAGTGTCAAACGTATCCCGGGATGCAAGATACATGCTGCCCACATCCGACATATCATCTATGCCACCAGACAGTTTACTGGACGGGCCGTCTGTTCAAACCCCCAGGCGCAAACGCAGCCAAAGCCTCAATAGAGAAGGCGCTCGAGAAGTCGACGACCTTCTAAAGGCTCCTTCGCGACGTCGTAGCCGCAGCCTGAGCAGGGAACGAATAGCTCATAAGGTTGCTGAGAAACTCAATAATCCGCCGCGCGACACGTCTGGCAACCATGCCAAACGATTGGAAAAGAGTATGAGCAGGGCCCACAGCAAAGAGCTCCTTGAGACAGACTCCAAATCATCTAGGCGGAAACTGCAGAAGAGTCGGGAAGATGACATCCCCGCCAGCCCAGAATCAAGCCTGCTTAGTGCCTCAGCAGTATCATCTCGACGCAAGTCGGGTGACCAATATTCCTTCCGCTCGGGTACGTCGAGGTCGTCTATCAACAACCCTAAACTGCTCGAGACAGTTGAAGATGCGATCCGACGCTTGATCTTACCAGAACTGAAGGAGTTGAAGAAAGATCAGAAGGTCACCTCCAATACCTCCAAATTTGAACGTGAGATGGGTGCATCTCGTGGTTCGGGCAGCTCGGCTTCCAGAGATGAACTAGGACGACGTCTATCGAAGCATGCTAGTGCACCGGACGTGAAGAACCCCACGGTTATTCTTCACAAAAGCAGCAAAGACGAGGGCATTATTCTCTCAGATGATCGATCGACAGAGCACAAAGAACAAGAGAAGGAGAACGAGGTGACTTCTCCGTCGGGTAAGACCTACATAAAGGGCGCTCGTCCTGACTTGACGGAAGAAGAGAAACTACGTCGCCAGAGGAGCAAGGGACTGCGTGACGCTGAGGCTGCGGCTATTGTTGGAACTGCCCTCACAACTGCAGCACTCAAACATCATGATTCCCAGTCCAGTATGGACAGACGAGAGCGCCGCAAGAGAAGGAGCAGGGGCCACAGCAGAGATCCCAGCTTTAACGAGACTGAACTCGTGTTCCAGAAACATAATGTTGCCCCCATGCCAATGCGCAGCGAAATTGACTCGGAGCTGACTCGGGAATCGATCCTTTCTCAGCGAACAGCGGGAACAGAAACATCCCACCAGGGAGTGGAGGTTCGTAACGTATCTCATGGCTCGCCACGAGGAGCTGGGTCATCTGGCTCGAGCACACCTACTCGTCGTACTCCTCGCGGTGGTAGACAACTAGGCACCTATCACAGCAATATGTCAAACGGTGATCTTAGCATACACAGTGCTTCTGAGCGCGAGTTGCACAAGAGAAGTCATTATTCTCTCGCAGACTCCGACAGTGGTACTGCTGGTGCCATTGCAGCAGCCGCAGCAGCAAACCTCTTGGACGACCATCAACCTTATGATAATGAAGCTGAGCCAGATTATGCAGACCAGAGAGCTCTGAGCCCTATTCAGAGTGTCGCGAGCGACAACAATGATACCGAACGAGGTGGAGAGTGGCACTTCGAGACTGCGGAGCATGGTGAACCCAGATTATCCATCGACTCCCTATCTTCTGCACCTAGTACGAGCCTTGCAAGGTCCAAACGATTGGCAGAGGCTAATTTTGCACAAGGAGATGAGACACAGGACCGATACGACAAAGCTGGGGCGGAACTCGGGTACGAAGAGGAGTCCCCCAGGGAACCGAAAGAAGGCCATTGGGAGGAGGAGTCTGAAACAGACGAGGACGACACATACCGCCATTCAACAGCCCGACCCAGTATTGAGGACATTGGAACCGATGAGAAACGGATGACGAATTACACAGACGACAGCCTTGACGCCTCCTATGTGGACAAGGCCGCTGAGGGACGGCAGGTTTCTGACGGCGTTGCCGCGAAACCAGAATATGTCCATCCCCCCGTTGCTGTGGAATCGGCAGTGGCATCACTCCTCGATCCATCTGTTCTTTCAGGGACTCGTTCAGGCGTGGATTCCCCCAATCAGCACTGGGCTGGAAGTCCAAAAGTTGGTGGAGACGCGGCCGGGGACATGTATGGGAGCGACCGCGGAAGTCCCCTCAAACAGAGACAGGACGCCGCTACCCAGGATGAGACGTCGTTCCCTAAGCGTATGGGTGTTACATCTCCTCCTCAGAGCGTAGCTCAGTCATTTGAGGATGAGGATGAAGACGAGCAGCCACGAGGAGACACGACTGGTGTGACAGATGCAGAAAGCCCCATGCCTGAAGATGAACATGTTCCTGACTCCGAGTCAGAGATCAACACAAACCCTTCCATTATTCAGGGTCCTATTGCTGGTGTCCCGCATGATAATATGGACCATTGGCCCTATAACCCTACACCTCCAAAATCCTTGGGAGATCACTACTCCGCTGACCGAGACTTTGACAATAACATGGCTGACGGCGGCATGGGATTTACGGATCCCACTGGTTATGATACCTACTATCAGTCTCCTTATGGGAATAGTTATGGGCACGATTATATGGCAGGCAATATGTATTCGACGCCACCCGGAGCGAAAGACGAAGGGTACATATCAGCGGCCAATCCACGCTCTCCAAGTATCGCGACGCCGGAACAGAAAGACAAAGAATACACTGGTCTTTTTGATAACAGCCCTGATGATACGTTTACTCCAGGCCATCAGCGCCAAATTAGTGGCTATTCGCACGGAATCCCATCTCCTTTATATGACAGCGCCACTGGAAGGGGCATTGAGGCTATACAGTCGAAGGATATCGTTGCTCTGATGGATCATGTAAGTGCCACTCTCTGCTAGAAAGGACGCAGCTGCTAACATTCACCACCAGCTCACTGTGCGGGACGCCCAGCGGAATGCCAGGGACACCGAAATCCTAGTTACTCTGGTACGGAGTGCAGCCGAGATGCGTAACTCATTCGAAGAAATGAAGCGTTTCATTGCTGCCCAGGATGGAATTATCATGGAATCCAACGAGAAGCAGCATGAGCGCACACATAAAATCATTGGCGGGCCGAGACCTCTTCCACCCAGTGGCTCTCGCTCGCGCCAACTGGCAGCAGAGGACGGCGAAGACTTGCGCTCGAAGAGGCGCAATGTCTTCAAACGGGCATTGAAGGGGCTAAGCCTCAAATCTTCCAACGATTTGACTAAGATTGAAGATATGCTTATGCAGCTTCTGGACGAAGTCGAGGCTCTGCGCACTGCGCAGGGAGGTGGAAATGCTGGAGCTGGACCACAGCCCGCGAGCGTGGGATCGACTGAGCACGGTCATAGCTCATACCAAGATGGTTATGAGCCTGAAGGCCAAGCGGGCACTTCTTCCACTGGAGATCAGTCTGGCTATCTGTCTAATTCTTCACGCCCTGTTCCCGAATCCCATGGCTTGAGCGGGCGAAGAGGATCCGAAAATCGCGTCAGCACTGTTCCGGAAGCAGATGAAGAGCTCGAGACTGGTGATAAGCATGACCAGGAATTTTCCGGTCGCCGCTTTTCTAGCGATGATCGATACTCTAGCCGCGAGGTGCGTGGCAACTCAGTGCCCTTATCTTCACCGCCACGAGTGCCCGTCGCATCCGGTGCTCTCAGCAACGAAACGTCGCCCAAGACAAATGAGAAATCGAAGAAACACAAGTCCAGCAGTTCTTCGTTCTTCCCGAAGATATCCCGGTGGTCGAAGACCACTGCGTCTTCCATGGGTGATAATATTCGCAACACCATCCAACCTAGTCGCAAGGAGCGCCCGTTTTCTGATGCGTCTCGCTCTGGCTCGGATCTCGTTCACGGACCGTACAACACAGAGGACTATTATGATCCGAATGGCGATGACAAGATACGCTCAACGTACACCCTGGATGAAGGACGACGACAAGAAAATCGACCACCGTCTCCTCTCGTTCCCTCCCAGGTCTCCGACAACCCCAAATATCAAGCGCATCGAGATAGTCTAGACTTGCAGCATCCACAGCCTCGCCAGGGTCCCACCGGACGGTATCAGTCTCAATTGGAGTCAGAGGCGCAGAATTTCACCCCTACATCCCCCAACTCCGAACCATGGGGTTCCAACCCTAGCCTTCTACATCCGGGTCAAAATCAGAACCGATTTAGTTACGGAAGCCGCCTTTCACCAATATCGGATGCAGGCTATTCAGAGCAGGCCTCTCTGTCAGAGAAGCAGAACGCCCCTCCAAGACCTCCCAAAATTAAGGATGATGGGCCTCTCGTGCCTCAGCGGCCCCCCAAGGTCAAGGAAGAGGAGCAGCAGCCAAGCTATGCGGATCGCATCGCGTCTCGGGTAAGTAATTCTGTTATACAGGGGCTTTTTGATAACGCGGAACTAAACATTCTACAACAGGGTTCCATGCAATCTACTCCCCCTCAGCGCAAGCCAACCGGACCTCGCCCAATCACTGGCTCTGGTCAGTACGGCTCGGGAAACGTCAGAAGACATCGATACAGAGGAAGTCCCGACCAGATTGATGACGACTACTGAACTGGCAATGCACCACTTCTCCCCGAATCCTCTCAACCATGGTGTATGATGTTACGCGTTATGATTCCTATTACTTTGTGGTCTTTTTGCTTTGAACATATGTTTTAGCGCATGAAACTAACGACATATGCTGGTTGCGCTCAGGTGGAAATGACCTATTGCATTTGGCTTCCACTTCTTTTCACGGGCAACCATCCTAATTGTGGATAATTTATGATGGAATGACTGCACGCTGGCTTTTGCTATCATGTGGTTTTGTTGTAATTATGTTTTCTACTTTTATTTTCCTTGCCTTTATCAACCCCCTCAGTTGCACATGTTTCCCCTATTCCCCATGTATCTATGCATTAACGACAAGCATACCCCCATCCGTTTACACTACCTTCTGTTCAAAAGCATGCAGAGATTCATATGAACCTTTCTTTTCAGATGAAATTGCTATGACAGCGTGCTGGCACTTGGAATGAAATGCCTACGCTCATATGATGATAATGACCTACCCTTTTTGAATCGTTTTGGCTTTATAGATTACCCACCAGAAATGGAATAGCTTACGCTACACTGCCGCTACAGTAACCTTGGAGGCCTCCCTCCAGTATGGTGTCTTTGATTTTGATGTAATTGACTAGACGCGTGTTGCCATAATTAGCTCTACGAGCTAAATTTATCCTATGTCAGAGGGAGTATGAAGATCTTCCGCACTGTCACAGTCAGAGATTTGTATTCAACTTCACGACGCGCTTTTGAGCTCTTATTCTGCCAAGATTTAATTGCGGCGTCACATCCGCTTTCCCGCGGGCAGAACCAAGGGTGGGGTGTTCGGCTTCCCAATGGACTGATATCCGCCGTTCGTCATATAAGAATGCGCCAAGGGAGCTACTAGAAACGCTGCTTATTTCATAGTTGGATACAAAATATCTTATATTATTGTATTGGACACTTTCTGCCCTTCTCTGTCTATTGAAAGAAATGAGCGATTCACCTCTAGACCTTCTGGTCTGTTCCACTTGTGGAACGCAGCACTCGGCGCGGTCGTTGTCTTCGTGTAAGATCTGTGATGATCCCCGGCAGTATTTGCCCGCAACTGGGTAGGTGTAGTTCTCTAACCATTTACCATTGATACTTGGACATAGTTCTATTTGGTTGGATACTTCCCCCGTGTCGAGTTTCGATCGCTGGTGGACTACCCTCGTTTCGCTCATCACTAACTCCACGATTACAGACAATCATGGACAACTCTACGCACACTACAGCAATCAAAGCAATACCATAATGAATTCGTCATGGACAAGAATCACTCGGGACTGATAAGTATCTATACTGTCCCGAAAGTCGCTATCGGCCAGCGCGCCATCTTATGCTGCACACCACAGGGAAATATCCTCTGGGATTGTATCACTTACATTGATGACGAGACCATCAAGCGGATCAAAGAATTGGGGGGAATCAGCGCTATCGTGATCTCCCACCCGCATTACTTCTCGACATGTATCCATTGGGCTCAGGCTTTTGGCTGCAAGGTCTACCTTTCCAAAGAAGATCAAGAGTGGATAATGCGGTCGGGTCCAGAGCAAGTCTTGTGGTCAGGAGAAAGGCTTCCTTTACCAGGGGTCCTCGATATCGTCGCGATCAAAACCGGCGGACATTTCCCCGGCAGCTCAGTCCTATGGTGGGGATCGGCTAGGAAGCTGCTTGTCGCTGACACCATCATGGTCGTTCCCAGCGGCGTGTATCACACTGACAGGCTACCCGGGACAGCCTCATTTTCTTTTATGTGGTCTTATCCGAATTTTGTTAGTTACACATGGATTTTTCTCTTTGCGGGAAGTTGCTAATAGTTGATCTCTTAGATTCCGTTACCACCCGATGAAGTGCACAATATATGGAAAGCCATCAAGGACTTCGATTTTGATGATGCCCATGGTGCCTTTGTTGGTCAGGATACCAGAGGAAATAGCAGGAAGAGGGTATTGGACAGCGCCAAATTAGTTGTCAAGTCGATGGGTTATGGTGACCATGCTATTCATGCTGAGGAAGCGTAGCTTGTGATTCGCAGAGTCTGAGTTGAGTCCAGCTTTGAGCCAGAAGACTCTGCTGTTTTGTTTATTGTGTAAATATTCCAGTCTAAGGGTCCTCCTTTTCCTCTTCTATTTTATCATGGCCATAACTTCCGATTAGTATCGCAGACAAGCTTTACATACGAGTCAGAACATGAAAGATCAAGTGGACAAGAAGAGTTAGGTCATGAAATAAGTCATGTGTAGAACTATCTCTAGATGAATGAATCGAATATCCCTCTTGGACATATAGTATTAGAATGGCCGTGCTGTAGCTTGATATATTCTTGGTGTTCTCTAATTATCAATATCAAGGTGTGAATGCGGGGTGGATTGACCGGGCGGGTGAAGCCAAAAACAGTTCACAACTCCACTGGCAAGTAGTTACTTGACTAACTTACTACTCTCTCTCTCTCTCTCTCTCTCTCTCTCTCTATGCAACTCAGGATCAGCGTACCTCTCAACTCGACCATCTGTCTTCCCCTTGCAAATTACAGTCGGTAAGACGCACTACTCCAATACGTCTTTGATAAAAGTCCCACTGTCGTTTATCCATGCTGAAGTCCTCCAGCAGAATATCAGCGTCTCTGGTTCGGACGATGTCTTCCGCTCCTGGATATTCGCTGCGACAGCGCAGGTTCGCCCCATTGAACCCTGAGCTGAGCGCGAAGTCGGATGCGCCGCCTCTGAAAGGAATCGTGTTTGATGTTGATGGGACATTATGGTTAGTATTCTTTTGTCTCTTTTGGATTCTCTCTTCAAGTAAACGGTCACTTCCATGAAGTGGAAATAACATCATCTATTTGCTTTCGGGCGCGAGAATCTGTGATATGATCAACGAAGATTACCATGTCTTCTTCATGTTATTCCTGTTTCGAGACACGAATAGGTGGTCACATCTGAAGTTGTCTTCCATGAAGAGCTAACTTGGATTGGATTTCTGCCATATCAAAACACATTTGTCTTATACTGTTTGGTCAATATTTGGATTGGGCCGAGTTTCTTCCTATTTCTATTCAACAATTCTCGATACCTTACTCCAGCCATGTACAAAATAAGAAAAAAAAATCACGAAGGAAATAAAACTAACTGCAAATAGTCTCCCCCAGCACTACATGTTCGGAGAGATGCGGTATGTCAACCTACCAACCCTTCAAAACATCTCATTACACCCTCTCTAACGTTCCCCTCTTGCTATAACTTCCAGTGCAGCACTAGGAATCGACAAATCAGTCGACATCCTCGAACACATCCGGGGGCTGCCCACTCTCAAAGATCGCATGAAAGCCGTATCCAAAGTCCAGGAAATCGAGCGTGAAGCAATGCTCAAACAGCAGCCCCAACCAGGTCTTGTTCAACTCATGGACTATATCGAATCTAGAGGCATGAGGAGGGCCTTGTGCACGAGGAATTTCGAGTATGTGGGCCCGTTTCATCTCTTCCTCTTCTTTCCTTGGTTTCAGATCACTGTGTGATATGGCATGAATCATGCCACACGTCCACAGCACATATATCATATCCCCTGGTGAAGTGCACAGATATATACTGAACAGTCACCACTCCCCTCGATGCCCCCGCATACATATATATAGACTCGAAGTGCAGCCCACTAATTTCCTTCTTCCCCCCAGGGCACCGGTAACTCACCTCCTCCAGACGCATCTCCCAAAACACGTCTTCCTCCCCATTATCACCAGGGACACACCCGACCTTCTTCCCAAGCCCGATCCAGCAGGAATCCTGCACATCGCTAGAGAATGGGGTCTCGATAACCGCGCCGATAACCTCATCATGGTAAGTCAAAGCAGACCTTACACACACACACACACACACACACACACACATATATACATACATACATATATCATACACCCTAATCCCAATCCCCATCTTCTTCCTTCCAAATTCCATATACCATAAATCCCATTTCCATGATACATATCTAACGACATAACTTGATAAAAATAATTTACAGGTGGGCGACTCCATCGACGACATGACAGCCGGACACACCGCCGGAGCCGCAACTGTCCTGCTCCTGAACGACCGGAATACGCATCTGAAAGACCATGAACACACGGATCTATGTATCGAGCGGCTCGATGATCTCGTTGATATTCTGGAAAATGGTTTCGTGGGTCATCGCGGAGGTGACAAGGCCTCAACGGAAGGGAGGGAGGAGGAAGCGTGAGTTTCTTTTTTTTTTAAGGGCTCAGATGCTGCGAATCTCGCATTGAGAAAGAGTAAAATAAAACCCGATACTTTGAAACTATGTCTTTGGAAGATGGCGTTTAGTTAGTATGGGACACAGCAAGGGATAAGAGATTATTACGCGCATTATGTTAATGTCATAATGCAAGGTTAAGTTGAGGACTAGAGTTTTCTTTTTCATATCTGAGATTATTATCGCAAGGTCCCGACTGGGGTCCCAGCTATGGTATTTTGCTTAGACTAATCGCCTATCATCATGTTTTACACTGTACATGGCCGGTTTGTACATCACGGCACCAGTATGAGAATCGAAATCAAAGCAAAGTCCGAGTTTTGTGTTAAGCCGAACGTCACAGCGCAAGAATGCTGGAAAGTATCCGATTTTCAAACCGGAGAAAAAGAAAGCTTTTATGCATCACCCAGTGGATCATTTGGGAGAACCACCCATCCGTAACTCCCGGCTCGTCATTATCATAGTCTATGCTTGTTCCAGGCTTTCTTAGCTGCACTTGGCATAGGACGATAGGCGTCCCCGTTTTGCCCACGTCTGTTGCCACCTCCACGGCCACCACCGCGGCCTCCCCTGTCAGAGCCTCTTCCGCGTCGAGGCGGAGGCTGTCTGGGCGGGCCACGGGGAGGGGGAGATCGAGGTAGAGGCGGTTGCCAGCTGTCTTTCACCCGCGACTCTCTGCCACGGTAAGGTTCAGGGTTAGGAGACAGAGAGCGCTGGCGCGTATTGTAGCCAGGGTATTCATCTCGATCGCGGTAAGTGTCTCTCGAGTCATATCCAGATCTACGAGTATCTTGGGGCCCAGCTAGGTTTTTGTCCTTACCAATTCCGCTTCCAAAACGGATATTGGGACGGCCTTGGTTCCGGCCTACTGGGTTTCTGAGGGCCGGTCTTGATAGCATGTCATCGCTATCTGGGGTAGGCGAGCGTGCATCGGCACGCCCTCTGATCCTCATTCCGCCTTGGCGGCCGTTCAGAGCGGCTCCGCCTTTCTGACTTGGGACCACTGCGTTGATGTTTGTAATCATGGAAGGATCATAGCCCTTCAATGTCCATGAGGAAGATCGCATGGGTCGCGGAAGGGAAGGGCAATCTCCAACTAGGTGACGATTGCTCGTGCAATAGCAGCACGACAAAGACACAAGTACGGGGCCAGGGGACGGATGCCGTTTGGGGAATTTCCACATGTAGTCACAATCGAGTTCCAGGTGATCTTGTGAACCGCAAAAGTCGCATGGAACTTCTGCTGCTGTGCCTTTCAGGGCCGAGGAACACGCTGCATGATCATGTCCTCGCTCACGACATTTCTGGCATCTTCTCCAGGAAGGACAAAAGTTACTCTCATGTTGATTCCAAGCTCCGCAGTGTTGGCACTGGACTTCGTCAGTATTTAGTTGACCGCAAGGGAATTTCAGCTCCACGATGGGATATGAACCATCGTGGGTTGTGAAAAGGCATGCAGGAGCTTACCTCTTTGGAAGGACACACCTCCGCCAGGTGGCCTTCTTGAAAACATTCAGTGCATGTAACTGGTAGCGTAAGATCGAGATCATTCTCATCACGACCATAGAACACATACTTAACCTGGGTTTGGAGATCTTCATGGGCAAGGTCAGCAAGGGTAGAGGGGGGTGTCGGGTATCTACTGGAGAAGGAACGGAAACTGTCCTCCTTTGAGTGCAGTTTTGATGCCTCATTTGCGCTGCTTCCATTTGTCGTGGCAGAAGAATATTGACCGTGCCCGTTCACTGTACCGTTGACGCCCCCTTTGTGAGTAGCGGTCGGGAATGGATTCTCTTTCGAGGAAACACCACCGTCCTGTCTTTGGGCCTCCATGGTATTCTCAGGACGGGTACCGACATTGACCATAATGGAATCGTCTCCTTCTGAAATCTCCCCGGATTCTGAATCGTCAGAATGGACAAAGTAGGGGCCTTGGCCAGATGGAGCGGTGCTGGTATCCTTTGGTTGTCCCTCTGCAGGATCTGCCTTGCTATCCTTATTCTGTGATGACGTGACGTCCTCTCCCTCTTCCTCTGCTGTCGAGACAGAAGCACTGCGAGTGCCCCAGAATTTCTTATTCACCTCATCGAAACCGGAAGTGGCGACGTTGCTGTCGGGTTTGGATATCCTGCTCCCTAATTTCGTCCTGATCGCGCTTCTGCTACCTTGATTCCAATTAATTGCAGGAGCTGAACCTCGCAGAGGTGGCTGGCCGCTTTGTTCCTCTGCACCCTCACTGCCAGACTCGTCGTTCGAGGAAGTATCAGAGCCTGAACTTGACGTGCTGTCAGGTTTAGCATCCAAGGGGATTGCGCTGAACTTGGCACCCTGGGGAACGAAATCGCGGACGTCTGAGCGATCCGCCTGGCGTCTTTTTCTTGGACGACCTTTTGCTATGTTGCTGTCGTGGGAACTGGCTCGTGACGCGCCACTGGAACCACTGGTGCGGGTGCGCTGCAGGCCGACGGAGGCAGTGCGCGAGTCATTATCATCGCCAGGGGAAGCCGGCATGCCGTAGAATAGATCAGGGCCCGTCCGTATATCGGACGGTGCAGAGGAGAAGCGTCGTAGTCCAATATGGTAGAGGGGGTTGTGGATTGAATATTATTATGCCGTTCTGGGAAAGCAAGAAGAACAAATTTACGGGGAGCGGACTGGGCCAGAGACGATGCGCCTCTAGCGTGGATGACAGACGGCCGGCAGGATTTAGAAACAGGCGATGGACAAGATATCTGAGCTAGACTCAGGTGGCTAATCAAGAACCAGCTAGCGAAGCAGAGAAGTGAGTCTCGACCGTCGCATTATTGTTGGCTCCGTGTCTGAAGCTGGTCGATAACGCGGATGGCGGCACGTGCGGCCTCCCTCACGGCTCAATAATAATACCAGTAGATAATCTTTCGTCTCCCCAAAAAAAGAAGACTCCAAAACCAAAACCTCGCCGTTTCTCGCCCAGTCAACCACTTTCTCTCCATTTCTTTCCTGTCCAGCTGGTCTCTGTTCCTTTCTGTCTCTCCATCAACCTCTTCTCTGCTTCTCTTTGCTCTGCCGTTCACGCTCGCTCGCCTCCCTGCCTCCCTTACTGCTCCTGTCGGCTCCCGTGACTCCCTGCGGATCCTCCATCTCACAGCCCGGAACTTCTTCATCCTGCTGGCTCCGACGCGAAGTCCTGCTTCATCCACCACCCGACTCCACGAGTCTTCTCTCGGCTATACCACCTTTCTAGACAGTTTCTCGACAATACCGCCAAGGTGTCTTCCCTACTAATTCCCCGGACCATCTCCTTCCCTCCCGAGCTCGACACGGGGCCCCAGCGGCTTTCCCCGGATTCCAAGATGAGCCAGACGAAGATGGGAAGGAGAAGAAGGTCCAGCAGCATTATCTACCAGGAGCCTCCTGAGTCCATCGAGCATACCAGCGACCAGGCCGCCCTGCCCAATCTCAATGCCAACTGGGTCAACGCCAAGGGTGAGTGTGAATGTCCAAGCGTGGAGGGGGAGGGAAGAGCCCAGAAGAGCTGACAGCAGAAAACAGGAGCCTGGACAATCCATTTCGTTCTCATCATTGCCCTCAAGATCTTCTACGATATCATTCCAGGTGTCTCGCAGGAGACATCGTGGACTCTCACCAACATCTCCTACATGTTTGGTTCCTTCCTGATGTTCCACTGGGTGCGGGGTGTCCCATTCGAATTCAATGCGGGTGCATACGACAACTTGAACATGTGGGAGCAGATCGACAATGGCGACCAGTATACTCCGACGAAGAAATTCCTGCTCAGCGTGCCCATTATCCTGTTCCTCCTCAGCACCCACTACACGCACTACGATTTGACTTATTTCATTATCAATTTCCTTGCAACCTTGGGCGTGGTCATCCCGAAACTTCCGGTGGTAAGTGCTATGTCCGTCCATCCATCAGTTGGTCAGTTTTTGGGTGCTGATAATTATGCAGTTGCATCGGTTGCGGATAGGCCTCTTCTCCGAGGACTCAGATGAATCATAGTTCTTCAGTTTTCTTACCTTATCAATCGGCTCGATTTCATTGCACCTCTCTTAGCTCTCTCCTGGATCTTTCTTTGTGTCTGTACCATCGATCGAGGCTGGATATGAACCCCCCTGCTCGCGATGCGCTTTTTTTTTTTTCTATTTTCTTCTTTTCCTTTTCCCATAAGAGCTCTCCTTCTCTGTGTGTTTGTTGGACAGTCACGGTTTAGATAAGAAAAGGTTCTCAATTTGCACTTCGATGTCTTTCTCGACTACGATAACGCATGCCTTTCGACCTGCGCTAGGAGCGTAGAGTAACCTGAACCGCGATCGTCGGGTCCGGATACCTCCAGCCTTTACTGCGTGATACTTTTTTCTCCTGGTTGTGAATAGAAAGAGTTTTCGTCCAGATATAGATAATAGATATCTTTGCCGATTATTGGCGCTACTTCTGCTTATCTTTCCCTTTGGAGGCATTGATTGATTGATGGTGTTGAATGCACATGGAGCATTGGTATCACCCACCCAGATTGCCCAGATCTCGGGCCGATAATTAATTCAGTTGCCTGAAATCTCACCGGTCGGTTTGTCATGGACAGAAGACAAAGGACAGGGTGCTCCGCCACCGCCACGAGGTGAGATGCTGGACTGGATATGGATGGTATTACATTCTGATATCGAAAGATAGCGGTGACACATCGCATCCTTCCTCCACTCTTGTAAGTTGTGACGCGTGGATATGGTCCGTGCGGCTCAGCAGTTCCCAAGTTCCCGAAGAGCTTTTTTTGAGGTTGCCTGATTACGATCCCTGCGTGCCATTATTACTATCTGTCTGAGGTGGACTGGTTGCAACCACTAGGAACTGGTGGAATCAGTTAGATCACGCTGAAAAGATAATCTAATAATCACCACAAGCAAATAACTATGTCTGATAACTAGCTCTACGTGGAGTCAATGCTAGTTGTCACCTGCAGTCAGAAAGCCAATTTGCACTTTTCCCTGTTACCAAGCTTTGGAGTGGCGAGACCAAAATAATTTTGGGGGTTCGACTAACTTATCTACCTAGCTATTATTATTATCCAAGAATGATGTGGAAATATAGGGATAACAATTAACTATCCGGCTAACGATCCCGGCTAGCCACGTTGACTATTCAAAGCACCGACGTTGGCGCTACTATTAATATCGAATTGATATAGTTACTGTAATTAAATATAACTAAGAATGGGCACTTGGAACAATAACGCGCGGTAAATCCGTCTAGCTTATTCTACGCCTGTTAACATGTCTCAGTCCCCCTGACGTTGTGGTAAAGAAAAGAATCACGTTGTGACTACTATGAGCTCCGCCAGACAGCAGTGGATCACTAGTGTTTTCAGTAGCTAAATTGCCTGTACCAGTAACTAGATCTCCTCCTCATTAGAGCAGCGCTGGTGAAGTTGCTTTGCTTTATTGTTATCTCTTGATTTGTTGAAACTTGCAAAGGGAGATCGACGGAGATCTGCTTATGTCATCATACACGTGAGATCATCAATCTACGCGCTCGAACTGTCAGGTTGGAAACATGCAGGATGTGATTTTATTTTCTAACTATCTGTCGAGAAATTATGCCTGTTTTTCTCTATAGTAGAATACTGACTGTCGTATGTGCATGCGAGTGTTGAGTACGCCCAGTTTGAGATATGGTCAACTGCGGCGGGCTACTGCTACTACTGCAGCTCCGTATCGATAAGCGTCGCGTACAACGCGACTTCGCATCCCCGATCAGCCAATCCGTTCATCCTCGCCACAGGAACTAGACATTTTCTCTCCTTTACTTCGTGGCCATGGATGACCAGGACGAGGCCTCGTTGCCTACCTATCGTCCTGTAAAACCTCTACCATTCGAATTGCGACAGCATTGCGGCATCTATTTCGAAGAGAAGCTCTGTTTGTCGTCCCGCGCGGTTCCTCACATTTTATCTGTATGCGCTGAACACTGACCAAGATAATATGACTAGATACTCAAGCTCTTGGTCTCCTGCTTAGTATATTAACTTCCGGTACAGTCGCCTCAGGGACTGCCTTTGTGCCATCGCCTCAGCACCTCGCCCTGGCGGCTACATTCGTCGTGCACCCATCCACCACGACGCGAGCCAAAACCACCGAGGAACGAGAGGCTGCCAACGCTGCTTTGCGATTGCTACGACTTACAAACACATTGGTAGGACCTATATCAGCCAAGTTGGACACGGCATTCTCATTCAGGCGATTTGACTCGTCTCGTCATGGAGGAAGGCGGCGCGCAGATGATACCGCCGTGTCGAGAGAGTTGCGCGACGAGGAGACGGAACCGCTGAACTTGGAAATGGGACAGACTGGCTCACTATGGTTTCGGGCGGAGGATTTCTGGCATGCAGTGGGCTGGGCGTTCAATTGTTCGGTCCTCCACCCCAAGCGCTGGGAAAGATGGCAACTATGGCTGCAGTTCATGTGCGAAGTGTTGGAAGACGATTGGAACGAGCGGATCAAACAGCTTGAGATAAATGCTAGCAGTGAACCCATAACGCCCAGCAAGCGACGGGAGCGGTTACTCAAGCAGAGCCTGATATACAAGTACCTGGCCTCTGGCAGTGCAGGTCACGGCCAGAACCGTCGGATCCTACGAGCTATCTTTGCGGACGGGAGTGGGAGTGCGAAGAATGAGTTTCGTGAGGTGTTCAAGAACGAACTGAAGGAACTGAAGCGAGATGATGAAACGCTTAAGAAACGACAAGCGGATGTCAATATCGATCAGGACGAATATGGTGATTATCTCTCCAAGGATGAAGACGAGTCTGACGGGACCGATAACACATCGAGGACGCGACCCAAGCGGCCAAGGAGGATGAAGAATAAGGGGTCGCCAGAGGATATTCCAGACGTGGCTGTCGTTATAACTAACCCACTATCCGATACGATATACGCAAAGGGCGGCGTGGCTTCATTTGGCGGATTCCAATCCCTCGCCCTTCGTCAACGCCTACTCCATATCCTATCCATGGTCTCTGAGCATTTGCCAAAAGCATTCATGCCCCTTGAGGAGTTATATCACCTCTTTGTCGAGAACATTCGCCATCTTCCCCTCCCTGCCTTCCAAGCATTCGTCTCACCAAACGTCCTCCCTCACTTCTCCCCCGCCGAGCACAGCACTGTCTGCGAATTCCTCCTCTTCCGCATGCGCGAGAGCGACGCACCAGAGACAGACGAACCTTACCTAAATCAGAAGAAATTGGAAGAATGCTACCTCCCCTGGGCAGCCAACACAACAACGGCAGTCGATAACGCCAAGATGTCCATTCTTCTAGAATCTCTCCTCAGTCTTCTGGCCCAGGATGGTCTACTCACTATCACTGAAGAACTGAAGCAAGCGGTCGTCCAGGGTATTCAGGCGCGCACTGACAAGGCACAAGATGAAGTTCGACGGAACCAGAATAGACGGAAAGTGGAAGATATCGAATGGTGCTGGTTAATCGAGAGCGGGGAGCGATTGATATCCCTAGTCGAGGACATTCTGCCTTTGGCAGAGCAAGGATGAATAGTTATCTATCCACCGCCGTGGATTCAGGAATGAGTCACCTCACGCTGACAATGCGCCTATTTTTCACAACGACCCACCTCCTCCAGGGTACGCAATCTCATCTCATGCGCGCGACACGGGGTGCAGAGTGAGTGAGTGAGCGTACGACAGTCAACAGTCTTTCACTGACCAACGAAGGGTTCCGACCAAGGCTCTCCGGAGAAACATAATATCTACATGATCCACGACTTCGCGACTACACCGTGGCTATTCACTAGTCAACAGAGCATATTCTCCTGTATCCCAAGCAGTCGAGCCTCGTGGTGTATACACCGCACCCGCTGAGACATGATCTTCTAGGCATTGAATGCCAGAGAAACAAGAGAGACCTCAAATAAAATATCATTAATACCCCCTTTCTAAGTATGCTCTATAACTGTATTGACTATTACCTATCATTAGCTGGAATAATGAATACATCATGCACCTAGCGTCTAACTCAGAATTAATACGAATAAAATAACTTGACTAGTTATAACATTGATCCGTGTCTGCAATTTACCTACCCTAAACCCCCATAAAACGAAAACATCTAGAATAACACTAAATTCTACACCGACATTTTAGAGACTTGACGTATCAATTTTTTTCTAATGATTCCTTTTTTTGTTGACCGGATCAAGAGTAGAACTAAAACACTAAGAAGCATTAAGATAGACTAAAAAGGGGGGAGGAAATATAGTATAGACGGGGAATATTCAGAACACTCGAAGATTGATGGTGTTTCCGAAAACACGACACGACACGACACGACACGACAGGAACAAAAGAGATAACGAAGAGGGGTAGTAGAGTGGTTGAAAGAAGGGACAAAAAAAAAGAAGTTGGCTTGAAGGGAATAAAGAGGGTAAGAGTTCGGGGTTATGTGATATGTGATATGTGCTTCGGGTTGGGAGGGAAATATGGTAAGATGGGGTAGTTTGCTATAGTCAAGTCCATCCTGCCTTTTCCCACTCGCGGATTGCCTTTGAAAGAAATGAAATATTTGGGGAAAAGAAGTTTATGGTGGTGGTCTCGGTCCAATAATTTGTCTTCTGGCTCCTCCGATTCCTAGACCAGGGCCACCTCGATTCTGATTGTCACCGCCCATGAAGCCATACTGGTGGACATCCCAGGCACCTTGGCCAGGACCAACACCGACATCGTCCTTGAGACCCTTCTTTGCGGCTTCGGAGGTTTGTTTCTGACCCTCTTCCCATTCGCGCTGGCGTTCACGTTCACGCTCCATCTCCCGCTCAAGGAGAGATTTGGAGGCCCAACCACCGGCGCGGGTCTTCTGCTGTGCGGCTATACGGCGGCTATTCTCTGCGTCAATCTCAGCGGTAGAAGAGTAGTCTGCTGGTCGATGGGATGATGGCTTAGGGGGGGATGGAGCTGGGTTTGAGGCAAGGAAACGGTCGGTGCGATTGGCGTAGGCGCCTGGACTAGGGAGCGGACGAGGTGAGGTCTGGGCAGCGACTTTGGGATCAGGGAGTGGTCGGGGTGATGTTTGTTGAGCGGCTTTGGGGTCAGGGAGCGGCCGACCTTGTCTGGGAGGTGTCATTGGCGGTGCTGAGAAGTCGTCTTGCTGTTGCTGCCATTCCTTGCGTAGCAGTTTGCGTTCTTCTTCGAGGGATGAGAGGTCGTAACTCGGTTGGACTGGACGCGGATGACTCCGGCTACGTGAGCGATTGTCTCTTTCTTGCTTTTCACGTAGGTCTAGTCTCTCACGTTCATATTGGCGCTCACGCTCCTTGGCCAGCTCAAGTTCCCGCTCAAGTTCCTTAATACGCTGGCTCTCCGCCGTCTCGACTGTCCTGGGCGGCGACTTCGGTTGGTGGGCTTGATACTGGCTGAGGAACTGTCCGTTGAGGCGGGCGTCACTCAAGCCTCGAGTGCGCTGTCGTTCTCGGTTGAACTTCTCCTCGAGTTCCTTTTCCTCCTGGAGACGACGTTGCTCTTCCTCCTCCCACTTCCGCTGTTCGTCGTCCCATTTCTTTTTCTGCTCCTCAACCTCGCGGCGCTCGTTCTCCCTCAGTCGTTCTGTTTCCTCTGCCCATCTGCGCTCTTCTTCTGCTCGGGCGTTAGCTTCCTCCTCTTCTCTCTGGATCCGTCGCCGTTCTTCTTCTTCCTCCTGAGCTTGCCTACGACGGCGTTCCTCTTCGGCTGCAGCCTCCCGTCTCTTCTTTTCCTTCTCGGCCAAACTGGGAACCGCTGGTAATGGACTGGTTATCTGCCGTCGCGCACCAAATGTGACACCTTGATTAGCCTGACTTGCACCGCCCATGTAGCCATACTGGTGGATATTCCATGCCGGTGCCGTGACCGTTTCGTCCGTTTTCCTGCTCCAGCTGCTCACTGGAGCTCTGGGCGATGGCGAGCCCCCCTTTCCAGGGCTGCTTCGCCCGGAAGTTGTTGACGCGGCTGCCGGACTCAGGGCACCAGGGTTGCTGGCGTTGCTAGCTCCTCGTGGTCTGGTGCCAAGCTGGCTTTGGCTTGAACCTGTCAACTGAGGAGTTACTGCACCTGCTTTGCTTTTGGCTCCCAGTGTCCGGGGGAACTTGGCGGGCTCGATAGCATTGGCCCTTCGGCTGAAAGCCCCCAAACACTGAAGTACCTGGGCAGGGTCCTTCGATTCGTAAAGATCGACTGTAAGGAAGACATCATGTGGTGGGAGACTGAGCGGCGGCATCTGAATTGCGCGGAGGAAATGGGAAATATTTTCCATCTGTACAAATGGCATAGACGACTGCTTGTACTTGACACCTGGAGAGACCGCGAGATTGACTAGCCTGGATCACGGTCAGTAAGCATCTGTAGCGCGGATGGAGACGGAAATGGCGTACTTGCAGAGAGCGACACCATCTTTCAGCGCAGCAATCAAATCCCCGGAGGACAGTTTCTCATGCAGCACTTCCTCAATCCATTCGCGCACTTCGTTGGCGGCCTGCGGGGTATACTTGGACAGGCGCATGTTGCGCAGGTCCCTATCCAGCGATGAGACTGACGCCATTTTGATTGATCACCAACCACTCTCAATTTCCTTCGACACAGATCTGATGGATCATCCAAGGGTGGCGCGTTCTCGAGAACTGGCTGTCCAGATGTCAGCCCAAGCTGGGCAATGTAATTTATCAGGCGTCAGCAATAATAGCTAAGCGGGGAATCCCGGCAGCGCAAGAGTATCGCGGGAGTACGGCGCGGGCAGATCAAGAGGGAGTGAAATTTGGAAGAGGACAGACAAACAGAAGAGTCTGTAATTAGCCAACGCCTCGAGAGAAAAAGGGAGTAAAGGGAATGAAAGACTCAGGAGGTCGAGTCCGAGAAATGGGATAGCCGCTGGCCCTCACTTTAGGAGTAATTATAATTAATTAATAAACTCCACCGGTTGATGACGTCCCTGCTGGTCCAGGCGCGGATTCTCGAAAAATCGCCGGACGACACTAGAGGCAATCCACCAGCAACGCCTGCTAGTCGATCTTCCCAATCGGACACTTGCCTGACTCGAAGGGGATTCTCTACGATCCGAGACACGATGACTATCAATAGTCTCTGGTTCAAATGGAAGGGCCTGCGTTTACCGTGGCGAAAATCCTTCTTGGTCGGTATGTTCCTTCTCCGCCATGTCTCACTGCCAGTGAACGGGTCTCTAACGGGGGTTCTCTAGGCCAAGATCTCGCTGGAAATACATATTGGGAGTTCAGGGATTCGTTGAACAGTGGGAGGTTCAGGCGTATTGTGAAGTACAACCCAAAGACGCACTATGGAGACGTTAAGGTCAACCGTGAGTACCATGTCGGTTCCTGACAGGAATCAACCAGCACTGACTCTGGCAATTTTCCTCGTAGCACAATGGCATCAATGGCTCCGTTACGTCCGCCCCGAGCCTCCTACGATCGAAGAGCAGCAGCAAGACCTCATCCGGCAACAGCAGCTCAAGAGACTGGCCCAACTAGCTGACGAACGTTGGGCCAGCAAGCCTTCCTACCTCGACAGACCACAGACTCAACAACCTGCGCCGGCCCTGCGGACAAGTGATGCAACAATGTCGGACCAGGGTCGTCCAGCTCCTAGTCCAGAGCAAGTCGGTGTCAGGAACGCCGTTGAGGACCAGGCTACACTCCAACAACAACAACAACAGAGCGGCACAGAGAAAGCTGCCAAGAATCCCTGGGCCAAACAGACTGGCGTACCAGGGGCGGATTTTGAGCCAGAAGCTTGGACACCAAAGGCCTCTCAGAGATAGAATTATTCTCTCCTGGTCCGGATAAAATAACTATACCCTTCTGATCCATATATTTGACCCATTCATTTGGGACCCTTGCATTACCATAGCGATCGAGACTATGTGATGCTTTCACACAGCCAGGGCGAGTGTCCATATTGTCAGCAGTGCACATAACTGAGTGCCAATCACTTCCTGACTGATTTCTCTGCGACCGCAGTAGACCATGACTAGCCCGCTGCATTCGATATATATCTCGATATGAGCAGCCATATTTGCTATCTTCGATGCTGGTTCACGTGAGGAAATTAGGTCGTTTCTACCAGCCAGCGGACACTCTACTTCATGCTTGATATGTGCGACTTGTTCTTTAAGAAAGAAACTCTATTGCTGCAAAACATTTTGTCGCACGTCTTTGACCGAGGTCCACATGGAGTTTTACTTACGATGTTACGGACAATCTGTACTATCACATAGTGTATCAATACTTGATATTGTTTCTCTTCTAATCATAATCGCATGTTACTTGCATCTCCAAAAATAGCTTGCTCGTTATACCCGTTTCTGTACCCTTACGGAACCAACCTAGGCCCACGGGATCCCTACCATGGACACCTCTTCGAAGGCATGCTTAACAATGCGGCACCCACATAAGAAAGATTGTCACATCCAAGTTCCATATCATGTCACCGGCATTTCCCCCCTTAAAACCCGGCCTTTTCTCCCCAGGCACGCGCCGGAAACGGCATAAGCCCCAGTCCCACCACAATGGCATAGGGAAATCCATCAAATACCCCATAACCCATTGTATTTAACTTCAACAGGAAATACTAATGCTTGCGGAAACCGATAACATAGTCTACTTCTTTTTTTTCGATTTTACCCAACTAACACACGACGACCCATGGAAATGTGCACCCGCGGGGAATCGGGAGATCACCACACCCACCTCGGTCCGGTACGTGGCATTCTTTTTCGAGATATGTGCAGTTTATTTTTACATTGTTCAATGTCAGTTGGTTGTGTAGGGAATTTTATCTTTCTACATAGATGTCTGGCCGGATCTATGCAGGTCTTGTGATTCATTGTGGCTTGTGCGTAGATCTTAGCTATCTGGCGCGGTGGGATATGATAATTACGATACATATTATTACTTTACGCCTGGGTTTGGATTCATTGCATTCATTGTGTGTATGAGATGCTGTTGTGCGACGGTGGCTGGTTTCATGAAATTATACGGGGTACCCCGTCCTCTTGCACATACGAAACCGAGCGATTATTTGAAACTGGCGTAAGTTAGAAGCTGTTCTTTTTTTTTTTGTCTGGCTTTCCCTGCTTATTATCTGCAAGAAATTGGTAAATATGGAGGGAGAGGAGATACTTTTTCTCAGAATTGAATATAATAATCGATTATGTTTCTAAGATATTAGAAACTACTATAGAGTATATCTCTGAACCCCACTGTATAATGCACAAATGTGTATAATGTTTATACAAGACCCAACCCATGAACCGGATCCGAACCAAAACCGAACAGAACGCTCAAAAACAGCCACCGGATGTAATATATCCGCTTCGCAAAAACACCGCACCCAAATAGTACAATTATAGCCCGGAAATTTCCCTTTAACATAGTACAGCCTCTAGTGCTTCCACATCTCCACCAGCTCTCTTCACTGCCATCAGGGCAGCTTCACTCAGCTTGCGCCGCTTGTCGCGGGCCTCCTGCTCTCTCCGAGCCTTCGTCTTAGAGCTGCCACTGGGGGCCACTCCAGTCAGGATTTTCCTGCTGTCATTTGGTGTAAAGTTGACGAATGAGACGCTAACTGTCTTGTTTGCACCGTTAGGGCTTCCAGCCTTGACTGGCTTCGGCGCGCTCGCCGATTGGGATGAAAGTTTGCGGCTGTGGTTGCGACGGTGGCCAGCCTTCATGTTGGTTCCGGTACGTGCAGCTGCCCCTGACTTCGGAGACGTAGTCGGGGAGACAGAGGGCGATCGTGGAGACGACTGAGTAGCGTGGACGCCACGAGGAGTCGTGAAAGGAGAGTTCTTGGCGAACGGTTGCTGGGGCCCCGGCACGTGAGCATAGGATCGGTCTTGGCCCGCAGACTGTAAGGTAGAGGAAGAGAAGGATGATTCTGGAGCCGACATATCGAACGACGGATCGAAATTAATCATTAGACCGCCCTGCAACAGATCACTGTGATTCGTGTTCTGAGTCGGTCGATGCGGGAGCGGTGATACCAGGTACGGGTTCTGAGCCTGTCCTTGAGTGGCTGGCGCGACTCGCGAGGCCATCGGCGACCACCAGGCCTGCGGATCATGACTCTGAAGATCAGGGGTGAAGGGCATGGAGGGAGTGTTAAGGGCATCTGCGTGCCATGAAGGCATCGGCTGGGGCTCCGAAGAATGCGGGGAGTGGAAGATCTCATCGGCGGAGGGGGTACTAGAGGCAGACATGGCAATAGAGCCGTGATGGCTTAGATATCTCTGGCGCTGAGGGATAGACATCGCCGATGCCTGATGAAACATGTTTGAATCGTAGTTGGTTGGCATTTCTGCCGAATCTCTCATCAAGCCACCGGAGGGAGCGCTGCTCGACATGTGCATCTGCGCGTGGTTGTCAGGCTGCATAGTCTCGTGCTGGACAAGAATGTCGGATGGTGGTGGCGAGAGAGGAAGACGCTCATCTGAGTTGCGGAAGTGGTAGTTCTGCAGCCTCTGAGCCCAGGCCTCTGGGTACGCCATCTTCGTCTTCTGCATATGCGAAGAGCGCATCAAGCTTGGAGAGAAACTGTGCTTGCGCAGTAAGGCACGACGATCATTCGTCTCGCGGCGGCGGATGGTCTTTGGAGTTATTATAGCGCTCTTAGAAGGTTTTCGGCTCGGCGTAGCCGGAGGGGTAGATGGAGATGTGGAGATTAGCCCGGGAGCTTCTGCAGGGCGGGACGAGGATTCGAGGTTCAGGCTAAGATCTGAGATCGCGGATGGATGTATGGTATCATGGAAGCTGAAGGTTCGTTGGTCGACAGAGGAAAGTCCGTCGTCCTGCATACACCAGAGCCCTTTGCTCCAGGGCTGGGGTGAGAGAGGGGGTTGCCTTGAAGAAGAGCCAATAGGTGATAGATCGCCACAGTCACTTGAAAAGGAGGCCGAGGGGAAGAGTTGCTCGATATCACTTGAGGTGAATGGTACTTCTTTGTTGCCGTCACCAGTCGAGTCCATGTTGACGTATTCATTGAATATATCATTGAAAGATTGGTCGAAGGATGGGGCGAACATCTTGATGGCTTTGTTTTCCGTTTGCGGCGATGGGAGGAAGGGTGCCGTTGACGAGTTGGCCAGAGTTGACGGTGATTGGTGATAAGGAGTCAGACAGGATCCTCACAAGAAGCCGGACAGTACTCGATCCACAATTGGAGTGCAGGTACTCCCGACAATCCGTCAACAGCAGGCAAACAAGCCGAATCGATTGTTGTCAATGTTTGACAGACTGTCAATCGAAGAAAACAATTGCAATGATGCAAAGAAGGCAAAGCAAACAAACAGAGAGATCGTGCTATTTGAATAGCACGGAGGAAGGGCATCCAGCCCCCGGGATTCACTCAACATTCCATCTGGTCTAAAGATGGGACGCTGGAATGTGCAGTTATCGGGGAGGCTAGCATTGACAGCCCGCGAAACGTCAGTCAAGCCAATCGTGGGAAGCTCCCGGCCAGCACGGCCAAGCAGGTGCTTGGGAAGCAGGAGGTTGGACATTCCTGGCATCCATTTCTTCCTACAGGAGCCACTCTTAGGAATGCAGGTACTAGTTTAGCCGAGTCAGTCAGACCTGTCGAAAACTTGGCGCCACTATGGTACAGCACGGCAGAGAGTAAAAATCATAATGCTCACCGATTCCTTACTAACAGTTAAGATTTGGAATTCAAGAGATGTATTGTCTGGATAGTCGGGTATAAGGCGAGTCACGAAGTGATTTATTCTCCTGGACATCCATCGATTGGTCCCCATCCTGACTTCAGGCTCCACCAGCTGGGAGTGTAAGCGTCACGACTTGGGTTTTGTCAATCCAGCTGATTGACAGGCAAGACAAGGTTAACTTAGTGCCCATAGTGGACTCGAATGATGAACTGCAGTTCGCGAGTCATGTCGATCAAGAGATCTCCTGCCAGGATCTTGATTTGTCCTCGTGCACGGACGGACAAGTTGGCAAGGGCTCTGGAATGCTGAGGCAGGACGGAATTCCGGCCCTGACCAGCAATGCTTAGATAATTTGGAATGCGAGAGTCACCCGTCCCGTAAGAATAGAAACACTCATTGCTTTGTTGGTAATGTCTTTTTCTTGTTTGTGATGCGACAGGAAAGATCTGCGTCGTATGTTAGTTCTATTTCTCGCACTCAATGCCTACCAAGTAATCTTTCTTGGTTGAATACACCTCTTTGGTGCTACCATATTGGCGTCTCTAGAAACTTTCGAGCTTGAATCCGCTATTGAATGCTGCGAGACGTCGCAATCTGTCAACGACTCTAGTTTCGCAGCCGCCTCCAGAAAAAACTGCAGTGACAATAACTTGGACATACCCTTCATGTTCGGCATAATCTCGTGCCGTTGGTAGGAGCCACTAAGCAAAGGGGAGTCAGCAACTCCGAGTTCTTTGTTGTCGTGGCTGTGATTCCAAGAGACGGGAATGGTTGCTGTATTGCAATTTCGTAAGAGCACCGGAGACGCTTTCTGGCCAGTGACCAAGTTAGGTATTCACAGGTAATGGAAGCTGGTTGTCTGTTGACACGGAATAGACATTCTGTTCATGGTCTTGAAAGGGCCTCGGTCTTCGCAGCCCAAAGGTCTCATCTTTCGCAACAGAGACATTAAGCCATTGAGAAGTATAGACGAGTTGTCCGATCACGAGACCATGAGTAAGAGCCAGATCGATGGAGAAACAAACAGACGACGGATGCAGAAAAGCACAAACCAATAGCTGACATTTCAATATTGTTTTTGACTACTGGGTTAGTCTAACAAGGTCAAGGCAGTAAATAACTCAGTAGCTTCGAAGCAGAAGCCAACTCAACAGAGTCGTTTCACCGGTGTGTTATCATCGCCAAGGCTTCTAAGAGCAAGGTTTCTCTGTTGATATATCATTATCCACGGGGGGTATATCTGTCCCAGACCACCAAGGGACTCAGGAGGAGCCTGTTCGTTGGCACTGGCCTCGTTACTGTAGGTAAAACACAACAGATCATGACGTAGGTTTAGGTGACAAAGACCTTAGATGATGAAGTATGATAAGTTCATGGCGCAGAGGACTTGATCATGAAGAAAGAAGAAGGCGGCACTTGACAATAATCATAATGTCCATCACGCTGTACAGTCGCGTTTGTGTTGTGGTTCTATTTCTGTGCCTTTTCTTGGCGTCGAATAGCTGAGTCAGCAAGCCCTAGAGATGCCTGAGTCAGCATGACGTTTCCGAAACCGGAATAACGTTCCTGCCGGGCCGAACGTCCCGGAAGCGCCAAGAAGACGAAAGGAGTCAGCAAAGGCAAGAATGATGTCTGATGTTCATCCCCAGAAGTCATCTTCTGTCCCTACTCTAGAGCACACTTTGTTTACCACTGCCTCGTACAGTCTGGGGGCTATTGACTGCGAGAAATTCCTTTGTTGCAACGGATTCACCGGACGCTTGAATACGCGCCTTTCATCGGACCCCACCTTTCTAGGCTACTCGGCTCCGTGCGGGGAACTGAGACTGCCACAGTGATTTAACTCATCTTCGCTGTCATCTATTCCATATAAACCTCCTGGGAAGAGCCTTGGGGAGTTTATTTACGGAACTATTTATCTTCTCAGCTGGTATCCCGTTACCTGCAGTACGAGACGCGTGCCATCCCATCCCGGATATCCAGAGACGCGTACCGGTCGACCGGTCAGCGAGCTTCAAAAACCGCTAACTATATGTATCATTGTATGGAGAACATCAAGAGAAACGTTCAGTTCAAAGAAGAAGTTGCAGAAAATAACCGAGTCGGTCCTAGTCGTGTTGGAGCAGGTCAACATCAACGGTGTCAGTATCATCGGTGCTCTTGTCGAGGCTATATTCGGCGTTACACCTTATGGTGAACTGAATCCCAACCCGTGTTACTATTGACTTTCCAACAATGTACATGGTGAAGATTTTGGCTGGGGTGAACCCTATTGTTCACCCTTAAAGCCAGAATCTCTATTCACATTACAGGATGGACTCTGTTGCCTGCATTGTCGGGGGCCGCCTGTGCCATTCACTCAAAAAGAAGTGAACAGAACACAAACATCACAACAACGAATCGAAGACCAGCCACCGATTTTACTCTCGAGTATCCTTACAACTCTGCGCAACGGAGCAATCTGTTTTCCACGACTTCACCTCAACCACCACCACTGCAGTTGCTTTATTATTCCTCCTACGCATCGAACTCATATTCGAATATCTAACTGAGGGATCTTGACTTCTCGGCTTTGGGAATAATTGTATCCTGTGGGTGCAGTCATGGAGTCTTTTCAGATTCAGGATGCTTCTTGGGATCGTCTGTCTTCCGTGTTTTCCAATCTCGATCTTTCCATGTCTCAGGACAGTTCATATGGATCCGATGTGCAGTCTTCCAGCACAGAACACACTTCTGTCACTACGTCTCCGGTGATGTCCTCTGTTCCCAATGCCAAAGTCTCTGTTACGCGACCACTCAAATCGATCCTGAAGAAGCCCGAAGAGGCGCATGGAAACGACGATGGTGACTCTGATTCTGAATCTGGATACGAATCTGAACCTTCTGAGTATGACTTTGACCACTCTCTTGACTCGGACCCTTCCGATCTTCATTACTGTGAAGGTAAATTTCCAAAACTACGAAGATTCAACATGCATCTGACATCTAACAGAAGAAATTTTCGACTCCGAGGACGACTCGGATGATTCCTCCGAGATTGGTGATCACTCTGAAGAGAGTGATTTCGTATTTGACGACTCCCTCGTTGTTTTCGAGCCTTGTGTTCGCTTCGACTCCAGGGTTAGCTACATCGAAGCGCCTTCTTTTGACGACGATGATGTCGATTCTCAACCTGAAATGACCGTCCATGAAATGATGGAACTAGCCCGGGCTTCTGGCGGTCTGAAAATCCTTCAAAATGATACCGAAGAAGACTACAGCGAAGATGAATGCTGTACCGACAGGGACATCATGGCCGGCCCCGAAGAGCACACGCGCGATGATGTCGAAATTGACAGAGAACTTTTTCTCGCTTATATGAACGGTATCAATGGAGTTCCTGACCACGTCTACAAGCCGCGCCTTCAGAGTCGCGCCAAGGCTATCAGAGAGGGTCTTGCGCACAGTCCGTTCTTCGAATCGGAGACCGTTTACGGCACTTACTTAGATCATGTTCTGAACCACGTCATTGGCGTTTTCCGCAATATTGTCGTTCAGGACGAATTATATGAGCTCATCCGTTTGAGTGAGTCGAAGGTTGCTATGGAGCATCAAGAAGCATCTCAACGGGAGGTTGAGAACTATACCAGGCATATCCTGGAGAAAATCGAGCTGTTGTTATCCGACCGTCTTGCTCAGGGCCAGCTCGAATTGGACCAAGACGAACTCAGTTTCTTCGCGGGAGGAGTTCTTTACGCCCTGGAGAATTGGACCATTTACACCAATGGCCTGTGACGGGGAAGCGCCACGCGCGATATAGAAGAGTCAACTCTCCTAAAAAAAAAAATTGGCAGAAAGAAGATCTGAGATTGAAAGGCCTACGGGCCCAAAACGGTAACGTCGTTTGCATGGGTCGGAGCTAGGATTACATCCCCATCACGCTGGCGTACATGGGGATGGGAGCTGGGAGCTGAGGAGGGCGTTTTTTTCCATTTTCGGTTGATAACGAGAGGGGCCACCAGGTTCCCCCTCGTAATCTCGGCACGACGACGCTGCTCATCGCACATGTGTAGCTACATTAGTAATCGTCAACTGCTTTGAAAAAAGTCATTCGTATATTGCTATCCATTCTTTAATCGAAGTGGGGTTTCAAATGAGTTCTTCGTAGCGGGCTGGGAGACCCTGGCAGAAGTGGACGCGCTGGTCCCTTGAAAACTTATCCATATGCGCTTGACAAAAGAGATTCCTGTGCCTTTTGCTTATTGGATGTAGTGATAAGACTATGAGATCATATGCTTATTGGATCAGACCTCTCATGCCCGCTACAGTTGTAAATATTAGTGCACAATACTCTCCATGTGTGAGCGATCAGATGAGGAAGCTCTCTGTTATAGAGCATTCGCTATTCTGAGCCGGCGTGTACATAGTTGACTCCCTAGTGATTTACGAACATGGCATGCGACTTGCTGCAAGGCTTGCCTTTACTATTGAGAAGTGAATGGATCTATCACTACTTAGCCATTAACCGTCGACTATCTATTGAATGACTCCCTGTCGATCTGATCTAGGCTACATGCATCAAACTACATCCTCGTTCTCTGAGAACAGTAACTTGGCATGGACTTACAGGTCTAAGTGAAAAGTAATAGCAGTAGCAGTAATAAAACAGATAGGCCAATAAATAAACTATGAATAAACGAGATAGATTGAATGTTATCGGTGTTTCTGTTGTTGACTTCGCTTGATCTGTTGGATGTTCTATTGAAGCCGCCCCTCGCATTGCTCATTCCAAGGGGAAAGAAGGAAAAGAAGAGACTAGATTTTCTACACATTAGACACACTCTGCTCGTTGAATACTTGTGATCCTGAAATATTAGGCGGGAAGGGATTGGACACATAGTATAAGCATGAATGCGCAATATTGCACAATATATTGGGTAGTTAATAATAGACCATTAGGTAGGTTTCCCGTAGTGTAAGTATTATATATTATGAATGACTTTTTGCAATGCGATTCCACGCAAGATAGTACTATGTGAGCGAGTAGAGAGGTTTTGGTCCGGAAAATTGTCTATTATAATGATTTATTATCTACTTGTCCAAGAGATAGTTAGCCGGCATGATAATTTAGTTATACAATACATACTCCGAAGATACCCTAGATTGGGTCTTCTGCCGTTTTCGAATATGTAACGTGGCACACGCCACGCGAGTATGCAAGTAAAGGAATTTGTCGTTATGGTATATCAGGGGAAATCTATCACCCTGTCACCTGCATGTTGAGTGGATTAGACGTTTGCGCTAAGCACGCCAAAGTACTTACGGAGTAAGTACACAATGTGACGAGTCTCCTTTGCCACAATAATAGGAATCCGATATCCGGAGTCCTGGGACCGCCCAGAAATAAGAAAAAGAAAAAAAAAAAAAAAAAAAGGAACAAAGAAAGAAAATTTTACTCTATAGACTAAAGCATAGTGGAAGGAGAAAAGGGTGAAAAATTCTCCGAAATGGATTGGATACTAAATAATACGCATATTCATCGTATTCTGCCGGCCTTGCCCAACGGCTAACTAATAGTTATTGCCTTCTTTTACGAAGCGGGCGGCGAAGAAGAAACCAGTTCATTGAGGTTTAGAATTTTAAGTTTGTTTCAGGAGCCGATTATTGAGGATTGTGTCTGCCACGTTCCTTTCCCCATGTATCTATCTAGGGCTGATGAAATCCAGTTTTTGGGACGTGCGAGCCGGCGGACAGACCGTCTGTTTTAGATTATTGATTACAAGCGCTGTGATTTGCAGATGAAAATAGCGGGACAAGGAAGGTAGATACATACAAGAAAGTGATATGCCAAGATCCTGTCGCGTGGGTATAGTGGATTCGTGGAGCATCTTCATAATGCGATTAATGGTTAACTAGTTATACATGTACGAAGCTCACTGACGGCGACGGGAAGTATACTTAAGGGTAGTAACTTATGGGTAATTCGGATTTTGCACATGTTGGATCCTGACCATTCGCCACAATATGCTGTTGATTTGATGAACAGGTCATATCTTTTCAGACAGGTGGTTTTTTGACTTCTGCAGGCGTTTTAACATGTCGAAATAGCGTGTATATCTATCTCCGTGATCTGCCGGACCCCTGACGCGGAGTGTTTGAAGCTTAGGCAGCTCTGCAATCAAAGTTCGAATTCTACGGAGTATTTATCAGACATAACAGCTAATGCTGGCCAAAAAAGAAGCGATGATCAGGAATAATGATATTAATTGATATGTCCTACTTTTGCTGATCTCTGAGCTTGGATTGGCTGGTTGATTTGCCTTGAGATTGACGTGACCCGGCGTAGTTGCAACTGGCCACGTTTTTTTGGATGATGGCCGTTTTTGGAAGAGGGTCGTCCTAAAATAACTACTAGACTAGATAGACAATTATTATTAGATTCCGTGCTCCCTAGACTCACAATGCGGGCAGGAACAGGGGTCTCTTCAAGACTTCATACTTAGTGGAGCGGCAGGATCTGGACAAGATCATCTTAAGTTCTACTCTAAGAGCAGTATTACTCGTGTACCTCGTATGTGAACAGGCAAATAATTTCTTCAAGATATCCACCTGAGCTGCTGGTTAGGTTGGCAGCCGTAGGATCCTATGTTCGTGACTCTGCCCTTGAAGCCTGCTAGGTCGTACTAAGGCTGCTGGTCCTTGCGGGGAATTGTTTACCGTACTGGTCGGATGTCTTCCCTGCCCGCGTTGGATTTCGTCTTTTTCAGCACACAATTGAAGATTACTAGGTGCGCTACGGCTAGGAGGGGCCGTAGCAAATAATCATTGAGCGTAGTGACCAAGCTGGCTGTTCTGACTAAGCTGGCTGCTGGCGCTGACGCGCTGGCAAAGCCTGGCAGGTAGGTTGATTGCTTAATCAGGTAATTTGCCAGGTTCTTTTAGTGTAGTAACTGTGGATGATAAATATTATAAAGAACTACCTAATAGATGAAGCTAGCTAATAATTGCTAGATAGTATGAGAAGCCGAAATCTATATAGAATAGGTAGGCAGAAGGGGGATAGGTAGGAGGGATTTAGCTGATATAGTCGATATTTCAGACAGACCAATAAGAAGCCAGTATTTAGATAGAAGAAAATGCTCTAAAAGCGAGCTTTAATAGGCAAAAGAAAGCAGGGGGTAAGGACTGCAAAGGGTGTAAATTAATTAAAACAGACGCGAACCTGTATAGGAGGTCAGGAAGAGTTGTTTTAATTTCCTGAATTAGAAGGCGGTAATACTGAGCAGTTTAAACCATATGACAAATCAAGAATCACGTGGCGCCGACTCAGAACCAACCAATTAAATCACGAGTCACGTGGCGCCGACTCAGAATAGACCAATCAGAGAGGTTAGAAAAAAGTGGAGAAAAAACAGAAAACTTTTGAACCCAGTATATTGTAAACATTTCGCTAGCGCTCAATGATCAAAGCTCTTATTGTGCGAGACGTGACCTGGGAATCGAATATCCCGATTTCAGTACGGATATCGAAAAGGAGGTATCGTTTATCGTGATCATCACTGAGGAGCCCAGTAATGGAGGCGGGAACGGTACGGATTGTGGATACCGGGGAGAGTTAGCATTATTGCTTCGGCTTCGACTGTAGTGCAAAGCCTACTCTAGCATGGTTGGACCGTTGGACTGCGAGGGTCTGGTTCCACATTCTGCAGAAAATAATAATGACAGAAAGATATGTATCCACGGACCGTCCGTAGAAGCTTCATATCACAACCATGGATTCCTCACTGCTAGCGGCGGAAGAACGACTTAAACACCTCCTTTTACGGAGTAGAGACTTCTTCTATTCTCGGGTATCTAGGGCCGCGCACGTCAGACAGAGCTTGGGGGCGACCAGAAGGATCGTATCACCTGGACTAGTAACGGAATGGGCTGCGGGAACCAGTATATGCTCCGTCTGCGAACCTGCGGCCAGCGAGTACAGTATCACATAGAAAACCCCCCGTTGGACTCTGCGCGGAGGAGCGTATAGAAGGTTGTAATAACGTGCCAGGATGGACTTCGATTTGGCCCCTGTCCAGCGGGTCAGGCGCGATGCACCATCGGGGTTGGCGTCTGTGAAGCAGTTAGCGGGTGGATTCAGCGTGTAGAGTCAAAGAAGAATCGATGAACGTGGCCGCTGTGCCAGGGAACAGCCGAAGAAGCGGTAGAATTGCTCTCCACTGGGGGCCCCTTTTGGCCCTGCTAACCGTTAAAACTGAAGTTTCCTGGCGAGCTAACGTGCGTCTCACGATGGTTCCTGGAGTGTTCCGGGGTTCGTCGTACTCTGGATAGGGCAGACACCCAGCCTCGCAGTCGTAGTCTGCTTTGTCGCTTTTTTCTGTTATTATTTGCCAGACTTCACTGGGCTGCGCAGAAGGATCTTCTCCTAGCCTTTCCCCCCTCAATGCTCGAGAGCGACCGGCACGTCTGTCGATCTGAACGGGCTGAATCAATCAGTTCTGGACTCTGGAGTCTCGCTGCTCTGCTCCACCCGAAACGACCGCCCAGCTCGAGTTTCAGCCGACGCGAGCTAGAGTAGTTATCGGCAGTCAAACCCCAACTCTGGGTCCCACCTCTCCTTAAGAGTATGTTAATCTTTTGAAGGTGAGAGACTAAAGCCGGGAGATATCCTGTGGCATCGGATGGGCATCGACTCCTGAATTAATCTCTCCTATCTTGCTCTTGCCTGCGTTTTCTCTCCTGTCTCATCCACCACTTTTCTGTGCTTTCTAACCCCCAGCGACACTTGAACAAGAGACAGTGGGTATTATTCCTGTACCCCTTGCCCGACTGGTTTCTTGGATACAGAGATGATGGAGTTGGATGAATGCATGGGTACGTACATGCTAAACCTGGTCTAATAATCACTCGTTTGTTGCCTCAGTCTTCTGGGTTGCCTTTCCTGGAGACAAGACGTGCACGTATCTTGTTTCGAGTCCCCAATGGATAGGACAAGGTTACGAGGGTTTGAATTCGTTTAACTTGATACTGTCTGCCCTGCGCGACATCTACTTGGATAAGAACAAAGTTCCAATGCTTACGATATCTGAACTTAGCATGACCTGAAATCCAAACTCTCCTTTATCGCGCAACCGTTGTTATCAACGAGCTCACACTGAATCTGTCGAGACTCGCCAATCACCACTTGATCGTTGCGATTCGCGACTCGACACAATGCATCCCGATCACCGACCAGAGCCTCTGAGGCTGGGCACATTGTCCCGTTCGCGCAGCGCAAGCACACCGAGCGATTTACATTTCTCGAAGAAGAGCGTGCTATCCCCGCCTCCAGTGGTGCCTAGCCCTGCATACGTTGCCGCTTCGGCCGCTATTCAAATCATCAGCGCAGGTGAGCACGATGCCGATCTGGACGGCGAAGAAGACGCAGGATTTAGCCAGTCTGTCTCTGTGACTCCTCCATCCCTGTCGCTGCTGAACGGATTCTTGGACCATATACTATTCAACATTCTGGCTGTATCCAAGTCAACGAGATTGAGCGCAATCCGGCCGGCCATCGCTGAGGTCCTAAAGCCTCGATTTGCCAAGGAAGTTATTGCTGCTGCTGACGACGAGCTCAGCGAATACATGAGCGGTGAAGATGATGAGGAAGAAGAGTTTGGCGGAAATCGCGAATCGCATGATTTCGACCTCGTCCGCTCGTGGAAACTGACCCGTCTACGCTGTATGGTCTATACACGTCTGGGGGACATGGAAGAAGAAGATGAGGACGAATATATTGAGCGGGAAGGGCTCAACGACATGGACGCTGCGCACCAACGATTCTCAACCTATCTGGGAACTATCACACCAGCGGCAGCTATTTTCCTCACATCCATCATTGAGTATATCGGCGAGCAGGCCTTGCTTATCGCTGGAGAGACGGCTCGATCCCGCCTTTCCTCGAAACCCAGCAGCATACGTGATGGCCAGGTCGAGTCTAGAACCGGTCGTGACTATCAGCTCGTCGTCGAGGAGAACGACATGGAGAAACTGGCGCTAAACGCTACCCTAGGACGTCTATGGAGAACATGGAGGAAGCGCATTCGCACACCAGCTCTGGCTCGGACACTTTCTCGAGAATCCATGCTTCGCAGAGGCTTCTATACACCATCCAGTGTCAACAGTAGGAAGAGCAGCGTGGCTACCATCGAGGAAGCCCAGATCCGCGAGTTCGCTACCCACCCATCAGCACAAGAACAGGAGAAAGTCGATCCTGCTTCAATAGCTTTGCCGATGAGTGAAAACGATGTAACCGAAATCGAAATACCAGGACTAGCTGCCAACTTTGAAGATGAAATCCAGACAATGGAGGCAAGAGTGGCCCACAAGGTCAGGCCTCGCAGTTTGATGGTAGTTTCGTCGGTTGGTGGTGTATCAAGTCAATCATCTCCTGCTTCTGCCTCCCCTCGTGTTCGCTCCGCTGTGGAATTGAGCTTTGGCAGCCATAATCGAGGCTGGTCGCTACCGACGCCTACTAATCCATCTCGCCCGAACCGAACGCCCGACGAGCGTGACACTGGAGATGAATTTGTCACTCCTAGCGAAGAGAAACCACAATTGGAGACGATGTACGAGAACGATGAGAACACAGCGCCCACCGAACGGGACGGGGCTTCTGTCGAAGAAAAAAGTCTCTCCGAGGGACGCAAGTCATTAGAACATACAGTGTATGCACGTCCCGAAGAAGTAAATATCGACAAAGGTGTTCGCGCAAAATCGACGGAAGTGGCAGAACCTGTCGGTCAACCTACTAGTTGGTTCGATAGTCCATCGGCCGACGTCGGTACGGTGGAGCAGGAGGTTATCGAAGGGCAAGGGACGTGCGAGAAGCAAAACCTATCGTCGTCTGTGCAACGACCTAAGAGAAAATCAAGCAGGGAGGTTTCCGTTAAAGCCAGCAAGTCTACTCTGGTCCAGGAGCCTAGCGAGTCTATCATGCAAGATGCCGTTAACGAAGAGTCATCTTCGATGCAAGCCACCAACTCCTTGCGTGAATCCAACGCCGCATCCGCGCCACCAAACGTCAATCATAAGGAGACCAAAAAATATGCTCCGCAGAAACGGGAATCAAAGAATATCATAAATGCGACAGCTGCTAAATCAGATCACAAGCAAGTCAACGGTGGTACCGCTCCATTGTCCCCTACCCCGGAACTCACTGAGGTCCCAGAGTCACCCAAAAGACCTCCTCCCCGTCACGTCTCCCATTCTTCAGAGAGCATTAACAGGCTTGCTTCAGTTGCTGATGAGAGTGAGCGCTCTTCTCGGTCTCGCGCCCGATCACGGACGAATACTCGAGCTTCCAGTGGGAGTCGGCATCGCGACGAGCGCTCAAGTCCTGCGGTTGGAACGCCCTCTGAGAGAGCTGGCGTCCAGCGTATAGCAGGACCCCCTGCTCAGCGAGAATCGAGTAGACGGCGATCAGAAAGCGTCGGTCGTCCGGCTACTGCGAGCTCAACGACATCCAGCAAACTAAAGGGATTTATGGGCCGCTCTCAATCATCCCAGGGTTCAAATCGCTTGCGTAGTGCATCCCAAGCGAGTAGATCGTCCGAGAAAGCTGGTGACGTCGTGGACGAGGACAAGTCCGAATTGGATCAGCTTATCGATAGCCAAGAGACTATACATTACACTCTCACACCTCGCAATATGAGGAAAATGGATGTGAGTATCTATAAACCCTTTTCTATAGATAGATGATACTGACCATCTGAATAGGCGCCGGACACTCGGAAATTTGACGCACCACGGTCCAATACTCTGGAACTTGCTGAGTTCTTGAAGAACACGGCTCCTCCTGGAGAAGACCAGACCCGACCTAACATGAGGGTAGTCAACGGATTGCGGGCCAATCCGCCGGAAAAATCTGTGACTGCGAAATACAAACCGATTGAAATACCCATGTCAGCCTCTACTTCCGCAAAGGCACCCAATTCGAAGAATGTGCAGCCGCGAGATGCTCGATCAACGGTTCAATCGACTCGCGACTTTGCTGACTTTCTTCGCTCGACTGGACCGCCCGGACAGCCAGTCAAGCCACATCTGGCGTCCGGCTCCGGCGCGCATGATGTGGAATCTAGAACACACACCCCTCTCTCACAGCAGCGTCCTGGTACGCAGTCGTCAAGACGGACCGGTCCTCGCCTGCAAGCGCGCCCAGCCACAGCCTCCAAAGAGGACCAGACATCCGATCTTATTGACTTCATACGAGAAGGACCTCCCACGGCAGGCGCTCGTCGTATACCTAGAACAGTGGCACCATTCAGAAATACAATGGATTCGGATGAGCTTCTGTCCCTCGGGCCTCGCGCTGACAAAGAAGCTACAGCAACGAGTTCCACTGGCAGCACCCGGAACAGTTCAATCAACGCTGCTTACTCTGACAACTCACGTACCGGTCTGATGGAGTCTGCAAACCGTGCGAATGTTAGGATAAGCCCAGCTGTCCAACAGTCTTCTTTGCCCAAGGGAAAGCCAAGTGGTTTCCCTTCTGAGGACGATGATATGCGCCCTGTGAGAAAACAGCGGAGAGTTCGCGATCCTTATGCCATCGATTCAGAAGACGAAGATGACCTGGAGGAGTTACTAGAGGGGCCCAAGGCAAAGCCCCAGCGCGAGGAAGAGAGCCTGCTGGATTTCTTACGGAGCGAACCTCCCCCGGACTTTGGTACTGATAGCGCCCCTCCGCAGCCGTTCATAATGAACGCTGGGCCGTCTAAGAGCTCCAGTGGTATGTCTGCTGCTTCTGCTATGAAAGCTCGCCTGTTGCGAAATGCCTCGCTAGACAGATTCCCGACCGCGAAACAAGCCAGGACCTCACTGCGTTCCCGGAGGCTCACCAATAGCACAGCCAACGCCGGACAAAACATTGTCCCACCGGTTTCAAGCTCCATACAGCAAGCACCATCAAACACAGGCGCTCTCAACAGATCTATACCCGAGAAAAGTGACTATACAAACAAGGTTGACCGGGAACAGGGTAGCGGAATGGAATATCCCCCGCGTAGACAGACCGAGACCAGTGCATTGGCGGATTTCCTGAAAAATACCGGCCCTCCAGAGCCTCCTGCCTATCGAACATCGCCAACATTGGATGACGAGAAGTCTAGTTCGTTTACGAAATTGTTTACTCGTCGGAAGAAGATCGAGGTTTAACCTACCCGACTATAATTCTCACCCCTCGCTCATGGAAGTCGAAATTCGGGAGATTTCTGTACTTGCGGGATGTCATATCCTTCGATGCTTATTCCCCTTCTTTCACTTTATGATCCTGCTGTTAATTCTCGTGGGCGTCGATATGCGCCATCATTTTATGTTGATGTATCTGCTTCGCACCATATCTCTTCTATTCTATGGACCTCCTTTTTTCCCTCCATGGCCATGTCATTTCCAATTTTTGCTTTTGTTCATTTCTGTCGATTTGGCCTGGCTTTCCTACATACCCTTCTCTTGTTGCGAGTGGATACCCCGAATACTCGACCTTCCCTTCATGTACAACTTTCTGTTGTGTCTTTAGCAGATTACCTTGGTCTTCTGTACCATTCACAGATAAATGACGATGGTGGATCTCCTATAAATGATCGTATGATCCTACGTGATTTCATATTCAAATATCAGTATTTCATTCTACCAACCGCTTTTCAGGTTGTGAGCTCCGAACGAGCAATAATTGTGACTAGGCAATTCTGTAGGGGTATGCCAGCTCCCGGGGTATAGATCGGTTATTCCGAGTAACCTAGTGGAGTTTTTGCATGCTGTAAACGATGTGCTTTTTATCATACACGAGGAGGATATACGATATAAGGATGTAATTTGCTAATTGACATTGTTAGAGAGACAGAAATTAAGAATAACCATGGTCACGAGCCGTCTCAGAAAATAATTTTACAACTAGAATATGAGGACCTGAGAAATCGAGGCCGAAAATGACCACCACTATTGAGGCCGTAAGTATACGGCCGCATTTCCACCCGTAACTCAGCATCGAGCCGCCGCTCTAAGTAGCGTGCTTTGCACCACACTCTTCTGGACCCGCCAAGTATATTATTTAGTCATAATGTAGGCGCTCAACTTCAGCGACGACTCTCTTGCTTCACGTTTCTTCCAGTTCACGACCACCAGAGCGCCGCCGAAAATGGCCTCCTTTGCGGCCAAATCCAGCTAGCTCCCCTCCAGTTTCGACCGTGTCGGGCGCCATATAAAATGTCACTTCGTCCTCACTTCGTCCTCTTTCCCTTCGCTCCTCCCAAATCCCCAAGTCGATCGGATCGTAAATGGCTGCTAGCAGAGAGTCCCTTCTCCCTAATATTTGCATTTGAATATTGGAAGACCTCTGCTTAGAATCGGGTTCCTTTCTGTCTTATATTTCTCGTACAGATATGATAATATCGACTTGGTGACTGGGCACTTTACAGCAGTTTTGAGCATTTTCATCAAACTGCTTAAACTTTTCAAGGCAGTTCAGAATCAATTCACAGTTAACTATAGTCAAGGAACTGCGGATGACAGCCTTCTAGGAAGAAGGGACCTACCACGTGGCTGGGATATAATAATCCTCCCAGCGGTCGGACTCAGCATCTTTGAAAGTATCGATAGTACCTTCTACCCCATCCGCCCCAATAGACCAGACGCCTTTTTCAACCAGTTTGCGCCAACAACCCAGCAAACGCTCCAGCCGCTGGGAGCGGTAGTAGTCACCGCCAAAAGGCTTATATCCATGTTGAAAGAGCTCTGAAAAGCGTCCTCTATCAACAAGGGACCCATCGCTTTTTCGTGCGCCCACGCTCTTGTCCCAATCACTATTAAAGGTGAACGGGAGCAATAGCCGAAATCCCTCCTCGGCCACGTCACGGCCGTTTCTCTCCACTGCCTCAGTATACAGGCCTGCAGAGACGCGAGATGGGGTACAAGTTTCGGTGGACCTTGAATAGAAGTCCGGCAATAGAAATGGAGTTGTTGTTCTCGTGAGCTGGATAGGACGGTGGTCTCCGGTATCAGCGGGGAAAAGACACACTGGCGGTGCGGTATACTTAGTCCGGGGTAATACGCTGAATGGCTGCGCTGCCGTAAATCCAGCCGAGTCAGCCGGTGGCAAGAGAAGGCCTGGAGCGATGTAGCGGAACTGGGGCCGTCTCGCGCGCGTCAGAAACGCACGGGCAAATGAAGGGTTGGGCACTAAAGCAGCGTCCAGGACAGTTGATGCGACCAATATTGATGGCTCTGGATTAATATTGTCTGCGTTAGAGCTGATCAGTGATAGTGGGTTTGGCAGCTGCGCCTCAATAGCCTGACACAATCGATCCCACTCGGCGACACACGTAGTAACTTGGGAATCGCTATAGGGCCGCCACTCCCAGGGCCCGATCTTCTCGATGTCAAATAAGGCTGGCTCTTTATGAGGCGAAGCCACAACTTTTCCAATATGAATAAGGTCGATCCAATTGGTGAGGAGTGTCTCTAGTGGATTCCAAACGTGTGAATGAGCCTCGACTGGAAAGCCATAGCCATAGTCATCAAGATGCATGAAGGTCGCGACGCGGTGGAAGCCTTGGTGGTAGATGACCCCGCCACCATCTTCCTCGGCCGATAAGCTCGTTTCCACAGCGTATAAGCGCACCAGGCTGTCAACGGGCTGATCGTGAATATCAGCTGTAGATTCCTCAAAAAGTCTTTCTGGCCCATCGATACCCCATGCAAAAACAAAGAATGGGAGGTACTCGTGGGGATTATCATAAGGAAAAGGAGACACCATAGCGGTGTCAAGGAACGCCACCAGTGACGGATCAAGCCTTGGGCGACAAGCCTCAGCTTCAGCTTCATCACCGAAGGCCGTGAAAAAGTTGCTGTTGGTATTCAGAGTTGCTAGTGGGCGGCCTTCAGCGAGCCAGGCATATTGGATCAGGTAGTTGTGTAGAGCTGCACATCGTGCGTAGTCCATTCCTTCGAGATCATCTCGTGGAGGGTTATCTGGCCTGACAAGCAGACTGGTGATGTCCGGAAGTTGAGAAAGATCCATTGAGATGCAAATGGGGTGTGTGGCTGTCAAAGGGGATAATAATAATATCACAGCCGCTATTCAAAACACTGAGGACCAGACTAAACTAACCCGATGTAGTAAATCACAGGTCCCAATATTAAGGTACCTAGGTACATGTCAAACTTTCTTAGCTGAATGGAAAAAGATCGCCTCGATAGAGGATAAAAGATTCTCGAAGTAGTAACTAAATCAGATAGACATGCCGGGATGATGGGAAATATTTCCATATCTACAAACGGCACACTAGTCCAGGCTCTACAGCTACTTCTTGAAGAAATTTGTAATACGCTGCGAGCCATCGACTGCCTTCTTTTCCGTCTCGTCTTTTCCAGCAGAGTGAGTTTTGGTTGTGCTTCGAGTTTTCCTTCCTGGAGTAGTTGTAGTTGTAGTCGAAGTGTTCGGAGGGGAAGCTGAAGCTTCTCTTTTCATGTCTGGGGATTTCGAGGAGTCCGTCTTTCGCGTCTTAGATGATCGTGGCGTACCTTTAACTTCATTATCAGGCGGATGTTCCCTCTTGATACCGGTAACTGGGATCGGAGCGTTGTCTTCTGTCCATTCATCGTCTTGGGTGACGCGTTGCTCGTCTTTATCGTGGACTATCTTCAGTTCAGTCTGATCTTCGACATGCTTCACAGGATGTTCATTGTCTTTAGGTTTCCCCTTCTCCGCATTGGCAAAGAAGTTGGCGATGCTTTTCTTGTTGTCTTTGCTGTTGATCGGGATCAGGAAATCAGGTGAGTTATTACCGACTTTTCCGACTTCTTTGGCAACGGGGTAGCATTCTAGCTCGCCTTGGTACGGCTTGAGGATGGATTGTAGCTCCTTTGACCATGTGGTGCGGGTAGGATCTAACCATGTTTTCATTTCAGGACTGTTGGGATCCAGTATCACTGGCATTCGGTCATGGAGGAATTTGAGGTATGAGTTGGAAGAAGTAGTGATAATTGTGTAGGTGTATAGCTTTTCATCTGATCCTGATATATGGAAGGCATGTTAGCAATCCAGATGCTGATGTTCAGAAAACACTAGAGCATCCAACTAAAAGACTTTAGAGAGGGAGGGGAGGTTAAAAGTCCAGCATACCTTCATAATTCACACAATCCCACAACCCAGCAAAATACATCAATTGCCCATCTTTACGCTTTACGAAATGCGGGATCTTCTCCTTACCACCAGGCCCCTTTTTCAGCCATTCATAGAAGCCCTGGCACACAACCACGCATCGTTTCCGCCTTTTCATCGACGTCCACATGCCTCTGTCTTCTACCAGAGAGTCGTCACGGCAATTGATCGTCCGCATCATTGAACCGTAGTCCGGTTGACGCTTTGTCCAAAAGGGAACCAGGCCCCATTTCATCGCCTGGAGTTTGTAATGGATCTTTTTCTTCTTGCTGCCTTCTTCATTGGTGGTTTTCTCTTTTTCATCTCCCTGTCCATCCTCTCCTTCTTGCTCTGCTGCAGTTTCTAGTCCGTCCGCTACCTCTGGCTCCTGGCCGCCGTAGTCAGGCGTGTCGGCACGATAGACGACTCCATGATACCCAGGAGCGAAATTGTATGTTTCCCTTACAGCATCATCATCTGGCGCTTCATCGACTTGCATCCCCTGCTCCTCGAGCTGTTGTCGGATGTAGGCCAGGCGCTGTTGACATACAAAGTCATGTTAGCGATGCTGTTGCAATTGAGAGTCTAACAGACCAGACCAGACATGAACGCACAACTCCTAAGGCATATCGTCCGCACATTTCATCAATATGAATTCGTTAATACTAAATACTTATCACGCTCGAGATCCAGACGAATAGCTGCCATCGAAGAATAGCAACTTCGACGAGTCGCATGAGCTCCCCACGGGATCCGCCTCAAACGTCATAAAGTAGAGAGCGGGAGGAGCTTGGACCACCTGAGAGAAAAGCCGCGAAACAACCATCGGCGATCGTCTGGAGCTGTTGAAATAATCGTTCTCTCGGCTGGACGCAAATTCTTTCAAAGCGTCACCGCTAGCAGATATTGATTTTTGAGGAGCAATTAGTCCTTCGCGAGAGTGGTGAGATACGACATCTTCGAACCACGATGCTCAGCAGAGCGCCGCGGCGCATAGGCGCCTTCCCACCACGATTACCTCTTCAATACCGACAATCCACGACTCGATCATTCCTGACCAACAGTCGACCTGGTGCTGGAATCAAAGACGGCCGGCCGCATGTCTCGCAGACACTGAACAGATACCCGCAGTCTCAGAATCGATCTCTCAGCTTCGCGCAGCGCATGAAGCTCGGCTTCCGGGAGGCTTCGAAAGGAATATGGCGCAAGAATCCGATCCTTCTCCCATTCGCCCTGCTATCAGTGGCTGGAGCGACTGCTTTCTTCGCATATGTCACCTACATTCGGCTCACGCGCATTGAACCAGTGTTCCACAAGTTCCCGCCGGAAGTGGCTGATGCCCTACGGACCGCGATCTACTATACGGAGATTGATATGGACCCTCAGAGGGCGCTGGATTCATACAAATTGGCCCTCAGGACAGCATTAGCGCATGGGATGCACCCGTACTCAGACGAGGTGCTGGGTATTAGACTTCAGGTCGCTCTTATGCTGGAAAAGGCCGGGCTGATTAAACAAGCGACTCAAGTTCTGGAGCGGACAAAGGCGGAAAGTTTGAAATGGGTTGACGAGGGACGGAAGAACAAAGCCATTGCCGACAAGGAACTTGCAGGGAAGACGGAAACCATTGAGATCAATGATCCTGAAGTGCTTGAAGAACAGCAGAAACAGAGAGATCTGGAGGAGTACGAGGAGCGACAACGGGACAAGACCCTCAAGAAGATCGTGGGAATGGGCATGAAACTCGCCGAGCTATATGCCGGTGACTATATGCAGGATGAAAAGAAGGCAGAAGCCGCTCAGATAGCTGCGGTAGAACTCTGCCTTAAGGAAATGAAACGCCGCCAGGATCTTGGTCTTCCCGTTGGAGGCGTGAACGAGGATAACGACGCCTGGCTGAACCTCTCGGAGATCGCTACGGCCCTAACCGAACTTGGGACGACATACATCAACCAGGAGAAGTACGAGCTCTCCATCCCGCTGTTCATGCAAGCGCTGGGCATGGTCAAGCAAGTCGATGGTGACGCAACAACCTGTAAACAAGTCGTTCTTTTGAACAATGTCGCGACTGCAATGGCCGGACGAGCACAGCAGCCTATTCGCCCATCGAAAGAGAACCCCGTGACGCGTGAGCAGCTCATCGAATCGGCCAAGAAATGGGCTCAGATGGCAATCGACGTCGCAGCCAAGGTCCAGCCGCCCGTGAGGGACGAGGATTGTGATGTCTCCTGCGTCGTGGCTACGTACAACCTGGGCGAGTTGGCGGAGTTGCAGGACAAGCGTGATCTAGCAGAAAAATACTACCAGGATGCAAAAGCATTGGCAAAGGGAATAGGGTTCGACGATGGAATCGATATGGCGGACACAGCTCTGAAGAGGATTGGAAAGAAATGAGTTGCTCTGGAACAATATATGTATGTACATGTACGAATAGCTGTGCAGACTTTTCTATTTTTCTTGTTCAGCTACCCTGGAAATAGAATCACGATTGGTAGCTCATATAATGATCTCATCTCTACATGTATTTACGAAGCAAATGCATGGCTCAAGAAATTCCTCTTTTTTGTGCAGCACCCCTAACGTGCCCTATAACCCAATATCGTAAATAGACAAAGTAACGCCGAGGCGATCGCCCAAGGGCCTAGGAGACGATGAGAGTATGGAGGATATAAAATTTTTGATGTCTTTTTTTTGTCTTGAATGGTATTAGAACATCACATGGCATCCTTTTCAAGATTCCAGACAATCGACTTTTTTCGTGAAGGAAAAAAATTCGAATACACCCAGACATGTCAGGATATCCGACACCCGAAAAATTCTTGGGCCGGTCCAGAGTGTTTCATTGCTCATCGCTCATCCATCCCAACCATTCCTAAATCTCCTTTTGCCCTTTCATCCGCTGCGGTGATCGTCATTTAAGCCCTCGACATAACACCCCAAGCACGGATCTTGTTGTCGGTGTAACCGGCGAACAGGGTCTGGCCGTCCGCAGACCAGGCCAGGGAGATACACTCGGGCTCGCGGCTCTTCTTGCCCTTCTCGACGTACTCGGGTCGGAGCTCGTCAACCTTGCTCTTCTTCTCGAGGTCGAAGATGGTGATGCTGCTGCTGGTGGCAGCGCACAGCCAGTAGCGGTTGGGGGAGAAAACGAGGGCGTGGATCTCGTCACCGGCCTGGAGAGAGTAGAGGTGCTTGGACTCGTTAAGGTCCCACAGCATGGTGGTACCGTCCTTACCACCGGAAGCGCAAAGGGATCCATCGGGAGAGATGGTGACGGTGTTGATGTAGCCAGTGTGGCCGATGTGGTCGGTCTGGAGACGGCAAGAAGCGAGCTCCCAAACCTAGAAGTTCATGTCAGCTCAATGGATTCCGTGACTTCTCTGCAAATAGAACCAAGCAAGATATATATCTTGTCCATCAGGGCATATGGTGATTGTTTGTCTCATGGCCCCTTTCGGGGCTCTGAAGTAGCAAATACGTAGAATGCAAAACATCATCTGGTATAAATTCCTCCCCGCGCACATGTAAAGTAAAATAAATCGTACCTTGACGAGCTTGTCCCAACCAGCGGACACGATGACCGGGTTCTGGGGGTTGGGGCTGAAGCGGACGCAGGAAACCCACTCGGAGTGGCCCTTGTCGGTGATGGTGAACTTGCAGTCACCCAGGGTGTTCCAGAGCTTGATCGTTCGGTCACGGGAACCAGAGACGATTTGACGGTTGTCAGCGGAGAAGGAAACGGAGAGGACATCGTTGGTGTGGCCGACGAAGGTGCGGGTGGTGTTTCCGGTGGAGAGCTCCCACAGACGCAGAGTCTTGTCCCACGAAGCGGACAGAGCGTAGGCACCGTCAGAGGAGATGACCTGGTACGGTCAGCCAAATATCCTTCCAATTCCGTCCAAAAACTCTTGTTCGAAACATACACAGTCGGAGACGATGTGGGAGTGACCCTGCAGGCTGCGCTTGGGGTAGCCGTAGGCCTGCTCATCGCGGGTGAGGTTCCAGATGATCAGGGTCTTGTCGCGAGAAGCGGAGAGCAGCATGTTGGGGCTATCACAGCAGTCAGAATCCCATTTCTTCGCTTCTTGCGACGGTCGTATATATCCTTACTTCTCGAGCGAGGTCGCCAGGCTGGTAACCCAGCCATTGTGGCCCTCGAGGGTTCCGCGGTGGATCAGCTGCTCAGCCATGATCGGAGTCAAGAGATGAAGAAGGAACCTCGAGACGGATGAGGAGGATTAACGGGCGGAGCAATGTCTTTGACTCTGGGGCTGGGATAAATTCGACGACGGCAGCGAAGAGTAGCAAGTACTACTAAGGTATCCGGGTAAGCCCTAAGCGCACTTTGCGCCGTGTGTGCGGGTTCGTGCCCTAACCTTTGCCTAAGCGAGCGGTTCGGCAAGCCGGTGCCACGTGATGGCTGACTCAGCCGTCAGGAACCGGGGTCTGTTTGACGTCACGCTAGCCCGTTGCGGAAGTGGCGTTGGACTTCCAATCGTTCATACATACCTAACCTACCTAGGTACAAGTCCTTTGTTAATTATTTATAGGGATTACTGGTTATCTCAGCAGATTTAAATGTGGAAGATCATTAAGGAAATTCCCTCCGGGCTGCTGCCATACCCTCAGTTCATCGAGGATTCTGCGATATGGAAGTGTATCACATGAACTAACTGCCTGATGAAGCACGCACTTTCCTCTTCAGGAGAAACCACAGAAGCAGCAACGAATGGTTCTTGACTCATGGTCTCAGTTCAACATTCGAAATGGTCCCCCTTCAAAGACTACTATCATTCTAAGTCATCACTATATCATAACAGTCTCGTTTCGTCCATGCTGCCTTCTACGCTCGTTCGCTGACAGCATGTCTCAAGTCACTTGAGATAGACACACTTTCTCTGCAACGGTTCCCTAAACAATCTCATAGTCGCAACTAGAGAGTACCGATACACAATCGGATGTCTACTTTGCAGCATCATGACTGGATTTGGATCTCATTTGGCGATAACATCACTTTTGCGGACATGCGTGAGGTCTCGAAAAGATGGGATTGTTTCAAAGAAGTCCCCCGACGGAGAGACGTAGCCCACTGACATGGAATGCTTTCCGAGAAAAGTTCAATCCTGAATCAGTAGGGAAACGGCGCGCATGTTTGAATAGCACCTTGTTGATACTAGCAGTCGTGTCGACGATTTCAGTAGTGTTCCTGGCGTAAGTGGCCTTTGGCAGCAGACTCCTATTCCCATTGACACTGCATAGGATATGGGTCTACCTTGTAACTGTATTGGTATCTCGACTGAGACCAATCGGCCCTCGCAACGGTCTTTCAGAGATTATCGAGAACTGGGAAGGTCCGCAGAGTGTTGTTGGGACCCTCTATTCTTGGCCCGACAATTTCAGTCGCGACATCAACCCTATCCCTTGTCACTCCCATAATGATTATTGGAGGCGGGTTCCACTTTTTGATGCATTATACGCTGGTTGTATAAGCGTCGAAGCTGATATTTGGCTGGATGGGACAGCAGAAGATATACTCGTTGGGCATACGGTGGTGTCACTGAGATCAGACTGGACCTTACAGACTCTCTACTTACACCCGTTGATGATCATTCTTGCAAAACAAAACATGCAGTCGCAAACAGATACGAATCGTCCTCTATACAATTCTGCTATTGGGGTCTTCGATAGCAGCCCTGACACCTCGTTGATACTACTCCTCGACATGAAGAGCAACGGCGCTGCCATGTGGTCATTGCTTCAGCAACAACTCGAACATTTTCGTCAAAAAGATTGGCTATCTTACTGGGATTGCCGCAATCGAAGATTTGTATCACGGCCTCTCACAGTGGTGGTCACAGGTAATGCACCCTTTGAGATGGTGGAGGCCAATTCAACACATCGTGACATATTCTATGATGCACCACTGGATGACATTCAGAATCCGAGATATACTGTCGAAAACTCCTACTATGCAAGCACTTCCATGCAGGCCTCGGTGGGTTGGCCACCGGCTGGTCGGTTCACTCCACGGCAAATTAAATCCATTAAAAAGCAAATCAGCATTGCTACGGAAAAAAGGCTGAAAGCTAGATACTGGAATACTCCTAACTGGCCAATTTCTGTGAGAAATAGTGTATGGAGTTTCTTGATCCGAAGCGGTGTCGGCGTTCTGAACGTAGATGACTTGTTTGAAGTGAGTCATTGGAACTGGGACTGGTGTATTGTAGCTGGATTAATCCTATGTGGTTGGCCATGAAATCAGATATTCTTAGTACCGCCTAAAAGTCCACATATTACCAGACATCGTCTAACCTTATGTATTGCCTGGGAAACTTCCATGCTTCCATAGATAGGTAGAGATACCTACCCGAAACATCCAAAAACTCCCAAAACGTAAAGCCAGCCCACACCTTGAGTCGAACAATGAATCTTCTCATAAAACTCTTAAGAGTGATATTCTCTAGCTACTAACCATATATACTTTTGTATAGTAAGCTTATGTATGATTTTGGTCTCTAAACATGAGGTCCGGGAGGTAAGATGTGATCACGTGATTGGTAGTATACGAGTACTGCAAATCAGATATCGCACCCTGTAACGCGAGCTAGGGGAATTATCGATCGCCATAATAGAATCTTGCTTTTTGCTAGGAGACTTGAAATACATAATGCGAAGAAATACATCTTATATGGGTTGAAAGGATAGAAAATATCAAGTGTAAGTTGTGGAGAGGCTTCCGCAACGGGAGGCACTGGAGAAGGAACCGAGAACCAGATACTATGAAAACAGTTCCCTCGGTACGGACAGATGGAGTAATTATCTAATTCCCACTATAAATCTGTTGAAGGCATATATCCAGTAGCAGAATACATCGCATTATAAAAATAATAGATCTACTGTACATATATGGATGGGACGGCTTAAGAATACCACGGCCCATCTCAAACCCTAGCATACATCACTGCCGTATGTATACGAACTTCTATAAGTTCAGAGAAAAGGTAGATGTCAAGAACTTAGCGTCCGAAGACCTGAACATTGGGCATACGTCCAAGACCGCCTCCAGTCTTCTTGTCCTTTGCAGCATGGAAGCCAGCGGCGCTCTTGTCGCGCACATGCTCTCTCAGCTCTTTCAAAATCCAGGAATCAGCCCATCGAGATGGAACGGGTCGATAAGCGGGCTTGAAAGCGCCAACGGTCTGCGCCCATTCGCCTGACTTTGCAGCACCTTCTTTCCAGTTCTCTGTGGGAACGTCCTGGGGCTCTTTCGACGGCGACGCGGCAGCAGCAGCGGCTTCAGGGCTCTCCGGGTCCTGAGTCGCCCAATAGTAAATATCCCAGTCGTTTTCGTCCAAGAAGCGGTCGTATTCCTGCATCTGCTCGGGCGTCATGTTGCCCAGACGAGCGTCCGCAAAGGTGGACAGGAGAAGATCGGTCTCGAGGATACCGCGCTTGCGGCTCTGGTCTTGAAATTATTATGTCTTGTCAGCAGCTGTTCTTCTAGCCATCGTCGACGATGGATTCTCATTCGGACATACACAACAAACGCGCCCTCATCGTGGAGGGATCCTCTCCCTCGCGCCGAAGCGGTTCAACCTTGAATGTCACGCCTTCGATCTCACCAACACCCAATTCTGGCTTCCGGGTTCCAGGCTGCTGTCTCCCGCCAGTGAAGTGTTCAATTTTGCCCGGATACGGATCCGCCGGTTTGTAATTGGGGTCAACCGACTTAAGAAGTTCGGGCGGAGCGTTCTTTTCTCCGACTTTGGGAAAGTCATTGGTCTGCGTAGAAGTGGTGTTCGTCACATGCGGATTCAGCGGCTTCTTCGTCTGATGTTCTCTGTGCTCTGGGGTAGTAGGGTGAGCGCGTTCATTGAGATCTTTGGATCGAATGGCCGTTGTACCGAAAGATCGGGTAAGAGGAGATGCGGAAAAGGCGGATGGCCGCACAAAGCGGATGAGTCTGGAGGCAGACATTGTTATTTGATTTTTGTGTTATTGGACCCCAGCCAGAAAAAAGAAAAAAACTAGACTGGAAAATAGTTGTTTCTGGAAATGGATTGATTCCAGTCGGAGGGTCTGGGGTAATGAGGTAGCTTTGCAAAATAATTACTAAACTCCGGCGGTTTAGAGGCGGACACTTTGACATCATACGGACTTCGCCAGTTTGCTCTGTTTGCACCCGCAGTTTCGGAGGTCATCAAAGGACTCGAGATTACTAGACTACAATAAATGTGAATACAACAGAGTAAGTTCAATTGAACCCCAGGTCTGTCATAGGAGCTGGCTTTTCAAATTTCTACCTAGGTAGTTACTTGTCAATATTATCTATATTTTAAGGCTGAAATGCCAAATTGAAATGAGCAACTATGCAACTATATATTTCTAAACCGATGTCATTCGTTATCTGATCACGACATCCACCACTGCGGATATCTTCCTGTCAAGGACTACACTGACTGCTTCCTTCAGTACCTCTTCCAAGTCTGCCACTCGCTCGACCTTCTTTGTCCACAGGTTCCCGTTGGCAGCCGCTTTCGCAACTTGACCGTAGTCTGGACCATCTTGTTCGAGGGAGATACCTAAGTCTGCATTCGAGACTCCAGTAGCCAAGCCCTGTGGATGGACATCTGTGATACACTGACGCGTCGCGCGCCAGCCTCCATTGTTCAATATCACAGTTAAGAAAGGACACCCATAACGGTAGCTGGCCCAGTAGACAGCTGTTGGTACAGAAAAGACGAAGCTGCCATCCCCAGTAATCATGCAGACGAATGGACTCGTCCCAACATCACCGTCTGTCTTGCGACGAATGTTCGGACGATCAGAGATGTCGTATAGCGCCGTCGCGAGTTTAACTCCGATTGCAGCACCTCCAGCCCAGCCCAGACCGCTGCCGCCCTTTGTAAGGTGTGAACCCGGGCGAGTGAGTTGAAGCTGTTCAGTCATGGGGACTTGGTTCGTCACTGAATCCGTGACGAATATTGTATCTTCAGGAACGGTCGAACGAATTTTGCTGCAGAGGAAGTCGATATTGCAGGGATGCTCCGGGGTATCTAGTAACTTTGCTGCTCGAGCATCAATGGTTTCTTTGCCTTGAGCATGAGAGTACTTCAGCTCTTCCCAGCGTCTGTCAAGAGTCTCTTTCAATGATGCGAGCTTCTCAGATTTCGATATATATTCATCAAGCTGTCCTAGAGCGGAAGCACAGTCTGCATGATACGTAGCAGATGCGCCAATGTCAAAAAGGTTCATTCGTTCTTTCCTGGGGTCAAGGTCGATATGAATGATTCTCGCAGATTGAGACGGTCGGACCCTGAAGGGGATCCAGGGGACATCTGCATCGAGAACGAGGATGACATCCGCAGTCTGAACTGCTTTAGCAGCACCGGTCCCACGAGTCACATAAGCAGGATGGTCTGCAGGAAAACACACTTCACGCAGTTCCGAGTCGAAGACTCTGATACCCTTAAGCAAATCAGCTAGACGGACCAGGTTCTTCACGGCTTGGTGATTCCGTCCAAGGTAACCGGTGATAACAAGAGGTGCTGTGCTCTGCAGCAAAGCATCACCAATCAGTTCCACTGCATCTCCTGGTAATGCTCCTAATGTGCAGGAAGGCAAAGGAGTCCGGCGAGAGTCAAGAGACTCGATGGGCTCAGCCAGAACCTCACGAGTTGCTGTTAGGTACACCGGTCCTGGAGAACCAGTTGTAGCCATAAGTAAGGCCCGGTGGACTACGGTCTGAACATGCTTAGCGGATTTGATCTCTGCACTGTAGCGACTGTAGGGTGAAACGATGGCGGCTTGGTTGGGGATATCCTGGTACCATTGCACATGCTCTCTGATCGGGACCCAGGCGCCTCCCCGTTAAGAGTAGAAGGCGCTATTCCAGCAAAGATCAAAACAGGGGCACGTCCACTGGAAGCATTGTGTAACCCTTGCCCCAGTGCCGCGGTACCGACATCGACATGGGCAACGACGCACGCCGGCCGATGAGTGATCCTGGCGTAACCATCAGCTGCAGACATTGCCGCAAACTAAGACCAAATTTTCCCTCATTAGTCGAGATGATCATCATATTAGGCGACTGGGCACGATACCTCATGCTGGAACAATATCATCCGCGGAAATTCCCGCTTAAGCACATTCTGTCTTCTGACATATGCCTCAATAATGCTGGGATGATCCGAGCCAAGAACAGTGAAGAGATAGTCGACTCCGCCCTGTAGTGGTGTTAGTCTCCTTTCTCGAGGAGGCACACAGACAGGTCTCTGCTTGAATTGCACCATAACGTACCTCCGCAAGAGCTTCAAGGAACGCATCGGCAACGACATAGGGACTACCCGTGCCTGACATGTCAGACAGAGTAGACATCTCAATTAGACAGACTGGGCTTGGCGTGTAGATAGGCAAATTTCTGCTCCATAGAACAGAGACAAAGAACGCGCAGAAAGCTCGAAACAAAACAGGTGTTCGAAAGATGATATATCTACCAACATCTAGCAGATTAGTATTTGACTAGTACTCTGAATTGCCTACTCAGATAGCCCAGCTGACTATCTAGAATGAGAAAGTCTCGGATACCCTCTGAAGAGATCGGATAAACGGCAATATGTCTCATTCAAAGAGAATTTTCACGTTCTCGATGCCTGGCCACATCCCTTCCGGAGCATGCGCTCGTCTGCAATTCCAAAATCCCATGATGAGCCCCTCACTCCTGCAGATGGAATCAGGCCCGCTATTGAGACCATCGTTATTATTCTCGCCTAGTGCGCTTCAGATCGAGTAAAGGCCCGTGTTCTGATGCCACATGGTATAGTTAAGGCCGATGCATATGTCCAATCGAAGCAGCAATGGGACCGAACCTGCAAACGTTCTCGTGTAACCCCACACGGAATCTAGAGACGCATAGAAATAGGTATAAGCATTTAGTCTGGATGCCTTAACATCAGACGCACGCCACGTTTCGAGATACTGATGGGAGAACAATGTGTGTGCAGCATGAAAGACAACGCGTTCCTGTGATTGGATATCATCTTGTTTCAGCTCACAGAAGAGATTGGACAGAGAGTACAGACTGGCTGAAACTATACACCCATACGATCTACTATTCACGAGGGGGCCAATGATAAACTCTATGAAATGTATTGTATGTACATCAGCCCCCATCATTAGGCAATCCGGGCTATTCCTTAGATGCAGACATTGCCTACTTCTAATACAGGACGGAATACTACTTCCCGCCATTTCTGTAACTGGAAAAAGTCGGATGAGACTGCTTTTTAGATGCATAATTCGGCACCACCCGCGGGGTTAACTTAAGCATCAAAGTAACGGTGGGATGGCTGGTTGTTCCGTTCCTAGCAGGGATCACAAACAGCCGCCGTATCCTCTGGCTGTAACGCCTTGTAACAATAAATACAAACTAGTATGCAACATGTATTGTCTAACAAAGATATTGTTCGGAAGGTCTAGACCACTACCCACTAATTACTCCGTCCTGTGAATTTCCTTATTTTCATCACGATCAGAGAGCACGACACCTATTTATGTGGAGAGTCTGGAGGATATCACAATTTGCCTCCACAGATAGATGAGTGGACCTAATCCTGAGTTCTGATCATAATTCTCGTGGAGGCATGATGGGGCATCACATTAGGAGACGAAAATCCCGTGGGGATCTGACGAAGTTTATTCTTCGGCCCGGATCACATATAACGCTAACTAGATAGATATGATTCGCCCTTGAGGATTATCATAATCTGCGATAAAAGGACCAATTGCCGGTAGCTATTGGTGTATTCTAGTATAGGCTATGATTGTGCACGGCGAACATGATATGTAAATAGCTCGGAAGGACTTTCACAAACCCAGAATTATCGGTACTCTTGTGAGCATCTAGGAGATTCCAGGAAAAGCCATTGTATTGTACGGGTCATACTATACCATATACGCTGACTCTTATGTCTAATGAAACACACATCCATCTTTTATATCTCACTCTGGGTGGTCATTTAGGTGTTGTAGCACTGAAAGTAAAGACGAACGATGTGTACCCTATATACAGTATTGTCTTAGGTAGCCAATGTTTAGTGCCGTAGAGAAAAGACACGTTGCCGTGCTATAGACTTGTACCACTCTCCGTAACTGCAACCTGTTGGCACATCTCTTAGACGGAGGACTTTTCGTTGCCCCTCGGCGGGAAAGGAACATAGTCTGTTTTCAACGAAATATCCGTCTTCATAATGATCTGATTGTGAGCAATTGGCTCCTGACTGCCCGTGCTGCCATTGTCGTTGTCGACATTCGTCCAAGCATTGTTAGCAGTATCGTTCCATGCGTCAGAACCTCCAGCACCGACCTGAGTTCTGTTCCTGGATTCCAGTTTGCTGAGTCCGTAGGTAGGTCTGCTGCGGGTTCTGCGACTGGTAGTAAATGAGGAGAATAAACGAGGGAATGCCTGTTTGATAGGGTGTTTGAGGAAAGGAAGACAGGCGCAGATGATTCCAGTACTGGCTTCAATAGCGCTCCAGGTCAAGGCATCAAAGGATCCCCACGTGGGATCATGCGTCGTGGTGCTTTGCTCCATGGCTTGCATGCGGATGATACTGGTTACGCAAACGAAAAGACCAAGACTGAACACAATCATGACGCCAATCTTGCGGATAGTATCCAGCTGCAATCTCGCTAGCAGAGGCATAGGCATCAAACAGATCCAAATATCCATCGCTGTGTTATAGCCAGCCCAGCTCCAGCGGAAGATAGTATTGTTGACACAGGATTTGTGCATGTGTTTGTTCCAATTGGATTCGATCGGAATGCACTGGAATATTGTCGCGACAATGAAGCTGAAGGTGCCCGAGATGACGATGGCCATAGTGACGAAGCATACGATGCGAAATTTCCTGCTGGGAAAGATCCTCAAGTAGAAAGTAAGGAAAGAAACCTTTGTGAGGCAAAGGACGGCCTTGTAGAAGAGTTGGAAGAGCCAGAAGTACTGAACATACCACTAGTCAATCGATGTTCCAGCAAGACGGGTTGGATTGTTCTCACCTTTAACCCAAGAACTAGGCTACCGCCGGATCGCAGAACATCTGCTTTATGCCGACCAAATGAATAATGAACCGCTTAAGGAAAAGACTTAGTTTTTGGGCCAATTCGTTGGATATAGAGTCGAACCTACCCATATCTCCCACAACCGTATTGATAATTTGAACAACCTCGAAAATGCAATTAGTCGATAATGACAATTGAGCAGAAAATGATCTCCACACACCATTGAAGCAGCTATTATTATATCGTCTGCTGCAATCCTTGTTGATCTCATCCATGCCCATGAAAGCCTGTATATCACTAGGAGGGCAGCAATGGAAGTCAATATGGAAGTCGAAACTGTGAAAATAGGGCCCTTGTTGGGCACAGAAATCGGTCCTTTTCCCTGCGTATCCATTCTGTCGAGGCCCGTAAATGATCAATGATTCATAAGTAAATCCCTTCTTGACTCTTGACAGAGCTGGTTGCAAGAGCCTATGCGTACTGAGCAGGCACGAGAAGCTCATATGCAGAGTGCTTCCATACTACTGGTACACTGAAGATCGCGTGTAAGACTACCAAAAAGTATAGAACATGAACAATATGTCTCTATCTCTGAGGATAACCCCTATTTTGAGACTCAACTTCTACTACCCTCCACTATCGGAGAAGGAGGGATGCAGGCAATAGCATGGTAACCATGTGTACAGAGGATCTAACCTGCTGGTTCATAATAACGGCATATCGTGGCATGGCACATGATCACGAATGAGGTCTCTGGGGCGATGCTTGCCGTCAGTTACGGATCGTCAGAGGTTTAGAGATGCCACATTATGCCTGTCAATGGCACCTATCTGAAGAGACCAGCAGCTAATCTTGACATGGAATAGACTCCTCATTGCTAGATCCTAGCCAGAAAGAAAATTTCGTTTTCACTAGAACCTTTCCGACAGATGATGTTGCAGTTCCTTGAAGAAGGAATCCGTCCAGGGATTCCGGACACCGAGAGGATCAGGGGTCACCACATCCAAGATTGCCAACTGTGTTGAAAGAGCCAACAAATCTTGTGAAGTTCGACATAAGGGCGTGATGAGCACGCTAATTTACTATCGACTTTTCGCCCTAACCTGATAGCTATCCTTCCATTATTCCATTATAGGACTCAAGACGTCTAGAACTAAGGCTGTAGATCGCCAACAGGAGCAATGCAACTATGTGACGATCTTCAGAGGTTGCCATCTACTCCTACCATAGACAGGGCAGATGTGGTAGCAACTCTGGCTTGTTAATATCATTCGACAACAACCTGCTGTGCTCGAATCATCTCCGGTTGAGCCTGATATATGCCCCTGTTCATGATCATTATTTGCGGGTGACCTTCCCGCGTTGCTACATTCAGACGTTTCCCATCTCACGAAAGAAAGAGAATATTTCCATCATTTTAATATCTCCGAGTTTCCAATACCCACGTCGATCAATGATCAGACATCGATTAGCGCGGACACCACGGGCGACCCCAAGTACCGAAGCCTAGAATGATGTGATAGCAAGGTGAGAATGCTTGTATACATGAGCTCGCAGATCACAAGCGGGAAGCCAACTGCGCATACTTAATACTTCCTGGAAAATGCCCTTCATACCTGCTAATTACTAGCAATACAACACCACTAAAACGAACACTAGCGTGGAGTGCGCGCGCGTCGATCATTTCTATAACGTGACAAGGGTCCGGTGCGGATCCCGATTCCCCAGTCATTCGGAGACAAAAAAAATAGAGTAGCATCGGCTAATCATAGGTGTGAACTTTAAAGCCTCGTCCCTGCATAAGACCCTAACTGTTATTGGCTTCATTAGCGCAGCTCTCTAATGGACCTGCGCATTGTCCGATTATGGTAGTCTTGCATGCGGATGGTTCCATGTAGTAGCACTGGGGTGTAGTTTGGATGAAATCAACTAGATGATAGTGGTTTCAGTGTGAACTAACTTCGCGGGAGACTCTGAATGGTAGCAATAGGACCATGGCAGTTAATGTGATAATTGATTACTTCGCGAGATGTTACATTTTGCTGTAACTACTAGATGTCATACCTAGGTCCAACATTCCGTACCTATGGGCTTCACAATTCAAATCTGAACTCAGGATGTCCTTCTCCAAGGCCCTGCATGCGATCCAGCTCCTCGTGCGTATAGCTCTTACCACTAACGCTTTGGAGCTTATCCCGGCGACGGTTCTCCTGGCGCAGGTACCAATAGTAGATTGTAACCGCGATGCTGCCAACAATGCCAAAGGCAAGACCAACACCGAAACCAACGGGGTACCGTGGCGACTGCGAAGCGATAAAAACATTGCTAGAGATGAGAGCTCCGCAGTTTCCAAAACCAGTAAGCAAGCCCATGGCGACGCTCCTTTTTACACCCTTGCCCACATTGACGCAGAGCCACACCACAATGGTCGACATCATGATAAAAGCTCCCGAGGCAGTAAAGAAGATGCCCGCATAGCGTGCTCCAGCAGCAGGCACTTGCGCGAGTTCAATACCCCAGCCAATGATGATCAATATTGACCCGAACAGCGTGAAGCTGTAGCGTTGTCGTAAGTAATCACTTAGCCACGCACTGCTGAGCGTAAGCACGAAAGCTACCGCATAGACTGGAATCGTATGCACTTGGGCGGATGCAGCAGTCCAGCCGAGATCTTTTAGAATAGTGGGCTGGAAGGCAACCAGAGAGCTAGCAGTCTCTTCCGCTGCCATGTATGCCAGGACACTGTACATAGATCAGTACCAGACGAGATGTTACAGCTACAAGATAACTTACCAAATCCAGATCTTCCAGTCAACGGCCATTAGTAGTACTCGACGAAAGGCAATCTTGTCGTTCTGGGCGCTACCTCCACCATCTTCTTCGAGACGAGCCAAGAGAAATCTCTTCTCGTCTTTGTCGAGAAAGCTGGCCTTCTCCGGGAACGGGACGATGATCCAGAAGCAAACACTACTCACAACGATGGTTATGATGGATTCCATGATGAAGATCCTAGGATTGGTTAGTGTTTGCATCAACGAAAACTTGATGTATGAACTTACCAACGCCATCCTTCGTATCCGCCAACACCGTCCATATGGGAAAGGGCACTGGAGAATAACTACTTCATATTAGCGACGGACTCTCTTCCTGGTCAGGACGGAACTTACTCCATTGAAAGCCCCTGCGGCCATGTTCGCGCTGAAGAATATTGCATATCGTCGAAGGAACTCATCTTTCTTATAGTAGCTTCCGATCAAGTAAGCGCAGCCTTATCCTCACAAGTCAGCGATCCGAACGGATGGATGATAGCCTTGCTACTTACCAGGAACGAAGCCGGCCTCGAACATGCCCATAAGAAAGCGACATGCGATCAGTCCAGATACAGTAGTCGTGAGCCCTTGTCCTAACGTGCAGAGGCCTAGCAATAGCTCATGAGTGAATGATCCCGCAATGCTAGAGAACATCACTTACCCCAGGCGAACATAAAGACTGCAAGTGTCTTTGGTCCAAATCTCTTGAATACCAGGTTCGCCGGGACTCCAAACGCAATATATGAAACTGTGAATACTGTCACGGCGATATTGTAATCGTTACCCTTCATATGAAGGGACTTGGGCATTCCTGCAATCTTCGCATTTCTTCTCCAAATTAGAACAATAATATTATTTCCGAAAAGGCATGACACTTACCCGACATTCGATCGATCTATAAACGAAATCAAGAACAGAAACCATAGAGCCGGGATCACTCTGAAGTCCAACTTCCAGAGGAGTTTCTTCTCCAACGACTTATCGGTTGAAGACCCAGCGAAAGGTCTCTCCGAGAGCCGCGACTCGGCTGGGGACTCTAGCACGCGAGGCTCTATGCCAGGGCTCTTTTCCAGTTCGAGAGACATTAGGGCCCGTGGACAACGAGGTCAGGTGGTTTTATGATAACATGCAACAAAGGAGTAACTTGAAGAATTGACGGGAATCAAAAACAAGAGCAGAGAGGACATGAACTTGTCAAAAGAGAAAGGAATTCACACTATTTCTTGCAAGAAACAGGATTAAAGATACCAGTCCTTTACTCTATGGAATAATCAGACCTACCTAACTCCCTGGATTCAGCCTGGGTCTCGAACGTTGACCGGACGCTTGGACCCATGTCTGTCACCAAAGGTCCTAAGAATGCTCCGAAGCACACAGAAGAGCCATGGAGGCCTGTCATCCGCCAATAAAGGTAGAAAAGCGACCTGCGCGGCATACGGTTGTTGGATCCGTGTAGCAACATCACCTGTGCATCGGACAGCCACGCGGGACAGACACTCTTGGGACTTAGTCGACGCTGATCATCTCCTTATCTCGAATTTGTCTGCTGTGCCGCTAAACATCGCAGCAAGACAAGGATAAAAAGCACACCACGTAGTAGTTACTCCGTATTTACTCCGTTAAAAGAGCTTTCTATAGTTTAGCAGGGATGTCAGCGCTAGTGCCACTAAGCGCGCTAAGCCGCGCTGACCGTTTTGACTCTGGCAGATCTTACTACTCTGCGTTACAGTACGGATCAGTTAGTTACAGGACCTTAGTGTATCGGTATGCTTGTACGCTTCGGTATGGGCTTGAGTTTGAAGACGGCTCGTCTCTTGTATAAGATAAGATGGGAGTAGTGGAGTCTACAAGAAGCCCAGAGTAAAACAATGCCTCGATGCAGCTTCGAGACATCTGAATCATCGCCAGCTCATCCGCCCATTCTGACATCCAATAGTAACAGGTCCCGAAAACCGAATATGCAGAAGAGCAGAATAGCTTCAAAGATGGTGTGGTTGGACGCCTAGGACGCCTAATCTCGAAACTGTGGGATGCTGGTACTTCTGTGCTTGGATTACGGCTGATAGGCGATGGCTTAGATTGTGCATAATTGTAGACTACAACTGGTCAAGAATCCGCATGTGCGACAGGCGAAAGCAGATTGTCGCGATTGACAATCGAATATATGTGGAATGTCAGTAATTTTTGCAAGGAAGCACATTAGGTGCCGTGATGTTCAACCTGATCGCTGTACCTAAAAGGCATAATTGCTAATATGCGGTACAACTCATGATATTGAGTCGCTCTCCCAGAATTAAGATACCTTCATTGTCTCGCAAGCTAAATTGTGATATGTAAAACAGTGTCGCGTGAAAAGGAAACGCGAGACTCCGAAGGTCGACATAAAATGTCTCAAGCAGGATTCAAGACCAAGTTTTGACCATCAAGAAACCATTCGTATCTCGTTCTACAGTAGGATAACGTCACGGACAGAGTAATCTAGATCAAGTGCTTCGATCTGCGGAGATGTTAGACCTCGTCCACTGACGATATCCCGGGTGCAAATGCATGGAAAGTGATCGTAGAAATGCTCACCTGAAGTACGCCCTCAGGTACACAACCTGCCAAGCGCCGAGTCCGACTAGCATACCCATCGTTCCAATGGCGAACCATTTCACTCGTTCATTCGTGCTCTCATTAGTGTCTCGCAGTCTCTGCTCGCGGAGTCTGAGGTACTCCATCTCATTAACGATCTCCGAGACCAGCTCCTCAATGCGTCGAAGGTCCGTCTCAACTGGCTTGAGCTTCTCGTGAGCCTGGATGCTGTTCCAGTCCCGCGCATCGGCACCAATGTCAATATCGAGTTCAATGTGACGGGAAGGATTCGCGACAGCTTCTGTTATTTCCATCAACGTCAGATAACGATCTCCCACCACTCTTCAGGATCGGGTACACGTACGGCGTGTAACAAGCTGGTTTTCGAAGCAAACATCGAATGCGGTGTCCGCGAGGGAAGTGAAGGTCTGACGAGTCTCGCCTGCAATGTCCTTCGGTCGACCATACTCGTTGCCAAGTGCGTCCTTGATCTAATTTTGTTTACATCGTCAGTTACCCCGATATCGTCCAATTAAGCAGGTCCTCGATTCGACTCACATGCATGTTGACGGATTGTCCATCACCTCTGTGACCGCTTACAATGGCGGTCACGACCACCAGCTGGTTGGCTGACACGAAATTCCGGATGCACCGTTCATTCTTACCACTGTGGCCGGAGACCGCAGGGAGATCGAACTTGAGAGCAGAAGAAAAGGGAAAAACCAAAAGCAGAGAAAGGAGGCTCAGAACAGACCTCAATGTGAAGAAGGAAGACCCCATCTTGAATGAGGAGCTCGCAACCGACGGGGATAGTGGTCTTGAACAATGGAGCTTGGATACCGGTGATGCCACGCTGGGGCTTACTAGGGGACGGAAAACAATGGGTGGATCAACAATGTTCCGCGGCCGCAGGCGATCATCAAGAACAGCATAAATGGCCACGCACGACCATCGCAATGCATCTAAGAATAATAAGTTGAGTTATATTTACATATCGCTGCTATATATACATATGAGCAGTATCAATAAATTGCTCTCATATTATACAAAAATACGTCGCAGAAAACAAGGGCGACCGGCCGACTCACCACTGACAAAGCTCGTCAAGGTTGGAGCCAGAGATGACGGTCTTAATTCCATACCACAATGCCGTCCTTGGCAAAGTTGGGCGCGCAAATGATGCGCCATCGTCACTCATAAGATGATTTAGCACCTACTTGTCTTGAGCTCTAAGCCTCTGGACGAGCTTTTCTCTCAAGAATGGACTGAGGCCGAGACTATATAGGGAGATTAGCAATGTTGGACATAAATCTTTGTTCCGAAACTTACATTCCGTTGCGGGTGACAATTCGGTATGTTCCTGTCAGCAGTCAGTCAATACCGATTAATGAAATAGTAGGGCCAGCACTTGTACCGCTAGGCTGATAATTTCCGTTTCCTCCCACAAACCCTCCATTTGAATCGACTTCCAAACTGCCAAATATATCTTCAGGGCTATAACACGATCAGTTCATGCCATACTATGTATCAGTAAGTTGGAAGTCCATACGATGCGATCCTCCCATACTCGGGAGGGTTTCTGGAATCGGATATGTGAATCCAACCACCTCTTCCTCCTGATCCAGCTCCTCCCTGACCACTTGCTCCTCCGCTAGAATCGCCGCCAGCGCCACCGCCGCCGCCGTACCCGGGTCGCTTCCTGCGGTGTTGTTGAGGCGCAAAGAAGACACCGCCAGAACCTAGGTTGGCCCCAGAAGTTGAAGCCATAACCTGAGCCTGCGATACAGCTTCTGGATCCTCGTGCGCATGCTCAGAAAGAACGTCTTGTAGTATTCTTAGAAAAGAAGGGTTTTCCTTGAAGGAAGCTGGAGTAGGAGGCAGTTCGTTTGTAGTGCCGATGGATAAGTCAGGATTTGGAGGTTCAGTAGGTAGGAGGGAAAGGACATGGTTGTCTGTATGTGTCTTATCGTCTCGAAACACATACTAAAAGTCTGTTAGGTATTGTTAAAAGATAGCTTCTTCGGAACTTACTATGTACGGATAACCATCCAATGTGGACAGTGACCGGATTTGACTCCATCGCGGACCTCTGAGCGCTTGGCGCGTAAAGGAGCCAAAGAATAACATAATTCAAATTAGAACAATGAAACAAAAAGCAGAAAAGGACGATGGCATAGGCGCAATGGAAGTTTCAAAATTTCAAGATCGAAATCAACGATGACGAAGGTCAAGATCGGAAGCAAACACGGCAAACTCATGTGACTGCGCGTATGCGTGTTTGCGGCGGCAGCTTCATCTAGCCGCCGAAGCTTCAGGACACTGGTCGATATAGCCCAGTGCTTCTCGTTCAAGTTACTACTGGCCCTGGAGACTCGATTTCAGGGCCAGCATAGGTCGCAATCTGTGGAAATCTCTGTCGCAATTCTCGATCTACGGCGTAGAAGAATAGATCCTGATTCAATCGCAAGACATAACTAATCTCAATTCTCTCTGTTTCGGTTTCCGATAACCAATTTTCACTGTGGCACATATATCTCTGTTCCTGACTGGCGATTGTGTTTACTATCTCGTCCTTTCCTCTGTGTTCTCCAAAGATCAAAAATGGCAACCCCATCTTCCAAACCCAACCCAGGGGCAACACCCACCCACCTAACCTCACCTCATCCTTCCTCTGTACCTATGGGTCGGCCTTTGTCACATAAATCACCCTCAATGAAAACCCCATCTGCTTCGGGGCATGCTCATGGTCATCACCAAAGCGCGTCTCATCAGAACGCAACCCCTTTGGCTGCTGCAACTTCAGCGGATGACCCAGTGACTTTCAGCTCTCCTTCAGCGCTGTTAGCGCTGGGCGGCTATACTGGTATTAGTCCGTCACCTGCAGCGCAGGACGCTCTCATCGGCTCTCATATGCATGAGAATGATATCCATGCATTAGGGATGCAGGGATTAGGGCTTGGAGGAGCACGAGACAATGACGAGGAGCGAAGGAAACATATCGAAGAAGTGGTTCAGCTACTTCGAACGCGCGTTGCAGGTCGAGGTGTGTGCAGGGAAGGCATCGAGAGAATTGGTCAGCTGGCGGGATTCGAATCGATATGGCAGGACAATAATCTTAGCATTGCTGGCAATTCAGTCGACCTGGAAATCGAGTTTTACCCAGGCCAAGACAGCGTGAAAGACGTGAGCCTTTCGTACGCCACTCCAGAAGCCCAGGAAAGTGTGAGGCGAGATGAAGCTACGGCTGTCTTGAAGCGCGATCTCATGCAGTCGGATGAAGAACGGCAACAGGGGATCTGGAAACGATTGGACGGTTTCTATGGAAATTTGGAGCGGCTCGCTAGGCTGGATAGACTCAGCCAAGAAGTAAACTGCTTCGAAGCGACCGAGGCGCTCTATGAAAGTCTTAGAACGATATGGGAAGAAGAAAAGAAACATCCAAGGTGGACGCCTACTTACGAGCACCTTTGTAAGGGCTGGGTTGGCCGCCCTTCGTTGCACAAAGGAAGACGTTTCGGATTGGGTTTGGAATATTGGGTCGAGCAACATCGAGCGTTGGACGCGAAGCAGAGGAAGAGATCCCAAGATAGTATGGTTGTTGACCAGGTCGGTGGACAAGAGATGGACGAGCAACCAATTTCGGAGGACGCCATTTGGAGTGTTACAATTGAATGCGAAGAAGGCTATCCGTCACTTCGAGTCTCGAAAGACTGGGTTGGCTCTGACGTACTGACATCCGTGGATACCGGTGGCAGAGAGTCAACGGATTCCCAAGCCGAGTCCTCGATCATGCTAGTCAACTGGGCTGAACCACCTCCTACTTTGACGTCGTCGGCTGCTGCCAACGCAGACTCCATGGCGTTGGATTCGGGCATGCTTGGCTCACAGACTCCAAACCGGAGGTTCGTGGCGAAGCTGGAGCCGGCTGTCAACGTTCCCATCCTGGCAGCCTCTGATATATACAGGCATTTGGGGCTTCAGTTGCCTCAGGAGTTCAAAATGGTTACGTATGATGCGCTCTTGTTGCCATCCTGGACGGCTTCATCGGAGGCTAGCACCTCGGACGAGGTGCATCGACCGGGCGGCAAGAGACTGAGAAAAAGCGTTGTTACATTTGATTCAGAGGGCAAGCAAGTGAATAAACAGCATTCCTACGCTTTTCAAGCCTTTGAGACCGTCGCTGGCCGAACATTGCGAGATCTTCCCTTTTCGCATCCCCGCCAACTTGCTGATATTTTCCCCGTGAGTATCGCCCTGTAAAGGATTATCTCGTGCGTGTGAGACTGACGAGAAATGTACTCAGATACTTCGCCAGTATGCACTGCTAGAAAGTCTCCTCCGTAATGTATTCTCTCGCTCGGGGGAAAACAATGTCAGAGCTCCAGATGCAAAGATTACGAGGGCAGCGGTTTCTTCCGACCATCCTTCGGGATCGTTGTTGTCTGGGACACACGTATCAGTCTTGACAAACCACGACCCTACAGAAGACAGGCTGGGTTCTCTTCTAAGAGATTTCGGTGAGAACAGAGCGGAGGACAGCATGGATATAACGGTTGATGAGGATCCGAGTAAAGAGACGGACAATCTCAAAGTTGACATTACATTACGGACTCAGATTGGACAAGCGCCCGTGATCATGCTTCTCTTTCCGATCGAGCGAGAGCCAGGAAAGGGCTCAGCGTTAGCTTCCGGAGGCAACGACGTGCGGATGGGTTCGCTGAACATCGAAATTGGGCTCAATGGACGTGTCTCGGTCAACCAGATCCAGGGCCTATGGGACGTCGAGGAAGCGCAAGACAGCAGTGCTCCGAGGCCGGAAGTCCAGGAGTTGCAGAAGAAGCTGGCAAAAGTCTTGGAGACGTCGGAAGATCTGGGCATCCTGGTGGAATGGATCCTCCGCTGGATGCGGCGGCGGAGAGACCGTGCATAAGGTGAACGTTCGGTCGAGCTTATGCAGGTGCGTTCTACAGTCTTGCATGAATATGCTCCACCTTGAGAGCTACAGAACCTCGTTCTTCAGGAGTATATAAGCAAGGGAGATCTCCCGGTCCGCGCCGGATCCTTTATCCAAACACGGTGGATCGCCGCTGGGATCGATCAACGGCCCAGCGTCTGCAGCCAGTCAGGAGTGTCCGATAACAAGAGCCCCAGAGCAACTATTCTAGAGGGCACCGAATGGAGACGATGGACATGCGTCCGGGGTCATTATAAAACGTGGCTAATTTCGTCACTGTGACATTGATGGTGTAGTCTGCCCTAATGGCCGAGTTACAGGAACAACGCCGCGTTGTGGACTGGGAGCGATATTATTATGCATTACGGCTTTTCAGCATTTATTATGGCTGACATGACGGAGTCCCGCCTTGTTCCATCTTGTTCTATTTATGAAACACCAGCTGGTGCCCGATAATTCTTATTATTGCACGTGCCCTCTGGTAGATCGATAGACACGCTAGCCATGCAGGTCCAGAAATACAGAAACACACACTTGCATAATTGATTACTTCGCTGCCAGACGTCCCAGGGAATATCCGTATGCCGAAATTAGACTATGTATACACCTGTCCATGCATACAAGTTGATTGGATCGTTGAATCCCGTCATCTCCACGATCCACAATTACCGGCTACGTAGCATAAGCATTTGTAGTCGTGTACAGACACAGGAATACTACTACAAGCAGCAAGAAATAAACCACCCCATACCTCTCCGGCTAAGGAAAAAGAAGGGCAACGAAGCCTCCGTAATTGCAGATCAAGATATTGATACGTTACAGCTAATAGACTCCGCCTCGGAGACAATATCATATCATAGATAAATTCAGGTTTCGAGAGAGTATATTGAACGGAAGAAACTAAACAATCATGGCTCCTCTATCCAATTCCGCAGAACATGACAATGGAAAAGAGAATGGGGGACTTCTGTCAGTCAGTTCACGCGGATGGAAAGGTGAGGAAGATCTTCAAGAACTTCTAGATGAGTCCTCTGAGCTTGCTTTCTTATTTGTACAATATAATCCGTGTCCAGATCCGTTGAGGATATAAATTCGTAATATTGTGAACAGAAAACAAACGCGAGCAATCAGCTAAGTCATTCTAGAGCGTGTGCATAACACTCCTGTAAAAAAAAAAAAACAGGATTTATCTAGTCCCGCTAACTAGACCGCCATTTTCTTATGGGCACGATACCTACTCTTGTCAGAGATCTGGAAAGTCAATATACTTTGACGATTGGCTGACTTTATCACGAAATGAGTTCTTTTGAATTGACGAATAGCAACTGGAGGAAGAAAACTGGGATACAGAGGTTAGGTAACTAGAACTTGACTATGGAATGTTTATGAGAATAAATTGCGGCTCGGCCCCAGCAACAGGGTTATTCTCTCTCGATGCCTAAGTGGACCCTCACGTTTGCCTCATTACGAGTATAAAGGGCATTATCTATGGCAAGTAAATTTAATGGTTTAGTTAACTTACGCTGATCGACCTTGGGGTCTATCGATCTACAGTATAATTTGCTAACACGAGGGGAGGGTGGGAAGACACCCATCGATAAAAAAGAAAGAAGCGGGAAAAGAAACAATAACAACAACATGTAATACGAATATTAACCCCATACCCAACCCAGTTACCTAACTAGCTAGCTAGCTAAGTTAATAGTTCTGTCTTTTTTTCTGGGGTTGTAAGATCTGGTTAGACCAAGAAAGAAAAAAAAAAAAATGGCTCATGGGGGGTGTCCTCCTCGGCACATGAAGTGATACGATGCGGTTCCTTCCTTCCTTCTTTCTTTCTTTCTACCTACTTATCTATCGGTAGATGCGGGTGTGGCGCATCAACAGTTGGAGCTGGCTTGTGAATATCTTATCTAGCGTGATTTCTTTTCGTGTCTTGCCTGGTTGGGCAGTTCGCTTGAGGTGCCCAGGTGGACGGATGGATGGAGCTGATAGATACTTGGGGGGTAAGGTTAGGTTTGGGCTGGTAGATAGGCTCCTATCGGTTGTTTTGGATTACGAGTAATAAAGAACGGCCATCATGTGGCTTGGATAGTACTACAAAAGGGCGCGGGATGCCATTCCCCGTGTGATAGACCAGGTTGAAGATAGAGAAAGATACCATAGACGGAACGGCTCCGAGGGTATGAGTATCTAGATATGGTAGATACCGGGAGGGAACAATGCTGCTCTTTTTTTCGTTTTGGTGGTTTTCCCAGTCCAACCCCGCACGAAGGCCTCCCCGGATTTTTTACTTTGCGTCGAAGGCGAAAACCGCCGATCCGCAAGAGGATAGTTAATAATATCTAGCAGGAAATCGGACGAGAGGATTATTTTTGCATGGCGCCTGGTTCGTTCGAGTGGGTGAGTAATGGCGGGCGATTGTGACGGGCAGAAACAAGAAGATCGAGTTCATCTGTCAGCATGGTGTGTCATGGAGCGGCAGCCAGACCAATCAGTGCCAGGCGATAAGCAATGCAGGGCCGGCTGGGCGAGCAGGCGCGCGGATTGGGCAGACATTGACCTGAAGGGTAATACTAATATCGCTCCGTCTCCAAACGATCTGTGTCGCGGTGAGGGGAAAAAGAAAAAAAAGGCAAAAAGAAAAAAGAGACAGGAGACTTGAGGGGAAATCACATAGAGAGGCATTTTTTTTTTTTTCGATTCATTTTACTATAGAGTATCGATTCCGTACTGTGAGTCTAGAGTGAGTAACTGACTAACTTATCCGATGGGGCTTGCCACTAAAGAGGCCAGTTCGGGTCTAGTCGGTGCCACCCGCAGCGATCGCGTTCCCACCGTTGAACTAACTACGGAGTAACTGCTCGATGGTACTGCTTCTATTCTTATGCCTTTTGACTCAGATGCTGATTCCTGGGAATAATCGCTCAGCCCTGGTGTGTTTTGTTCGATGCGGTTTTTTTTCCTGTCTTCATCGTTTGTCTCCTAGATAGATACCTAGGGTATCCATCCCACAGCCACGTTGGGAACTCGGCCGGTTGTGCGATGGCTGGACGATCCCAGATCGCACGCTGAGCGCTGTCGTTGGCCGGAGAGAAAGGGAGCCTTACCGCATCCGGAGTGGCCACGGCCGGTGTCGGGGTCTTCCAGAAAAATCATGGAGCCGACGTCGCCACATTCGGGCGAGAGGGACAGTGGAGATGATGAGGTTTCATGATGATGCTGATGCGGATGCTGATGCGGGTTATATGGTACTTATGATTCAGACCAGATACTCTACGCAGGGAGTAGATAGTCACGAAGCAGGGAGATGATAATGCAAAGATAGGATAGTCGACCGGTCGATGGCGGCTCAACCGAGACGGGACCACGCGAGATGGCGGGGGGTGGAACGCGCTGCTGATAACGAATGGCCGGCGCGGACATGGTTGCTGTCAGCTCAGGCACGAGCTGGTCGGGTCTAATAATCTCTCAAACCAGCTGTTCTAGCGTGTATTATTATTGTTATTCTGATCTCTACTAGAGAGTCGAGACTCGAAACAGAGAGAGAGATGCTATGCGAATCCAATCATGTCATTCCGGAATGGCCGTGACAGTAGAAGCCGGATGTATGCAATTCGCAGCGGCCGTTCTAGAGCCGATGCAAGGATCGCTCAGGTACACCAACTGCTGCTGGTCGTTGCGCGTCTGGACGAACTTTTCGTTTCAATAATTAATTTCTTCGCCCTGTCCTCCTGGTTACGTACTCGAGTGAGTCGTGACGGCCTATCAGACCCCGAATTCAAGCAGCCTGAAGCAGTAGTTTCATTAATAGTTAACTACCTAGTTTCGAGCAGGATGGATGATGCCCGACGCTGTGGTTTTATCGGGGAGATACACTACTAATAATAATATCTGAGTAACTACCACGAGCGTGGGGTCAAATCTCCAAGAGGGGAGAGGGCGGGAGAGAGAAAATCAAATGTGAGGGTTTGGTTCAAACTACATCACATCGTGGCGGGAATAATAGCAGTAGAGTAGAGTAGAGTACGAGTAAGTACCATAGAGTAGTAACTTGGATACGAGGATGAATTATTATTCGTTCCATTGGAATTCCAAAGGCACTTACTTCCCCCCAGATTCTTCCAGCCTTTACCCGAACAACAGCCAGGAAAGCGTAATGGAGTGACCAGGAAAAAGTGCGTGGTGAGAAGTGAAAGAAAAGCCACCAGCAATTAAATTTATCGGTTGGTCCTGCTTCGCCCCCCCACCCGGCGCATCCCTCTTCCCTTCTCCACCACTTTCTCGCTCTTCCTTATATCTTTGCTCGCGGGACCTCCCAAGACTCTCTGTGATCATCTACCATCTATCCACTGCTTCGTGCAGTCTATCGCTTTTTTTGCTCTACACTGTCGTTGTTGCTTCGTTGTTTTTGCTGTTCTGACATTCCAGTACTCACTTCCACACACACAACCCACACACACACACACATTCAGTCATCATGGTAAGATTCTGCTCTTTTTTTTTTCCTCGCCATGAGTCACCCATCGTGGTGGACGCGGACTGACGATGCAATTGCTTCCTAGGCCGGATCAACCGTCATCTCCAATGCGGAGAATGTGCGTGCTCAACACCCTTCAGCCGCTCTGTGCTGTGCGGCGTGAGGATTCCCTCCTGTGGCATACTGACTTTTCTGTTCGGTGGCGATAGCTCAGCAAGTACATGAGCCTTGACCAGCGAGGCAAGATCATGGCCGAGTACGTCTGGATTGATGCCGTCGGTGGTGTCCGCTCCAAGACCAGGGTATGCCATTTTTTTCTCTTCTTGTTCCTTTCTTATCTCTTTGGCGGCGGGGTTGCTCGTGTGACCGTGCGGCTACGGTATCGGGGATGCCTCCGCTGTGGGCAATTTCCCAAACCATCCCGCGCACACGCATTTCGGATCTACAGCAGCGCCTCAACCCGTGGGATAAGCACTATCGCAACGTCGCACGGGATGAAGTGCTGCTGCAAGAGAAAGAGATGACTCCTGCTCGCCAAGTCGGAAAAAAAACCTGGTTTCCAAAAGATGACACAATGCTAACGCCTGGGCGCTTGGATAGACTCTCTCTAAGCCCGTCACCTCTGCTGATGAGCTTCCGGAGTGGAACTTTGACGGCTCGTCCACTGGCCAGGCTCCTGGTGACAACTCGGATGTCTACATTCGCCCGGTTGCTATCTTCCCTGACCCCTTCCGCAAGGGTGACAACATCCTCGTCCTCTGCGAGACCTGGGACTCGGATGGCACGCCCAACAAGTTCAACCACCGTCACGAGGCTGCCCGTCTGATGGAGACTCACGCCAAGGAGGACTTCTGGTTCGGTCTCGAGCAGGAGTACACTCTCCTCGACACCGACGGCTGGCCCTACGGCTGGCCCAAGGGCGGTTTCCCCGGTGCCCAGGGCCCTTACTACTGCGGTGTCGGTACCGGCAAGGTCTACTGCCGTGACATCGTTGAGGCTCACTACAAGGCCTGTCTGTACGCTGGCATCGCCATCTCTGGTATCAACGCAGAGGTCATGCCCGCCCAGTGGGAGTTCCAGGTCGGTCCTTGCCAGGGCATTGAGCGTAAGTCATCCATCCCACTGCACCGGTAGTCAAGTCATTACTGACATCTTGTGTCTTCCAGTCGGTGACCAGCTCTGGATGGCCCGTTTCCTCCTCCACCGCGTCGCCGAAGAGTTCGGTGTCCGCATCTCTTTCCACCCCAAGCCCATCCCCGGTGACTGGAACGGTGCCGGTCTCCACAGCAACGTGTCCACCAAGGCGACCCGTGAGGAGGGTGGTCTGAAGGTCATCGAAGCCTACATGAAGAAGCTGGAGGCCCGTCACTTCGAGCACATTGCCGTCTACGGTGAGGGCAACGAGGAGCGTCTCACCGGCCGTCATGAGACCGGCAGCATCGACAAGTTCAGCTACGGTGTCGCTGACCGTGGTGGCTCTATCCGTATCCCCCGCCAGGTCGCCAAGGATGGCAAGGGTTACTTCGAGGACCGAAGACCTGCCAGTAACGCTGATCCTTACCAGATTACCGGTATTATTGTTGAGACTGTGAGTTTGCCCTCGAATCGACTTTCCTAGAGCCGTGATCGCTGACTTCTCTTCAGCTGTGTGGTGGTGTCTAAATTTGTGGAACCTTCTGGCTTAGCTCTTGTATACCCTCCGGCGTCAACCGGGAGTCGAATAGAGCGGCACGGCAGCGGGTGAAAAAGATGTTATAGTCCTTTTTCTTTTGTTGACGATAGCCTTATTAGTTATGGGTTTGTTGACCCGCTCGCCGCAGCCGGTTCTATCACTCTCTCCTTTGTCGTTCAGTTCCATTTTTCCTTTTAACTCATCCTCACGTCGGCCATGTCTGTTACGAGGAGCATAGATAGCTTGTTCTATCTGGATTGAATCATTGAATAAAAGAAGTTTCAACGGGAATCGTACGCGATCTGTCAGTATGACTACTGGCTATATATAGGCTGCCCCATAGGATCATCCCGGACATTCCAAATGGGATTAGTTTGGATAATGGGCAGCCTTGGCAGTAGCTGGCACTCGATATAGGAAGAAATACCGTCTATACATCTGCGAGCTCATTCTGGCTTCACCCAGAGGTTGTTAGCAGGGTGATCCCTGTGAGTCAGGTGATCTAGTACTCACCAACCTCATTGATACTCCGCCTACGGTCAACTACGCTCTCTCGGTTTGCGCGCCCATTCCGTTAGCACAGCTGCTGAAGATACTTCATTGTCAACTAGCTAGCTATGTGGCTCTAGCAAGGATCCTGCTGGTCGCCCTGACCACGAGATGTCACATGATCTAGGCCAGGATAGGCCCGGCCTGCCTCCTAGCTATGTAGTAATCCAAGCAGCTTCTCACCGCTTCCTTCAACTACTACTGGAGCCCCTAGGGGTACCAAAATGCTTCTTGTCTATGTGACTTGAAGCAAATCCAGCAATCGTTCTGCTCACTTCACATACCGTACCATATGACTGGACCATGCCAAAAACTAGACGTCTGCTACGTGGCGAAATCACGTACTCGGCCGCGAAGGACAAAGAAGTCAATATTCTTCATCGCTTGGAGTATTATAACCAGGAAATCCAGTTCTTCTCCCTTCTTGACAAAAGCCGCGACTGGATCCGCGCCGTTGTTTCTTATCACTTGAACCTGCGATCGTCGGACTATTGCCATGTAGCGGACGTATCGGACTGGTTGCATGGGAGCTTCAATGTATGTATACCAGTGACGATTGTTGATTGGAAAGGAAAACAACAGTCAGGAGACCGTGTTCTTATCCGATTTCCTCTACCATATCGAGTCGGTGAAAGCTACCACCCTGGGAATGGAGATGAGAAACTCAGATGTGAGGCTGCTACCTATTCTTGGCTACAAGATAACTGTCCCGACGTGCCCATTCCACAATTATATGGCTTCGGGCTATCTACTGGTGAGACTGTATGGGTCGTTACTCTACATCTTTAAGGGCGATTTCAAAGACTAATATTATCCAGTTTACACAAGTCACGAATCTCCCTCTTTGGATGCGCTGCATACACTTTCTGAGACGGAATATCCTTACGTTGGTTGGCTACCCACTTCCGTCGCGATATGTACGTCGTCATGGCAGTGCGGTGGCGTCGGGTGATGGGCCGCTGCCCTTCGGTTACCTTTTGACTGAGTATATTGAGAGTACAAGGGGGGAAATGCTTTCAAAAACCTGGGGCATAAAGCGAGATGATCTTAGATTACGAACCAATTTCTTGCGTGATCTGAGTCGAATATTTCTGAGTTTGGCAAGACACCCACTTCCAAAAATTGGTTCTTTTACCATCGATAATAACGGAGTTTTGTCTCTCACAAATCGCCCCTTACAACTTGAGATTCAGGACCTTGAGAATGAAAGAATTCCAACGGATATACCGCGGGACTACACATACTCAACCGTTGACTCATATGTGGCCGATATACTTCGTTACCATGATAGCCGCATACGCCACCAACCGAATGCTATAAATGATTCAGGGGACTACCTATATCAGATATCGGCTTTAACAGCCATGCGGGCAATATCTCCACTATTACTCCGACAAGATCTTCGCCGTGGCCCCTATATTTTTATGTTGACTGATATCCATCAAAGTAATATCTTTGTCAATAAGGATTGGAACATTACTTCTCTTGTGGATTTAGAGTGGGCATGCTCTATACCAGTGGAGATGGTACAACCGCCTTACTGGCTTACAGACAAGGCCGTGGATCAGCTCGTGTCCGAAGAATATAACGAATCTCGCTTGGAATTTATGAATGTCCTCACTGAGGTTGAAAAAGAAACTTCCACTTCCCTCAGAGGTAAAAACCAGACCACTACCGCTTTCAAATTATCTGCCATCATGGAGGAGACTTGGCAGAAAGGCACTTTTTGGTTCACACTTGCCCTTTTCAGTCCGACTGGGCTTTTTTCAATCTTTGAAAAGCAAATCCAACCACTCTTCACGAAAAGTTGTCCCGATCATGATCCTTTTCATGAAATTATGCCATGGTACTGGTCGCTTGATATTGTTAGTACTCTCAAACTTAAGACAGCTGATAAAAAACAGTACGATAAAGACCTCCAGCAGGCATTTGAGAGTGGATGTCTTACTGATTAATGAGAATCTTTACTTTCAATAACAGGCTGAGCACTATGCGAGCCTGAGCCGGAGTTCGAAAAAAGTTACCAATTGTCGGGAAAGTTTTGTGACGCCATCTTGGCAGATGTTAGGACAGCGACTGGAGAGGCTATGCTGCTCTATTCGGTCCAATACTTAGCAGCGTCAATAGCTTATGCTGCGTTGAGAGCAATCAACTGAACGGTGAGCAAATTAGAACCATAAAAGTATCTGTCTCAGTGCAGAACAATTGGATAAGGGACTCTCTCTCGTAATGGTCCAACTCAGCATGGAAAATGTGCGCATCAATGCCGCGGAGATGGAGCGTAGCGCCGATGAAAAACTACTGTGCAGGATTAACGCACCATACGACAGACTTTTCGTAATATATAAGGACTTCATCACGAATGATTGGGAGGAGTGCCTAAAGCTTAGGGGATTATACAAGCCGCTTTGCAATGGACTTGTAAAACAGATCGTACTGTCGTTGTTCATCCATGCCAAGGAGAAAGAACGGCGGCCTGTCACAAGTCGGTGCTCGTAGCATGTATGTTTTGATTGCTTCGTTATTACCCTGTCGCGGCATAGTTCCTGTTCCTCTCTGCTCTCCTTCAAGTTCTTCGATTGCCAATTTGTCTCGTTACTTGGAGCTGCTGAAGATTGTTTAAAAAGTTAATTGAGTTAACTACCTAAATTGGCTCTAGCAAGGATCCTGATCGCCACTGGAGGTCAGGATATCGAACGGTAATGTACTGTACATAATTGTTCCATTGAACCACTGTATTATTGTTTTGATTGCATGGGCCGATTGTTATTGTGTATTTGGATATGAAACTATTTTTTTTTTTTGAGTACCACACTCCCATTATTGAACGATGACCTTTAGATTTCCTTTATACTTACACTTTGATTGTGATGACAAGCTTAAACTGGAAATGATTGTGATTCCAACTACTATCGTGCATCTGTCGCTAGTCGTGGTAGAGATTCTGAATACCCAACTTCAAGAATAAAAGATGTGGTGGAAAAATTTGTTGTAGCCAAGGCTTTAATTCCCCATTGTTTATCAGGCTGTTTCTTATTCCCGTTCTAGATCTGCTCTGCTGTTCCCGCAGAAATCAAGGTAGCGAGGAGTTCTTCTTCCTCCATTTTGATGTGGAAGCCTTTGAATCAAGTTCCTAGATCTCAATTTTCCCGTTGAGAGATTTTAGAGTGAAACAAATCTGAGAAAATGACAATTTCCGAGCAATAAAAGGAGGATATGATAACTTATCTCGGCGCGTGGGGAACAAACAGAGGTTTGAAAATCTAATATGATGTAGTTGTTCCATTTGGGAGGAGTCAATCCAGTTGTTATATCTGTCTCCTTTGTGGATTCTGGGAATTTGTTACTCGATTCTGTTGCCATCCCGTAGACATTCGATTAAGTAAGTATGTACCTACCTACCCATCCCACAGACTTGACCAGAAAATCGACTCTACCGTCAAGTTTCTTCCCCATCTGGGTGGGAGTAGGATATGCGTCTGGTTCCACAATGCGGTTCAAAATGCGTATATCCACGACGACTCTTCCCTTTGGGATCATTGTGCCCTTTGACTTCGACGTTAAGCCATATCAACGAAGACTACTGGGCATTTGTACAAAGTTCAGTGCGATCGCGGCCCTTAGTTGTCCTTTCCATGTTTCTATATTTGCAGCACTCAAATAAATCTTGAGCCTAGCCCAAAAAGGAATTTCATCGATCCCTCTGGTTCTTGTCAGAGGGCAAAGGGCAAAAAGTGACATTTGTCTACAGGGTCTTGCACCTTTTCGACTATACAAGCACCCCTGTCTCTCTCTTAAGACTGTAGGTTATCAGCATTTATCATAAAGGGATACAAGGCGTCTCAAAAAAAGAAAAGGTGAGAGATGATATAAAACAGCTCACTGTTCAGAGATATGGCCAAGTCATAATCTTGCAGAAGGGGTAAGATATGGTAAAAACTTACGGCGCTCTTCGCAGCCTCGGAGTACTAGTTTATACTAAACTAAGTAGTCGAGACAGCCGCGCGGGACTCTCTGGCGTAAGTATGAGTAGTCGCGTATTCCATGCGTCCTTGTCGGCGAAGCTTGTCATATGTCTGGTCAACCACCTCACGGTCCTTGGGACCTAATAAGTATACCTAGCTTAGCATGCTTCAGAAAACTCGACTCCCGCCCCTGCTTGAATGGGATAGGCATCCATTGATCTAGAGGGATGCTGGTTGACCCTCGGTCAGACCAGATGTCATACGACCTGACCATTTCTTCAAGTCGAGGTACCGTAAACTGTGACGCCAATGTCGAGTTTCCGTTCGAGACTATTGTCGCCTCGTGCCGCTAAACCCTTTGCTTGGCCTGAAATAGACTCACCAGTCCATGTGCATGGCTACTTGGAGCATAAGGCAATGTATAAATCGCTCTCCAGTCACGATAGAAAGGTCTTGTGCCCGTGATGTGATCCATACTTTGTCATACAGTAGGTTCTTGTCAAATTCGTCTTCTAAGCGATTGGCCACAAGTACCTCCCTTGGGAAACTGAGTGCTTGCTGGATTTTGTTCTATTTCTATCCGACTGGTGAGACAGCAGTAAAATCCGAAAGTTTCTGAGTGGATTAAAGATAAAAATTCAGAATGGTTATAAGAGTTTTCGGCCGATATTAAGAGATATAATCCGTTTCTCTTTTCTAATGATCTCAGCCGGCTACCTATAGAAACAGTTAGTCTATCAGATTACGCAAAAGGGAGGATTGCCGGAACAAACTCCAGATCGGCTCAATGCACTCAGCATGTCATATAAAAAGGCTGGCTGTCTCAGAGTGAACAACCAAATGTAGTCAGTCAGCTCTAGAGAGAGCCGAAAGGACTTTCTGTAGTTGCTCTCGTTGTCGCTTGAAGATGACAAAAACGAGTGGGATGTGGAGCAAATGCTCGCATCGAGGCAACGTGCGAGGAAGACTGAATACCTCCGGCGATGGAAGGGATTCCCTCCTTCTGAGGATACGTGGGAGCCAGAGGAACATCTCGAAAGGGCAAAGGAGCTTAATGAATTTAAAAATACAGAACGGGCTACACAGAGAAAACGCCAGCGGACTTATTGATTGCCGCGAAGAACCCCCGAAAAACAGACCAACCGAACGCCCGAGATAGACGCGAGCGCCATGGCCATGCTCGTTAAGCAGGCCCCGAACAGTGTGCCTGTCTCTGTTCTTCTATGTCGTCAATCGAGTCAAGAGTGTACGTGCCAAGGAACTCGTTGATATTGTCCACCTCGGGTTCCCACCCATGTTCTGCCAATATCGAGGCGGCATCCTGCAGAGCCCGGATGCATTTATCTTACTCCGCCTAAGTATGTTAGTAACGAACTTAAGTTAGATTACGATCTACTTACCTTATTACGCACAAAGTCTTCCGACTTCGTGTTTGCCATATGATTCCTTGCCCACCCTTCACGAAGCGTTCTGATCAAGCAGGCTTTGATGCGCCTGTACTGCTATATGGCGCCGGTAATATCACTTAGCTTTCTCAAGAGATTGCGGCTGCGACCGCTGTTGAGCACCCAGATCTTCTTAATATGACTATTGTCTTGGAATTGCGCCCGTGCCGTGATTCCGCCGAAGTTTGTATACGCCTGCAGTTTATCTTCCTGTAATAGAGTTAGTTAAGGACAATCTAACTTAAGTCAGATTGGGATTAAATACTCTAGGCGCAAGCCTGCCGACCATCTCATAGTAACGGCATGATTGAATTCGTTGCGACTATAGAATAGACCAACGTCGGGTTTGTCGTAAGTGCGGCGAACGATTATTAGCATTTCCAAAGTCCGCTTTCAGTGGGATTCTATGGGCGCTCCATTGGCTGTTAATCGGTGCAGCTAACATGGCAAGATCTTGCAAAAGGGAATCAAGGATATGTTCATGGCAGACTCGGATCTGTTGTATTGCGGCAAGTAGAATAGGGGTTGGTGTGCGCGCCATACCAACTGGAAACTCAGGAGGTGACTAATGGCCAGAGGAGTGCAGTTTGAACATAAGGGTGATGTTGCATATATGCTCTTAATGAAGTCCATCTCATAGGGACATATTCTTGTATGTTTCCTGGCTTCGTCTATCACCAGAAGAGCTCTCCTTTGTCACCAGTTGTCTTTCAGCTCTGGACTCTCTGTCAGGTCATTCAACAATTTGAAGTATTGAAAGCTAGTGTCCAACTTTCCAGTGGAGTAGCTGGCCAAATGATAGTATATACAGCCATCTGCGGTCTGCGCTGTGGCACGTATATAGCCTAGCTAGAGTTGATGGAGAGGAGGAGACGATCTGACGGAGGAAACAGACCGAACGATCGGGCTTTTACTAGCAGGGGTGCCTCTGATATATACGACCCTCGTGTGTTCGATACGTTCCCAAAGAGCAGCAACGATTTCCATCCGATCGAATATGAGGTTATCTCCTGAACAGTGTGGATAATCTATAACTCAGAGTATGAGCGGAGATGGAAAGCATAGTAATAAACAGTTCTGACGAGGCAACAGCATCCTTGTGCATTGAGAGAGGATGAAGAGAGTCCGTGCAATTGCTCAAGGCATCATCTGAAGAATAATCGAACGTTCCATAGAAAGAAGGACACGGTACAGAGGAAGTGCCAAATTTCTAAAGCTGTGTGACGGGCCACGATATAATGCAAAGCCTCTTTACTGGGACGATGTAGCAGTTCCAACTAATGAGCTAACGATTAGGCATTTGGAAGAAAGAATGGATATATGATATTGGATTGTATCTTTTTGTTTATAACAGCAAAATCCTTAGCAGAGACAGTTCTTTGAAGGACTTTGCGGAAGGCGCATTTCTGTAGAGTCGTACTTGGGACTCACGGAAAATCCAGTATACTTACAACTTCTGTCAGTCTTCGTAACCTTCTAGGAAACCCGACTTTGGAAAGGCTCCCCCGGGAAACTCCCACGCGATAAGCAACAGACTATTCCATTGGCGTTGCGTAAATCGGCGGTTGTGATCGATTGCACCCTCATAATCGTTGGGTTTGGGCGGATGATATGCTTTTCCACAAGCTCGTCCCATGACCAGAGCAATGCTCGCTCGTTCTTCGTGGATGGTACCTTCGCATCGCTGTCTGATATTTTATACTTCAGGGTGCAAAACTAGCGTGTAAGAATGTGATTTCGAATAATTAGAGCTGAAATTTTGAGTCACAGGCCTTTTTTCCCGCACGAGGCCAGGGTATAAGAGCCTTGCCTCCCCTACTCTTCTACCGAAGGTCCATTGGGCGAAGTGGCAGACATAAGGTGTTCTCGATGTCACGACTTCACCAAAATAATTCAGTCTCTCGCTAGGTGCGATCGCAATTCCCAGAAGCTATACCGACTAGCAGAATGTTGATAAGCACTTCGCTCATACGCAAATACGCTAAGTACATTGCCGCGGTGATCATCTACTGTGAATCCAATGTCGCCAAAATTTTCCGCCTGCGACACGACCCAGTCCAAAATGACCACTTTTGCTTTGGTAATCGATAGTAGCGACTGTAGGTACAGCGTTGGAAGGAAGCCTGCCATCGGCAACGAGAGCGAAGAGACGCTGCCGATAGAAAAAATTCTGTGCTTTGTAGGGACTAATGATGGTTATCTCGTCTGCACGATACGCCCCTGCCTGGTGGTTCCTGAGGATTATTTCCATGACCAGATCGATATGCGGAACGTTTAGCCTCGAATTTGTGGCTTTATCGATCTGACAATCAGAATGCCTGGGCTCATAACAAGATGGCCCATGTCCATTCTCGTAGCATCTTAATAGGCAGAAGTTCACCCAACATCGCAGACCATTTCTGGTTCACAGAAATGGAATTCGTACATAGGTGAGAACGCATCTTACCTGCATATACCCGTTCATTAAGCCAATCAACGAGACGCTTTTCGGTGAGCTGCAGCATATGACGTCCCAGATGAGCAGCGAAAGATGTCTCGACTTGGTTGCTTTATTGATCTGGCAATTGGAAACTGTCGGGCTGAGCAGAAGATATCCTATATCCATGCTCGCGGCGCTCTTGATAGGCAGAAGTCCACCCAATATTCGAGACCATTTCTTAGTTATAGAAACGAGAATTCGTATATAGGTAGGAACGCATCTCATCTGCATATACCCTTCGTTAAGCTAGTTAACGAGGCATTTTCGGTGAGCTGCAGCATAATATGTCCCGTTCTGACGAGACGAGCATCGAACGACGTCTCTAGCTGCAGATCAAACTCATTGAAACCTGGCTCTTCTTTTGCAGAGAGGACGGTTGGCTGTAGTTGCTTCAGATCTCCGCAAAGGATTACGCCTTGGATTTTGTCCGCGTGGCCCATCTTAGGTAGGGAGATCCAACTGCTAGGCTCAACCTCCTTTGGATCCTCATCTCGAATGAGGATTATGCCGTTCGCACATTCGCCAAAGTGGCGTGTAGGAATTGACAGGCCAAGATAATCATTCGTGGATATGATGAGGAAAATACTGAAGAAGGCTGAGCTTATAATATATTGGCACACTTTCTTAAATGAAAGATCTGCCTTGCGACGGTCCTCCGCATCCCACGAACTCATTGGCTGCGTCTGCATGAGCTGTAGGTACTTGCGAAACTCTGCAAAAATGTCTGCTTCTTCCCCTTTTTCGAAGCCCGCATCGTAGGCTTCCAGGCGTCCTCTCGTGGAACACCCCTCGATACAGCAATTTGTTCAAATTGCTGTTCCTCTGAAGTGTAGTTGCTGATGAGTTTTGTCCCTGTCACTTCTGCGTCAAGAGCAGCCTGGACAGCATGAGCTTCCAAAGACATGTGCGGGAGACCAGATCAGCGGTCTTTAAATCCCTTTCGGATAGACTGTGCGAACTCAAGCATCTAAAATCGTTCCTTGAGTGTACTCTCGAGCTTTCAAGTTATTATTTTGAAGTTCATGTATAGCACTGTACTGTGGAGCATCAACGGAAGTCTTCAGGCATTGAAGAGAGGTTTGTTTGCACGATTGGCCACCACTCGTCTCTCGGTAAGTTCTCAGAGGATCGATCTGAGACCCCCTGTCTCTGTTGAACTTTTCAATTGCCTCGCAAATGGCGTCGGCAGCGTAGTGAGTCGGGGCCGACAAGATGACGTGCATGCCAAAATATGGACATCTTCTTTATGACCCCCTCCTTAAGATCGGATACGTCTTAAGTTTTAGGACAGGCGGACAGCTCTTGTTGTGGCCGATAATAAGTTCTGCTGTGACCTTCCCCGAGACTTCGTCACCGAATCTCAGAACCAGCGACCCCGTCACACTTTGAAAGTGACACGCTTCGAGTCGCTAATCGCCTTATCTCTGTGCTTCGTCGTATCGAAAACAACCGCATAGAAGGAGTCCCTCGGCAGAACAGACCCAACATTCCTCGTCATGGAGCTGGCAGGCAGTGAACCTGTTGGCCCCGAAAAGAGAGAGAACCGCCAACCCACTCCCCTAGCGAAGGGCCGCTTCGAGGCTAACAATCAAACGCCGGAACTCATCTAGCAGACCGCGAAGCTGGCGCAGCAGCTCCTCGACGTCATTAGAATCAGAAGAGGCATCGGAGGGCACGACAATCGGGGCTACATTCACCACGTCAGTAATGAACAACCCAACGGAAGAGCTCACTTACCACGAGGGCTCGAACCCGGGAGACCTTCAAGACATTAGCTCAGAATTCACTCGACCAGGACAGGAAGGAACTTACGACGCGGAGGCATCTTGATGAGGAGGTCTTGAGAATGTTCTTCTTGTTCTTGTTTCGCAGGGCCAACAGAAAGGTCCAGTCTCCACGAATTCGACCAATATGGCCAACATCGTTCTTCTTATTGGGGAATTGCCATCGCTGCGCAACGGCTGTGCTTGACCGTCTCTTTCCCAGGAGCCTGGAAGCTCATCCGCGCAAGATCGCTGATCTTCAAACAAAAAGCCTCTTGCAATTTCAATTTCGGTTCTGCGAACCTTGTGACAGCCAGGATTCTGTTATATGCGACGTTAAGGAATCCCGGACAGCTCACAGCGGGAGGAACATGGCGGCGGTGCAGGCGGAGATCGACAAGAATTCCTAAAGTGCATGTAAGCCTCAATCATCGACATCCTTGTGCAATGTCCAAACTTACCACTTCGCTCTCGCTGGCAGAGTATATATAGAACGCGGTCTGGGGTACAGGGCGCTTAACTTCTTCAACCCACTGCGTGTAGGAGTCAGCATCCATCATAAGCATTCAGGGAGAGACCCAATATCTGATGAGCTCACCTTATAAAAATAATAACCTTTGACAATTCAGTCAGGAAACTTCTCGACATGTGGGAGGATACCAGGTTGCAACGAGAACTCCCAGAAGGTATATTCACATACGACCTGATCATGTATTCCGATACAAGTGATCTTCCATATTTATAAAGATACATCTAATCCAAGTCGATGCTACTAACAATGATAATTATATAAGTGTTGGAGATAGGGAGGAAGGAAGCCATGAGGCATCTGAAATGGAAATATATATTGTAGTAGAGGCTGCATGTGGTAGAAGACGCATGGAATAGATAGTCTTGATATACACGAAGGAGCACATGTGCTAGCTGAACAAAGGTTCCTCTGAGAGGACTGCTCAAAGAGCCTCGTATAAACAAAAGTATATCCGATATAGCAGAGGATAGTTGTTCCAGATGTTGGAAGGCATTCAACAAAAAGATGCTCAAAGGCGCGTGCTGCGGTCTTGTCCGCCGACAAATCAGGCATTCTGTCAAGAAGCAAGAGGTATTTAATTATATAATAAGAAATCCAGCTACTCAGCATGACCGAAGAGAGTTGAAGAAATTGCGAAAGCACCTTAGACACCTCACTGAACAGTATCCATGTACTGCTGTGGTTGGTCATTTTCATCTCTTACCTCGTACGGTGCTTTCACCCGGAAGGTCTTGGTTTTCTTGGAGATCGTTGTACGAAGTAGGACAGTATTGTCTTTGAAGATGGGCAAACCTGCTCTGTCTAGCTTATCGTAGGCCAGATCTGAGACAAACCCGAGCGGTACCGTAAGCAGATACTGGAGGCCCCCTTGGTAGCTGAGACAATTCCATCAAATATAATCTATATTGATGAGGAACCTTCTGAAGAAAGAGATGGGGAGTGGAAAAGAAGAAGGAGAGCTACGGACCGAAGGACTGCTTAAATATCCAAGAACGGGGACTCTCGAGAGGGGAAAAGAGGGGTTGTTGAACAATTCACCATCGAAAAGTTCTGAGATGTCGGAAAATGCATATTGATTGTAGTGAATCCTACAGCAGGAATCATTCCCCTTCATCACTTCCTGAAGGATATCCCCTATACATCGAATTCACATATTGCGGGGAAGGGGAAGGTAATGAATTATGAGGATATTATCTAGGTCCAAGCGAAGCGAGATGCAAAAGAAGCTGCTGTAATCAAAGGCAAACAGGGTTGGAGTATTTTAATAAAAAACACCAGTGGCAGCGAAGGTTAAGAGGGTACGGAAGAGCGAGGTGGAAGTTGCGGAGGATGAGATTAAAGCATCAGGACGTGGGGAGCATTGCTCTGTTTTACAAATTTGACGGGGGGTTCCAATTGCATAAAGTATTTAACGACGCGCAGATCTTCGTACAGGAGAATATAGAATCTGTGTCCGGCTTTCGCACGCGCTGCCCTTTTTGCGTATAGACTTCTTTTTGTATACATTTTAGCCAACCCCATCTCAAGGTAAGGCTAAGAAGCCTTATAGACAAGCGCAAATACTTCCAATCCTTACTAGAAAAAACAGCACATTTCAAGCTTACAGGAGGCTGCTTCCCTCTATACAAGCACCACCAAGTGTCTGCAGGTCTGATCGGGAGAACTTGACTCCGGCTGCGCTACGATACAACTCTTGCATTCAAGGCTGGTCTCGTCCTACTGATGCGCTTTTATCCTCATATGATCTCGCGACAAAAGCAAGGTCAACTTGCTGTAGACTTCCGGCATGATGTTGCCCGAGATTCCTCCACCTCCGCTGTGAAGAGATGGTGCCCTCTTTTATCGGCCACCAGAGGTTGAACTGTGCGAAGACGCCGCGCGTAAAGGCGATCTAAAAAGGGTCAAAGAACTCGTCCAACAGCTCCTCCACAGCCATCGCCCATCGTATGAGACCATAAAGCCGCAGCCGGGGTGGTTGTACAGCTCGATCACCACCGCCATCGAGCGCCATGACCTCGACATGGTGCAACTCCTCCTTGACGAGAACGTCACAACGCGCGACGCCCTCCTCCCCTTCGAGGACGCGGTACGTTGTCGAGCTTTCGAAGTATTGAAACTATTCTTACAGCGTGGATGGGATATCAATAAACCCCTACATCGGAACGAGCCGCCCGTGTTAAGGTAACTCACCCATCTTAATCTCCATATTCCGCTAACGGTCTTTTCGTATTAGCATTCCTCTCTGTACCGGAGACAAAGAAATGGTCATCTGGCTACTGGACCACGGCGCCGACCCTAATGCCCGCTGCGCCTGGGACTACACCCCGACATCGCAAGCCATGTTGGGCGCGCCGCTCGATCTCATAGACTACCTCTTCACCCGCGGCGCCGATGCACGACGTGGGGAATTGCTGCAGTATGCCGTCCTGAGAGACAAGCCTGATGCACTGGATGTCGTGCGGCGCGCCGTGGAGCACGGTGCCCCGATCAACAAGGTCAAGTACGAAGACGAGCCTAAGGTGTTCCGGGAGCGGGAGCCGTTTGGGTTGGGGACACCGCTGCATCGCGCGGCGGAGCTTGGGAGAGTGGAGATTGTGAAGTACTTGCTCGAGCAAGGAGCCGATCCATTGAAGTTGGATAGTAGAGGGAAAAAGCCGCGCTACTGGGCGGATATCAAGGGCCATCCGGCCGCGGGGATTGTGCTTATTCATGCAGAGGATCAGTGGAGTAATATGCGGCCAAAGGATATGAGCAATTTGTAGGTTGTAGGTGTGCAGTGACGTCCATTTGTAAACAATAATCTCCTTGACAGCGAATAAAAGGAGAGTCTTGAAGAATATAGCTAGCCCCAATGTGGTAGGGGCTGCCAAGTAACCATATATATCATACCATGTGAAATCTGTTTTTGATGTCCTGGAGTTGCTTTGATCTGGAAATAGAATATATGGTTGACTTAATTGCCGATGTTTCACAAGGTAACATGTGATCTAACATCTCCGATGAGTGACATCTGAGAGCATAATATCGTCTAAGTCGTTGTCTAATATAACTTCAGCGAAATATTGTCTTGTAGGCTGTGAAGCCAAACACATGTTACAGAGGCAGCTTCACCTCCCAGAATGGGACCAGCTCAACCTCCCCCACAAGGCCATATGGCTGTGGTCCATAGCTTGCCGCATACTGTGACTGCTCCCAACTCTGCGTATTATTAAACTCCAGCAGACGATTTCTCAACGTGCTGGACACTTCGATTCTAACTGTATTTGTCCCGTTTCTGAGAAATGGCGAGATATTAACTACCGGATCGTCGACGTCGATTGGGGCCGTTTGGTTCTCGTTGATATGTATCTGTGCGGTGTTGAAAATTGGACGTGGAAGAGAAAGGAGGACGCCGGCGCTGAACGAGCTGTTTCGAACGGGGAACACGGACCAGGAGAATTGTGTGGTGTAGGTCCCAATCCCGGACATGTAGAATAGGCTAGAAGAGATATTGTACCAGGGAAAGAGGCGTGGTTGAAGGTCGTAGTAGTTGTGGTACTTGTAGATGGAAGTGTAGTTTTTCGTAGGGTTTGGACCAGGAAGCCATTCTTGAATGGTGAGGTTCCATGGTCCCAGTATTGTAGCATCTCTAGGGAGAATATGACTGGGAGAAGATGGGACGTATCGTATATTGCCGTTGCTGAGTGTTATGGAGTGATCCCTGGCATCAAATATTCTCGCGACTATGCAATTTTCAGAAGAAGAATACGCCAGATGGTGTATATCTGTTCGAGTAACATGAACAGGAGGAATTGGCGTATCTGGAAAATATTCCTCTGGAGCGAATGCGAATATAGTTGATTGATTAGATCGAAGAGGGACCCAGAGGTTATACCGATTGTCGTCTGTGATACTGTAGTTGAGTACAGCTGTGATTTCGCCCGTCCATGCATTAAGCTGATACGGAATTCCGCCGTTCGCCTTGATAGATACTTCTGTTTCATGATCGTTATATATATCGGAATTATAGACCCAGAAGTAGTCTACCTTGTTATTTTCATCCCAGCGATGGACGTAAAGGATCGGAGAGGGGGAAATATTACGAGCCGCGGGGAATATCTTCAGGTCTTGGAGAGCGGAAACGACTTCTGATTCGGATGAGACGTTTTTCACAGATGGGTATTGAAGTAGCTTCGTTACGGTTTCTTTAACGTATTCGTCGCATGTTGGACAATAATACGGTGTCGATTCTGGGACGCCATTGATGAAGATTATGGGAAATCCTTCCTCGGCATATTCGATGAAACGGCTCGCTGCCTCAGATGTGAGATTCGTCGAGTTGTCGATAATGAACGCAGAAAATGCTGGGCCGTCTTTTGCGAGAACACCTTCGGTTATGATAGCATTGTCCTATATCTGGCTTCAGTATGTAGAGACAATAGTTGGAAAGTCAATGCGGTTTCATACCAATTTGAGAAGAGAAGGACTAAGCGCGACATAACTGTACCCTGAGTTGGCCAAAGAAGGATCACCAAAGATATTCTCGGGAAGACCATAGTGTTTAATGTCAAGATCGATATATTTATGACGGTATATGGCAATATCAACCCGAGGCACGCCGGTCTGGAGAATAAGCTGAGTTCGGGCAATCCAATCACCGAATACTCTTGAATATTGCCAGCCGGGCTGTCTGGGACCCCACATCTCAGAATAGAGCCATTCGAAAGTGGTAAATCCAGGCCATGAAGCGTCTGGACGATATCCAGAGTAGGGGTAACCGTGTAGCACGACACGGTTCACGCCACCAGCGTAGCTGATCTTGCAGTCATTCAGGATCACAGGCCAGGTAATAGCGTAGGCTTCGTAGCGATGAGCTCCTAGCTCCGAAGAGACGATTTGCCTTCTGCCGAGAAAGGCACCTCCAGAGAAAGCACGATTAGCATCGATAACTCCATCGAAATAGTTAGACTCTGTCTCAGGGGCGTCAATGTATGCTGCCGAAGCGGTTAGGTCCCATGCAGGCGCGAGTATCGGCGCAGTGGCATACGGTTGTAGACTTCCTTGAAGGTCCCATTTAGAAGTCCAGGTAGATAGTCCTGTCAGATGATATTTCTCATAGAGTTCCTGGAGTGTTTGTCTGTAATCATTGCGCAACTTTGCACTGATGTCTTTCCCTCCCTCGTCGTTGAAACCAAAGTAATAGTAGCTGTCCGGAAGAGTGCTCGGGGGTACATTCGTGGTTCCAAAATAGCTCGGGAGAGCAGCAATTGGTGAATAGTTCCTCGATTCTTGGAAGAAGTTGATAAAGTTGTCGGTCCAGAATAATGTGGCTCTGAATTCCGCTGAATCCTCCCAGGCATAGATTCCTAGTTCGCGGATAAGATCAGCGTTTTCACCGCTCATGACATACTGCTCAGTGAAAGATGTCCAAAGGTCTGTGCCTGCCTGGCTGAAGTGGTCCACTACATATGCGAACCATGAAGCTGGATTGTTCGGATTTGTCGCATTGTTGAATGCACCTTGAGCTGCTAGATACCCGGTTCGACGTTGCCAGAAGGCAAAGAGAATATATTCTCCGCCGTCTGTTGGTGCCGTGTACCGGATGCTCCCGTTTGAAACCCGCGCAGTCACATCTTGTACACTATGATAGTCCAGTTGGACAACCCGAGGATCATCGGACGGAACTAAATACATATATCGTCAGCAGTGCTCAGGTCAAAAGGCCTCTTAGTCGTACTTTTACTCTTGCGTGCCACAATCGCAGAGACGAATTTGTTCGTGTAATTGACAAGAGGAGGGTAAAAGTCGGGCTTGTTCGCATATCCAGCATCGGTATTCTTTGGCTGAGGAAGCCATCCATCATATGTTTGGCCAGATGTTAAGTTGACTTGACCATATGCGAGTTCAGTATTCATTCCCTTCGTGTCAGGGTCCAGAATTGGAATGGAGGCCCCCTGAGTAGGACCCAATGCGAAATCAGCTGTCATGTTGAGTGCTTTTATGGCATGCAATATAGTGTTGAATTTCTGATACCACCGTGCCCCTCCATATCCGTAAAGAGCAGGATCAACAACAGCATCTTCGATGCCGTAATTTTCGAGGCAAATGATTTCTGCACCTCCTGCACCGTGCTCCTTCATCTGCTTCAGGTCAAACTGCAGTACATTATCTTCAACATCCGCATCTGGAACCCAGTAACGAAAGTATGGTCGCGCCAGTCCAACGGGATTATCGAACTGTTGCGACACATTGTAAGTTATCCATGTTGCAGGACGCTGCCCAAAACCTGGAGGTTTTGCGTTGTTGGCAACAGCTATACCAGCAAGGAGAGAAACAATCACCCATAAATGCATTTTAACGTGCTTGCTTTGACAAACGCTACGTCTATTATTTACCCCTGGTGGAAACCGATTCTTTATCAACCTTTGGGAAATTCTATTCTACTCAATGATTTATCTTTCAGACAAGCTCCACTGTCAAATCTCGTTCATCTTTGTTCCTCCAAGCAGACTCCCGATAGGAGCAGGGATATCGGCAAGATTCAAGCCCATACTATGTGGGATTTGGGAGGTAAAATAACGCAAATATATGTCGGAAGTTGCCGAACTTTCGCCTATAGTGCAGTGGTATATTTTGCCGGAAGTAATTTTCCCGCTGATAGTTCGAATATAGGAGTTCGCATCGCAGGTAGTATCGACTGAATGAAGACTAAGTGGGGGAATCTGCTGCAAGTGCGGAACAACGCCATAGAGACTGTATATTGCGTCTATCGACGGCTGACGAATCCTCCAATACCAATCATATCTCTACATCTCAGGCTATTTACTTGAAACAGGAACAGGATTTTAAGTAAATTAAGTAGAATGACAAAAGGATCGGTCTACTCGTGAGCACTGTAAATTTCAAACTGCAAAGAGCTCTATCGGTTACTCTGTACGTTGTTTACTGCATCGGTTTCTCAAAATGAAGAGTATAATATGGCTAGTTTCAATTATAATTTTTTGCACTGCCACCGCACTTGGTGCGAATCAAACATCCACGACGAAAACATGCGTTGTCCCAGCTCATGGCAACGGCGAAGATGACTCCCCATCGATCAAGGCAGCATTCAATACCTGTAGACACAATGGACACGTTATATTCTCAGAGAACCAGACATATAGCATTCAACAGGTTCTCCAGCTGCACAACCTCAGCAACGTTCATATCGACTTGAGAGGTACTTTATTGGTATGGACACATATACCTTATAACAGAATATTGATTTACTCACATTTCACTAGTACTCGACGGATGTGCGCTACTGGATCCAGCACGGGTCATACTATCCATTCCAAAACATATCAATTGCATTGGAGTTATCGGGAGATCACATCACTGTTGATGGACATAATACAGGCGTGATTGATGGCCAAGGCCAGGTCTGGTATGACTGTAAGTGACTCCAACTCACATATACAAAAATCGATCTCTGAGAACAAGAAGTGGCCCTTGGTGTGGGTGGATTGTTTGGACGACCCATACCATTCTCTTTTCGCAATGCGCGAAACTCAATCGCTCGGAATTTCGCCATCAGACAATCTGGAAAATGGTAAGGAACTATGTATCGACTAAACGATGAAACGCTAATCGCAAACCAAGGAATTTCGTCATTATCGAATCGAAGAATATCACAGTAGACAATATCAAGCTCACTGCACATTCTGATGATTATCAGGTATGAGGTATCAACGCGGAGAGACTTGCTATAGTTGACTGGTCTTCAGGCAAATCCTGGAAACCTTGGTAATACAGATGGTTTCGACACCCTTTACAGCGATGATGTTAGAATTTCAGTCAGTAATACAAGCCCCTCACATGATTGACAACTTTCTCATACGTTCATTAGAACAGCTACGTTGATACAGGAGATGACTGTGTCAGTTTTAAGCCAGGTACGAACGGACGTGCTAAGACAAATAAATTCTCTCTAACAAAGTTAGGCTCAACCAATATTCATGTCAAGAACCTAACTTGCGTCCAAACGGCTGGAATCGCCATCGGAAGTCTTGGTCAGTATCAAGGCCAGTTTGACTTGGTAGAGAATATCACAGCTGAAGATATCACGGTAAGCTGCGAACTTGAGGAGGAATATTCCTATATTAACTTCGTATACAGCTCAAACACAGCCGGAATGGCGCCTATATCAAGACCTACAACGGCAAAAGTGTCTACTATCCTCCTCAAGGCGGTGGTAACGGGACAGGTCTTGTGCGGAACGTTTGTAAGTAGAAAGACCTAAATTTATCACTCCAATACAGCTAATCACCGACAAATTTTCAGTATTCGAAAACTTTCACATCGAGGATATCACAGCAGCGCCAGTCTTACTCCAGCAGTGTACCCATTGGGCTGGTTGGGGTGTGCCTCCATGCGCTGAGTACCCATCGGCGGGCTTCACATTCAACAATATAACCTGGCATAACTTTACTGGATATGCTAATGAAGCTATTGGTAATACGACTATCTCTCTGGAGTGCTCGACAAAATCTACGTGTACGAACTTTCGCTTTTCGGACATCAATGTTCGACCTGTAAACGGTTATGCATCAGCCAAGTGTACGAACGTGAGCGGTTTAGATGATCGATGTCGACCGTCTAGTTAAGCAGGAAGCAGCTCAATCGTTAGTGATATTGAGATTATCTATCTGTTTAAGTGTGTTGAGACAGGCAGCTCGAAAATACATAGATTCAAATGCAACCACAGGAAAAGGTTTTTATCTTCCTCTTTAGTGTGATATAGGAAATAGTCATAACACCAGATCAGAAGATCTATCGGTTCTTAAGAGAATGAATATATAGCGGAGCAATGATCTTTTTGCCTCCCCGGTCAACTGGGATTGAGCTTGGTCGAGGAGAGCAGACCTCCAGACGGCCATGCGCTATAGCCCGGTTCGAAAATAATCCTTAACAGGAAGGTGAATTATCAAGTATTCTAGATCACTGATACTGGATAATAGTAAGTTGAGTATCTCAGAAGCGGGGCTGACTTTGGATCACGCAATTGCAAGGGCGTCTTGTGGGCCACGCGTTAGTTACAACCATTAGTTGAATCATGTTTTTGGTGGCCGACAGTTCATTACCCTGTCTATCTTTATTAGCCGGGGTTCTAAGCTCAAGCAACATGGAGATACATAAAGTATGCGGTTACCGTATTGGACTTGTTTGATCTTAGTCCTTAACGAAAAGATTTCTCCCAACGAGCAACGAAAAGTAGAGAACACAATCATGACGAATGACAACAACGCAGCGCCTAAACGGCCCAATCTCCTCGTTATCGTTGCAGATGACCTAGGATGGTCTGACGTGGGTGCTTTTGGAGGGGAGATAAACACACCTAACCTCGACAGATTAGCCAAAGGAGGAGTCAGATTGACGGGATTCCATACGGCATCGATGTAAGGTGTCTATTTATCGAAAGAACGACAGAGACAGCTAACCTGTTATCATTCAGGTGCTCTCCCACACGAGCAATGCTCCTCAGTGGCACTGATAATCACATCGCTGGTCTGGGCCAAATGGAGTTCTGGGGAGGTCCTTCTGCACCTTGGAAGAAGCGACCTGGATACGAAGGTTACCTCAATGAACGAGTAGCTGCCCTTCCTGAGATCCTCCAGGATGCTGGATACTACACCACCATGGCTGGAAAATGGCATCTGGGACTCACGGAAGATCGGACACCACATGCTCGAGGATTCGACCGTTCCTTTGCTCTGTTGCCAGGCGGTGCGAATCATTACGCTTACGAACCCACCCATCCGGATGGACGGCGGGTTTTCTCTCATTGGGCATCGCTGTATTATGAAGATCAGCAACGTGTAGATGCGAAGACCTTTCCAGAAGACTACTATTCTTCAGACTATTTTGCGACCAAGTTGATCCAGTTCCTTCAGGAGCAAAAGTCTGGAAGCAAAGCTGACGATCCCTTCTTTGCCTACTTGGCATTCACAGCACCTCATTGGCCACTTCAGGCCCCCCAAGAGGTCATCAAAAAATACGACGGTGTATATAATGATGGACCTGATATTCTTCGCGAGAGGCGTCTGCAGAACCAAATTAAATTAGGACTGCTTCCAGAGAATGTCGAGCCACATCCAGTGGTGGCTGAGATGAAAGACTGGTCTAGCATGGATCCTGAGGAGAAGAAATGGTCTGCAAAGACAATGGAGGTCTTCGCTGCCATGGTTGAGAGGCTGGACTGGAATGTCGGCCGAGTTCTTGATCACCTGGAAGCTACCGGAGAACTAGATAACACTTTTATCCTGTTCATGTCTGACAACGGGGCCGAGGGCGCGATTATTGAAGCCATTCCGATGACGGGCGACGTGATCAAGACATCCATCAACAAGCACTACAACAATTCGTTAGACAACCTAGGTAACGGCGACTCCTTCATTTGGTACGGACCTCGTTGGGCACAGGCATCTACTGCTCCATCCGCTATGCATAAAGGATATGTCACTGAAGGTGGAATCCGCTGCCCGGCTATTGTCAATTACCCTTCTCTTACGAAGGACTCTGCTTCTGCCCACTCTTTCCCAAGCAAAGGAGCTATTTCGCCAGCCTTCACGACGGTAATGGATATTCTCCCTACAATTCTTTCTCTGGCCTCCGTTCCTCTTCCTAAGGATACTTTCCGCTCCCGCGAAGTCGTCCCCGTAACGGGAAAATCTTGGATTCCCCATCTTTTCTCCCCTGGATTCTCAGTACCTGTCCACGACGAGTCTACAGTTATCGGATGGGAGCTTTTCTTCCACCAAGCGATCCGTAAGGGACGATACAAAGCAATCTTTACACCGGCGCCTAAAGGACCAGAGAAATGGCAACTGTTTGACCTTGAGACGGACATGGGAGAGATCCATGATCTGGCAGATGAGAAACCTGAAATCCTTGAAGAATTGGTGCGTTACTGGATAGCGTACGTTTCGGAGTTTGGTGTGTTCTTGTAAGATTATCCCCCTTTTTTTCTCTCTCTTTTTGATCGCTATCGAACTTTATTCGGAAACTAATTTTGGGTTTTTTCTTCATAGGAGAGAGGAGCTTGATCCAGATTATGTCCTTCCCAAGAAATAGAGAACATATCAATGATAAAATGAACAATATTGCCGAAACAATTCGTTACATGCAATCGATAAAGCTCGCCATAGATCAACGAGTAACTAGCATGATAAGGTGCCTGTCACTCTCCCTCATAACCCCCTCCTTGATACGCATTAATCTCAAGACCCCCAATAATACGACTGGGCGGCGAAATCAACATCAACTGCTCGATATCATCCATAACATCCTTGCCATGCTCTCGCGTCTTCCGAGGAAACATATCCAGAAATCCCGCAACCTCCTTTGAATTCAGGACTCGATAGCTCAGGACGGCGCCGTTTTTATCGAAGTTGCGCCACACACCGTCTTCGCCGAGGCCGGAGAAACCGTCAGGGTCTTGGCGTAGGGATTCCATGATGCAGAGTAGGTGTAGTCGGGAGAACGGGATGGAGTACGAGGCTGTGAATGATGGGTAGGGGGAGGGGAGGGGTTCTTCGATCTATTGGTGGGAGAGGTGTGAGGTTAGTTTTGATGGATCATCAGGTCTTGGGAAGCGGAGGGGTTTGTTTTACCATTATGTACGGTCCTTTGGGGGGCTTATAGTGGGGATATCGTTTTTGGTTTCTTGACCAGAGGAATGAATAACGAGGAGGAGCAGGAAATGTAGGCGCTCTATGGTAGATGGAGGAGAGGTGTGAAGGGGGAGAATTTAATGGATATTTCAGGCGGAGGTAATGCATTTCATGGTTTCACAGACAACGTCATATTCGTACTACTATCTACATATTAGGGTCTCTGCTATAGTACTTTTGACCACCGTGTGACATCGGATCAGAACAAAGCCAGTAGGGATCATTACGGAAGCAGCAGCAGCGCGGACTGCATAATTAAGGGCATCCTGCGAGGAGAAAATGCTAGCTGTAGTACAAATCAGGAGATGGATTATGTGGTGAATCCCTGGTTATTATTTTCAAGACTATTATTTTGGACATGCTGGAATGCTCGCTCACGCTGCATCAGGACTGGTCAGTCGTATTGGGTGTATCGGGTATTGAGTACTAGAGCGAATCCTAAGGAGAACACCCCGGAGGACATGTCAGAGATACTCATGCACACTTTCCTTTGCTTCTGTTGATGCACGTTCATAATACCCAAATCGCAGCTAAGCTGGAATTGTTGGCAAAACAGAGCTGAGGGTGCGTTCGTCCCGTTTCCGTTGTCTGTTTGACTACTATACCTACATATGTACTTCACCGCTTCATGATTGGCTTTTTCTTCCTCCTCCACGTTATCCAATACGAATTCTGATTCGACAAACTATGCAAATAATATTGCAAATAGATTGCTATGTACACGTGGTTTACAATTCCCCGAGATCGTCAGCCAAGCATTGCTTATCACTCACTTGCATGAACTCCATAAGCTTATCTACTCTGCGGAATGCAGATCTACACGTGTGAATGAAAGCGCCGATAGTTTCCAGCCTAGGAGTGGTATTCGTTTTCATTACGGGACGAGCCGTGATCGAGCTAAAGATACATACAATGACAAGGTAACTATGGGGTATAGACAATCCAGACATTAAAGACTCAATCATAATTTGGTAAGGCAAGCCATCGACCAGCCTAACCTGGAGAGAGTAGTCTCTGTCCGCAACGCGCAGATCGCAATGCAATCTGGTGCAGATGCGTAAAATGCTCGAGCAGCCCGCTGAGCTCCATAATGACTAGTTTAATGCGGGCAAAGATGCACGTTAGAACCGAAACAGAGAGAAAAGAAAATAGATCAGCCAGCCAGTGTTCGAGCCAGCGGCTGTGACTGGAAACGGAAAGTCAAGTCATCACGTCGTGCAACGACTGCTCCCGCAGCCCTCATAATATAATCATGGCTGTCCACTTAGGCGGACTGGTCGGGATCCTTGATGTGCTCGATATGAGCTTCACCGTTTTCCATGTGGTAGTCTGCGTTGGCATGGGACTTGTTGGTGATAATTCCCTTTTCGCCGGAAACATGACTAGCACGGCGCAAGTGATCTTCCGTCTCAGCGTAGTTGATGAGCAGTTCACCATTCTTGCCGTAGCGGCGAGGCTCATCCCGTGCAACCTTGACAAGGTCCCAGATAGAAGTGGTCTTGTGGAAGATGTTGTCCATCTCCTCCAGAGAACGGTAGGCAGTCTCCGGGTAGAAGAAGTAGACGACGGGGAAGATAAAAGCGTTACTGGAGAACAAGAGTCAACAATTGTTCACCCAGCGCATCAGAAGACGGGCAACTACTCACATAACTGCGAAGATAATGTAGGTTCTGTATCCGATGGAGCTGAAAGCCACAGGAGTAATCATGACGACCATGAAATTGAAGGCCCAGTTGGCGGAGGTGGACAGAGCGTTGGCGGGGGCACGGATACGCAGAGGGACCTGCACATCGAGAATTAGTATACCTATTTCATGGGAGAGAGACAATGCGGGGCTCTACGTACGATCTCAGCCGGGTACAGCCAGGTCATACCCAACCAACCCCAGGCGAAAAAGGTGTTGAAGACAAACAGGAAGACTGCTGCCACAATACCAGGCTTGGTCTGGCCCTCGAAGCTCGTAGTGATGGCCAGGACCACCATCGAGAGAGACATTCCCGCAGCGCCAACCAGCATCAGCGGTCGACGGCCAACCTTTTCGACGATTACGACGGGAAGCCACGAAGCCAAGAAGTACTCCGTTCCGTTGCAAGCAGCAAGGATACGAGAGAGCATACCGCTGAGACCAATGCTGTTCTCGTAGATAACGGCCGCGTAGTAAGTGATGAGGTTGATACCGGAGATCTGTTGGAACATCTGGTTGACGTAGGCCAGGACGACACGGTGGAAGTGCCTGTCTTCGTCCATGGTGAAAAGATCCTTGAAAGAGGAATCCTTGAGGGCCAAGACGGTGTCCTTGATTTCGGTGAACTCGGTGTGTATCAAGGGGTCATCAGCAGGCAGATCCATCAGAGCCGTGAGCACTGCAACGGCCTCCTCCTCTTTGCCCTTCATTATGAGCCAACGAGGCGACTCGGGAAGAGGCAAGACAAAGAGGAGAATGATGATGGCGAACAAGATCTGGAAGGCAATGGGAAACCTCCACGAGACCGAGGATGGCTCGAGGAAGGAGAATCCAAAATCCAGCCAGTAACTGATACAGATACCACCTGTGATGAGAGCGCCTTCTATCATGACGAGCTGACCACGGCGATGTGACTTGGAGCACTCTGATTGCCACGTCGGGACGGTCGAGGTATTCAGGCCATTTCCAATTCCAGTTACGATACGGCCGACAATCAAGTGCGCGAGTTCGAAAGCGGTGCACTGCAGGACCGCACCGACCACCATGATTGCGGAGCCTATGAAGATAGTCTTCCGACGTCCGAGGCGATCACCAATGAAGATACATAGAATGGCACCACAGAAACAGCCGACATTGTACGACGCAACAGCAATACCTGCACCATAGTGTCAGGTTTGGGGGGCCACATCAACAGATCTTTTGAGGGGTTCGAATTTACCTTGGATGGTTGAACGGTGGTTGACTTGGGACTGGGTGAGACCGGCCGTACCCTCCTTGGTAGTATCGATCGAAGGGAATGTTCTAACCCAAGAGCCCAGGGACAAAAGTCCTCCCATGACACCTCTGTATTTAACAATCAGTGACTGCTCCAATGGCACTCTTGATGCCAAAAGCTCTTACTGGTCATAACCGAAAAGCCTGGCAGACATGTTAGCACGTAGTCACCGTTGAAGGTTTAATGGATTCAGGGCCATACAAGAAATCCAGACCGGCGATGATGCCGATAGCGACGTTGAGCCTAGTGCCCTTAAGCCCCAGGTACCGACCCATGATGGCTCAATGGCTCGCGACCCCTTTCAGATCTCTTCAACAAAGGGTCAGGAAGAACAAACAGAGACAGATGACAGGCGTATCACCCCGGACCATACGCGGCGGATTGGCAGCGCGTCTCAAGATATCGCCGAAGATAGAATCTTGCGAGAAAGAAAAAGAGACCGGCCCGTGACCAGGGGACGCGAGGGTCTTTTTAAACACCTTTGAATCATCCGAGTACATGCTGCTGGGGGTTGACTATTCGGGCACTGGCCTTTGCGACCCCCGGCTTTTCGCCCGCAATTGACCATCTCCGGATCTGGAGGTGGACCTGATTAGTTGCGCTTCCCCAGCATCGGCCCCCGGGTTTTCTCCACCGAGTCTTCCCTGTGGCTGTTGGTTTGGAGGGGGAAGATCGGGCGACCAACGACTCCACTGTTACCGACTTGAAGCGCGAGGGTTGGTTGTCCGCCATCGGTTAGCCCTCTCAGACGACTTCAAGCGGCTCGGCGCAAACAGACGCCAGGACGACAAAGACGGCTATCCAGATGCTCCACCAGATGCCGTCATGGCGCATCCCAAGCCCTGGCCCTGCTTAACTTGTTTTGGCGAACCCGAGACACATCCCTGACGACGGAAACAGACTCATGGCATTGGATTCTAGCAAGCATCACTATCAACATCGTCTTCGTGCACGTGAGTTGCCGCCAGGCGCTCCGTTCTGTCCGCTCTCGCGGCGTGGTCGTTGCCCTCGCGTGGTGCCGAACCGCTAAATATGTTAATTTTTCCGGGGTTTGGGGAACTCCAGGTTTTGACTAAGTGGAGGTAAACCGGGGGAAGGGACTGAGCGGCGCTAGTTCTCCCAGCCCAGTGCCCGCCGGCTAAAACTGAGTGCTGGGTGCTCGTGCGCAATCTTCATTTTTTTCTTCGATCCCGCCAGAAGGGATTTCACGAGTTCGATGGGTGGCTGACAGGACGTCGAGGCCTTCATGTCCCGACCTCCAACAAGAAACTCGGGATCGCGAGCGGCACCGTCTGGGCTGCCGTGTGATGATCGTACGGGACTTCACGTTTGTGCTTGGCCTTGTCCGTCCCGCGTTACAGTACGCACGGTGCTCTCAACTGGACAATATCCTGATGACGAGGATTGCGCAGGGCCGTCAGCTTCCCGAGGAAACGAGCCCCCTCAATGCTCGAATAACCATGCCAATCCGAAATCGTCACAACGCACAGTGGAGTGTCAGGCAGCGCTGGGCGAATCCCACGAGGGGCGATTTATTGCGCGCAGAGTCCACCTGAACAAATAATATCTATCCTTGCGCGGTTTTATTCGAAGCCGAAATGTAACTCGATACACCGTGACACTCGGTGCACCGTCCACTTCTCCACCCCCAGCGGGGAGAGATTAAGTCTGAAGTTCGAGCCACTACGGCATCATTATTATTCAGCGATCTGTTCGGAGACGCCCGAAAGGGCCCGAGGCCGGTATTCAGACTAACTTAGCATGCTCGTATAGAGAGTCTCTCTGTTGCAGCTGCTGTGGCTGCAAGGGGTGCCATGCGAGTCTTATCGTCAAGTGTCGATAACTAAGTTAGTGGTTGGCCCACGGGGAATGCAGCCAGGGGTGTAATTCCAGAAGAAATCAAATGGTGAGAAAGTAGTTCAACGGAAGCAGAGGATGACCATCGTCGCTGCAGAAGGCCGATGCAGAAGTCCTGCCATCGGTAGCACACCCGTGACACGGGAAGTTGTACGGTGGAGTAATAATACCGCCTCAGTCACAAACTCTCAGACGATATACTTATTGCAGCCAATGATGGGTTCGCATTTCATCCTCGACTCGCTGAAACGTCCGCGGAATTGCCATTTGCAGAAGAGTTGCCAAGAACTGCCGTCGTACCATACTCAACGTACCCAGGTAATTTACAGCCGTATACGAATCGGGACTGCAATGGTAGAGTATGTAAACATACAGTATATACTCTTACCAAGAATCTTTTTCTGCGATGGTATCTACCTTTTGGGAAGCATCAGCTCTGTACACCATACTCGATCACTACGTACTCACTCTATGCCGTTGGGTGATGATTGTCCGGAAAGCCGGGAAAATACAGAGTAATATCACCTCTGTACCAGGTTGTAATTATAGGATATTCTGCCCCACCCAAGATGGCTCTGCGGAACTGCCTCTTTGGGACAATCGGCCCAGAGCTGTCATACTCGAGAGAAGACAAACCATCCATCGTTTGCCGGACATGCAGATTTTGTGGAACACAAAGAATCACATTCTCTCCAGAAACGCCTTCTAGAAGACTGTCTGCTGACACAGCTGCATTCAGTTAACCAACTAACCTACATTACATGAACTTCTTGACGAACGAAAACGGCTTTTCGGCATCGAACCGAGTACTATACATAACTCTTGTGACATGCGATATCATATCCATGTCTTTTTTGCATAGTTATCTCAGGAGTATTCTGTATTCCCTACTTCCGACTTCGAGGGGCTCTTTCACCTTCTACTGTTGGCTCGAGTTCTTACCAGCTCAAGTAATGTGGTTATACTTATTTCTTCCTCACGAGTACTCTACATCCATTGGGCTAATAATGGCTTTGATCGTCGCTCAGACCATGCGGTTGACAGGCCCATGTTGCGATGACAAGGCTGGGTAGCCACTTCCGTCATCGCCTGTCCCCCCTCTCTTTTGTTCCTTACTCATATTAGTGCAGCTTTTATCCATCCATTTCCTAGGACGTTTGTTTCTTTCTCCCGCCTTTTGGCCGGCATTTACTGTAATCCAATCCCCATTCAAGCCAACTGATGCAAGAAACCTTCCACCATAGGCAGAAATCCGTTAGAATCTGATAATAATCATCGACGGCTCAATGAAGTGGCTCGTGTTGCACAGCAGTCCAGTAGTTCAGTCCCTTGCCTGCCGAACTTACGTCTCCCGTCCCTTTGATTCGACTCGGCACCCTGCATGTACTGTACATAGATGTTATCTCCTAGTCATACACGCGGACACTTGCACAGCAGCCAGCCATGATTGGACTTGGTTAGGTTAGACCTATTCTGTAGCCCATATCCCAGTTGTCCCTGGCTTTCAATTCGAGTAACAGTTCGGTTGATATCGGACCACAATGACCCGAGGGAGTAAATGCTTCTTCTTTTTCTTCTTCCCCCTGGATTTATTTTTCCATCCTTTGCAATGGCTGCATTCATATCAAGTCTGCATGGTGTATTCTACGTACGGGTATCATATGAGCGAGCTATATGTCTTGAACATGACTCTGCAAGCTGATAATCTATACTAGGATCGAACATGACGATTAGTATCAGCATTTATTCATGAAATCATTTCCCCCGATTGATAGTCATACAATATCGCGTCTCTGCCTAAGAAGTGTTATTAGGAACTGTCAAGCCTACAAAAACAACCAGAACAGCCGCGTAAGCAGCCGTGCTCGAAAGAACGTCCTTCAACCCTTCAATAAATAAGGCCATCATAAGACCAAATATAGACACGAACACCGATGTGGAAACCAGAGCGGTATAGAGTGTCCTGTGGAGGACCATCAGCCACATAGGTGCTATAAGCAAGATACCTCCTACAGCGGCTACCACCAATCGTTGCCGGAAACCCTTGACCCAGCTCTGCCGCAAGTTTCCGTCTCTTGTACCACCGATAGGGGCTGGTCTTATGTTGAGCGCCTCCCACGAGAGAATAGACTTCTCCCAACGCAGCGGGTCTGCTTCATTCTCCTTGTTCCTCATGGCTACTTGGAGCATAAGGCGATCTATAGCTCGCTCTCCAGTCACGATAAAAGGGTCTTCTTTCCGTAATGCATATTTTGCCATATAATCATAATCTTGCAAAGCTTGAACTATGACAGAGCTGCATCAGTGGGAAAGGAATCCGAATATATATAACTGATTCGAACCAATGGTAGACTCACCATACTGTCTCAAGTCCTCAGCCCAGCCTGAAGGTTCCATAGCGTCGTATCGTAGGTCAACTGCGTGATAGACTAACTTATGTTGGAGTTGTCGTAATCGTAAGCGTTGTAGCTCAGAGAGATCGATATTGTAACTCTCTTCGTTGCCTTTTAGCTCAGAATTAATTGCGCCGATTCCACATTGAAGGTGTTGATTGTTGTGTTCTGGTTGTCGTTCGTCTGGCATGATTTCGTGACCACGACTACTCAAACGCCGTTCTGACTTACGGTCTGAATCTTTATTCATCTTAGAGCGTTGTGTAAATATCATGCTAAACAGAGAGCCAACTGGTTTACAGATCTTTGTGATGAGATTAGGGCGATGGTGGTCGATGATCCAGGAAGGGTCCTCAAAGTCCAGAAAGGCGTGCCCATCATTTTCTCCGTGATTGCCTTCGAGATCAGGCTCGTGCTGGGCTCGGAAAAACATAATATAATGATTTTGAGTGTCAATAGAACACCATATGCGAATACTCTATGGTGCAGAAATAGCGTGCAAGAACGCGCTTTCGAACGATTGGAGCTGAAATTTTGAGTGATAGGCCTATTTTCCGTTGTATAGCTGGCAAAAGGGGCCAGCATTCCCTACTGTGAGAAAGATTCCCACAGTGGGAGCAATGTCCCCGTTCTAAACTCCTATTATTATCTTTTCTTTTAGATATAATTTGGTTGTTAACATACTTTTTCCCTTTAAACAGGTAAAGGCGGCAAGCGAATAGTCTAGTGGCGCGATAAAGGTAGGAGTAGGATACGCACGCGTTTGGTCTTAAATAAAGAAATTAAAGATAGCTTAAGCGTTATTTGCTTAACTAAGTATCAGTAGTTATAAATCACTGGCCGTTTAGTTTGGCTTTCGAGCACTTTATGGTTCGTCTGGTCAGTTTAAGAGACGAGAGAGAGGGGAAGTTGTCCGTCGAGGCGAGAGCCTAAGAGCCTTGCCGCCCCCACCCTCTTGCCCATTATTTGAAAAAAGAAACCATTACCATTCTGCGGCGGTGCAGCTCAGCTCCTGGGGCTGAGCTCGTCCTCAGCTGGGCTGAAGTGTATGCCCTGTCCCGCATTTTCGCCTGATCGTGGCTACCTCTATGCGCAAACGATCCTTCTAATATGGTCACTAAGTAGGGCTCGCCAAGTGCAGAATTGTTCCCTCTATTCACCTCTACCTTACTATCATACCTTACTCGATTGATGACGGGATTTTACTCTGTTTACTACATACCTCAATAGTGTCTTTGAGGCGCCAGGTTTCCGGTTAAGCCAATCTCAATAGCGATTGAGTCAATGTCGTCTAAAATACTCATTTTAAACTCCATTCTCCAATAGCCGTATTCTCGTCGCTTTTTCATACCCGCCATTGGCCCACCGCTATAAAGAATATTTGGAGAGGCCTGAAAATGCCTACGACGACAAACATGAATGGGGAGTCATTATTTTGCAGAGACAGGTGGTGTCCATCGTCCTCCCCCCAGGCATAACCTTTGAGTCCCCAAGCGACTCTAAGGATGCCGTTCTGGTTTTCGAAGACGAAATGATGGCGGTAAATTGGGAAAAAAAAAAAAAAGATGATACTGTGGGAGAAGACTACGAAGCACGAAGGTCCAAAGCGAAGCATTTCACGGTCATTTACAGTAGGGCAACTCACCGAAAAGTTGAGTCTACCAAGACAAACATATCCGCTTTACCACACGGAACCGCTTTACCACATGCAGGCGGCAAGGCAACAAATAATGCCGAGTCCAAAACCATTTGGACAGTTTTCGGATTCATTTATAAGACAATTCAGGGAAGGGCAGAATTAGATAGCTTATGTTCTAGTTAGATATCAAAACTAGCACTTGCTTATCGTCTTCTCATATATGTATATTACCAAACCACAGCCCATAGAAAATGTTAGAGAGCCAAGCAAACCAACTAGGAATTCTCCTTTTTGGTTGTCTGGCAGAAAGCCGTCAGAAACCTTGATAATCTATTCGAGATAACTATGGACCGGGTCTCTGAGTAAGATTGTCACAAAGGGTATCCAGCATCGCAGGAGTTGCGCTTGGTGGCTCGAGTGCGGAGACTACTGGGTGGCTGCATGTATGTATTTTCGTATATTGGGGACAGAACGCTCGATACATTTGCTATCTAGTTGGCAATTCTGTAGATGGCCGCGCATCACACGGCCCTTATTATTGCTTACCTAGTTAACCATGGTGTGTATTATATGTACAAGCCCTCCGCTTGATCGGACTGCCATGCTACTCCCCATATGCGATCACGGATGCGTTGTTTTTCAATCTCTCCTTCTGACTTGCGTGAATTCGGGACAATACTTCGAAAAATTGAGCTGAGGGCCTCTTAGTCGCTGACATCACCCGGCATACCTAGGTACAATCGCCCGACTTCAAAGCGCGCTAGTAATTTAGGACAACCATACAATTTGGCCAACTACATCCCATGGAGAAGTCATTGGCAGTTTGCAACTGTGGTGCCAAACTATCGACGTGCCCACGTACTGTGTACTCAATTCTCCTGTTTATATGCACCAGATAATGCATATCCACGGCATCTTTCAATACTCAACTGGGTCCCGAAGGAGATACGCTAGGATTCTCCATTATTACTACCTAGGCCAACCTGGATAGCAGTCACATTTTCAGAGATAACTTTTGGCTTTTTCTGGGCATATCTTCATCCCGTTTAGGGTGACATGTCCGCTCTTCCACGTGGGGTGGATGAGCAGACGAAACACCACGGGAATGACTGCCAGATCGCAAATTGCATCATGAAAGGAGAGCTGATCACCGACAACACCATCACCAAACTCTGCACTCGGCACACCGCTACAGAAGAATCATTCCATTGATGCCCCTGGTTGTCATGATCGGACCGAGCCTTTACCACTCTCCGGCACTGGCCGCCCAGCCGCCACCATTGCCAGCGTTGCCAGCATTGTCGGTGTTCTCCTCTCCAAAACCGCCAGCATCCTCGCCCAAGGGGACATCGGGATCTCCTCCACCGAAGCCCGCGTACTCGTCGGTTTCGGCAGCAGGCTTCTGGCAACGCTTGGAGGTGTGTCCCACTTGCTACTCGTTAGAATTGTTTACCATAGCCAGAAGCTAAAGAAAGTGCTTACTTTCACCGCAGTTGTTACACTTCACTTTGTCCCAATTCTTTTTCTCGGTGCAGTCGCGGCTGTAGTGACCAACTGGCAATGGCCTAGTCAGAAGGGTCCTTGTATTTTGTCCCGGATGGGCTTCTCACCTTGATCACAGTTACGGCAGGTGACAGTGGAGACATCGCGAGGTTTGTCGCAGTCGCGCGCCATGTGGTCCTCAGATCTATAGACATTAGTGGTCACACTGGCCAGAAAACTTGTCTATACTTACCCGCAGTTACGGCAGGTTCGAGCTCCACCACCTTGTGGACAATCCTTCGCAAAATGACCGACTAGGTAGCGTTATCTGTCAATATTGGTTTTCTCTCATGGAAACGGCACCCCATACCTTCGTTGCATTTCTTGCACTCAACCCCTTCCGCAGAACGCGGCTCAGTGCATTCAGATGCTTTGTGCTCGGTGGAACTGCCCAATGTTAGTGATTGATCTAAAGACAGAGAACCTTCTCTATAGACTTACCCGCAGTTGCGGCAAGCAAACCGATCACGGCGCTTTTCAGTACAGTCTCGAGCACGATGGCCAACATTTCCACAGTTGACACATTTGACCTCCACACGTTCGATGGTATTGCGTTCCTGCTTGCAGGCTTTCGAACCATGTCCCATTTCTACACAACCCCGTTAATATGGTGATCATTTCGAGATTGTACACAGGGATTTACTTACCGCCACAGTTGGAGCACTTGGGGATCTGACGGTCATAGGGGAGCCCGGCGTCCGCGAGGCGCTCGATATTCTCTTCGGGGTTTGATGGCCAGCGGTCCTTGAGGTTTGCACGCTGTGGCTTCGGGCGGAAGTAGAATCCCACCACATATTTGCAGTCAAGCTTTCCCTGAAGATTGATGAGACTTCTGCAGTCGCCGACCTCTTTCTCCTATTTGGCGGACAATCAGCTCTCAGTTCATTTGTACAGCCTGTAAGCATGGTGATATTACCAGAGCAATGAGGAAAACTTTGAAGTCCTCCTCTCGCATCTTCTTTTCAATGTCCGCAAAAGTGGCCTGCGGGACCGCTTTGGAGTAAATCTTCATACCCTACAGTCATGTCAGCTGCATTGAAAGCCGAATCTTCAGGAGAGCATCTTACCTCACGGAAGTCCTCGAGATCCTGTTCATCACTAGCTTTCTTGAGGACAGCCCAAGCTTCTTCCGGGGTTTTATCAGGAATGTCGTTCAGGTCAAACTTGCGATGTTCAGTGCAGTCTTTGGCCAGATGTCCTATTACGAGATGACATCAGTATCTTCCACGACATATGCTTTGAAGGGTACTGTCACATTACCTTCTTTCTTGCAGTTCTTGCAAATATCAGCCGGTTTTTCCGGGCATTCGGAAGCAGGGTGACCTTCCTGGTTGCAAATACGGCAGGTCCCTTTAAAGACGCGAGGCTTGGTACATTCTGCCTTCGAGTGGCTGAATCATGTTTAGCACCGATTGAGAAAATCCCGCATGGCTCCCCAAGGACTCACCCTTCTTCACCACAGTTGAAGCATGCTCCCATCTTACGAGGCTCAGGGCAATCGCGGACGAAATGACCTTCTTGTCCACAGCTTTGCAGATGTGTCAGACTCTGTATGATCTTCGATTGACATCAACTTACTTGCGGCAGCTACCATCCTTCGCTGGACCATCTGCGTTGGGAGTCATTGGGTCCCAGTTCTCTTTACCACCCGCGGCTGGGCCTGCGGCAGGGTCCGCCGCGAAATCAGCATCCAGATTGCCATTTCCATAGCTGGTCTCTTTCAACGCCGCTATATATTATCAGACAGATTAGTTCTGATCAAGGTCTGCATTCTGTCTGAATGCGTGACACGAATGTCCGCTGTTGACACTCGAGACTTTCATCGATAACAAGAGCAGCAGATTATAGAGTGATCTCTACTTACCGTCACCATCATCCCAACCACCATCAGGAGCCCAATCACCCGCCATCTTGGATGAGACTGCTTGTCGAATCTATGTGGCACGAGTAAGCTCCACGATGTTTCACAGAGTGGGCTTCAAAACGCGTAAAGGCACGTCTGCATCTTCATGTACAGTGAATCAAATACAGGAGGATGCAAGAGTGGAGTGCAAGATCAACGACAAAGAGGAATTGTCAAGGTCTCTTCACTGGAGGAGCCAGCAACACCAGCCAAAAGCAGGAGCCTCTGTCACCAGGAGAGGAGATGATGGAAAGGATAAAAAGCTGGAAAGCAAAGGGACTTACAAGGGTTCTTAGGATGGTATCAATTTGCTGGAATGGCAGTGTGGGATGTCGAGGAGGAACACCAAGTGAGGGGAGGAGTAGGCAGTGGCAGAAAAGGAAACAGACGCGTCCATGTACACGTTCTCTGGGTGACAGCACCACATCTGACCGGACGTGCACCCGTCCCTCTTTGGTCAAAGAAATTTTTGTTTGATGTGGCTCCCTTGCTCCCTTCTGCCAATATTCTGTGTCTTCTTATGGAGCTTTCCAACTACTCTTTGCATTAGTATTCTGTACCCTCAGCTACCCCTGAGAATCACAATTAGTCTCAGAATGCTCCATGAAATACAGTGTTAGGGAATCAGCAAAGATACATTAGATTATGTTTTATCAATTTCCTTCGTAGTAGGCTTAAAAATTCTTTGCTTTATATCGGGTACATGCATTGCTACTTGTAGAAAGCCTAGATGCAAACGCGACCCGTTTCAAATGCAGTCTATGATCAACAGATGCCTATTTCTGCTATTAGTCTACTTATTACTGAGTGTCTACGAGATTCAGAATCTTGATCGTTATTCGCATCAAATTAAGTCGCAACCTTGTCTCAAATTGGTTCTCGTTCACAGACAGTCTTCGCTAACAGCCACGAGCACGAATGCCCTATGGGGTCTGGTTGAAATCATAGCTATTACCAAAACCACGATTCAGATAACTCGATAGCGCTTTTTCCCTCGAGATCCAGTCGACCGGAACCTCCAACCCAGATTGTCCCTCGATGACTGTGCGAATTTCCTCAGCAAACTCCAGTCGCATGGGATTTCTATACCAGGGTGCAAAATGGACTAGAGGGAAGTCAGAGCTATTGAATTGAAGGCATATCATGGATTGAACTTACTCATTGCTAGCATGACTCTTGGATCTGGCGTATGATTGCCCTTCCCTGCATGCCATAGATGAAGGTCTCGTATGACAATTGATCCTTTCTTCACGAAAGGTTGAGAGGGCGGCCTTGTGGCCCTTCTCTCCTCCAAGAGGTGTGATTTTATCCTTCCACTCGCCCTTTCTCCGTGGCGACCATCTTGAGCGTCCAGATCCGCATTGTTTTGGGTTCCTAACCACACTTCCGTAGAACCGTTGTTTGGAGTCATTGTGATCAATGGCACATTGATAACGAGGGCAAATGGATGAGCCGGATGCGCAAAGTCAGCGTCTGTATGCACTGGTTGCGACTGAGGAGGCGATTCTGGCGTCGGAGGCATTGCCGTATTCCCTGAGCAAAATGTCCATTTTGGGCGCGGTCCTAGGAACGTAGATGTGACTTGTGAAGTAACTGGGTCTGAAAGCTGTCAGCATCTATGTGAAATGTATACTGAAATAGACCCGGACTCACTCAAGAAGATGCTCCTGTGGAAATGTTCCAGTATCGGAGGAGGATCCTGCTGAATATTCCCAGGGTTGTAGTTAAACGGACTGTCAGGTTTGTCTCGAAGAACGTATGCATCTCTTGTCATGACTTCGTTCAGGGCGTCCAAAGAGCCGTGATCGACCACATCTTCTATCACAACTAAACCGTCCTTGTGTAGACTTCCGATAGCGGTCTCGAGATTCTGCGATGAAAGCTGTAAACGATCAACTTCATCTTTGGAAGGGGTTATGGTGATGGGAAGGGGATTGCCGCGCTGAAATGCATTCCCTGAAGCGAACCGCCGTTGTGGAAGGAAAATACTAGCATTTCGCAACAAGGGTTTCAACATAATCTCGGATATCGGAAATGGTCAGGTAGCGTAGACAGTTATCTCAGTGCTTGCCGTGCGATGTTGGCTTTCGACATCTTGTTCGCGCGGGGATATCCATGAGTTTATATATTGTGGACAAGTACTGTATAGTTATTGCGTACCTGTTTCTGACCAATAATGACAGCTTTCTTTCTTCTTTTTTTTGTTTCATCATATTATAGACTAGCTGAAGAGGTCTAGCATCAATGATTTCCGGGCGTTCGTAAACTGCTACGGAGTGGAACCAACCCTTCGTTGGTCTCGTCTTTCGCCCGCAATATGCATCCCTCGTCTTTCCTCCCCCGCATTCTCGCAAAACTCGGTAAACGGAGTACATTATCGTCGAGCGCATAATATGCCTAGACCCAGACAAGAGAACCGTAAATGATAGATCCTAAGCATTGTTTCTACCCAGAACCCAAACACTGAGACTGCACCAGGCTGGTATGACTCGAAGCATGCGATGGTTCAGTACAATACGCTGACAGCCGACCCCCGATCAAACGTTCCAGTCAAACCTGTCGTCTTCGTAAAGTGAAATGTCTGTCTTACGTTGGATTAAGTTCCTTGCTCGAGGCTAATGCGATACTAACAGGCGACGGATCGTTTCCCATATGTCGCACTTGTCAAAGGAGTGGGCGAATCTGCGAAAGAGAGATTCCGAATCACTCGTCAAACCATCGATCGTCCACGCAAGATACCACAGAGAAAGGGTATAACAACTCACAGCGACAGAATCTGCAATTACTCGATCTCCCTACTCCAGAGTACCCACGCAGTTCCCTGAAGAATCGTCGTGTCTGTTCCATTTTCCAACATTACATCAAAAATCTGGCGTCGTGGTATGATCTAAATGACAGATTGCGACGGTTTGAGGACGTTGTCCCTCGACATGCTCTTGATGACTCTCTTCTATTCAGCGCCGTGATTGCTTTCTCGGCGATACACCTGAGCAGGCTTAACCATCAGACAGAATTCCAATACATTGCAGAGTTCTATCACCTGGAGAGCATTCGAAGGTTGATAGCAGTGACAAATAACGGTGAACGAATTCATAATGGAGCCACTCTAGCAGCTATGTGTCTGCTTCGCTCATACGAGATACTTGCTGGTAAGCTAGTGATATTACAACACACAGGAATAACCTCTACAGGGCTACAATGTCAATTTGAGATGCGGTTCTGACACTTTAACCAGAGAACGTTGGTACTCAAAGCCATCTTCACGGGTCGTCATCGCTCTTGGCAGGTCAGCAAATTCAAATAGGTGCAGATTTGATAAGTGCAGGATTCTGGAATTATCTGCGAGAAGACATCACAGTTGCTCTGATGGAGAAACGCCCGTTGAAGATTGATCTATCGAACGTCTCGATGCCGAACCCCATTGAAGATAACGACAGAGCGAACGCGATCAGTCAATTATTAGGGATCGTGATCAATCGCTGCCTAGGAAAAGACGCACCGGCTCTTGCTTTGTCTGAATGGACATCACTTCAGACAGACTTAGACCGATGGAAGGCAGATTTGCCTCGGACATTCGAGCCTGTCTCACTTTCGAGTCCTCGAAAGAGCAAGTTCCCGGAGCTTGTCATGTTCCACGGATGGCACAGTAAGTTGCATATTCAACGGATTTATAATATTCTTAACTAATTACTTTTCAGTTGCCGCTATGCAATACTATTATACAGCCGAGAGTATTCTCACTCTCGCTGCACCGACCTCCGCAGGCCAGAACGCGTGGCAGAAGACAGAGCATATCAATAACATGCGTCGAAAGTTGGCATCCAATGCCATCCAGCTCTGCAGCTTGGCCATATCAAATGAGTCCAATGCCGCTAGAGTCAACGCCTTTGGTCCCATTTGTTTCTGTGAGTTTCGAGTTTACAGACGATCAAAGTAGCAGGATCACGGACGCTAACTTTCAGTCTTTGTGTTTAGGCGGGCCCTGGATCACTGATGCAGAGCAGCGTATTGAACTTGTCGGCGCATTGAGGCTATGGCAAGATATAACCGCTTGGCCTGTCGATACGATTATACACACCCTCTCCACAGCGTGGCAAACAGAATGACGCTCACGACTGACTTATGCGGAGCACATCCCTCTTGGAAGTATTAAAAATGAGAACGGCTCAACCGTGGTCAAATTTCGAAAGCATTGTATACTGCGCAAAATTCCTGGACGTTACGCTACCAACTTGAAACTCAAAAGTTGAAGTACACATGGCATTGAAGCTAGAACAAAAAACACAACAGAAAGGGAACAAGCAGCCACGAGCCCTCGAGTACTTCATTCCAGGGTGCCGTGTCGAGAAGTTGCCATAACCGCACGTTAAATTCATCTGAAGAGTCTGCTCAGCATTCCTCCGGCAAGGTTGCTCACGATGCCACCAGAAAATGCTCTGTTTGCCAAGTTGGACGCCTGGCTGAAACGGTCACATCGGGAGAATGCCACGGTGTTTGTGATAGTGAGAACAAGGGCAATAGCTAGATATATGTTAGCTACTCGAATCTTGCAGGGACGTTGCCTAGTAGCGACCGCGCAACTTACCAACTAGACTAAGCCAGATAACATTGTTCAATCTCACGATCGCCAGGATCGCAAGTCCGATCCAGAGTGCCGGAGTCGCATACATGCTCAGCCAGAAAAACCTCTTGTCGGTAGCATTGATGGTGCGTGTGTTCGGATCCGAGCTCTCGAAGACCCAATGCGAATCGCCCGTTGCTGTATTAACTTCGTTCCACCAGCGCAAGCCGACTAATCGGCGACCAGCAATATTCTTGAGATAGTAAAAATCGGCAGAGAGGAGAAGGAGAGTAATAATGAAGACCAGAATACTAAATGCGCAGCAGTTTGTCAGCATCCTAAGTATCCGCAGCCACTTAGGCAAGCATATATAGGAGCTCGCGGGAAACGTACAAGTTGTCGATGAAAAGAACACCGAATAGATACATGAGCAGACTTCCTACACATAGCGCATCACTATCAGCATTCATAGGCGGTATCGTAACTCCCACATGACAGGTTAGACAAACCGATCCTAAAGCCCAGAAAGAACAAGAGCGTAAGCGGATGCGCGCTCAGGCGCCAATTCAGCTCACCGATCTGTGGCTGATCCATGATGGGATGAACACCCTGCTGAAAACAGGAGTTCCGGAATTGAAACTTTTATTTCTCTCCTTCGACCGTGAGGTCACCGCAAGTTGTTCAGGCCAGGGACATTTGTCCGCATGTCAGAGGGAGACGTAGCCGTGTCAACGCGTGTACAGTTAGGGCGGTGAGGTGCGGCAGAATGTATGCCTACTACAGTACTTTAGGAGCCGATTACAACCTCGATACTATGACTCGATATGAAGCTGTTCGTAGGATCAATTCCTTCATTGTTCTTTTATATCCCGTTAATTTGCATGCTAGAAATGATACTGCTATTGCAACACCGGAACGCTCCTAACTGCAATATGTGATCCAGAAACAATAAGGTGCCGCCACCGTTCAAGTGATACGCAACTAAGATAGAAGGAGGAGGGTATCGACCTGTGAAATACGAATCTAGAGAAGCCCAAACAAATCCGACAGGTCCATGAAAATAATATGTGGAGAGCTGGGATTCTATTCTTTTGCCGGCGACATACCACAGGAGTAGCTCGGCTAAGGTTAGTCCCGACTTAACTTAATCGCCGAACGCTAAGAATGATAACCATCTCCCCGACATCCAGCATAACAGCTTCTGCTGGGCATTGTTGCGCTATAATCTCATTATCTGTTTTGATCCTGTGTGGTATATAAGTCGGTCATTTAGAAATGGCCGCCAGAAATACCTTGCGACGAGCTCTGCTCTATGGTAAGTACCATCTGCTGAAGAGATCCTCGGGAGCTTTCCCCGCAACTGCTCTACAGCTTCCTCCGCTTCGAACTAGAGCATGGCCTGTCAAGCAAAGATAACAGAGAGTCCTAGACGCTAATAGCTTCTATAGTCCCCGGCTCATCACAGCGCTTTCTCGACAAATCACGTAGTCTAAAAGCCGACTGTGTCGCATATGATCTTGAGGACAGCGTCACTCCGCATAAGAAGGCGGAAGCGCGGAGCTTGGTGCGGAGAGCTCTCGATCAGCCCGCTCCGGCAAACATAAAAGAACGTGCAGTTCGAATCAATTCAGTCGATAGTGGTTTAGCTCTTGCAGACCTCACAGAAGTGGTGAGATATGCCGTATGCAGTTAAACAACCCGTATGGGTCATCTGGCTAATAATGTTTCGAATCAAACGGCAGCTTCAATCACCCAACCTCACCACCCTCGTTATACCGAAAGTAAACTCAGCTTCAGATCTAACATTCGTGACTGACGTGATCACCCACACACTTTCAACATTGCCGCCAGAACAGCAAAACCCGAACAGACCCCCGATCTCTCTGCTCGCCCTCGTCGAATCCGCCAAGTCCATCACCAATCTCACGCAGATATGTTCTGCCAGCCCGCTTCTTCAAGGCCTCATCTTCGCCGCCGAAGACTTTGCTCTTGACCTCAGCATCACCCGTACCCCATCATTGACTGAGTTTCTCTTCGCGCGTTCCGCCATCGCAACCGCCGCTCGTGCCGCCGAGCTCCCATCCACAATCGATCTTGTATGCACAGCATATAAGTCCAGCGATGGCTCCCCACCAGCAGTCTTGGAAGAAGAATGCCGTGGCGGCAAACGGCTTGGTTTCAACGGGAAGCAATGCATCCACCCCTCGCAGGTGGAAACAGTGCAGAGGATCTTCAGCCCAGAAACGGACGAGGTAGAGTGGGCAGTGCGTGTCGTCATTGCAGATGAAAAAGCCGCGGCAGCAGGGCGCGGGGCCTGGACACTGGACGGCAAGATGATCGATGTCCCCGTGGCAGAAAAGGCAAAAGCGATCGTTCGGAGAGCCGACGCTTGTGGAATCAACATTGAGGAGATCCGGGAGAAGTGGAAGGGGCAGGAACCAGAGTAGATTTGTGTAATGTCTTCAAGCAGAAGACGAAACCAAGAGGCTATAGTAGCTCATATTTATATCGAACCTTTCGATATTTTCACATATACGAGAAAGTACGTACAAACGCACAATATTCTGTCTCTGATATTGAAGCATACATATATATCACCTTTATATAGAGTACAATTTCAATCCAAACAAGTCAATTTCCTCGAGTCAAGACTAGACTCTTGAAGTTACTATCCATCCAACACTGCCCCCTTTCCCTTCGCAGCTGGCTAGAGGTAGGTGTTTACTACATAGACCTAGGCCAGTGATTAAGTTCCAAAAGCTAGGTAGTTAGTTAACTACTCTTCATCTGGTCCCTCCGTACATACCATACAACCTCCTCCCTCAACGCAACCCACGTGATAACAAAGAACACCCCCCTCCCCCCGACACTCCCCCCCAGTCACCAACACTCTATATATACCACAACAAAGGTTCACCCCCCAGTCAGGGAGTCCAGATGGTGTAGTGGTACAAAGCTAGTCCACCTCCATCTAGCTAGAGGTTTTCTGTTCGAACCTCGGAGAAGGCTCCTTGGATTTTCGAAGAAAAACCCTGCCCGCCAAAATAGCATAGGCGGGGTTTTCGTAACACCCTCCATCTCTCGTCCTGTGGATGAGTGCCCGGGGGTGTGAGCTTTTTTGTATACAGTCCTTTGTTGTTGTTATTTATTTATTTATTTATTTATTTATTTATTTATTTATTTATTTATTTATTGTTGGTATTGTGTTTGAGATTCTATGCGAAATTGTGAGAAGCCTTGAGCGTTCTGGATAACGAAGTGGTTGCGTTAAGGATATACTAAGTATTACTTCTTCTGCGAAGGGGTGCAATCGTTAGGAAGCATCTGTTCGAGTATTTTTGTAATTTTAATCCAATTCTACTGCGACTTTCGGTTGTGTTTAGTAGGCTGTATTAATGGTTGTTATTTTGTCAATTTGATTTCTATGTACGGCTTCTACGCGAGTAAATTATATATCCGAAGAGCCCCAGACCGAAAAGACGAATATTCTATCTGAATCTATAACAGAAATAGATTGTTACCAACCCCTCCTTAACCTTCATCGTCGCCTTCACTATACTGAGACCTGGATCCGAAAAGATAGAACATCCAAGAGTCATGATGCATATACCCATACGATACATGGCCACTTTATCTGTTAGGATCCTCTTGCCCAAGAAATCAATAGTGATGACGTAGACCAGCTGCAAGTCCCGAAAGAAGAGGATGGATCTCCCGTTGGAAGGACTGCTGATAGTGTCTCAGGACCCATCATAGTGAACAGGATGGTATAAGTAAGGCGCTTAGAACGTCTACACTAAGGGGCAACCGGGCCGAGTTTTCGTTAGTCGACGCTCGTAACGAGTATCCAAGGGTGTCAGGAAGAGCAAGTCCGAGCCATAGGCGTTCTCAAAACTCCTATGATGTCAATTCACTTCTTTTATGGCGGTCTCTGGCAAACTGAGCAAGCAATAAAGACGAAAGCAGCAGCGAAATAAATGGGTATCCAGGTCGTCGGCTTTCGTTAAAATGTCAAATCAATTCCGATTGCTTGTTGAGAATCCCCGTGAGCCGTCGTCTCAGTTTATCAGTCGCTAGCAGGACTATTCGGGCTTCTTAAGCGCGGCGTCCTCACGCTTCAGAAGCTGGACCTTCCCCATCGTTATGATAGGCGGGTCTCCGTCAGTCTCGGTATCATTCTTGGCACCTTCCTCGATCTCCCTAGCAAGACTCTTATCGTAGCTCGTGGGATCAATTCCCAAGACTCCACCGACATATCCACCACGCTCACCGGGAACGCTGAATTCGCGGAAAACATACTTCCATTCGTTGAGCCAAATCTTAACGGCTTTTCCAACCTTATCCTTTCCATTCTTCGAATGGTGGCCAGTTCCCGTGATGGCATACAGGACACGGCGGCCCTGTTTGGCGTGCTTGAGGAGGATCTTCTCGAGATACTCGACGGCTTCTTCGGGATGGAGACCATGCAGATCAACGTACAGCTCCTCAGTGGTGGGGTTAAGACCACTGTTTAGTAGATGTTTATTCCGCTCCTCGTAAAGATGGCGAGCTGCTTCGCGATGACATTTACGCATTGCCTCATTCTCTGCCTGGCCACGCAATGATAGGGCCTTAGCGGCTCGCGCATCATTACGATTCCAAGCTTGTGCGGCGCTAGAGGATAGGGTTTAGTGACGACCCATGAAGGAGTATAGGGACCTAGGAGTTGACTAGAGCATACCTTTGCAGAAACTTATTCCTGACGGTTCCATGGCGGATGGCATCTGTGCGATATTTGATGTACTGTTGGTTGGCCCTGGCCCCTGTCTCTAGCCAGGGAATGTGCTTAGGGGCAGGTATTGCTTGTGCGGCCGCACTGTTTTCTCGGCTTTTGGGAGCTTCTTTGCTGTTTTTCGAGGAAGATTTACCCTTCCCAGGGCCAGGAGACGGAGACATGCGGACGACATCTGCAAGCGAGCTAGGCGTGCTTTCCTTGCTGAGGTTGCTCTCGCGAGTTTGATTTCCTCGTTTCCCTTTCTTTCCAGGATTTTTCGCACTCACCGCGGACAGGGTAGGGAAAGCATCGGGATCATCAACCGAAGGTGCTGTGGCGTTCACGTTCGAGTCCCTTTGCTGATGTCGACTAGTAGGTCGCGAATGGGGACGAGAGTTACTCCCATTTCTTCTTCCACCGCCAAATTGCCCTGGATACTTGTGCCCAGGGGGGGTAAGATTATTCGAATACTTGACATATGGGTTCATCCAGTGCTCTCCAGCGGCCGTCACAGGCTGCAAAGCAGGAAAAGCATCGTAGTTGTTGTCTATCTGGAAGGCCGGTTGTTGGCCTCCAGCTGATTGAGAATTCCCATCGCTCAAGCTCATGTTGCCGATAAGGGATGAGGGGTCATGTGAGAAAGGGCATCCATCTCCAGCAAGGCAGTTGCCCATCATCCAATACCTGCCCCGGCTGTTAGCTCTCATGGCTCTCTTGACTCTTCTATCTGTATCCTATTTGTACTTACTTGCAGACATGTGTAGTCAGATCGTGACTGAAACGACAGTCAGCTCGAAGGCACTGCCCTGTAGATAGCCAATACTTGCACACCACAGGACTTCTAGACTGGCCGGATGGGGTTGACGATCGCATATGCTCTACGCTCATGGACTTGCCTACCAAAATACGACCTTCCTCCGCTTGTTGGCTGGTGGAGTCAGAGCTCTGCTCCTGAGATAATGAAGCAATAGTGGCACCCAGGTCATAGCTATTGGCCTCCAGAGCGGCCTCGATCTCGTCGTTCGTTTTCTTGTCTCCCAGAACAGACCTTAATATATCATGAGGGCTCATATCGGGCACGAACTCCGGGGCTGCGGCGCTCAGCCCACCACCGGTCGAGCTAACTCCACCCACAGAAGACGTTGTACTGGCGGCATCATCCCCCACCAACCACTCGACATTGCTCTCGCTCCCAAAATCCCCATAGAAATCTGAGATCCCACTCTGGTCGGAGAACTCGTACGCATTCAGATTAGGCGAGTGTGGGATCGGTTGAGCAAGGGCCAGTCTAGGAGAAGGACGAGGAGAGGTGAAAGGAGAGGCTGTAGTAGAGCGTGGAGCGCGTGGAAAGCCACCGCGCGAAGGCGGGAGCCACGAGGAACTGGACGGGCTGGTGCCCATGTTTGGCGGCGAGGACAGAGGGGTCGAGGATCGTGCAATCTGCCATGGCGCAGGAGAAGAACGTCGGATGATCGTATGGCGTGCTGGAGGGAGCGAACCATCGGGCTGGGTGCTGTTTCTATGCCACCAGAGAACATCGAGGACGACATTCTCCAGTGAGCTGCCCGACAGTGACGTGTTTTCACGCAAGAACTCCTCCAGCTTCTCAACCTGCTCTTCTTCATCGATGTCCTTGTCCTGCAGGATGGGCAGACATTGCTCATAGATATCCTCCGCAACCATGTTGGGCGCGCAGTGATAGGCGTTAAAGGAGTATCGAAGCGGGGTCAGAATGGAGGAATGTGGCCCCTGGCGATGAGACACGAACGAGGACCAGCGTGATATTATATTATATCTCTGTCAAAGACCGGGATTCATGGCTTTCAAAAGCTGGACTCGTAAAAATAGAACGAAAGCACTGGGAAGATGGTAACTGGACCGGGGATAGGGCTCGTCCGGCAGCGGGCCGATCTCATCGCTGATCAGCAATCACAAAGAGACACAGGAACAATAGATCAAGCGCTGCAGCGGCCACGATCCACCTGCAGCACTGCTCAGTCTGTGTAGTGTGAGTCGAGGGATGATAAGCGATAGTAGATATCTATCTTTGAGGGGGGGCCAGGGTGATGAACGGGAGAGATGCAGCTTTAAGGGCGAGGTCGGGCGGAGGTCTAGGCGAACAACGAGCTCAGCAATGACCCAACCGGACAAAACAACGGGGTGATTAGTGCGCTAGATATAGCTGGCCATGAAGTGTCCTTTTGCGTACTGCTACAGTTGCTGTTCCCATTCCTGCAGCAGAAGTCCTTGACGCGAGCTGGCCTCTACAGACGGGGTAGAGCCAGCTGAGCCTACTCTGCCATCTCTCTCTTGGCGTACTTAGATACATGCTGGCTTGTCGCTGCTCAACCACGGGCAGAACCGGTCGGAATGGGGCGCCAGATGTGGGGGATCTGGATCTCTTGTCGCTACGGCGGTGGAGAGAGCCTCTGTTGCGCAGTTCTGGCGCTGAAGCAGCGCTGAAGCAGCGCTGAAGGGTCGCTGTTGATAAAGCGACTATCTAGTCTAGTAGAAACAATATCAGCAGGGGCAGGATGAGGAGATCGATCCTCCAGACCAGCACGGCGAGGATGAGAATTCCCTGGGGACTGTTAGTCTATCTATGGCGGGTTTACCATAGATACCTAGGTACCTGTGGATTTCCCCAGATGTAAAATATAGTTACAGTACCATACAGACGGATTACACCAAATACACCCCTTGCGAGGCAGCAACATTTCGTAACGTGACCAGACCCTGACAGCCCTGTTGGTCGGGCGCTGTCGTTGCAGTTGCACCAGTGTCTGAGATGTTCGTGCATCAGACTCTCAACGTCGATCATCTATCCCAATACTCCCTTCTTACTAGATTCAATCTTCCTCATTTGAATAACATTCCCATCTGGTTCTGCACCTGCTTGGCCCCCATCAGCATTGCCTGTACTAAACACGTTAGTTGGATGCGCTGGGCTACCTAGGTTTCAGCTTACTGAGCCTCCCACAGCCACATCCTCATGTTCTGCCCATCCCCGGGGGCACCAGATAGCCCTCATCGTTAGACTTGATTTCAGAAATCTGCAAAAAGCTCGAATTTCCTTCCACTGGTTACATTTCAATAGCTTTCCCCCTCTTCACCAAGCCATCCATTCATCCTATCTCCGGACAACCTCCGGAGCGATTCGACATGCCGGCCGATTATCAGTCGACAGCTCGAGCTCTATTGCTTCCTCTTTCGCCCGCAGAATCCACATCGTCAACAATTGGTGCCGTTCGTCCACCATGGAGTCGCCCGGATGGCGACAGGCGGAATTCGATAGCTGCATCCCTCCAAGAAGCAGTTACTTTTCGCGACAAGCTCATAAGCTGGGCTGAAGGGACAGGTCGGCGCGTGTCAGAGACATGGAAGCGGATGAGCTTCTGGAAGAGAGTGGGAGCCGTTTGTGCTGCACTCGTCACGATTGCTATAGGCATAGCCTTCATGCTCCTCACTGGCAAGATATTCATCTGGGTAGGCCCGTTGGCAGAGAAATGGGAAAAGTCACCACTGGCATACTTTGTCCTCTGGTTACTCATCTTCGGAGTGTCCTTTCCTCCGCTTGTCGGATGGTCGACGCTAGGAACAATATGCGGTTTCGTATTTGGAATATGGAAAGGGTGCGCAATCACATCTACTTGGAAGATGCATATTGGCGCTGACATCTCTGCAGCTGGCTCATCTACATGACAGCAACTGTCGTAGGCTCAACGTGCTCCTTCATAGTATCTAGAACAGTACTTTCGGGATTCGTGAAACGTCTGATGGAACATGACAAGCGATTTGCGGCCCTGGCTCTGACACTCAAGTACGATGGCCTGGCACTCCTCTGTATGATTCGACTCTGTCCTCTGCCATACTCCGTGTGCAACGGTGCCATATCAACATTCCCGACAGTCCATCCTCTGATGTACGGGCTTGCTACGCTGATTATTTCCCCGAAGCTCCTGGTCCCTGCTTTCATTGGCAGCAGGTTGCGGATTCTGTCGGAGGAAAACGAAAAGATGGGCGCCGGCTCCAAAGCGGTCAACATTATCAGCATCATTGTTACAGTAGCAATCGGACTTTTTACAGGATTGTACATATATAGAAGGTATACCTACCGCAGCTGCAATCCTCGCCGTTTTGCGATATTCATGCTAACACATGCTCGTGAAATAGGACCTTGGCCCGGGCAGAGGAACTCGAGGCTGAAGAGCGCGCTAACATCCGGAGTTCTTTACAAGCCGACCATGCTGCTCATCGGCCTCACCGTTCATTTTCAGATGACCCTGCGGTCGATGCTGCCGCGAAGACTCTCGCTCGTGATGAGGAAGAACGGATTGGCTTCCGTGATGATTTTGATGACGATGATGTTGACTTGGTTGTCGACGACAGTGACGATGAAAATTCTCCTCATGCTCAGAAGCAAGGATTACCTAGTCCGTACCGTGATGAGTTTACTGATAACGACTCTGATGTCTTTGGCGCCGGAGATGGCGACGAACATGAGGCATATGGGTTACATACGCACGTGAGACGGGGCTCGGACATTTCTTAATTGTTATAGACATGGCATAATGGCCCGCTGGAGTTCTTATACTGGGTTGGAAAGGGACTATCGCATCTTGCATCAAATGACACGATATTCTTGGAATGTATTCGCTTTCTGGCTTCCTGGAGAAGTGCGAAAGAAAATATAGCTATCAGGTAACATCCATAACAACGCTAGATCGAACGCACAAGACTAGACCGAAGATAGCCTAGGTACCTCTATTAGATCTTCGATGGCGTTTCTTTGTTATACATCTCGAGTTCGCTTATGTCCAAGGAAAGCCGTCGAAGTTCATTCGGCTTCATTCAAGTTAGCGCTGAGTGCCAAACGGGGTGCGACGGCCGGTCGTAGATTGCAGCTATACGACTCAGGGATTAGATAACTACTTAAAGAGTATAAGTCAGTAAAGAGATCGCATAGCTCGAGAAAGCAGTTCTCATTTTTTAGCACTTACTCCTTGAAAGCCAGGGATCAATATGCTGGAAGGGTCTCCGTAGATGGAATCCATAAAACCCTTTCGCGGATGTATAAACAGACCCAGTGGACGTTATGTACCTGTACGTAAGCGAATCTGTCTCATTTCAAGACATGAGAGAGTCTTGATGGCTCAATCGCGGTCGGTCAGTACGCATGACGGGACGGCAGTACCGCAATACAATTCAGATATACTACAACACAGCATCCCGTTCAAACCTAGAAAAATATCTTCACATCTGCGCATCATATCCATTACACCATAACGACGGCCTCGAGAGGGGAAAATATCGCGATCTCGGCATCGTTCCCTTCCGAAAGGAGTGTGGCGTGGCATGACGGCTCCCCTCTATATCCAATGTTCTGTGTTGGTCTCATAGTCAGCCAAGTTAGCCGGAAGCATCAGGACTCGACATCAACTCGGCCCAAACGGGTAGGTGTCAAAGAAATCGTGGACTTGATTCATTGAACAATAACATTCGAATTCCAACGTGGACGGGGTGAGGTCGAGTTCGAGTGCTGTAAGGTGCGGCTGCTCCCTTCTTCGGGCTGAGAAATACGCTAGCCCGGCTGAGGATCCGTGAGTACATCCGAGAGGTAAAATAGAGGTTCAGTGCTCAAGCTTTTATCCAACTGCAAAGCCACGGCGGGATCCCCCCTCAAAGATGATGCACTGGCATTGAATGCGCCTTATTGTTCATTCGAAAGCTGAACCCGGGGGTTGTGGATGTCTCAGCGTCCCAACTAGTCCTGAATCGTCTCACATGTGTTCTAGAGACTGGTAAGCGTGTTCCCCCTCTTTTTCTTCTATATGCAAGCAACCCCACGAACCCCAACTGAGACTTTGTGTAAGACTCGAAAACATGATTGACGTACATATTTCTAATTCGTATACAGAGTACATTCGACATTGGGATCGGTCTGACGGCCACGCACTACCTATCATTGAGCAAATACGTGAAAAGTGGGCCCATCATGGAGGTATCTGTCAACGTCTGATATCGCAGGCTACATCTGAAAGGCAATAATCAAGTTGTGTCCATAATCCAAGGGAAACACATATCCAGTGCTTGGGCGTGTGTATCAATCTCAACTTTTCAGTGCCTGGAACATTTCCTGGAGACATAGTCATCCCGCGAACCCCTTGCTGGCAAATATGGAAGCCTCTTCTACTCTCAAGACCCAGGGTCTTCAGGATCTGCCCGGTAGATCAGTGCCCTTGGCTGAATTCTTACCCAATAACCAAAGTGACATCAATGAAGCAGCTCCAGCTCCCTCCCACCATGCTCCGGTTCCTGATACAATTTTCGAGATGCCGCCTGCAAAGCGGCGTCGGAGGTCCGGACAGGGCGATTCCTTTAACGGCGCCGACGGTCTCTCAACTGATATTGGAAGTCCCTTTTCATATCCTCAGAGAGTAAACATCAAAGAAGAGATGGAAGGAGCGTCACAAAGCACAGGTCGTGCATCCCGCAGTACGGAACAGGACACGAGTCATCACACGCCAAGTGACTCGATGACATCGGCATCGATGTTTTCGCCCCATCCGCAGAACAAGTCGGCATCTCCTTTGACCTTTGTCCAGACCTCTTTTGAATCTGTTTCCTCAGTGAAGCGCACAGCGTCAAAATTGGACTTTGAGAAATACCGACCTCGGTCGTCCATACCCACAGGGCTTCCTGCTCCTGTCTATGCTCAACAATGTGTCGCTGCAGCATATGCATCAAGGTTAAATCCGTATGCTTTACATAAGAATGAGCAGGCATACTTGCAGGATCAACTATGCCATATCCATGTTACGACTTATCTCAACATTCGAAATGGGATACTTCGTCTCTGGACTCGCAATCCAATGGTGAGCGTCACGAAAGAAGAAGCCCTTGGTTGCGCGAAGGATTACCGCTGGATGAATTTGGCCGCTTTCGCCTACGACTGGCTTGTGCGAAACGGGTACATCAACTTTGGCTGCGTAGAGATCCCCAAAGCTCTAGTTCCGCCCAAACGAGGGCGCCGAAGAGAAGGACCAGTCATTGTTGTTGTTGGCGCTGGAATGTCAGGTCTCGGCTGCGCGAGACAGCTGGAAGGTCTTTTCAGTCAGTACAGGGATAGCTCTACCTCTCCCCGCGTGGTGGTGCTCGAGGGAAGACGAAGAATCGGAGGTCGTGTTTATTCTCATCCTCTAAAGAGCCTCCAGAGTACCCTTCCGCAAGGTTTAAGATCTACAGCGGAAATGGGCGCGCAGATCGTTGTTGGCTTCGACCACGGCAACCCGATAGACCCGATCCTTCGCGCGCAGTTGGCCTTGCGCTACCATCTCCTCCGCGATATATCGACCATATACGATATAGACGGGAGTCCGGTAGACGAAGTCAGGGATGCGATGGATGAGAGGCTGTATAACGACATCCTCGACCGCTCTGGGCTGTATCGGCACAAGGCTGTCGTCCAGCCGACCGCTGAAGGTGATAGGGAGGCGATCGATACTGGTCGGGACGTGTCTGCCGACGATGGAGTGACGGTAAAGCAGTACGAAGAAGCCAGAGCCGCAGGTACTATTGATTTATTGGTGCCTTCAAAACGCGTCCGACGCGGCGTTGGCCACAAAACTGCAGACATCAAGCCTGCTGGGCCACCTATGGCAGATTTGGGACCAACGGAAGAACAGCCAGCAGCATTCACGTGTCAGACCATGGGGTGGAAGTTAAGGGATGGTGTTTCGCAGAGAGACTCAATTAACCTAGATGCTATTGCCAAAGCGAGCAACCACCAGACGTTAGGAGAAGTCATGGATGAAGGAGTCAGGCAATACCAGCGCATGCTTCCGCTGACTCCAAAGGATATGAGACTACTCAATTGGCATTTTGCAAATCTTGAATACGCGAATGCTTGCAATGTTGGGAATCTCAGTCTTTCTGGGTGGGATCAGGATATTGGAAATGAATTCGAGGGAGAGCATGCGCAAGTGATTGGGGGATATCAGCAAGTCCCGCAGGGAATATGGTCTTTTCCCAACAAACTCGATGTTCGCAGAAACAAAATAGTCACAAAGATATCCTACAGCCCTTCTGGAACTTCCAACCATAAGGCATTAGTGCACTGCGAGGATGGAGAGACCTTTGCAGCAGACAAAGTGGTCTTTACGGGTTCACTAGGTGTGCTGAAACACCAGACTGTGCAATTCGATCCCTCACTTCCTGATTGGAAGAAGGGTGCTATCGAACGTCTCGGTTTTGGTGTCATGAATAAGGTGATACTCGTGTTTGAGAAGCCATTCTGGGACCTCAGTAGAGACATGTTCGGGCTTCTCCGCGAACCCACCAACACTGACAGCATGGTTCAAGCGGACTACTCAGCCAACAGGGGTAGATCCTATCTCTTCTGGAACTGCATGAAGACGAGTGGTCTTCCAATGCTTGTTGCGCTGATGGCAGGTGATGCAGCATACCATGTTGAAAGGACCCCGGATTGTGAGATAATTGCAGAGGTGACCTCACAGCTTCGAAATATTTTCAAGACCGTTAACGTCCCTGATCCTCTGGAGACAATCGTCACACGATGGGGAACAGACCGGTTCACAAGAGGCAGTTATTCCTCTGTTGCTCCAGAGTCTTTGCCTGGTGACTACGATCTCATGGCGAAATCGGTCGGTAATCTATATTTCGCGGGTGAAGCAACCTGTGGCACTCATCCCGCGACTGTCCACGGTGCGTATATTTCTGGGCTCCGCGCTGCGTCCGAGATCATCGAGTCTATCATTGGACCTATTGAGGTGCCTACTCCTCTGGTCCCTGAAAAGGGCAGACAGTCAGAAACAGGCACGCCTGTGCTAGCAGGGCAGAAAAGGAAGGAGTCAGCAGCACCCTCTACAACTGCTATCCCAGCTACCACACATGCAGCACCTGCGGTATCTTCCATCCAAGCCCGGAGCAACAACTCCTTCCCATCAGAAGCAGCGCTCCGCCAGGCTTATGATGAGGCAATGTGGGTAGCCATCTACGGCGAGCTCGGCCACCCAGAACCTCGTCCCGCCAAAATGAGCCTGAATCCTTTCCTTCTGTATCAGAAAGACTACTGGCATAAATGCAAGCAACAATGTGAAGACGCTCGACGGGCGAGTACCAAAAACTCCAATGCAAAAGTCTCCCGCGATGAGATCCGGCAAGCTCTGGGACTCATGTGGCGTGAAGCCAGCGAGGAAGTGAAGAGGCCTTACCTGGACCAAATCGCTGCCAACAGGCGGATGAACACCGAGATATTCGATCAATGGAAGGAGAGGATCCTTGAATGGGAAAGGAAGACATACGAAGTGAAAGATCGATGGGTTGCAGCGAATCCATTCGAGACATGGCAGCCTGGTCAGTCGAATGAAATGGTCCCGGCTCCTACTGAAGCCAATACGGCCACGAATGGAACCACAACTACACCACCTGTCCCTTCTGAAGACACCAACAAAGCGACCTCTGTGAACGGAGGAGACATTAGCACATCAAAAGAAGGAGACACAGGTGATGAGAACAATACAGTATGATATTCATCCATAGCAGACTATTACTTATATGTACAATAAATCAAACTGGACAATGCTTACTTATTTCTTCTCTTCTCTTCTCTTCTCTTCCCATTCTATGTTCTCTTCCTATATATACCTTGTATTCTACCTTGATATATGCACATAGTCAAGGCGTCAGCGCATAAAGCGAACGCCAGGTGATCTATCAATCATCCATTTGCAGCATGTCCTTTGAATCCTAAATATAGCATAGATCATCCCAGATTACTCTAGATTACTAGATTCTTTGTATACCCTATAGAGATAAATATTTATCTGAGGAAATACCCTGCTATTTAGGCTAAATAGTGCGCGAAACCTCGCTTATTATATAACATGTTCTTTTAAATTGTGATTATTTCTCTAAATCTCTAAATCTTAAGGTTATCTCCTCTTTGCCATTCTGCGACGTAGAAGGGTGAGCAAGAGCAGAGTGTGTTCTTTGTTCAGAGAGAAAGAAGTCTATCGTAGGAAGAGGAATGGATAAAGAAATGAAAAGGAAAGAAAGAGTTTGTAGAAGTGATCTATATAGTGAAATAGAGACAAGGTCATTAGATTTGGGATCTAGTACGTGAAAGAGCCAAAACAAGACATGACATGACAAGAGCGAAGATAAAAAGTCGCTCAGCAAGGATATGATCTAATGTCTAACGTAAATATGATGAGCGTATTGAGATGCATCCATCCGGTTGGGAATAAAGACCGGTGCAGAGATAGATGGCGTGGTATAGGTCGATCGAGAGATGTATCCATATGGATGAAAAAAAAAGGTGAGGGTAACGCCAATATCCGTTGTTATTTTGTCCCATCCGTTGGCATGCATCTACAGCAGCGGGTTCTGACGGTACTCGGGCACAGTGCCTTCGGCTCCCTTCTTAGACTCCCCAGTGGGCTCCTGGGCGGCCGGCTCGATCTTGGAGTTTCCGGCAGCTGTGCCGGCAGCGGGGGTTTCTCCCACATCCTCGACTTCCGCAAGGAACTTCTCAGCTTCCAGGGCGGCAATGCAGCCAGATCCTATGGCGTATTAGTATCTTGCCTGATTCTGTGATATGAAAAGGAAATTTCATCGGGTTTATGCTTACCTGCACTGGTGATGGCCTGTCGGTATCGCTTGTCCTGGACGTCTCCAGCAGCAAAGACACCCTCAACACTGGTGTAGCTAGTTCCGGGCTTAGTGAGAATGTAGCCGTCCTCATCAAGCTGGACCTGGCCCTTGACCAGGGCAGTGGCGGGGTCGTGACCGACGGCATAGAACAGGCCGTTGGCCTCAACGACCTCCTCCTTGCCGGTAGTGACATCCTTGATCTTCAGGTGGGTCATCAGACCACGGGGCTTGTTCTCACCCTGGACCTCGGTTGCGACAGTGTTGAAGCGGACAGTGACCTTGGGGTTCGACAGCAGGCGCTTGGCCATGGCCTTGCTAGCACGTAGCTTGTCCTTGCGGACGAGGACGGTAACGTGGCTACCGTACTTGGTCAGGAACATGGCCTCCTCGGCCGCAGAGTCACCACCACCGATCACGTAGAGGGGCTTGTTGCGGAAGATGGGCACGGCTCCGTCACAGACAGCGCAAGCACTGATTCCGTTCTGCCAGTAGGTCTCCTCTCCGGGCAGGTTGAGACGGCGGGCATTGGCACCAGTGGCGATGATGACAGCATCCGCAGTGCGCGCAGGGGCATCCTCAGGGCCATCAGACCACTCCGTCCACAGCTTGAAAGGTCGCTGCGACAGGTCGATTCTGGAGATGGTCTCGGTGATGATCTCGGTTCCGAAGCGGGCCGATTGCTTGCGCATGTTGTCCATCAGCTCGGAGCCGCCAATGCCGCTGGGAAAACCGGGGAAGTTCTCAATGTCGGTGGTGGTGGTGAGCTGGCCACCGGCAGCAGTACCGTTTGCCAGCATACCCTCGTACATGACCGGCTTGAGCTCTGCTCGGGATAGATAGATGGCAGCCGTGTGGGCCGCGGGGCCGGAGCCGATGACTGCATAGAGGAAAACAGCACGTCAGTATATAGAACCACAATGTAAGTCATATTCCAATGGCTGTAAATCCATTTTCCCAGTAAAGGCGAAGCAAGGGGAGAAGTCTCACGACCTCAAGGGGACGACGTACTGACTACCTTGGAGTGCGCCATCCTGAAGGTGGGGGAGCTCGAACTGACGCGCAACGGCGTCGACGAAAACGAAAAGGTCGCGGGCGGTGGAGAGGTCTTCTGCTGGACAGATGCAGCAGCAGCAGCAGAGAAGGATAAGGAGGAGCGAAGAGAGGAGAAGGGGAAACGGCGAAAGGCTGAGGAAAACACTTTGGTGGTGGTGGAGGGGAAGACGGGGGAAAAGGAAGAGAGGATATAGAGGGCGGGGTGGGTAATTATGCAAGCACGCTAGAGACGGCCAGACGCTGGAGAGAGAGCGAGAAGACTCGTCGGTTAGTCAGTTGGAGGAATTGATTAGTTACGGGAGAAGTCGACAAGAGGGCCAATATCATAAACGCAGCTGGTCTTATCTGATCTCGATCCGCTCTTCTTAGGAATCAAAGCCTTTCGAGACCCCGTCACGTGCGCCTGCTTAGAAAGCGAGATCGGCCTCGAACCTTCACGGGATTTGCAGAAGTCTCGCCGAGAAAGCGCCGGAGAGCAGAGAATATCGTTATGATCATCATCATTAGAATTCTTATATGTGATGTTCTACGCTTACTCGCTGGTTAGATCATTTCACGGTCTAGATCCGAAGCCCTTAGAACTCCAGCCACAGTACGACAGAGAGAGGTCATGATGTAATCACCAGGTACGCCATCCCAAGTATTCAAAGTAGATCCTTACAACAGTCCATAAATCGAAGATCATCAGTCGTTTATCAGTCGTTGCCAAAACCTAGGTACATAACTACAAGCATTAGGGTATATTATTAGTCATGAATCGTCCTCACATCCGGCCACCACCACCACCACCATCACCACCATTTCCCCAACATGCCACCTCAACCCCGAGTAAACCACTTCCTCCTCCGCGGCTGGTTGGTCTCCTCAACGCCTTCATCACTGTAGTCATCTTCCTCAGTGACGTCTCCAGAAGTATCCATACTATGCGCTCGCCCGGTTCTCATAGGCAGCGCCCCCGGTGATGGCGGGCGGTCGTCTTCGCTACCAGAGTACCCATCGTATCCATCCTCCGTGTCGCTGGCAGCTCCATGGTCCAGGTACCTGGTCTCTTTCTTCTTACCAATGCCCAGCCATTTCTTCCATCCCTTGGCGACCCGTGTGGGACGCGGATCGTAGCCGCCTTCATACCACAGAGCGGGCACCAGCAGCTTGTATGGCCGGGTGATACCCGCTGGGTCCATGGGGCTGACCTCCATGTGCAGCGTGATATCCAGGCCGCCCTCGAGATTCACATAGCCCCCAGCACCATCCTCAGCCTCTAAGGCTTCTTTACGAGCCTTTTCACTCAAGTTCGTAGGGCGACGATGGAAATTGCTTGGGCGAGGTTTCTGGCCTTGGGAGAAGTAGCCATCGCCCGACTCGAAAGGTCGCTCCGGGATATCCATACTTGCGCTCCGGCCACCGGAGTTACCCAGGTTGAATTCTTTCGTGGGCGGACGACTCCCGCGGGAGGAAAGTCGCCGCATCAAGCCCGTGGGCCCGCTGGTACCCCGCGTTAAGGAGAGCGTTCTCTTCAGTTTGCCCGGAGGAGATGGGGACGCGGGGGGCGTGGCCGGTTCAGGAGTTGCGGGCGGAGTAGATCCTGCTATATGTCAGAGAAACTGTCTGAGATACAGGTGATTCGTCTCGATCACACTTACCGGGTTGATATTCGCGGATGGCGCACCAGTTGCGCCGGGGCAGCAGCCTTTTGTTGTTCCGCGGCTTGTCGTCTACGTCGTGGGTAAAGATGGGAATCATGGATTCATCAGTATTAGAATCCATGTGATGGATCTTGTTCCGCTTGTTCAGCATGTCTGCTACCATGTCTGGCGGAGGCGTGTTGACAATGGCGGATGAAATAATGTTGGGCATATAGCGATAGTCCTTGTCCTTGGCCAGGTTCAGTCGCGGATTCGAGTAGAACTGGCCAATTGCTCCCAGATGAACGTCTCCACTAGAATCCTCATTAGCCAGGCACTCTCGTAGTAGACGGGGTTCTGTTGTCTTACCTCAGAATGGTGACCCGGACGGACTTCTCAGCAGCAAGGTCCTGAAGGTCCTCGACCAACCAGGTACGTTCCAGCTTGTGGTGTTTCGCCGTCCAGTGATCATCGAGATCATCCAGGACCTCGACGCTGCCGTCGAACTTGTTGACGAAGTGGCCAAACATTCCTGCTCTCCCCAGTGCTTTCACCGGGTCCATAACCCGGCTAGTTAATATATTCTCGAGCCAGACCTATCGTGCCAGAGTCAGGATCCTCACGTCTTGATATGCAGCTCGGCATAGACTTACCAGTCTAGGGTACGCAATTGGAACGCCCAAAAGAACAATAAGATGTTTTGTATCCCCTTTGACGATCTCACGGTGACAGCGGTCCCAAATAAGATCGTATGTCTGCTCACTAAGGATATCCCCTCTCTGTTCAAGCCGTAGTCAGTAAAGTTCTATCCGCTGCAACTCTCTCGAGGACAACCTACCATGCGTTCAGTACGACAATCCAAGCCTAAAAAGGCCGTCCCCTTGCCGAGGAACATGAATACGCTTCGGCTCCTCTCCTTGATATAGGGGCCCGGCTCTGCACCCAGAATCCAGCTGGGTTCATCCGCCTCGGTTTCTTCCGGCACGCTCTGGTGTTGGAAGAGCATATAGTATTTGTATGCAACGTTTCCAAGGCCAGAGAAAACCGGTGTTCTCATGAAGTGGTCCGGATACGAGCCAAAGCCGTCAATAATATCATGGTCATCCCAGATGTTGATCATTGGTATCTGGCAATTTGCCAGGCTGAACAGCCCCTGAGAGAACCACATGCAATACCGTTCCAGGAAGAATGTCTCCAGTTCGGCCTTCATCTCCGGACTGAACGGTGCATGATGTTTGTCGTGAGGATTCTTGATGTGGGTCCATTCTTGGAAGTGTTTTGTCTCCAGCATGACTATGTCATTGTAGATCTGGTCACCTCCTCCGATCATCACATGGAAGGGTCGCGTCTGATGCTCATTGAGTACGTCTCTCCAGAGAGGATCTGGCCCGCAGAATTTATTCGGATCCACAGATAAACTGAAGCCATTGCAAGTGTGGAACATGACGTTCATCGACTGGCCCCTTGCAGGAACCCAGAACCCAATGGCAGGACCCTGGTTAATGCGGTATGCAATCCGCTGCTGCTTGTCACCGAGTTCTACTTCGATACTGAATCTCCAGAACGTGACATCTCGGGCCGAATCCGCATACAGTCGGATACCTTGGATTTCTCGGTACCGCCCAGTCGTCTCTCCGTCCATCGGGTGGATTCTGTTGCTAGGAACTGGCGGACTCTGTCCGTCGTAGTCAATCGGACTTCGAGTCTCCTCAAAGAGCCCGTCTTCACTCTCAACAGTCGACAAGTCGACACCTTCTTCAATGTGCTCGACAGGCTTGACATACAGTACTCTTCCATCTCTCCCGACTTTTGTGAGACCAGCTGTGGGATCAACGTATTCAGGAGCAAGCTTTATGCCATCCTCGCTGTTGATTTCCACTGGAGGCGGAGGAAGCAGGTCCATTGGCTGTGAGAAAAGCCGTAATGTAGGAGCCGGGTTATAAGAGGACAGGGAATCCTTGGTGACTATCATCACACTTCCTCTCCAGGTCTCCAGATCAATCTGACCCTCGGGTCCGTCGATCTTGTCTCGTCTCATCCCTGTATACCGCAGCAATGGTCCACACTTCAAAAAGAGAAGAGGGTCGAACCGGTTGTTTTCTAAAGGAAGCCAAGTCAGTCAATCGTCACCCACAACAGGAACCTCTTTCAATATAGCATTGTGAAAAGTCCACCTATATCACTGCAAGCTACCAGGGACTGACGTACCATTGGCCTTCGGCACAGGCTTTTGATAATCACTGGGAAGTGCTCTACTCCGTCTGCGGTTTGTATTACCACCACGTTCCCACCATGCTTTACCTTTATCAGCGTCGAAGGTCTGGAACTCCATGTCCGCGGCCGAGAGCATGGCTACAGGCGCTTGCTTCCATTCCGACAATGGGGGAGGGGTAGGAGGCGGCATATCGAATTGCACAGTTTGTTTCTTCTGCTTGGGTTTCGCGACTTCCTCGACAGAACTATCGTGATGCTCTACTAGTTGCTCTTCTTGTTGTTGTTGATCTTGTTGATTATCCGTCTCCGGCGCCAACGTATACTCCATTGGTGCGGGATCCCCCTCCGCGGGTCCACGATCCATGGTAGGCCTCTCATCTTGATGTTCATCGTACGTAGCGCGATGGTAGTAGTTCTGCGGTGGGACCTTTTGTAGTCTATTGCTGTTGGACGTCTGGGACCCCGTGTCGCCAGGAGGAAAGTAAGAATCATCTGGCGCAGCGTGGTGATGCGTCTCTGGCTGCCATGAAAATCGTTCGTTTTCGGTGCTGTCTGCTCGGCCTGGATACGGCATCGGAGACTTCTGGCTTTTACTGGCAGGCTCCAAACTGCGGCCCTTCTCTGAAGAGTATTGGGGCTGGCGTGTACGCTGAACCTCCGCGCGCCGAACATTTGAAGATACCCCTGAGCGTGATACGGTACTGGGCCGCGCTGAGTATTGTAACTCCGTGTACCCAGTCAGCGACTCTGTTGGAGAGTCCAATTCCCAGGTGCTCAGACTCCTGGCGTATGATGGTGTCCTCTTGTGCTGGCTGCTTGAGCCTATGGCTGACGGAGCCTCACCGGTGGCCACTGGTGTAGCTGTTGACCCTTGGCGGGAGTGTACTCTCTCGGATGATGAGGTATGATTATGGTCACTGGCTGTCTTTTTCTCCTGTTCCTGTCGCGCCAGTCGTTCCTTCAGCCGGAGTTCTGCTTCCAAGACTCTTGCCCTCTTTTCCTCCTTGCTGATATCGTTCAGCTTGACCTCCAGTCGTTGTAGAGGAGACCTGTCTGGAGCCCAGTCACGTTTCTGGCCCTTTGCAGAACGAGTCGTACTCGATCTAGTGAGCGGTGTCGCCTGGCCCCCTTCTCGAGTAGAGACAGTATCTGATCGTTTCAATGAATATTGCGCTTGGTTAGGGGAATCGGTATGGGGTATAGACACGGATAGACCACTCGTGGAAAAGTGACGCCCGGGGGCCTGTCGTGCAGGATCAGTTCGCGCATTTGCGAGTTTCTGACCTTGGACCATAGCTTGATTCTGGAAGGCCCCTTGCGATCCTTCTGGCCCCCATTCAGGAGGTACTTCTCCTGTCCTGGCGGAAAATGAACGATGTCCGTCGCGGCGGTATCCTGAGCCGGACCCGTTTCGATACGGGACGGAAGGGTATTGAGGGGGAACTGAAGTAGCGGGGACATATTCTCGTTTTTCCTCGTTACCCACTGGGAACCCGTTGGCACCGGAACTTGGACGATGTCTCTTCGACGAAGTGTGTCCTATGCCATTTACTGGTACCTCTTGGTAGGGTACAGAATTGCCGTTGGTAAAACCCGCAGGCCGCGAAGTTGCCGTCGCCATGATGAACCACCTTGGATCCCCTGTCTTCAAGTCAAGGTGCGCTCGACCGTTCTTATCCAGACCAATGTTTCGTGATCGCAATTAGCAAGGCGTGGATCGAAGGAGTCTGCGATAAAGTAACTGCGCAACAGGCGTTAACATCAGTTCTAGAAAAGGGCATGTATATCATCAAAGCTCACCACAAAGAACAAGCTGGTGAATACCGCTGAAGGGGTAAGTTGTACTGTACGCCTGCGACGGAGATAGATTCGATCTTTGCGCCTGAAACCCTGGCGCACTTGTTGAGCTTCGATCTGTATAGTACTATGTCCAGCAATTACAGCGACAGTTCAATCGAAGCATCCAACTGTCACTGCTCAAAATCCAGTTATCATAACGATAAGCGCAGACAGCAGATTCCTGGAAGGATCTGTAGGTGGAACCAAAGCTGCGTTGTGTTGGTTCTTATCGAGCTCCAATCAATCGCTCCGCGGCCGACGAGTATATACAATTTGCGGGTGATCACTCGCAGGTAAAGGAATCGCAAGAGCGCAACAGATCGCATTAAGGTATCCAGAAATGGAGCACAATAGAGAAAAAAAAAAGGCTACAGAAGAGAAGGAAAAAGCACTGCCAACGATGGAGCGGTCTAAAGAAAGCCAACAGCAGCAGCTTGTTCTGCAGCTCCCAGCCGTTCGAACAGTTTATCCTGGTGGCTGGTCGGGAAGAAGTCAGGGCGGGCGTTGGTCGGAGAGGGGCTGCACACCAGTCACAAACCGGTCGGAGAGCTTCGCCCTGTTACATTCGAGAGAAAGATCATTGCATGCTAGAGGAGTCTATCTACTATCTAGTCTATTATTTGATTCTGGTGATAGGGAGAACTAAACTCCATATCATTCATTCCCTACTCCCTATACATCACCCCGGGGAACACCAGCACAACGGCCCGCCAAAAGCTTCACCTGGAACCATGGACGACGAGGAGTCAGCATTATTCTTCGAGAATTGGTTGCTAGACCACGTATTACTCCTTCGTAAGACGTCTTAGTTAAGTTAGTTAATTACCCGCCACAACCCGTACAACAAAGGGATCCACGAATCCTCGTCGTGGCAAGCTGAGCTGCCCTTGAAACGTGGTCTCTAGCTTTGGAACAATCCAGTGGCAGACCGCAGATTGTGATATATCCCTCCTGATTATTATTATTCTACTATTAGTTACTTTGTGTCTGTCTTATTGCCTTGCCGAAGATCGACGCCCGGCCGAAGCCAACAACGGCACGCCCTGAGACTCGCGGCCCGCCAAGTGATTAATCAATGCTCTAAGCTCTCCGCAAAAAGTCCAGTTAAGGACAACTCTGCTTCTCCATAATCTGCCACGGCAACATCTGGGAGCAGTGACAAGGGCTCACGCTGCCATCCCGAAACAGTTGCATTTTCCATCGACACGTTCCGTCGACTGTTCATCTTGCCATCGCCGGTCTGGGATCGTTCATGGCAAGCGCTCCGTGGCCCTAATCTGGTCGCCTCACAAGGGCGTCTCCCCGATATAACGCCCTTGCCATTATCGCTCATTTCAACATGCGATTCCTTCGCGCAGCAGCGCTTGCAGCGTTCTGTTATACAGCAACGGCCGATCTACTTCCTCGGACATATGATACCCACGACTTTATAGCTCTGCATCTCGATTCTTCAGTCTCCCCCGAACATATCGCGCGCGTGCTCGGTGCCCGTCACGAGGGCCAGATTGGTGAATTAGACGGCCATCATCGATTCTCACTACCCAAGGAGAAAAGCACAGAGACAGATGCACTACTGGAGGATCTCCGACAGAGAAGGATACAACGTCGACGGTCGCTCGACAATGGTGCAGCTTTGGCTAAGAGGAACGACGGTCTGGATGGGGTTCTCTGGTCCCAGAAGCTGGCGTTGAAGCAGCGCCTGCAGAAGAGGATACCGCCTCCTCTGGAGCGCCGTGGCCCCTCTGTTCGGGTTGAGAGAAGTGCGCAGGCGGATCCCATTGCCCTTCAGACTCAGAGAGATATCGCCACTACTCTCGGGATCACTGACCCCATCTTTCAGGATCAGTGGCATCTCTACAATCCTGTCCAGCTTGGCCACGATCTCAATGTCACCGGAGTCTGGCTCGAGGGCGTAACGGGACAAGGAGTCACCACGGCGATCGTTGACGATGGCTTGGACATGTACAGCGACGACCTCAGACCCAACTACTATCCTGGAGGTTCGTGGGACTACAATGATGGCACCAACGAACCGAGACCTAGACTCTTGGATGACAAGCATGGCACCAGGTGTGCGGGAGAAGTGGCTGCAGCCAAGAATAATGTGTGTGGAGTCGGAATGGCGTACGACAGCAAGGTGGCCGGAATCCGCATTCTGTCTAAACCCATCAGCGATGCGGATGAGGCAGCTGCTGTCAACTACGGCTATCAGAGCAATGACATCTACTCCTGCTCCTGGGGCCCGCCCGACGACGGCCAAACGATGGACGCGCCGGGAATACTGATCAAGAAAGCTATGGTCAATGGAGTTCAGCAAGGCCGTCATGGGAAAGGTTCTATCTTCGTCTTCGCTGCTGGTAACGGTGCGGCCAGTGATGATAATTGCAACTTTGATGGTTACACAAACAGTATCTACAGTATCACGGTGGGCGCCATCGACAGAGAAGGCAATCATCCCAGCTATTCCGAATCATGCTCTGCCCAGCTGGTAGTCGCGTACAGCAGTGGCGGCGGTGATGCTATTCACACTACGGATGTCGGCGCGTCTAAGTGCTCTGTCACCCACGGCGGCACTTCAGCTGCTGGTCCGTTGGCAGCTGGTGCTGCGGCTCTGGCCCTGAGCGTCCGGCCTGACTTGACGTGGCGTGACATGCAGTATCTGCTGCTGGAGACGGCCGTTCCTATCCATGAGGACGATCAGGGCTGGCAGGTAACCAAAATTGGGAAGAAGTTCAGCCACGAATGGGGATACGGCAAGGTCGACACATATGCCTTGATCCAGAAAGCGAGGGATTGGCAGTTGGTCAAACCGCAAGCCTGGTACCACTCTCCCTGGTTGAGAGTGGAGCACGAAATCCCGCAAGGCGAACAGGGCCTTGTTAGTTCTTTCGAGATCACGGAGGATGTCATCACGAAGGCCAACATTGGAAGACTCGAGCATGTCACTGTGACCATGAACGTCAACCACACCCGTCGTGGAGACCTCAGCGTTGAGCTGCATAGCCCCGAGGGTATTGTTAGCCACCTGAGTACGCCTCGGAGACTCGATAGTGCCAGCGTCGGTTATGTCGACTGGACTTTTATGTCTGTTGCTCACTGGTGAGTATCTCGAAGCCCCATTGCATCGAGCGGTATCAGAAAGCTAACGAATTCGCAGGGGAGAATCTGGCATCGGCCGCTGGTCTGTGATTGTTAAAGACACGAATGTTAATGAATTCACTGGTGTTTTTGTAGACTGGAGAATCAATCTCTGGGGAGAAGCTCGTGATGAATCGAACCAGCCACTTCATCCTCTTCCAGACGAGCATGACGACGATCATAATATCGAGGATGCGGTCGTGGCAACGACAACTGTTGATCCGGTCACGCAGCCGACTGAGCCGCCTAGTCTTCCTACGGATCACGTTGACCGTCCGGTGAATGCGAAGCCTTCGTCTGTTGAGGCAGTGCCGACAACTACTGCAGCCCCCGACTCAGCCGCGACGCCCACTGAGACTGTATCGGATAGCTTCCTGCCGTCTTTCTTCCCAACATTTGGAGCTTCCAAACGCACGCAGGTCTGGATATACGCCTCCCTGGGATTGATCGTCATCTTCTGCGCCGCTCTAGGCACCTATTTCTACGTCCAGCGACGAAAGCGTCTCCGCAACAACCCTCGGGATGACTATGAGTTCGAAATGATCGAGGAGGATGATGATAACCAAGCGCTGACCGGAGGATCTGGTGCTAAGAGACGTCGCGGCGGCGAGCTGTATAATGCGTTCGCTGGCGAGAGTGACGAGGAACTGCTAAGCGACGATGGGGATGAAGGGCCATACCGAGACCGTACCGCCAGCGATGAGGATCTCGACGAAAAGCACAAAGCAGGTCCCGAAAGGACATGAGGAATATTTTGTCTGTCATTTGTATTGTAGCGGCATTCCTCTATGGATTCTCCCTTTTTGGTTTTGTCTCATTCGTCTATTGATCGAGATTCCCGGCGTATATCTAGTGCATCAATACGGTTTCTAAGGAAAACCGGCCAATCTATATATATTATAGACTTAATCTTATAGAACTAGTAGCCATGTCAAATATTGGAGTTTCGGTCCTCCGTAGCTTTCTTGGTGATCAGGTATTGTTTGCTTTGACAATGTACTACTATTAATTTGATAAGTATCACAGCCTTGGGAAGTGGGATAAGCGATGACGCTCCTTGGTCGGCTTTCCCCGTCCTCCGCCCGCCGGAACTGCCGTCTCTTGGTCTCTCCGCAGTCACTACTACTACCAACTCCCAGCCTCCTGATACGATACACTCCTGTGTAGAAGCGCGAGCGTCTGAGATCTGGCGCATCTTGCGATTCTAGAGTTTCTCCAGCTTAGCTGTTGTCCATCCACATACATTTTATTCCTCTGAGAGCTCCCGCTTTCGCATCGATCCTGTGATCCCCCGATCCCCCACGGGACCGCCTTGTTGCTCCCGATGGATCACCACGACGACTTCGACAATGTTTCCTGGAGAAACGATCCCCAAAGTGACCAGTCCCGACCGCCTACCTCCGGTACAGATGTCGATGAACCACATAGAGCTGATCGCGACATCAATGGCAAGCGAAGGATGAGCTCGACCAGCGATGAGCCCCAGGCTGGACCGCTCGCCGATGCGGTCGACCTGGCAGGTATCGGGGATGGCGTGTTAGAGGTTACAGTGGACTCGCCGCTGAAGGAGAATGATGGGACGAAGGACGCATATATTTCCTACCTGGTCACTACACATGTGGGTGGTTGATTTCCTTTCGTTATATTTCATACTCCCTTGAATTCAGCTGCCTATCGGAGATCCCGTATCAGCCCGCCATGTTAACATCACTGCTTTACAGACCGATTTCAAGTCATTCCAGAAGCCAGACTTTGCTGTCCGGAGGCGTTTTACAGACTTCTACTTCCTGTACAAGACCCTGTTTCGGGAATATCCCGCCTGCGCCGTCCCCCCGCTACCGGACAAGCATAAGATGGAGTATGTGCGGGGAGACAGGTTCGGCCCAGACTTCACACAGCGGCGTGCGTGGTCGCTGCATCGCTTTCTCAAGCGCCTGACGCTGCATCCTGTACTTCGCCGGGCTCCGATATTGGTCATATTCTTAGAATCGCCAGACTGGAACGCGCATATGCGATTACGGTCGCAAAGAGCGTCCAGCACCTCCGACGGTACTGCCGCACCTGGCATCTTTGACAATTTCACCGATACATTCGTCAATGCATTTACGAAAGTGCACAAGCCAGACAAGCGGTTCATCGAGGTGCGAGAGAAGGCAGACAAGCTTGATGAGGATCTCGGCCACGTCGAGAAGATTGTGGCTAGGGTCGCCCGCCGCGAGGGAGACCTCGAAGCAGACTATGCTGACCTGGCTACGCAATTCCGGAAGTTGGTACCACTCGAGCCAAACGTGGAGGTGCCCCTACAGATCTTTGCGGCATCAGTCGAAGAGACGACACGCGGGTTGAAGATGCTCAAGGAACACACAGACCAGAACTATCTGGGATCTCTACGTGACATGGAAGCATACATCCTTTCTGTAAAGGGCCTTCTCAAGACACGCGAGCAGAAGCAACTTGACTTCGAGGCGCTGGTTGAATACCGTAATAAAGCGGTTGCTGATCGTGAGGCCCTGGCCAACAACCCATCCTCCTACTACGCCTCGAACCCGCTCACCTCATCTCCAGCCTCTTTCATCCGTTCCAAGATGGAGGACATGCGCGGCGTCGACCACGAACAGTCCCGTCGGGAACGGGTTCGGAAACTCGAACTTCGCATCGACGAGCTCACGCGGGAAGTTGAATCGTCAAAGACGACGTCCGAAATGTTCGACGAAGAAGTCGTCCGTGAAGTAGCCGACTTTGAACGGATCAAAGCCGTCGAGTTCCGTGATACCCTTGGCGACTTTTCCGAGAAACACATCGATTTCTACCAAGGCGTCATTAACACCTGGGAACGATTCATTGCAGAAATGGAAGGCGAACTGGAAGGCGAGGAAGGACATGACTACGGTTATGGAAATGGTTCGGAATCCAGAGAGGGCGTTGGGACTGTGTAATTTTCGGAATGCTACGAGAAAGAAAGAAAGAAAGAAAGAAATTCAAGCACGGGATGTTCTGCGGTCGTTGGTTCCTGTCGGAAGTTTGTGATGATCTGATTATATTAGTATTAACTTATCTACCTATGTTAAACCCTCGGGATGAGACAAATGAGAGCGGGAATAGTGATTCCACAATGTGATGTTTGAAAGCTTTCCAAATATTAATATTATTACGGTCATTACATATGTATGTATGTTATGTATCAGAATCGAAGAGTCGAAAGAAAAGGACGAAATGAACCATTTTCCTCTCGTGGAAGAAGAAGAAAAAAAAAGAAACCCCCTCGCTAAGTGACATCATCCATGCCCTGTGAAGAAGAGAGGGAAAAAACAATAATAATAACTATATAATCTTATTCCTTCCCCTTGCTCTCGATGTCCAGTTTCAGATATTCTGTGGCCTATCCTATCCTATCCTGCTTTCCCCAACCCCGCCCCCCCTTCTCCAAGATTCCTTATCGGTTACATATATGCGCTTTAAATAGGTATTTCATATTTTGTCTATCGTCGATGAGTTTCATTTTTTTTTGAATCTTGTTTCTTTCATTGCTTGGTAAATAGATACTGATGTGAGGAATCACTGGGTCTGTGCTTTGAGTGCTTGTACGCGTACTCGAAGTCGGTAGGGCTTGGTCCGGATTGAGGATCACTGACGGCAGGGTCCTGTGCGCGGAGATGTAGACGACGAGTTCGTTCCTGGATTTTGTTGGTTATTGTTAGGGATATTATTGTTAGGATGGTAGATAAGTATGTGGTTATCATGATTCAAGCTCAGAGATAGATCTAAAAATGAAGATGAATGGAATATTGCATGTCTTCAGGAGAGAGAGAATTATGAAGAAGAAGAGGATAATAAAAAAAAAAAGTACTCGAAGTGTATTTATGGAATTGCACAAAACGCACCTCCATATATATCTGATTCGGAGTCTTGATTTCCGCATTCGCCCCCGCCGTCAATTGGAGGTAGGTCTCGTGGTCATATCCGATCGATAGCTGGTTACCAGCCGTCGGTGACTTTTTGGGTTGAGCGAAGTTGGCAGTTAGATCTGTCGTCTTTTGCTCATTTGTCGTCGTGGCGGTGACACCTGAAGCAGACGCCATTTCGCGATGTGGATTATCAAGAGGAGGCAACTGGCGTCAATTCCAAGTCGCCTATGCAAAACACAGCCCTTTGGATGGGAGTTGGAGACTGGGGGACGAGAGAGAGGAACGCGCAAACAGGACAAAAGATGGATACTTTGGAAGAAAAAATACCAAGAATAGAACGGCCGGAGATCGTATAGAGACAGGTAGGTGCTTGCCCACTCAACGGCCCCGGATACACCACTATCTAGATCTGATAGATAGTAAGTAGTATTCCGATTCGGGTCGCGCTCGCACGGGCTGACTCTTGCAAGCTAGGTAGGTACTTTGAATCCAGCAAAAACACGAAAGGGTTATGAGCAAAAAAAGGTGGCTTCGAGTAGAAAAGGCGCTAAAGGAGGAGAGAGGAGGGGATTCTCCAAGATGTACAGCTCACTTTCGTAATCCATAACGTGAAAGCGTGGCATTTCCGCCACCAGTTACGCCCCGTCGATGGGACAAGGCAGAGTAAGGGTAGAGATTTGCCGCCTATCTGAACAGAACTCTGACCAGAATCCTTGTCTTATCGTCCTTTGATTGGAAAGCGGCTCAAGGGAAAGTTGTTGCTGGAATGCAGAAGGACGGGCGTTGTACTGTACCAGCGGTGGCTGAGTCTGCATTGGTGCTTGTCCGCGAGACGCCGTCGCAGATCACCGGAACAAGAAGCGATTGCTTTCTGGAACTTACACTGTGACGCTGGGGCCAAAAAATAGGACCATCGCCATGAATATCTCCTGCGGGCGTAGCTCGCTGACGTGGATTGGCTCTGCTTACCTGCATCTATTAGGCCGGCGCGAGCAATGAAGCCGTTCAAGAGGACTGACGACAACGTCAATTGGGTTTAGTTTGGAAGTTCTCCAAGGATTATATGCGGGAGACTTCTTTTCTGCAGGTTAGTTTCTATTGTTAGCCTGATAGACTGAATAATAACACAGTAATATTAATGGAAAGGATGATAATAATACCACTGAGTGGGCTGGGAAGAGGTTTGCTCTGTTTGCAAGAGACCTTGTCCGGCAGCTCGACCGCCGCAGAAGCATGAGTTCCTGAGCTATCCCGGATCTCCCATCACAGGGGAATTGCAGCTATGCGGCCTCTAACACGTTCCGCGTTGCGGTCCTATGTCTGCTCCTCATGTCGACGGGGCGCCTTCTTCTCCCCGCGAAGGCAGTTTGCCTCCGCGACGAACAACGTGCCGGAGGTCTATGATGTAGTCTGTGTTGGAGGAGGTCCCGCCGGTCTGGGACTTCTAGCAGCTCTGAGTAGGCCCATACAACGTCCAATGGCTAGATCCTCGAAATATATAACTGATAAAGAGAAATAGGAGCATCCCCCGTCACGTCAAAACTGAAAGTAGCCCTGATCGAGGCCCAGGACCTGGATAAAGCCCGCACATGGAGCTCGGGCCCAGCTGAATATTCAAACCGAGTCAGCAGTCTTACACCCTCGTCTGTCTCGTTCTTGGATAAGATAGGAGCTTGGCAGCATGTCGACAGCTCGAGGACTCAGCAATACCAGGAGATGCAAGTGTGGGATGGAGAGACTGGTTCGAAGATATCATTCGATTGGTCTGCGGAGGGCTCACCGTTCGAGACACCCCGTACCATCGCGACGATGACAGAGAACGCGAACCTAGTCCGGGCATTGCTTTCACGAATCAACTCATTGGGTGAGGATGGTGTTTCGATCTTCTCCAACACAACCGTGTCATCGATCGACAATGGTATCGACCATCCGGACGGACCGGATATGTCTGCATGGCCGGTGCTTTCACTCTCTCCAACAGCAGCAGCAACATCATCACCGCCAACGAACATCGCTGCTCGACTCTTGGTCGGTGCAGATGGCATCAACAGTCCAGTACGCTCGTTCGCGCAAATCGCCACGGATGGATGGGATTACAATAGACATGGGATCGTGGCCACTCTCGCTCTGGCTGGGCCAGAGAACCCTCCCTTCCCAGCTGGAAAGAGGACAGCATACCAGCGCTTCCTACCATCACTAGGTGGCCCAATTGCTCTGCTTCCACTCCCCGATAACCATGCCACTCTGGTCTGGTCTACCACCATTGAGAACGCAGCGTATCTGAAATCTCTCCCACCAAAGGCTTTCATCGCCATGGTCAATGCTGCTTTCCGCCTGTCGATGACGGATCTCAAGTACATGCTTGATCTGAATCCATCCTCCTCGTCTACACCAACTGAACATGAAGATGAGCTATCATGGCGAGTACAACACACTCCTCAGCCGCCTCATATTCCTCCCTCCGTCACAGCTGTCCAGGAACGCAGCGTTGCCTCCTTCCCACTCCGTTTCCGCCATGCTTCCACTTACGTCTCTCCACGCATCGCGTTGGTCGGAGATGCTGCCCATGTCATCCACCCGCTGGCCGGACAGGGCCTCAACCTGGGTCTCGGCGATGTCGCATCTCTAGCTAACACGATCGAATATGCCGTCACCCACGGAATGGATATCGGAGACTTGCTCACGGTGGAGCGCTATTCTTCCGAACGCTGGGCCGTGAACGCCAAGGTTGGTGGCGTCTGTGATATCCTGCACAAGCTTTACAATGTCCCTGGCCAGAGCCCGATCACCTGGGGTAGAAGCTTGGGTTTGAAGATGGTGGACCAACTACCTTTCGTCAAGGGCTTCCTGATGAAGCAGGCTCAGGGTTAAATTCTCCAAAATGATATGTATTGTACTACTAGGTACTCATTAAGTAAGGTGTGGGTGGTTCCATCAATGTATTATTTATATATCCAATCAAAGAAAACACATTCCACGTCTCCGTCCAGCATGAAAAAAGAAATAAAGCCGTTTTAAATTCTACATTAGGAGATAAGATGTGTAACGGTCTAGAATGGGTATTTTATATTCCTATTTTTATTGTTTCCCTCTTTATGTATGTATAAAGTAACCTTTCCGAAACAAGATATGTAGGAGGTCATGCTCTCTTTTTTTGGACTCATCATACTCCCGCATCCTCCGTCTTCGGCGCAGCTTCAACGTTTAGGCCCTCGACCTTTTGCGCCAATTCCGTCACGGCGGTTCCACTGGCACCTGTTGTTGGGTTGTTCTTCTTTGCTAACCGGGCCTTCACCTCCTCGGGGAGAGTCTTGAGGTCGACGAGAACACCTTCCTTCTCGGGATGGCCTTCTTCCAGACCCATCTCCTTGATACGGACCTTGCCTGCCTTGAGCTCCTCTTCGCCCAGGATGACGGCGAAGGGAACACCGTTCGATTCTGCTGCCTTGAATTGTTGGGGGAGCTTTGGCTTGACCTTGTAGCTGAATTCGGCCTGTAATTTGTGGTGTTGGTTAGTCATCTTTTTCATATGGCACCGGTAGATTGAGATTGTAGATGTAGGATCACCTACCTTAACGCCAGCCTTCCACAGGCTCTTTGCGACTTCCATACGCTCCTTCAGCATGCCAGTGAAGCCCTTTCCACCGAAGGCCATGACGAAGACGTCGACCTCTGTGCTGCGGACTGCGCTGTAGTTCCTCTCGCGCTCCATGCGAGCCTTGGTGATGGAGAAGATCCGGTCGACACCGAATGAGATACCAACGCAGGGGATCTGCGCCTTGTTCGAGAACATGCCCACGAGGTTGTCGTAACGACCGCCTGCGGCAATACTTCCGACGCCAACAGACGGATCATTTGATCGGTCGTCGTCCTCCAGGTTGGGGTTCTTGGACTTGTCTTTCTTTCCTGACTTTTGCAGGGTCTGCGTCTCAGCAGCTTTAGTTGCGGTAGCAGGCGCGGAACCTTCCGTGACGACTTCGTAGATAACACCGGTGCTGCAATCGGGCGCAAATTAGCTTCAGGTACTGACGGATACTGTTATGAAAAAAAGGGGGCATACTAGTAATCGAGACCTCTAGCGAGACTCAAGTCAAAGGAGAGAGTGTCTAGAACTCCAAAGGCGTCCAGATAGTCCATAAGCAGTCCCATTTCCTCCAAGCCTTGCTTCGCGGAGGCATTTGCCATGAGGGCTTCATCCTTCAGGAGCGCATCTAGCAGTTCCCGTCTTCCCTTTCTGCTGACATATGTCTCGATCTTGTCTGCCGCCGCAGGGTCCAGGCCCTTCTCCTCGACCATCTCCTTCCGCACGTCCGCCCAAGGCATCTTGTCCAGCTTGTCGACAGCACTCGAGATCGGACGGATCTTCTCTGGTGGCACGCCGCACACCTCGAACAGACCGTCGAGAATCTTGCGGTGGTTGATCTTGATTGTGAATTGCTCCCTGTTCCAGCCGAGTTCCTCAAACACTTCCGTCACGATATTCAGAATCTCCGCATCCGGCACCATGGGGTCGAAGTTGCTACCGGCGACATCGAAGTCACACCTGGTGTCTTGGTCAGCATTATATTCGACAGAAGACAATTGACTCCTCCCATTCTGGAACTTTTCCAGGTCGCGGGTTCCAGGCGACTCACTGGTAGAATTCCCTCATCCGCCCCTTGGCCACAGCAGGCTGATCTCGTCGGTAGACCTTGGCTATGGCATATCTCTTGATCTGGCTAACAGGGTTCATCGCCAGCCATCGCGCAAACGGAACGGTGAGATCATATCGGAGGGAGCACAACTCTCCACCCTGATCCTGCAGATCGTAAATGAGCTTCGAGTCCTCTCCGTACTTGCCCGCCAGGATCTCCCGCAACTCGAAGACGGGCGTATCCAGCGCCGTGCCACCGTGACGTTTGAAGACCTCCGAGATGGTGCTGAAGATGCGATCACGGAGCAGGGCGTCCGAGCCGGACCAGTCCCTGGTCCCCTTGGGGGTCTTCAGAGTGAAGGAGACCTTTTCCTTCGGCATCGTGGAATCCGGTAGAGGAGAGTCGTGACTGTAGGAGAAACGGCGATGGTGGGGGATGGTGGGGGTTATTGGGCGGAAGCCCGCTGTCCTGGCGTTCAGGCTCCGGAGGGGAACAACGGCGGGCCGGTCACCAATTGCTCGTCGTGCAGAGCGCAGAAGAGATACAGAGGCCCTCATACACGACTTGGGGACCAGAAAGGGAACTAAAAAGAAGACGATGGTGCGGTTGGGTTTCAGCAGGCAATTCAATTGGCGTCATCGGCCATCTAAGGTCGTCCTGGAGAGTCGCGACTTTTTCCTGGATACAAGGGACCGAAAGGGCAAGTTTGTCCGGTCTGGAAAAGGTAATTAGGGCTTGGGGTTAGGTCCGACCATATCCCCATCGACCTGAGATATGAACTATTATGACTCTGAAGTGTCCCCTCTGGTCCTGAAAATGCGATGTCTCTCTTACGAGAGGACCCTGATTTTCACTTCTGACACGACTGCAAGGCCATCCTGCTTCTAGAAGAGGCCCATCTCTTACTTACGACAAATCAGGTCTCGCGGCGTAAGGACGTTTGTTTCAGGACACGCCGATCGAAGCAGCCATCAGCCACACTCGGATAGCAGGCAGACAAATGGACCCTTCACGATGAATTCAGCTCAATTGCTGATAGAAATGACCGGACCTCGCAACAGTATGATGGAGTACACGTAATTGCATATTTGGCGGGGATCAGCTTTCGTTTAATGAATTTGAATATATTGTCTTGTTACTTCGATTCACTTATATGCATCAAGTGTGTCTCTATATGAGCACAATTATCCGACTACTCCAACCATGATCACCTGCTGTTTCGGCTCTCTTCTCAAACCGCGGAGACAAATCGATCTTGACAAGAAAAGGCTCCGCGAACGACACCTGCAAAATGCTCTCGTCTCATTGCCATCGACACGACAACGCTCACTGAGCATTCCCCTGATCAAGGAACCACTAATACCTGGTAACAATAAAATCAAGAAGAATAAGAATAAGCAATCGACAAGCAATCAGTTCCAGTCCTCATTCTTTTCAAAACTACCGGCGGAAATCCGGCGGAAGATCTATATCGAAGTTCTCGGCGGACAAGTCCTTAATATCTTCAAGGATGAGACTGCTCGTTATGTCAAATGGATACCTCAGAGGAAACCCCTACTTGCTTTACCCATGAGCTGTCGCAGGATGTACGATGGAGATATTCCCTTTTTTGTTTCTCTCCTTTTATTATTGTTATTATTACACTTTGGGGTTTCGGCAAATCACGATCCCCCCGTTCGCGTCCTTTCCCGTTCTAACGGAAAACAGATACTCTGAAACGATCGATCTCCTCTACAGCCACAACACGTTCTTTTCCAACGACTTCGACACCATCCTCTGGTTTGTCTCTACTATTCTCCCGCAGCGACTGGCAGCAATCCGCACTCTACACGTCGAATGGGACTGCGTGTGTTTCTGGCACGCTCGAATGCGGCCCCCACCCCCTTATGACAGGGATACGTGGATGAGAGTTTGGCGCACGATTCCATCAATGACCGGACTGCGGGAGCTGATGGTTCGTATCTGGAACGGGCCCAGGATGGATGCCGCGACGGAGATGGATGTATTCAGGCCGTTGACTGCGCTGAAGGGGCTGGAGAGATTTGAGCTAGAGTTGCCATGGAGGTATCAAGGCGTAGGGGACGAGGAAGAAGAGGAAGGAAATCGGGATATGCCGTTCAAAATCAGAAGAGTGAGGCGCGAGTATGACATGACCAATCTTGAGTGAGAAATCTGGGGAAGATGAACAGATCGATAAGAGTAGTCCATCATTTCCACCCTTTGGGAAGAAGGGAAGAGCGGTGCGACGCCGTAGCCAGAGAAAGTGTGAGAGAGAGATAATGATGCCAACTGACATCCAGCAATGATGTATTAATGAACCCCTTTCTTTTCACCTACACACATCTTGTCACCCATAGCACCAAGGAATCATACGTTGTGTAACAATATTCTGACCATGATCGCGGATAAAAAAGAAACCACCCGCTTCGGGAAAGGGGATTGTTGCCTCGGGGCGCCCGTATCAGGAAAGTATGTACGAAATTCTTCCAGGCTATCAAAACCAATCTCCGTTTTCCCAGGCTTTGCGCAAATAAGGAGAAAGTCTCTTTTGAACCAGTTCCAATATCAGCAGTAGTATTGTTCAATGTTCAGCATTTGTTCATCTATTATTATTGTACTGTAGTAGTTAGTTAACCTTCTTTTCGATGTCCTTTCTTTACATTTTCCACGCTAGCAGGGTCTAACTATCAATGTGGGGAGTCTGACTGTTAACTAATCTGGTAGGTATGTAATTGCAGAAAATGGAATTTAACCGACTGGAGTTTTGGTAGTTGGTTAATAGTCTGCATTGTGTGTAGAATTGATGTTCTCACTGATCCCAAATCGGAGCAAGGATGGCGAGGCTGCGAGAATAATAGGAATATAACCATTTATATCTACAGCTATTTCCTCTCCATCCTACTGTATTTCAGTCCCACACTTCAATGTCCCCACCACATTGTACTCGAGCAAAGTGGGAGAAATAATGTCGCTGTAATGCCGATCAGCAGAACAGAATGACATAAGTTGAGTTACTGAGCCCAAAATCGAAGGGGGGTTTTTGACCGCGTGGGAATACCATAATGACTATCGGATCGGCCAGTGTGCCGCACGTTTGCTTCGTCGTGGGGGTGCCGTGGTGGCGACCTATTAGGCTGAGAAGGCCCTGGCGAAAGAGTGGGATGGATGTTTGAAGTAATACGGTATGCTAGATGCTGCATCATGTAGCTAACTAGTATGTATAATTAACGAGTCATGAGCAAGTATGCCAAGTAGTACGGAGTATTTGATGATGGAGGAGAGGAAGATCCCATCCGATACGATCACTAGCCGCTGGTTTGAAATGCCTCACTGCGCACCATCCTTGCCTTCCACGTGGTGGGCGCATCCGGTGAGCAGAGGAGAAACAACTGTATTACGGCGAAGCCGGGCTGTACAACATAATATCCAACACTGGGGGAGTACGAGACCACCGGGGTTGGATCTACACTACACTACTACTATGGATCATAGGTACCTACACAGCGGCAGCTAACGACTGAGCAAGACTTCAATCGCAAACCTTCCAGAATCAGACCGGTGGCAGGCCCAAAACCCACCAACCACCGTTAACCCCGCTGTCTTTCTCCAACATCAATAGCCGCTAGACATACGCCGATTCAAGAAATCGATCCCGCCTGATGAAACGCAAACCACGCACTGCTTCAGCAAGGATTTCATGTGGGAGAAGCAGCAGCAAACAGTGATATGAGTGGAAGACCTGGAGAATGACAGACGAGGGATGCCTGTATGGTACTCTGCCATATGGAGATAGATCGGTTCAATCGAGTTCCTCGATGGACATTGTCCCGGATCCAATCGGCTATCGAGTTGTAACATAACCAACAGAACGAACGGCTAAGCGCATTGCCAGTCTGTTGGCAACAAATCACATTCCCTGTTCTCTGGCATCCCCATGTCCTTGCCTTGCGACGATGCAGGTCGATATGTCGAGATCAGACGGTCCGGTCGACTTGTTCATGGATGTACAGTACAGTAGGATGACATCCGCGCCCGTTGAATAGTTATGTCTCCGCGATCTCTCCGGTAGTCTGAGTGACTTAAGACAGTTCAATCCTAATAATAATAATAATGGCGGGGTCTAAACGTCCGACGAGGAGACCGTTGCGGCAGATGGCCGTGGTTCAGTGGCGCGGAAGAGAAAGTCACCGATTGTCCACGACCATTCAGTTGGATGAGAGCACCGCGAGATGGAAAGTTCTACGGTAGCTCTCCAGCGTGCCACTTCGCTGTGCATGGCGTCTGTTAGCTGGTGGAGTCGCCCAGAGATAACTAGGGATTAATTAATAACCTAGCCTCATGTTATCGGCCATGCGACGCCGCCACCACGCTGTCTGTCCACAGTTCGCACTGCCCAGACCGTGCGGAACTGGGAACGGAGGCTGGTTCGGTTGCCTCCAACGCTGTACCTTGAAGCTAAGTAACTTACTCGAGAACTCATCCAATTCGCTGTGGAGGAACAGAACCTGTACCATAAGTGTAAGCAGAAAAGAATCCGAGCGCAGTTCAACAATATATCTAACCGCCGCACATGAAGTAGTAGTAATAAGTAACGGCTCGTGTTGCCAGGGATAGTACTAACAACTAACACTAACACTCTAGACGCTCCGTCTCCATGATCGCAAATAATAAAAATAACCATACTACTACAAAAATAATAATAAATGACATTAACTAGTTCCCCTCAGTACGGAGCTGCGTACCATAGACGTCGTTAAGTCCGATTCCCCCATCTGTGCCCGCGCCAGCCTCGACGCTTAGCGGCGTCTCGTCCAACCGGCCGTTCCCCAAATCGCTCCAACCCGCCCTTCCTCGCTGGTCATACAGCTCCTCTCGTTCATTCTTCCTTTCCTTAACTTAACTGCCCTCTTTGCTGCGAGTCAATTACTCGTCTTATCGTTTCCTCCTGTATTCGCCGTTGTCTCTCGTTGTATGTACGTGGCCCAGGCTTCCATCCCGAAAATTGCATCTTTCGCCGCCACGGCCTCTTACTCAGCCCTTCTACAACGAACACTGCTCGCGCCTTGCACGGTAATTCTCGGAAGCGTACGTTGCCGTTGACGCCAGGACACTCCGGACACTATCGCAGACGCAACCGACTCAGAAGCTGTTGTTGATACTTGCATTTGGTGCTGGGTAGTGACTTGGGTCGCTTGGTTGGTTCAGGAACCCGGCCGCCGATTTACACTTTACCGTCTGCAATCGGCAGTGCTGCGGCCGTACGTCCTGGAGCCAACTGGTGGTTCCAGTACTTCCCTGCGGCGATTGCCGATTGAGGCTCATGGTGGACTCTTTTTGGATATATCAACATGAGTTTCCTTAGGAACTTGAGAGGCAATGGTGTAAGTGCTGCATCGCCCGTCGGAGGAACTGCATTGCATCGGATCGCATACACCACACGGAGCGCTTCAGACAACGCCGGAATGTCGCAATCAAGTTAAACTTATGGAGCAACATGAGACAGTTTGGCTGATAGCACTCTGCAGGGTAACTCAAATCCCAGTGTCGGACCAAGTCCGCCGAAAAAGGATTCCACAGCGCCACAGATAACGCCTCTAGAGAGGATGCTGCAGGATGTGGAAGGACCTGTAAAAGAGGATGGGAGCGACAAGTTCTTCGGGATGGAAAATGTGAGTGCTCTTCCAAGACGATCTACCACTTCAGGAACGATGGAGACTAATGCAGCTGTGACACCAGTATGGCAATACATGGTATGCATGCCTCAGATCTTCTTGCCCCGTTGTTCTATCACTAATGCGCATTGTCCTTCAGCTACTGTAACTCGATCCTACAATGTCTATACTACTCGGTCCCTTTTCGAGAGTCCGTGATCAACTACCCGAAGCGCACTCCCATAGACACTCTCGAAGCGGCTCTGGCAAAGACCCTGCGGTATCAAACTCCGATTCACGAAGCACACCTGGACGCAGAAGGCGCCGTTACGCGACAACGGGCAACGTCCATGGGACCGTACTCGGCTCGAAGTGCGGGCGTCACTCCGACCCAGCCACCACCAAAGCCAGAAGATAAAGATTCGCCAGAATACAAGAAGAAGATGGCCATGCAGACCCTGCCTCTGTTGGAGACAAAGGATAACGCAGCAAGCTATGGGATGCCCGAGTCATTATTCACATCTCTCAAAGATATATTCGAATCCGTTGTCGCAAGCCAGTCGAGAGTGGGAGTGATCCGGCCCCAACACTTCCTAGACGTCCTAAAACGAGAGCACGAGATGTTCAGATCGGCGATGCATCAAGATGCCCATGAGTTTCTCAACTTGCTACTGAACGAGGTCGTCGCAAATGTCGAAGCGGAATCTTCCCGATTGGAGGAGGAAAAGAGACTTTCTAATGCAGCTAATGATGACCAAGCGGAACACAGCCGTGAGAACGGAGAGCTAACGACATCCAACGTCGCAGGCTCTAGTGGTTCTAAGACTCCAAATACAACCCGATGGGTGCATGAGCTGTTTGAAGGCACGTTGACTTCGGAGACCCAGTGTTTGACATGCGAGAAGGTCTCCCAGAGAGACGAGGTGTTCCTCGATCTTTCCGTCGATCTGGATCAGCATTCATCGGTGACATCCTGTCTGAGGAAGTTCTCTGCGGAGGAGATGTTATGTGAACGGAACAAGTTCCACTGTGACAATTGTGGTGGGCTGCAGGAGGCGGAGAAGCGAATGAAGATTAAGCGGCTACCGAGGATCTTGGCTCTGCATCTGAAGCGCTTTAAATACACAGAAGACCTGCAGCGATTGCAGAAGCTGTTCCATCGCGTCGTGTATCCTTACCACCTGCGACTCTTCAATACGACCGATGATGCAGAAGATCCCGATCGCCTCTATGAACTGTACGCAGTTGTCGTCCACATTGGAGGAGGTCCTTACCATGGACATTATGTTGCCATCATCAAGACACAGGAGCATGGATGGTTGTTGTTCGATGACGAGATGGTAGAGCCTGTGGACAAGAACTTTGTTCGCAACTTCTTTGGTGACCGACCGGGGCTGGCATGCGCCTACGTTCTTTTCTACCAAGAAACCACTCTCGAAGCCGTACAGCGGGAACAGGAACAGGAGGGCATGACTCCCACCCAAAGTTCACCTGAGCTGAAAGATCTGTCACTCAGAACGAATGGCATGCCACCGGATCAGGTCCATATATCGCAAGGGCCGCTGTCGGATGATGCAAACCGTATGCCGTATCTGAACCACATACCGAGTGCGCCGCCCCTTTCCACGCCTGCTGAGCAGCCTGTGTATCCGACTGCTCCTCCCATTCCCCCATCTTCCCCAGGTCCTGCCAGGCCTCTGAACGTGAAGAAGAGTGATCTCTTGAAGAAAGAGAAGAAGGAAGAAAAAGAACGGAAAGCCGCGGAGAAAGCTGCCGAGAAGGAGAAGGATAAAGCTCAAAAGCTACGAAGGAAGGAGGACAACAAGCGCGAAGAATCTGAGCTGAAAGCTGCGCTCGAGGCCAGTAAAGCCACCAAAGCTGATGAGGACAAACGAAATGCAGCGGAGACCGACAAGGACAAAAGCAAGGAGAACGGCCATCCAAAGAACCTGTCACACGGGTTGGGGAGATTCAAGCGCGGCAGCAAGACCATTGGCCATAAGCTGGTAAAGGAGAAAGATCGCAGGATATCAAGCGACCTTGTACGCTTGGAAGAAGGCAAGGCTGCTGCTGGGCCTGACTCGAACCCTATGGAGGAACATCCACCGCGACAAGAGACTTTGCTGAAGAATCTCGCCCGCAGTGAGGACCACGAACTTCACAAACCGGAATCGCCCAAGCTGAAGCACGAAAAGATAAGTCATGGCAAGTGGCGGGGCTTCGGCGGCCTGAGAAAGAAATCCTTCAGCATCCTCTCATAGACGCGGTCTCCATTTTCATCTATTCTCCCGAACTCTGCGCATATACTTCCATTCTCGACCTCTCGTACATATCGACACACATCTTATTTATTTCTATCACTCGCGCAGATCATTTTGGGGATGTTTCGTGATGGCCGTGCGCATGAAACATGCTCCCTGTAGACATGTCACAGGCACTGTCGATTGTTCTTGATACCCAAACGCTGGGTCTCGATTTTCTGGCGCTCAAGGCGTTTCCTTTTTTTGGTTTCATCGGGTCGCATATACAGTCTCACCCGCAAAACATTCTGGGGTCAAAGGAGGGTTTCATTATCATATGATCCTTGGCGGATCGAGCATATTCTTTTTGTTGTCTTTGTTCATTACTAGGGAAAAGGAAACAGGCCCATGGACAGGCCCATGCATCTCTTCTGTTTTGGTTTTCCCTTCTATCTCGGGCAGATAATTGGCCATTTGCTACTCAACTTGCTTTATTGGACATGTGACTTATATCTTTTAGCCATTTATTTCTTCTCCTGCCCATGTCTCAATTGGGTTCGAACATGGTGCGTGTACACAGTTGAAAAATAGAAAGAAGATCAACATGATAGCATATCCTTGCGATCTTGAGGATTTCATGATGTCATAACATATACACCGTATTTTTCCACAGAGAGATAGGCGTTGAACAAAGAAACCAGTGTCCAAGGTGCTCGTTTCATTATGCGCAATATTTATCCGACATATTGTTGTAATCCGACGACGCAAGTCAATGGGTCGAAACTTATTCTGCCCATTTATTTTCCTTTTTCACCTACACCGTCCGCTGGAAACGTTTAGACTTTCAATCCTTTCGAATGTTTAAAAAAGAAAATAACAAGATGATCAGGGCAAAAGACCTCATCCCAGAATCAACTCGTACACGATAATAATTGTATTTATTGCGATTAGGGGTACTATTTATCGTCACAAGAACAGTTAGCTTCAGCTCCTATCAAGATTCATTTCTTGATTTTAATCCATCACCAAGAAAGCAACAAACATGTAAACAGATGGGTATAACGTACTCCGCATAACGGTTCTCACGCTCGCAATTAGATTCACGGACTTGGCTTTGATGCTCGTGCCATCGTACGCGCCGCCAAAACCGGGTTCGGATGCTTGTGTGCGGCCCCAGCCGACTGGATCGGATCGGTCAGTTATTGATGTTTCGATTATTGTGTGTGGTGAGAGGATAAGGAGAGGGGAGAAGAAGGAGGCAGGGTTAGTTAGTCACGACGACGTACTTCGTGCGAGGAAGCGGTCTTCGGAGAGGATAGAGACTGCGTTGAGGAGGAGGACGATTACTGCGTGGGAGAAGGAAAGGAGTTAGTCTGTTTGCCTTATAAGAGACATGCAATATACATGGCGTTTGTGGAGTTGGAAGCGTACCATATACGAGTTTCCCTAGGCCGAAGAGCAACATCTTGCGATATGTTCTGGGGTGTTCTTTTTGTTCTTTTGCCTGGGTTGTTGATGGAGAGGTGTCTAGAGAGGGGATTTCCTTTCTCAGAGTAATGTGAGGAGTACCTAGGTCGTGTATGGAGTACCTGGTTCCTGAATCTTGCGGATGTTCTACCGAAGCAGCCAAGTTGGCGTTGACTTGTTCTGTTCTGCCGGCAGCTCAAGGCGGTCGTGTGGGGAGAAGCTGCGGCGAGCTTGTCTGGGCTTCTGAATGAAACAGACAAACCATTCCCCAGAAATGAGACAAGATGGCAAGGGATTTCGGTACGTTTATTACTTTTTTTTCTTCTTTCTTTCTGAATTTGTCTTGGTGATAATTAATCCGCTGATATGATTAACTTACTGCTTTTGCCTTGCAGATATTCTACTCCTGGGTTCCATCCCAGCCTTGATCCTTCTCCACCTCTTAGTTTCCCCATACACCAAGGTCGAAGAGTCCTTTCATGTGCAGGCGATCCATGATATTGTGACTTATGGCATTCCTTCTGGAAACGCCACTGTATTTTTCCAGAAACATTATGACCATTTCTCCTTCCCGGGAGCTGTTCCCCGGACATTCGTTGGAGCATTGGCCCTGTCGGGCATTTCGCGGCCGTTTATATGGTTGAATGAGAATGTCGATAAGCAGTTTCTCGGTATGGTGATGCGCGGAATATAGAGATTTTTTTCTCTATGTTTGAAGTTAAAGTTATTTATTATCGTGGCTGATCATTTTTCTTGTATCCAGCACGAGGATTATTGGGCCTCTTCAATGCCTACGCCTTGCTTACCTATGCCTCTGGTGTGCGTCGAGCATTTGGCAACACTGCGGCCACTTGGTATCTCCTGTTCCAGGCGAGCCAATTCCATGTGATATACTATGCGTCGCGAACGTTGTCGAATATGTTTGCTTTTGGTATCAGTACGTCCCCTGTTCGCGTTTAATTCCATGAAAGAATCATATGGAAATAAGTGTATGTATATGTATACTGACGCGCTTCTAGCCACGCTGGCGTTGGGATACCTTCTTCCTGAACCTATCCCCCCAGAGCAGTACCGCAAGAGAGCCCGTCTTGCCCTGTACCTCTTAACGATTTCGGGGATCATCTTCCGCTCTGAGATCGCAATCCTCCTCGGTGTCCAGACTATTTTTCTCTTCCTCACCGGCCGCATCAGGATCCGCCAGGAGATCGTCCCTGCTGGGTTGTGCGGGTTGCTGATCGGTCTGACCATCACAGTCGGGATCGATTCGTTCTTCTGGCAGCAGTACCCCATGTGGCCGGAATTTGAAGCTTTCAAATTCAACGTCATTTCAGGTCAGGCCTCTGCCTGGGGCACCCATCCATGGCATTTCTATTTCACCAGCGCGCTTCCGCGGCTTCTCCTCAACCCCATGACCTATGTCGTTTGCATCCCGTTCTCAGTCCTTCATCCTTCAATCCGCTCTTCATCTCTCTATGTACTCCTGCCTTCCCTCATCTACATCGCTATCTACAGCTTCCAACCCCACAAGGAATGGCGCTTCATCGTCTACGCCGTCCCTCCCCTAACCACCGCCGCCGCCATCGGGTCCTCATATATCTGGACGCACAGAGCCAAAACCCTCATATACCGCATCCAATGCATACTCCTCATCCTCTCCACCCTCTTCGCCTTCACCATCTCCAACCTCGTCCTCCTCCCCGCCTCCTCCGCAAACTACCCCGGGGCCCACGCCCTGAACGCACTTCACAAACACGCCCACAACTCCCAACAGGTGATAAACGTCCACCTAGGCAATCTAGCCTGCCAAACAGGCGTGACACGTTTCCTCGAAATGCCCCCTCCAGCATCTCCCCTCTTTACCCTCCCGGGCTCCCCAGATGGATCAATCCCATCTCTCCGCAGCGGCAGCACCCGGTGGATCTACGACAAGACAGAAGACAAACAACGCAAAGAGAAGCGCAGCTTCTGGAGTCTGATCGACTATGCCCTCGTCGAACCACACGAGGAACGTCGTGTGATGGCTAGTTCCAGAGACGGAGATAAATGGCGCGTTGTCGATGTCGTAGATGGGTTCGCGGGAGTGAGGGTGTTACGGCCCGGTCAAGCTCCTGAAGGTCATGTGGAAGATGATATCGTTAGGTATGTTTTGGGTGATGAGGGGGTTAAATGCTGGAATCGGGTACGGGGAATGCTGCGGAAGTACGTGACGAGGGGATGGTGGGTTGAAGTGAGGATGGAGCCGAAGATTACGATTATGAAACATGTACGATAGATTGATTGGGAATTATCCATGATTGATTAGATTAATATAGTCACGGAATGGAATAACTAAAAGGGATATATAATATGAATGAAATTCTGCATGTACAAATTTATTTTCATTTGTTATTTCTTCCCCAAATACTATGTAATATATCGACTCGAATCATAGACATGGGGTATGAAATTCAGAATATGGGAGGGGGTATTATCTATCTATCTATGTATGTATGTATCCTCCACGCACGACTGGAACAAAATTCATCCTCTTCCACCCCCCTCGCCTCTTTAGAATTATTCAATCCAGCTTAGAGTTGAGCTAGATTGAATTCAATTCAATTCAATTCCCACCTTCCAACCTCTCCAATCTCTTCTCCAAATCCTTCACCCACGGACCCACAACATCGAGATTATTCTTCATCGCCTTCTCTCCCTCCACCACCTTTTCCTCGACAATCTTCAGTCCTTCACGCCACTGCTCAATCTCCTTCTTCATCTCCATCTGGCGCGTCTCGAGCTGATCGAGAGACTGACTTGCCTGCGCGGCTCCAGCATGGATAGCGCGTAGCGAGCGCAACCGTTCCAGAACGCTAGGGAGGAGCGGATGCAGGGACTGAATGGTCGGGAGGGTCGCGTATAGAGCTTGGATCTTAGCGGCTTGTTCGTCGCGTTGGGCTGCGGCTGGGTCGGTTTCCGTCGCGGAGGAAGAGGTCATGGAGAGGTCGTCTGTCACGTCGATATTGGACGCCGCGATGCGGGCTGCTTGGGCGGCTTTTGCGGCGTCGACGGCGCGTTTGCGAGCTGTTGCGAGTGCTTCTGCGTCTGCGGTGAGTTTGCGGATGCGCGTTGTCAGGGCCTCGACGTGCGGCGTGGTTACTGTTGTTGATGCCGGAGCGGAGCCTATCGTGGGCAGCGCGGAGGCTGGAGACGGGCCCAGCAGAGTGCTGGTCAAGGTGGTGAGGCGGGAGGTGAGATGGTCGAGAGTCGGGAGGACGGGTTGGAGAGAGTCAGAATTTGGGTCTGCGACGAACGGGTTCGAGGAGCTCGAGATGCCCATCGCGGCTTCGATGAGGGCCAGCCGAGCATCGAAGGCGGCAGCATGCGCCAGAAGACCGGGTGATGAAGCTGTCACTGCAGTGGCTACAGCGCCATCCTTTGGACTTCCATCTGAAGCATCGAGTTTGGAACCCAGTTTCTGAGATAGAATCGCATCCGGACTGAGCGATCCCGATACGGCACCACGCGCAGCAGAGACATGCAGATTATCCAACGCACGACTCAACTCGCGCACACCATCGCCCACATCTTCCTGTCCTGCATCATCTCCTCCCCCTTTCTTCTCATCAGCGCCTTCAACCTGTCTTCTCTTCTCCAATTCACTCTTCAATTCTTCCGCCTCCCGTCTCAGACGCGCCAGTTTCCGTTCCAGACTCTCCTCCTCGCCATCGCTGAGATCTCCCAGCTCCTCGGTCCCATCATCGCGTCTCCGTCTTCGACGACCTGTATTCTTGTACGCTTTCCGCTTCGTCGCGATACTATCGGAGAAATTGGCCTCGCGCGCATCTACCGTAGCGCCCATGAAATGCGCGCGCGCCTCGTCGGCGTTGACCCCGTGTCGGTCAATGTCTGAATTCGAACCGGCATCTTCGTCTGAATCGGCCGTGCGGACTGTAGCTGTCTGTTTTATATCATTTTTTTGCTCAGTGATCTGTCATTGTAGATAGTAGGGTTCTTGTTGTGTATACGCACTGGCAAGGTAGACGCCTCGTCCGTTAAGTCGGGGGTCTCATAGATATCGGGCGCGAGGTCCTATGTCAACATGGAATGGTTAGCGAATCCATCACGATAAAAAATACTATAATAAAAATACAAATACAACTGCAAAGTGACTCACGAGATCGGGAAGACCAGCATACTTCTTGTTGAACGCCATTTCTGCTGGTGGAATGGGTTCTTCTTCTTGTTCCAGCTGCGACGCCTTGAGGTTGAGCTGTTCGTTGTTTTGGGCCCGCGTCGGGGGCACGTGCGGCGGAGGTTTTAGTACTCCGTAGAGAGTCTACATCAAAGGCCAGGCCTCATAAGTTACAAGTTCACAACAGCCATCCGGACATACATAGTTAACTGATTACTTCAGACAGTCTACCTTGTACACATACATTATCATTGCATTGCTCTCTGAACTTGCAAGACTGGTTCATAGGACTGTCTTTGGTTAAGATCTGTCCATGTATTGAGGCTTCCTTCCACACAGTGCGTAAGCACATTGCAAACTGTCAATGTACGGCCCAGCTTGCGGAGTAATAATACTCAATCATTTATCAAGACAAGAAACGACCTTTTCTGTCCCAAGTGAAGCATTGCCGGCTACATGCGGCTCTGGTCCCGGCACTGCGGACCGTCTGGGGATGCAGCACCGAAGGCCGGGGAAAATCCGGGGATTCCAACAAGCGCCCTCGGCCTTCTCTCTCTCTCTCACTCCGCGACACCAGAGCTACTACTAGTACTGAGACAGTCTGAGAGACGTCCAGAAACAACCAGCACCCTAACTCATCTTGCTGATCTTCCCGAGACCAGTTCCTCTTTCGCTGTAGACGCAGCGACTCCGTACTGTAAGTAGCCTCGTTCACGGACTTGGTAGACTTACCCACGTTCCGCAGACGCTACACGCTTGGCGGCCAATCATACCTTCCAGATCTCGCGACAAAAATCGATGGCTCACGATGGCTCACAATCGCTCTTACGGATTGCGGCCAAACGCGCTCGACTCGCACTCCAGACGCCTCGCTCGACGATCCTGCTTGGTCATAACTGCCATTGGACCCCCTCCGCACTTGGCCAAGGCTGGGTTCTGGCGCTTCCCCTCCTTTGGGTCCGCCAATGCAATGCCGTGGGATCTACAAACCAGTCCGAGATGGTGGTTGCTCCCCGCCGACAGACACCGAGGGACCAAGCGAAAGTTAGATGCGCTGGGTTTCGTCCAGTCTCCCTCGGGCTTCCTCTCGTCCATGCCGAGGTGAATAACCGATGATGAACGTCCAGACACTTACGAAATGGATCAATATTACCCCACATCGGTGACCCGGTCCATCATTCAGGGGAATCGATAACCTAGGTGAATGTGGGGTTGAGGAGCTTTTGCGCCCCCGCTCCTGGAGATGAAAAGATCCTTGGGGCTATATGAATCCCCATAATCGCCAATCGCACTGGCTCAGGCAGTGTTCTCTCCAACGATACTGCAACACAGCTAGCTAGTAAACATGGCGCAAACTGGGGAGCTCAAACCTACCAAAACAGCGGCGCTCAACCTGCCGTCAGGGTCAAACACCTGCGAGCTGTCGATTCTGAACACCACTTGCGACATGACCCTTCCTACCATCTCTTTGATCGGTCCAAACATCAAGGGTCACGAAAACCTCAACCTTCCCACCTTCTCTTTCTACATCTATAACGCTCGTCAGAATAAACGCGTTCTCTTCGACCTCGGATCCCGGAAGGATTGGTGGAATTTCACGCCTGTAGTACTGGATGCCGTCAAGACCAAGGGCATCTCCGGACTGCGCATCACTCATGACGTTGCTGATGTCCTGGCTGAGGGGGGAATCGATCCCAAGACCATCGATGCCGTCGTTTGGAGCCACTTCCACTGGGACCATGTGGGCAACATCCAGCTGTTCCCAAAGAACGTCGACGTCGTCGTCGGTGCCCCTTTCAAGAGCGTCTTCCTCCCTGGCTACCCAACAGGCCCGAACTCACCGTTTTACGAGGCCGACTTCGAGGGCCGTAACATTGTTGAGCTCGAATTCGACGGCTCGCTGAAGATCGGTCAATTCCTAGCCCATGACTACTTCGGAGACGGCAGCTTTTATCTCCTCAAAGTGCCGGGTCACACGGCCGGGCATATCTCCGGTCTAGTCCGCACAACCCCTGATACCTTCGTATTCTTGGGCGGAGATGTTTGCCACTTCCCGGGAGCCTACCGGCCTTCTGAGTATATACCCATGCCAGAAACGCTCCCGGCGGAGACCAAGCTTGACGCGCGGATCCCACTGCCTTGCCCTTGCTCTTACTTCACTGCATGCCATCCTCACCCTGAGAAGGCTCGCACGACGCCGTTCTACCGCGTGTCGGAGGACCCTGGATCGTGGTACGAAGATGCACCGGAGGCGCAAAGGTCCGTGGACAAGTTGACCGAGTTCGACGGTGACGAGAACGTCTTCCTGGCCATCGCACACGACCCTGCGTTGCAGGACACCCTCACATTCTTCCCCAACGGCACGATCAACGACTGGAAAGCGAAAGGGTGGAAACGTACGACGCATTGGGGCTTTGTCAACGAGCTTCCGGTGGACGGAAAGCCCGGACGACCTGCCCTGGTGGAGGGTCTGCTGAAGGGTGATCTTCCGATCCAGTAAATGCGACTTGGAGGTTTTGATATTTTTGCATTAAGCTGCTGTTTATAGTTTCCGACAGGATGTAATGTGATGAATGGATGACTTGTATCGCCGTGTTGCGTAGATGTTAATAGATCTCCTCCGGTTGGGAGAGAAGTTGAGATATGTACTCAATTCCCACTCAAAAAGAGTCCTGGGGCCCTGATGTATCTTAAGTATGCATTTGCCCTAGTAGCTGTTCCCCAGGGTACTCGACTTCTATCCCGTCTCCGGGAGCACCGTCGCCACTGGCATCAAGCTTCTGCCAGTCACAATGGACATTGTGCCTTAAGTTAGCCTTGGCAGCAGTTATCAGTACCTTTTTCCGAATCGAGGTTTCTGCTGCTGTTAGATCGAGTTAGGCTTAATTTCATGTAGTATGTCATAACATTCATGGCAAGGCGGAATTGCAGGCTGTTGGCTAGCAGCAGAACAGTAAATCGAGAGGCTCAAAGAGCTATGCAGAGCTCCATACGACTTCGAAATAAATAAAAAAAAATGACGAGCTGCTGACCAAGGAACTGGCTGTTGTTTTCCTCCGCTAAGCATTGAGCTCATGGTAAAGCTGTGCTGTGACGTTTCCACATCTCACAATCCACGCACGGCATAGCTCCAGATCGATTACAGAAGGAGTATTCGATCCCATCGAGGCCCGGTGATTCTCAGAGATTTCGTCTGTCAGAATTATCAAGTAGGGTGGAAGGGAGCTGACGCACAAATGCAGGTATTCTCTTTCTGTATGGCCAGTCCACCAAGATCGTCGGTCGGGGATTAACCCCCAAAATCGCACTCATGCCGGATAGTCCCTGACGCTTGACGATTCCCCTGTCAAGACTGAGATTATAGATGCTAGAATCCCAGAGCGAAGAGTCATGGCCTCACATGCGCCCTCGTCTTCTGCCTCGGAGTTGCTGAGGCCGGATGCGCCTGCCCCCGACGACATTCACCAACAACACACCAGAAGCTACATAAAGAACTCTCTTTCTTCTTTCTTTCTCTTCTCCCTCAGTATTCATCCACCGCACTCTCCACTCAATTCCGAGCAAAACATCTCTTAACGACCTAGTAACTCATTGCAGCTTAGATATTCTTTTCCCTCGTTCTTCCTAGCGCTCCTCCTCAGATAAACAATAGAATTCGACACCATGGCGGCTCCCGCGGATGTCACCGTGCAGAACCTCAATGGCATCTGGGTGATGGTATGCAAATTGAACCCAGACACAGTCTCATGCCCCTGACGGAGCTGTTCTTTCGGTTTTCCCCGGATCTTGGCAGGGCACCAGCTCGTTGTTGTGGTACCCCTCAATTTGATCGCTGCGGGTGCTAATGATGGTGGGGTACTACAGGACTCGTCTCTCTCGACTCCCACGGAGCCGATCTTGCAGTTGGTATGTCGTCTTGTTTTCTAGTAATTATTAAGATATGACTCTCTCTATGTGCGATGTCTATTGTGAGGTGTCATCAGTGGTGTCCAGATATGGTTGTCACATGCGGGCACAGCCTGCTGCCCGTCTAGCTAGCTTCTTCCCTCTTCTGCCCAGACATGTTCTACTGTTCCTATCTTATGATTCTGGACAAGAATCTATCTGAACTAACGTGAATCAGCAAGGAATGGGCTGGATCACCCGCAAGGCACTCAGCTATGCTACCGTCACGCTCTATGTTACTCAGCACCCGGACTCGGACAACAAGTCTTTGATGCACATCGACATTGATCAGACGGTCACTGGTGGCATCAAGGGTACCAGTGAGAAGCGTTCCACAGACTGGAATAAGCGCGAGCACAAGGATCATATCTTTGGCTCCGTCGTCGGCCAAAGCCGTCTGGTCCGTGGATCAAAAGGCGAAGATGGCAAGCTCCGGCCAAAGACAGAGTATGTGACCAAAATCGGCGGAAACGGTGTCGATGATGAAAAGATTCAGAAGTTCTTGAACGGAGAAATCTTGCCGGACGGCACCGAGTCCGAGGGCTGGCTGCTGGATGCAGTTGGCGACGACTTCGGTGAGGGCGAGGGACTCTTCCTGCAGAACTGGGTCCGCAATGTTGATCAGGGCTACGGATGGACTGCAGAGCAGGTATGTACAGTACAAGGCGCTTTGTTCCTCGACGTGATGTGACTGAATGATACTGACTCTCGACCTACAGATCTGGGGCTTTGAAAACATCAACGGCAAACGTTACTACACTCGTCGTGTCGTCGTTGCTGCGAAGGATGGCAGCTACCAGCTTGGCCGCCTAGTCTACAACTACCAGGGCCCCAATGAGACCGCAGGCAACAAAGAACAGACTCCCGCTCAGTAACAAAGAGACTCTCAGGAAGCCACCACCTTGCCTGGTCGCGTTTTATTGTTACGGTTGACTTCATTTGAGCCTCAGGTCAAGGTGTTTCCTTCCTGCAAGCGCTCTTTAGAGCTACTTTTTGGCTCCTAGGTAGAGATAGCGTCGGCTCACGCCATAGAATAATTGCCTTTTCCATTCCCTCTCTTACGGTCCAAAGTTGCTGTACATGTACACTCAGTCATACGAGACTGTCAATCGCAGTAGGACCGAAGATAATGCTCCATTATCAGAAGCCAGAAGTGCTAGATTGTAAGATCAAAGATGATATAGAAGATCATATATAAACTCCCAGATGAAGCACAATTTTGGGCAGCTAATAAAATAGCGATAAACGCGCGACCAGCCCAGGACACTGGCTGCTTTCATCATCATGGATATTCATTCATTCTTTTACCTTATTACCCACCCCAGCGGACGAGTCACATCCAGCTCAAACCTCCCTTTCAAGGCATATAAAAAGCTCCGGGATATCGTTCTCCACATAAAATTAACACTTAGCATTCAAAACATCCGAAATCTCACGATTGCGTAGGCATCACGACACTAGCCTTGCTGCTGACAGCATCCTCACTTCGCCACAGGCTAGTAACGGTTTTCTGCTGAGTGTAGAACTGTAGACCGGGCTTGCCGTAAAAGGTGTTGGCACCGCCACCGGCGATACTCTTCTTGTTACCAGTGAAGGAGAACATGGGCAGCGGGACAGGGATGGGGACGTTGATGCCGACCTGGCCGGCTTCGATGTTCTTCTGGAAGTGAGTAGCAGTAGAGCCGGACTTGGTGAAGATAGCGGCGCCGTTACCGTATTCGTTGGCGTTGATGAGGGAGATGGCATCATCGAGCGTGTCGACGTTCAGGCAGACGAGGACGGGGCCGAAGATCTCTTCTCTGTAGCAGCGCATGTTGGGGGTGACGTTGGTGATGATGGTGGGTCCAACCTGAGAAGGGAAGAGTCAGTCATTCATGGTTCGTATGGGTATGGATAACTCGTGCGGTTGTCAAGGAGTAAGGAGGGGGGGGGTCTTACGAAGTTGCCGTTAGGGTATTTCTCGGGCTTGTAGCCTCGTCCATCGAGGAGGATCGTGGCACCCTCCTCTTCTGCACTGGCGATCAGTTCCTCAATGCGCTTCTTGCTCTCTGGGCTAATGACGGGGCCAAGGTCTGCGCCCTCTTCGAATCCACCGTTGACGTTCAGAGCCTTGGCTCTCTCTGCAATCTCTGGCAGCCAATCCTTCGTCTCTCCGACGGCGACGAGAGTGCTGAGAGCCATGCAACGCTGACCTGCAGCGCCAAATGCAGCACCCGCGATGGCGTTAAGAGCATGGTTCTTGTTGGCATCGGGCAGGAGGGCGGCGTGGTTCTTGGCGCCCAAGTTGGCCTGCACACGCTTGCCGTTGGCCGACCCACGAGTGTAGATATACTCGCCCGCGCGGTTGCTACCGACGAAGCTAATGGCCTTGATAGCAGGCTCGTCCAGGATGAAATCGACGGTCTTGGCGGCACCATGGACGATGTTGATGACACCGTCGGGGAAACCAGCCTCCTTGGCCAGCTCTGCCAGGATCATAGCCGCACCGGGATCGCGCTCTGAAGGCTTCAGGACCAACGTGTTTCCAGTCACCGTGGCAATGGGGATACACCACAGGGGAATCATGGCGGGGAAGTCTAGAGGGATTGTCAATTCCGATCTGCGGATATCGAGATTCGCAGGAGCTATCAATGCGGAGACTTACTGAATGGACAGATGGCGGCGACAACGCCCAATGGCTCCCGGTAGCTTCTTGTTTCCATATCCTTGGCGACTTCAAGCACCTCCCCGGTGATCTGGGTGGTGATGCCGCAGGCGGTCTCCGCCACTTGGAGACCACGGAGGACATCTCCCTTGGCATCCGCGAACGTCTTACCTTGCTCGAGAGTAATCGACGCTGCAAGACGATCCCAGTGGGTACGGATGAGGCTCGTGAACTTGAAAAGGACCTGCTGTCGGTGCATGATGCTGGTAGCGCGCCATGCGGGGAAAGCTTTCTCGGCCGAACGCACGGCCGCCTGGAGCTCCTCATCCGTGCTCTGGGGAACGCGAGTGACGAGATTGTTTGTAGCCGGATCGTACAGATCAATCCATGTTGTCGCCTTGGATGGAACGAATTGGTTGTCAATGAAGTTGGTCGTGTCGATTGGGTTGGCGATCGCTTCGTGAGTGGTCGGGTACTCTGTTGCTGTAGTGGCAGCGGTGGTCGTTGCAGCGACCAGCTGGCGTGCCGTGGCATGCAACCGCCGGGACGCGACCATCGAGAGAGAGACCTTCTGAGGAGCTGAATTCGATGAGGCAGACATGGCTGACGTTGAGCGGGAGCGAGATGCAGTCACTGCTGCAATTCTGGCTGACGAGATGGCGTTCCTGGAATTGCGGGGAGAGCAAACGCGGAGGGCGGGGAGCGAACGGGCCAGATACTGACGGGTGGCCATGGTGAGAGCCCAAATGAAACGAATAGAAGGGATCCTAGCAGACAGAGTGTGTATCTGCTCTCTCTGAGAAATTGAGAAAGAAAAGAGAGGGAGAATAGAAAGTATGCAGACAGAAGAAAAGAAAAAGGACAGAAGCAGAGGCACGAAGGGGGGAATTAATGATTGATCTTCCTCCGCTCTGCTTCTCCGGTTTCTCGCCCGAGGTATCGCTCATCTTCCCGGGGAAGCTTTCGGCTGTGCTGATTGGCGGTCTGCACCGAGCTCCAAGACTGATAACCGATAATTCATCCGATAAGAGATAGTCAAGTTAACCACCTCGGATGGACTACGGAGATACATAGATATCTAGATAGCCACAGTAAAGCGTAGAGTCCTCTCATGCCAGGAGCTTCCCAAGTAATAAAATGTCAATTGGTTTTAAAATCACTATGGAGTGTAAAAACGCCTTTTCTCCCGAAGCGAGAATGAGTTTGGAATATAAAACGACAACAACTGCTAAACAACAGAATCCAGGCCGGCTACCGTCGGGGTACTTTACAGGCTCATTCTCCTGGCTCGTTCCGGGTATTAATGTCCCAGTTTGTCATGGCTCATAACAGTGGAGCTGCGCTGTCTCCCTGGCGGAACAGACTAATAGCTGCAAATCTCACTGCCAATCACATTTACTCGACAGATTCTTCCTCCCCTAACACCTTTTACTCCGCCGAAGAGCGCGTGGTACGCTTGGTAGCGTTGCCCTTGGCGGTCTCCGCGGCGGAGCTGACGGCCTCAGCGGTCTGCTCCTTGGCGGCGGCAGCGGCCTCCTTGCCCTTCTTGGCCGGAGCCGCAGCGGGAGTGCTGGCACTGATGGCGCCAACGATGATCAGCACGCAGGTGAGCAGCAGAGCGCCCAGTCCACCAGCGACCTCAGGCACAACCTTCACAGCGTTGAGAGGGTCCTCCTTCACCAGCCCGACAAAGAGGTCGACCTTCTCACGGACGTAGGTGACGGGGTCCTCGCTGAAGGCGACGCTGGTCTGGGGCTTGTCCTCCTTCTTGGGCTTCAGGGACTCCTCCTCAGCAACCTCGACGGCGTGCTTGATGTCGAAGGTCTCCTGGCGGAACTTCTCAGCGTCCTCGATGGAGTGGCCAATGTAGATGTTGTCGAACAGGATGTCGTTCTGCATAGTCCAGATCTCAAAGCCAATCTGTTCCAGGTCAGTCTCACAGTCTCTTGTTCATCCTTGGGGATTAAACTTACAGCACCCATGGGCTCAAACTTGGAAGGAGTCTTGTCCTCAAAGTAGGCGGGGTTGGGGATCTTGCGAGGAGCCCAAGGTCCCTTGTAGGCGGGGTTGTCGATCAAGGGAGGAGACCACTTGCCCTTGTAGGCAGGGTTCTTCTTCATCGGGGGCGACCACGGGCCACATCCAGAGACTTCATTGCACTTGGGGTTAGGCACAGTAGGAGGGATCCAGTCGCCATCCTCCTCATCGTCCCAATCCTCGGGCTTCTCAGCCTCGGGGTCAGGAATGGAAGTGGGCTCATCCTCAAGCCAGTCATCGGGCTTAGTGGCCTCCTCATCAACGATCTCGTAGGGAGCCTCCTCATCCCAGTCCTCAGGCTTCTTGGCCTCGGGGTCAGGGATCTTGACATCGTCAACCCAGTCGGCCGGCTTCTTATCCTTAGGGTCGTCAATCTCCTTCGGGGGGTTGACTGGAGGGGTGAAGTCCTCCAGAAGAGTACCGTTCTTAACAGGGCTGCCGTCAATCAGGATCTGGAAAGACTGGTCGGGCTTGACGATCAGGGTGTAGAGAGTCGTCAGCTTGGTCGTGCGAGCCGCCGGAGGAGCCTTGAGGTGCTTCTCCTCATACTCGCCGGTCTTCGGGTTCTTGTGCTTGAAGATAAAGTGAACCTGGGTAAAAGGTTAGCTTCGGGCCATCCCAAGCTGAAGGCCCATCGTGCGCCTCACCTTGTTGGTAGCACCGCACTTGTCGGGACCAAACATGATCACATAGGGCGAGGCATTGGAGAATTCCTCAGCATGGAGCTTCTTGTTTTCCTGAAGGAGCTTCAGGTAGGCACCACCGCAGACCAGGGAATCTGTGGGATGCGGTCAGATACATTGCACACGTGATTTGAGAATACAGTACTTACTCTGGAGCTTGACCTCGTACTGGACAACCAGGGTCTTGTCCTTGTTGTCAATCTTCTTGGGGAACTTTGCGGAGATGGCATGGTGAGCGGCGGCGTTCTTGACCACCAGACCCTTATCGCCCTCAATGCCCTTCAGCACGGTGGGCTCCTCAACCGACCAGGTACCGACGTAGGCCCAATCCTCGTCCGACTTCGAATCCTGCTTCTTCGCATGAGAAGGCGTCCATCGGGAGTCCCAGTCATCAGTGAACTGCTCGAGGAATGGAGCCTTGAGGCTAGTAGGCTAGTCTGTTGTTAGCAATTGCGGAGCTCAGGTTGTGGCAACCGCGCGCGCAGCAAACGTACTGTGAAGGTAGGCTTCTCGATGACCGACGTCGTCGCGTCAGGGGCAGCCTTGGTCTCCTCCGCGTGGACGTAGCCCAGCAGCGTGGCGGAGGAGACAACGGCGGACGCGAGAGCTGCGTTGAACCGCATGATGAACCGGAAGCTCTACAGCGTCCAGACAAAGTGGAAGAAGGAACAACAACCACAACAACAGATCAGAGAACAATTCAATCGTCCTCCCGAGCGGGATGGAGGAAGGGCACAAGGGGCAAGAGTGGAGCAGCACACAGCACAGCACGAAGCAGAAAGACAGTCGGACCGGGGACGGGGCAGCAAATATAAGATGCTGGATGAGGCCAGATTCTCAAAGGTGGCCTCTTTGCTGGAGAGCTGCTGGATGGAGTTTAGCCGCCTCGGAGGTCAGCTCGAGTGGTCCCGATCGGGTTTAGTGCTGCTTCTTGAACGTTCGACAGAAGAAATCCATCAGTGTACCTGCGCCAGCTTTTAATTATTGATCAGAAACTTAAGGATTGAACTAGTTCGTAGTACCATAGTTTACTAGTTACTACGTGCGTATGTACTCTGTAGTAGTAGTACTGTAGAGTTACTTGGAGTAATAATTACTGCTACTCTAGTGTATTATTGTATCCACAGTGATCACGACATGTGCGCTCCTCTGGTCTGTGTGGTAGAAGTACCATAGACACGCTATCAGGCTTCACTACAAACTCCCTTCACCGCCGACGGACCGCGAATTGCGACATCTTCACAGGGCGGCAGAAAAAAAGATTCCTGGATCTACTTATTGTTGCCCCGCCGCCTTTCTCCCCCTCATTTCTTCCCCCAGATTGTCTGCCATTTTTTATTATTCTCTTCGACTTGAAGTTTCCCTTCGTTTTGACGATACCCCACTAGACTATCTCGCATCATGGCTGAGTCTCAGCAGGTTGTTGCTAACGGTAACAATGACCATTTGGTCCAATCTGAAGACCCCCAGCACCCGGCCAACTTGATCCCGGAGCTATGCCGCAAGTTCTATAACTGGGGTTGGGTAACTGGTACCGGCGGTGGTGTGCGTTTACGACCGATCGTACAGTATAGTAGTAATGAGCGCTCCTAGCTGACCTCTCGATGTAACTAGGCCTCGATCCGCAAAGATGACCACATCTTCATTGCTCCGTCTGGCGTGCAGAAGGAGCTGATCCAGCCGCACAACATCTTCGTCCTTCAGTATCCCACTCCCAAATACCCTCCGTCCGATCGCAAATACATCCGCAAGCCTCTCGACCTGAAGCCCTCTGCCTGTACGCCTCTCTTCCTGGCTGCGTTTGAGCGCGGCGCGGGCTGCTGCATCCACACACACTCGCAGTGGGCAGTGCTGGTGACGCTCCTGGTCGAACGGGAGAAGGGCCCTAACGGTCAGTTCGAGATTAGCAACATTGAACAGATCAAGGGTATCCCACGGGGTAAGGGCAAGGGCATGCTGGGTTTCTTTGACACCCTCAAGATCCCCATTATTGAGAATACTGCCTTCGAGGAAGACCTCACTGGAAGTCTGGAAAAGGCTATGGAGGAGTATCCCGACACATATGCGGTGCTTGTGAGGAGACATGGAATGTGAGTGAAACATAGCTCCCTCTTCCCTTTGCAGTGAGAGCGAATCTGACCAGGAGCCATAGTTACGTCTGGGGAGACGATGTCGCCAAGGCGAAGACCCAGTGTGAGAGTTTGGACTATCTCTTCCAGCTTGCGGTGGAGATGCACAAGCTTGGAATCCCATGGGTCAAGGAAGCATCTTCGTAAGGTTAGGAAATTCCTCTTGCAGGTACTCCAGGTCCTTACTCTGTGGGCTCCTGAGTTGCTTTTCTGACGATGATGGTTTGATGCTTGATATGAAAATTGTTGCGTATATGTCGCTATGACAGAAGACAACATGTTTTCACATGCTCGTGCTGTATTGGAAGGGGGTTGTTTTATGGTAAGGCGTCAAGTAACCATTTATTGGTGATTTCTGTTTCTCAGCAGGCGGCTGGAATATATTTGAATAGCTAATTGTCTTCCATCAATCGCACATGTATTGCTGGGCATAAAATAAATTGATTGATTTTTCCACCCTTAGTAGAAAGATACATCTGAAAAATGAATCCTGTAACAAGAAACCAACTCGAGTTGTAAAACGGTGCCTGGTGTATAGACCAGAGGCGGAGGTTGCTTGGCACCTGCTGAGGCTGCCCCGGAAAGCGGCTGCGTTGCAAGCAGACGGACTCCCGTGCGGGCTAACATCATCTGTCAGGTCCAGCTTATTCCGAACTACCCCCAAAGCTCTGATCCCCCTCGCGCTAGCCGTCTCTCTTTCTGTTCCATCAACTCGTTTCCTGCAGCGCGGTTTTCTGGTCGCCGTTTTTTCTGTCGAACATAGAGACCTAAGGTCCAAGTCTGCGCGGAGATGGACCTGGACGCTGGCGACTCCCCGTGGGGCGGTAAGTTAGGCAATCACTTACAATGGTCTTTGAAGCTATTCATTGTCTAATGGAATCTGCAGATGTCCCTTCGCAGTCGATCACCAGCCATGCTGAATCGCAGCCCGAGAGCACAGAAGAGAACTGTACGTGCGCACTGTCCGATCGCACCACCCATATCAGGAGCACATGCTAACCGCTGTCAACTGTAGCTTCCAACCAGACCACGACCCAGACTACCACACTGAGCGTTCCGCGCTCGCCTGCTCGACGAGGCCCCCGGACGCCGCGCAAGATAAGCGCGCAGGCGACGAAGTTGGAGGCCGTGGATGACACCGCTGACCCGTTGGGTCCCCTTGGAGATAAGTCGCTCGAGAACAATGAGGAGGCTCCCGTGCCCCCTCAGAAGGAACCTTTCGCAACGCGCAATGTGCGGCCGGATTCATCTGCGTCGCAGATTTCCAGCACAACCGGAATGATGGACTCCGTAGACCTCGATGAAGATGGGTTGGCTCGAGCGAGAGGACCACCACCGGTGCAGCCTCCGACGGACACGGATGCTAAGAGGGCAACGCAGCCGAGTGTGAGTATAGAGCAGGCTGCGAAACCGACATTCGATATCACGGTCGGTGACCCGCATAAAGTGGGCGATCTTACGAGCAGTCACATCGTGTATCAGGTCCGAACGAAGGTAAGCAGAACAGCACGCGACAAGTCAGGACTGGGAGGTGGTTAACGGGATTTTCGCAGACGACCTCAAAAGCCTATCGCCAACCCGAATTCGCTGTCAGCCGTCGATACAGGGACTTCCTCTGGTTGTACAACTCTCTGCATAACAATAACCCTGGTGTCGTTGTCCCGCCCCCGCCGGAGAAGCAGGCTGTCGGCCGTTTCGATACGAACTTTGTCGAGTCGCGACGAGCGGCTTTGGAGCGCATGCTCAATAAAATCGCTCTCCATCCGATTCTGCAGCACGATGGCGATCTCAAGATTTTCCTTGAGAGTGAAACATTCAACCTCGATATTAAGAACAAGGAGAACCGGGAGCCAGACCTTGGCCAGAATAAAGGCATGTTCAGCTCATTGGGTATCTCTGTCGGTGGAGGAGGGAAGTTCGTAGAGCATGATGACGTGGGTTATCTCGTTTGCTTTTTCTCCGCTAGAAATGTGAAACTGATGATGTCTAGTGGTTTCATGACCGGAAAATCTACCTGGACGCTCTAGAGAACCAACTAAAGGCGTTGCTAAAGGCGATGGATACAGTGGTTGCACAGCGCAAGGGGCTAGCCGAAGCAGCTGGTGACTTCTCGGCTTCTCTCCATGCGCTGGCTTCCGTGGAGTTGTCGCCTGCATTATCCGTGCCTTTGGACAGTCTTTCGGAGCTGCAATTGCGGATCCGGGAGCTCTACGAACGGCAAGCCCAACAGGATGTCCTGACTCTAGGTATCACCATCGATGAGTACATCCGGTTAATCGGCAGTGTGAAGACGGCTTTCACACAACGGCAGAAGGCATTCCACAGCTGGCATGCTGCTGAGTCGGAGCTACAGAAGAGAAAGCATACTCAGGAGAAGCTCCTTCGCCAGGGCAAATCTCAGCAGGATCGCCTGAATCAGGTCAATGCAGATGTAGCGGACGCGGAGAGGAAGGTGCATCAGGCAAGATTGTTGTTCGAAGATATGGGAAGACTCATGCGCAATGAGCTCGAGCGGTTTGAAAAGGAGAAAGTCGAGGACTTCAAGTCTGGAGTTGAGACCTTCCTGGAGAGTGCCGTTGAGGCACAGAAGGAGGTGAGTATCTGAAGATATCTATTCACTTGAACGGAAATAGAGGCTGACGTGCACCTAGTTGATCGAGATCTGGGAGACTTTCTTACTGCAGCTTGATACGGAAGATGGAAACCCATACTACCAGCAAGCACCTCCCACAAGTGATACCGCCGAGCCCGATACTGTTACTCAATCCCCCAGCACCGAAGCTGCTGCAACAACCTCCGAGCAGGAGGCATGAATGTGAAGACTTTGACTGTTTTTCTTTGATGTATAGCACCCACAGCAGCATGTGGTAACTAGCCGTCTGTGATATCATGTCTCCGAAGTTGCTCTTTTCCAAGCTATTCCTACAGCCTACCATACACTTCATTCCAACCAGTTTCATGCACCGCGATGCTTTGAAATGATCCCCTAACTGTTCCAGTAATACTCTTTAATGCGTACAAGAAGTCTCGATAAACGTCAGCGTGTTTATCGGAATATGTACAAATGCATCACTTAGGATGGACTCAACATAATGAAATCTATATCATAAAACGCTCATCTATCCGAGACCGATCACCAATCATCCCTCACTTTTTATTTTTAATCACTGGCGCGGTACCGTCTCCTGTACTCCTCCATCCTCTCCAAATCTCCCTTGTTACCCTTCGCCTTCAACAACTCAATCAAATCATCCAACGTAACGATACTCGCCGTCGGCACCCCATACTCCTGTCGAATCTGGCCCATAGCGCTCATCCTGGGCTCTCCATCATCAATACCCCCCTTCTCCTTCGGCCCAGGCATCTTCTCACCGCGGTCCAGCGCGACCGCGAACCCAACGACCTTTCCACCCTCCTTCTTGACGAGGTCAATCGTCTCCCTCATCGCAGTCCCAGCGGTGATCACATCATCAATCACAAGAACATTCTTATCCTTCAGCGCAGCGCCAACAATACCACCACCTTCGCCGTGGTCTTTCTTCTCTTTGCGATTGAAGCTGTAGGAAACATCCGACCAGGTCTGCGGATCGATACGGTAGAGCTCGAGAAGGGTGCAGCATGCGAGAGAAATTCCTTTGTATGCGGGACTGCATAGGAAGTTAGCGACATAGCATTCTTCTATCCTCCCACATATCGACTGGGCTCAACTCACCCGAAGATAATATCCGGCTTAGGAACGGAAGGGTTTTCACGAAGGAAGTTAATGATTGTATGAGCGTAAGCGGTCGAGATCGCAGAGACGAGAGGTGCGGTGTGGAAAGATCCGGCGTTGAAGAAGTAAGGGGATTCTAGATATAAATTCCATTTGTTATCAACAATTCATCCCATCTCACATGTGTAGAAAAGTCTTCAGGCAAAAAAGAAAAAGAAAGAAAGAGACTTACGCCGACCAGACTTAAGAGTAAAAGACCCAAAAGTCAGAACATTCGCAGACAAGCACGAGTTCAAGAACGCTGTCTTGTACGCGGGGATAGAGCCCGTTTGTTCGGCCATTGTGTGTGTGTGCGTTTATGCGTGTGTGTGAAATGACTATAGATAGATATATATGTTTGAATCCCGAGCTTCGTCGAGTTAAGTCAGAGAACTGATTCCAGTTTAAACCCTCCCAAAAAAAAACGTTGTAAGAAAAAAGAAGGATCTAAGATAGCAAAAGGAGGGGCCGCAAGTTTGCCGTCTTGAAAAAAAGCGCCTCGTTTTTGCGGAGGTGAGGGGCGGTCTCCGTGATAAGATTATGCGCTAGTCCTATATGGGTTGATGGGGGGAGGTTTTGCGCTAAACTGGTTATGGGAAAGGTTGGATTAGTTGGTGGGTCGTAGGTATATGTACTGCATGGAGTGTTTATTATTATTATTTTATATCATGAACATGAGCTTATGAGGTGTTTGTTGTCTTTTGTTCTTCGGATGGTAATATAATGGTACCTTGATTAGTGTTGTACTGTAATAGTATGGTGATAATCACAGTGTGTAATAGTTTATGATATGAGAACATGATACAGATACGCCGGCGCTTTCCTACGTGATGTGACGCAGGACGAGAATGAAGTATGATCCTTCCTCTTGCAATCACATCTAGATATATCTATTGGTTAGAAAGCAAGATGTGTCGAGAGATTATCATGATTTATTATTGAATGGAGTCTTCTGTCAAATCTCGCACGAGTTCTATTCCATTTATCTAGACACGCGCGAAACTCTACAACTTAGCGAGAACTGCCTCGGCAGAAGAAACAGTGACCTCTGGAGTAGTCTCCTTCTCAGCATAGGAGATGGTGCCGTCATTTTCAATAATGAGAGCGTATCGCATCGTGCGGTCACCGCTGGTCCAGCCGAGCTTCTTTGAAAATTGAAGTCCCGGATCGCAGAGGAAGAACTTTTCATTAGATCATGTATTAGTATATGCACCCTGATATATCTAGTCGAATATATATGTGAGAGAAGAGAAATGTAACATACAATGTCGTCATTCATGATATGATTGGCCTTTCCCCAGGCACTCATCACATAAGGGTCATTGGAAGCGATGCAGGCGATGATGTCGACTCCCTTCTCCTTCAACTTGGGTAGATTGGTGATATAGCCCGGGAGATGCTTGCTAGAGCAACCGGGGGTGAATGCACCGGGAACAGCAAAGAGAACTACTTTCTTTCCGGCGAACTCTGCGATAAATCTTTAGTGACCAAGAACAAGAACGTTGCATTTCCCTAGGGACGTCTCTGAAAAAGGTGGACTGAAGAAGAAGAGAGGGATGAGCATTCGATGGAGATATCATATCATACCTTTCGAAGCATCATATTTGATAGGGACACCACAAGCATTGATCTCGAGCCTGTCCTGCGAGTAGGGAATATACGTAAACGTAACCCCGTCAGGGAACTTGTCTCCAACTTTAAGCTGCGACATATCGCCGTGTATTCGTTATTAATCGTGTGTACCGTGCGATATAAAAGACAGATCGAAAAGGTGAGAAAGTCAGAAGGGACCGAGGGAGTGAGTGATAGACGGACAATCGATGTTGCGTACCTTGATGGGGTCGGGTTTGGACTCCGCACCGATTAGGTACTTAGCTTAAAGCTAATTGATCCGGCGCGAAGGCGACATTGCGCTTTACGTAGCTTGGGCGATGAGGAATTATTCCTTTTGTGGAAGGATTCTAGCTCAGGAATGATAAGTGAGATAAAATAAAATGGCCAGTATCGTTTCGCAAGACACTGCATAGACATGATGAATGTTAGTGGTGAAAGTGCGGGGTAGTGGAATACTGTATGTATACCTATACTATATAGAGGGGTGCTCGATGCCTACATAATCAATTCCATTGGTATCCAAAGCCTTATATCGGGCCTAGCCCGTTACATTAACTACCTCAGGGTTTGATTTCCACTCTTGCATGAATAGAATCCTGTTAGCTGAGAAAGTACCCGATAAAGTTAAATGCGATAAAAGGGAGATATGATGATCCCGTGAGATTCCTGACAATTAGAAGTGCCCAATTAAAGGATATAAGATATGTGACCTTGTCTATCCCACCCGGAGAGATCGCGTGAGGATTCGTGATCAGAATCTGGTTATTCGAATTCGAACCCACCTTGTCTGACGGGGCTGTATCAGATCCAGACAAACCAAACTGAAGGATTCTCATTTTTGGTCGAATAGCCTTAGCGCCAATAATATATGCTATCTAAGGTATAAAAAAGTGGCTCTTCTTGGCCCCTTCAGATCCGGTTCAGTTGATCTACTGCATCCTCAATTCCGGACAGGGCCGCATATCGGCAATCTTTACTTTGTATAGTTCTTTAGCATAGAAGTGATTTACATACTTCCATAATAGAGTCATGTACGTCCGTCGGGACCAATTGATTGGACTCGATTGCATCGCCGACTCCACGCGTTCGTGGCTAGGTAGCTTTGTTCTTCAGCTGGACTAAAGTAAGCCACACGCCGTCACTTCCGTGTATACCGAATCAACTGTCTGAGTGCTCAGATCTATGGCAAGCTGAAAACCAGCTTTATTAGATAAAGTGTGGATAACAGGTATGATCGCCAGGCCGGGTTCGATCCAAAATCCGTATGACGACATGAATCTATGGTTTTATGGGAACAAGTGGCCCTGGCTACTACGTGATCAACTTGAGAGGGCATTAGTTGTGTTAGTTCCATTCACAATATCTCTCATCACTGGCTGTCTGAGCATGTCTAGTGGTCAAGTTCATAGTGTCTAAGTTGCCTTGTAGGAAAGAAGTGGGTAAACACGTAACTGCAACATCTCAATCAAGAAGTATTTGTCAAAGGAAGAGATTAGCAGAAACTTTATGGGATCAAGAGCAAGATATAAAGGTCCAGTGTCATCTCGTGTCCTAGAAACCTTTCATCTCATCACACAAACATAACCAAAGGCAATCAATTTCAGCTACGTCGTGATACAGTTATACTTCTAAAGAAGATGGGTAAGTCACACATCACTAGTATGAAGGGTTTAATCCAAGGACTTTCATTTTGTTAATCTTGACATTAGGTGAGACCAGCTTGACATTAGGCGCCGCCGTCCAGGTTTCCTCTCCAAACGAGGATGATACTCAGTGGAAGATCGAACAAACGGAAGTAGGCAAAAATCTCTATATCCCTTACGGTGTCGCCGAGCTTGACTGGGCATTGGGACCTACCAGAGTAAGTCAATTGACTGTCCACGAATTCAAACAGGAACTTATTTACCTCTTATCTAGATCTCGGGATATGTTGATACAAGCACATTAGACATCCGCATTGATCCTGTCATCAATGGGATTTATGTGGGCGCCATTACCGGCAGCTTAAAGGACGGCGTGGCTATCCAGTTTAACCTCTTTACAACGAAAGGCATTACCAAAATTTACCTCAAAAATGGAAACGAGGTCTGGCTAAACTTGCACCAAAAAGTCAAATTCGACGGCACCTTCCAGGGTGACTACAAAATCTTGACTATTTAGTTATGTTACCAGGAGTGATTTGGGCTTTCAATTTGAATATCTGAGATCCTCTGATATGATAATAAGCGTCAATCCTACAAAGTTGTCATTGAAATAGCTGATTCCATGAGATGAGGTTTCCAATAACACCCATTGGCGTCTGTCATTACAGTGTCAGTTAGAGTAAGAAATGTTTTGCAAGCACTGCTTAGACCGGATATTAACCAGCTTTGATTTGGGCCATGACTATATGTAGACGCATACACAGCTCAGTAATTGCACAGAGGAATTGAAACTATAGATTGCTCAGAGAATAAGGCTAACATTATCACATATTATCTACTTCAAGCGGCGCACGATAAAAGATGAGGAACTGCAATTATCCTGGACTTATTTTTTTACAATGTACGTGATTAACAATGATTCTGTGGTGGTAGCCCCCTCCTCTCACTATCACCAAATCAGATTGCGCAATTGCGCGGTGAAAAATTGACAGTTCCTCGTGCCGGCTGCCGATTGCCGTCAAAACATCAAGTACTTACATTGACCGCCACATTAATTATTATCCAAGACCACTACAACGCTCATCAAGTGAAATCCACATCGAAAAAAAAAAATAGACAATTATCCTCACCCTGGAGGATGTCTATCATTTGCAAACCCCTCAATTTGCTTTACAATGAATTTGGCATCGCCTCAGTATATGCAACAGGTCGAGATGCATGCTTCATCATCTTGGCACGAACGTGCCGGATGTTCGCCTTCGGCGCAGCCTCTCTCATTATTGCTCTCTTCCTCTCCACTCTCGAATTCACAGACTTTCAAATCGGCCTGTTCATGACCTTAACTCTCGCAGGAGATGTTGTACTCTCACTCTCTCTGTCCCTCGTGGCTGATAGGATCGGTCGCCGTCGCGTCCTCCTGATAGGGGCATTAATGATGGCCATTTCAGGAGGGATATTTGCCGTTGCTGAGAATTACTGGATTCTCCTTGGCGCAGCTGTGGTTGGTGTGATCAGCGCAACGGGTGGTGATTTTGGACCCTTCCGTGCAATTGAGGAGTCTACTTTATCCCACCTTACCACGGCGGAGACACGCTCAGACGTGCTATCCTGGTACGTGACGGTTTCAAGTCTGGGTTCTGCTTTCGGAACTGAGTTCTGCGGACGAGTAGTCGATTTCCTACGGAATCGACCTGGTTGGGAGATTACGCGCGCTTACCATGCGGTGTTCTGGCTGTACATAGTCATGGGAGTCATGAATGTGATTCTGGCACTGTCAATGAGCGACAATTGCGAGATACATGAGAAATCACCTCATGAATCTGACGCATCTGATCCATTATTGGATGATTCATATCAACAACAACAACAAGAAGAAGAAGAAGGCGCGGATTCTAACGATACATCTAAGCAAAAACCAGAACCAAACGCAAAAAAGAGCCTCCTATCTCAAATCTCATCCGAGACTCGTTCAGTCATGTACAAACTATGGTTCCTCTTAATAGTCGATTCTCTCGCCGACGGAATGGTTTCATACGCCTTAACGAATTACTACCTCGATCGAAAATTCCACTTATCCAAATCCACCCTAGGAGACATCATGTCAATAAGTTATTTCCTTTCTTCCTGCTCCACCATCTTCGCGGGCCCTCTCGCTCGACGTCTCGGTCTTATCAAAACTATGGTCTTCACGCACATTCCATCTTCCACGGCTGTTCTACTCTTTCCTATCCCGCAGAGTGTCCCTCTGACGATTGTCTTGTTTTTCATCCGCACGGGGCTCAATAACATGGATCAAGCACCGAGGGCAGCTTTCATCTCAGCTGTGGTGAAGCCAAAGGAGCGAACGGCAGTCATGGGAATTACTAGCATGATGAGAACGCTTGCTTCAACTATCGGTCCTAGTGTTACTGGGTTACTTGCTGGGAATGATAGGTTCTGGGTCGCATTCGTGACGGCGGGGGCTCTTCGCATCGCCTACGACCTGGGTCTGTTTGCTATGTTCGTGAATATGAAGCTGTATACGCATGAATCGAATGAACGGGAATCAGACCCGAGACGGTCGAGTGTTGAGGAGGAAAGTACCTGAAACGCAGTCAGATGAATGGACTTCTTGATGAAAAGGCAGGCGATGAATGAAAATAATTCGTCAATTGCCGCCAATCAAAACATGTAGAAATTTCTCTCGTTGTCGATAATATTAAGTTTACGTTGTCTTTTTGTTGTAGAAATGGGAAATTTACTATTTGTTTCCCGTCTCAATGTGTTCAAGCTTAGAGTGATCCTATGCATTTCCCCCCGCCCTGCACCAGATCAAAGTATTGAGATTTTCACATACGGATGAGTCCGGGAAAAATACTACATGAAGCAGCATGAAGCTGAGCAGATGGTCAAATGCCATGGCTAACCGTACGCTTAATCTTAATTATACTGCTAATGGTTCTCTTGCGGACCGATGACAGTCGCGCCATCGACGATCATCGTCTCGTCAATTCTCGCCTCGGTTTCTCCCCATTCGACACGCTTATAAGTAACCACTCGTCCAGGACCCATGTCAAAATCGAAAAAGCGCATCCGGCGCACGTAGCCGCCATAGCCGCCATAGCCTCCAAAGCCGGAGCCACCGCCGTAGCACATCCAGAGGGATGGCTTGTTGCTGTTTTCGTCCTTCTCGAGCATACAGTAATCGTTTACGTGGTCACTGGGACAGAAAGTTAGCAGGTGCATGGGATAGAGTACGATAGTTCGGGCACTTACTGTCCACAGCTGACGAAAAGGACGTTCTCCTCAACGAGAGCGTCCTTAAAGCCGGAGTTGAAACCCGGCGCTGTTGGAGGTTCCAGCCAGTTTCCCTTCCAGTAATTATTCGAATTGCGGTATTCGGGAAGCGGTATGTGGATGAACGCCATGTTCATGTGCATATGAGTGTATTGATGATGTTTTCTCTTCAATCCTTGCGCGGTATCCTTGAACCAGTTGATCTGGTTAGGCTTCAGCCAGTCATATCCTCGGAACTGGCGTTCGTCCGGAGAGTAAGAGTGCGTGTCGAGGAGATACAGTGTCAGGGCAGAGTTGCTGGTCTTTCCACGGCCGAGGACCTCGACATAGTAGTTTCCAACTCCGTCGATATCCTCAGGACCAGCAACAGACAAAGAGTATGGCAGTTCTTCCAGAATCTCCATCAACTGCTGTCGGTTCAGATCGCCCTCATCGTCATGGTTGCCAAAAATGGCCACGTAAGGGATTTTGCGATCCACAAGTGGCTTCACGACCTTGAACAGCGCAGTCTGTGCATCTGGAGATGTTTCTCCGTTCACCTGATCGCCACTGAGAACGACGAGATCTGGCTTCTCCTCGTCCAACAACCTCTCGACGAACGCAAGCGTTCGAGGATCAGCATCGCACTTCTGACCCGGTGTCAGCTCCTCAGGGACAGCATCACGGCATTTCCCAAGGCCAGTGCTCAGGTGAAGGTCAGCAGCCTGCATAATTTTGAACCGCCCATGTTCATTGATCCTCGGAACCGGTTTCGTGATCTTAGGTGGTGGTCCTCTCCGTATGCTGAGCCGAGCTTCCTGCGCCTCAGTTCCGCTGTCCAACAACAACGGGGTATCTCTCATCTCCCAGTTGTGACGAGGATCCACTGCATCTGCACCGAAGAGAACGTCGATAGAGGTGAGCGCTTTCCCAGAATCGCTGGCGTGGCGTTCTGCCGTTCGTTTGAGCCATATACCCCCTGGCCTTGGTTCCCAGTCGTCTTGTCCATCTGCGGAAAGCTCACTTGTCCCGGGGTTAAAGCGACTGATTTTGAGGTCCACTACAACTTTGTCCCCGTCAGCGAGGTCTTCTTCTCGCTTCCGTTCAAAGTGAAGGTAGGCCCTGGACGTCCACCCCGTATTCAGGTACAGGTCCTTCTCGATGCGCTGCCAGCGATCGGGATCGAGTTTGCAGCTCGAGAACACATTGATAATGTTACAAGAGGCCAGCGTGACATCGGTAACAATGAATCCGGGATGGTGTGTGGGGAGATGGCCGTGGATGGCATCTGGTAGGACACGGAATTTGTTGTCGAGAATCACGACGAGCAGACAGGCGAAAAGGGCGAGAAAACCGAGCTGACAGCCGGTGCGAACCTGAAGATCATACGCTGTTAGAATATTCAACATATATAGCCCTCACTAGAGGAACAGCATACCAAGCGTCGAGTCATGTTTAGGTCACAATTGTCCTCTCCCCGGTCGACTGCGGCCTCGATAACAGGTCACGATAGACGGCCAGCGAATACGAGCAAAGTCGTCGGCGGCCCGTGGGCATGTTGCGAAGACGCAACTCCGCGAAAGTTGTCTAGGCGATCCAGCAGAGAAAGACCGTTGTCAGGTCATCTCAAGGCGCCTCCAACTGACAGGTGGGAATTAATTAATTGACCACGGATGCGCCCAGACCGTTTTCTGGGGAAAATGCAAGTCACATGCGCTCTAGCCGCTTCCAGCCGCCGCGGCCGATCCATGGATGATTTTGATATTGATATCTGGCTTATAGTAGTAAATTCCCAGCAGATTAAGATTAAACCTCTTAGAATAGGAACCTGTAAATTATTGGTATATAGGGCCCGCGGGATTTGCATGAGATGGACGAATTTTCTGTACGAGCGCGAATTACGTGGTTAAAATAGGCAAAAGTCCACCAATGTATCTAGCGGTACAGCCCCTGTTTATTTTAGGGTCAACATCATAATAATGATCATTGTATTATTCATTTTTGTCCATTTATACGCTTGAAAAACCAATGCAACGCAACAAGACCGCTTATTATAGTGGGGCGGTAATTCATGGTGCGAGGTAAGGTTGCAGCAATACTCTATATCAGAGGTTATTATCAGACGTTATTATTGAATAGATATGTAACCACTACTTAAGTATCATTATCTCACACACAGGAGTCTCGGTCGTGCACTAAATAAGTCGGTTGTTCTGACTTAGTGCTCGATTTCAGCGATATAGTGTAGTCGATTTTAAAACTTGCATGTCAGGTTTACCGTTTGCCGTACACAGTGGGGAAGAAGAGGGGCGCGACGATCGGGAAGATCAAAGCGATTATTTCAACAACCGATTTCCAGGTATTGCTGGTGGATCAGATCAGATCACATAGCAAAGAATGCACTCCACGTGGTGGATCAGTTTCCATCTGTCCGATTAGAGTATCTCTGGCGTGCTATCGGAATACTCTAGCGCAGGTCGTCATATGTTAGCCAGCCTGCTGCTTGCCGGTATGTGCTACTTAGGTATTATCAGGTTTCTGCAGGCAACTATTCCAAGCTAAGAGCTTCCCCTCAAGGGCTCACCTCATGCTGGCCAACAATTATGAAAGCTATGCACTGTCTTCGTTGGGAAATACATCGGGAGAGGTGCATCATATGTCACAGTAACATTCAGTGTACTGCATTGAAGGCGATGACAGGCTAAAACATATCTAAGATCGATACGGGTTTATCCTATATACATAGTGTAGGTGGTAGCAACAGTAGTGGTGAATATTCTCCTCTCATATGTCCAGAACGTTTGCCATTATTCCTTCGCCACAACAAGGCCAATGCCGATTTGACTCGACGCGGTAGCAGATGTGCTGAGACCGCACGTCTTCCACACGACTAACCGAGTGAAAAAAGCAAGTATTGTCCTCGTAATCATATATATATCCTTCGGAGATATCAAACCTCTCATCATCAATAATAATCATTATCTAATCAAGGAGGGAAGCAGGGTCTAACTGGAATCATCACTATCTATGTACGATCGTATCAAGAGCCCGATATCCTGCCGGGTCTCATTCAAACTTTGACAGTGTTCACGTTCTCACTGCTAGCGTTGGAGGCTTCCTTGGCGACGCGCTCAACGCTCGTAGTTCCGTCGTAGATTTGCTTCGTCGTTGCAAGGATTGTCGACCAATCCCGGAAAGTAGTGTAGGGAACTCCCTCCCTCTCGCAGTACAGAACTAGATCTAGTACAGCTGTCAGTACGGACAACGATTACAACGTGGCTATTCTGCGATAGAGGACCTACCCTTGCCCTCCTTAGCAAAGAGAAGATCTGTTTCACGCGCTGCGGACAGGTCGGAGATGCCATCTCCAGCATACAGGAGGGTGGGACGCTGACCCGCCGGGAGCGCAGCGTACGGCTTGATCTCAAGGGACTTGTCGTGACCGAAGGGACTTTCGACTCGTTAGTCATTTGTAACCAACGGTGATTCTGGATCCCCGTACCTGTCATCATGGTATTTGATCTGCCATCCGCCCTCGCTGTTGATGTCCTTGCCATTGCGGCTCTCGACTTCGTTGGCCACGATGGTGATGTTGTCCGTTTCGGGACCCAACATGACCTCAATCAGCGCTTTGATGATGGGGATCATGCCCGAGGAGAGGATCACGATGGGCACGTTGTGTTCCTTGGCCCACTCGTAGAAGGCCTTGAAGCCAGGATCGAGCTTCATGTGCGTCTTCAGGATCTGGATGCACTCGTCGAAGGGGGTGTTGATACTTTCCAGCATCTGTCGGAACATGTCACTGCAGTCGAGAGCGATCAATCGGGGCTCATTCAATAACGGAATATCTCCAGATACGTACCGGAAGGTCATTCGCCCATCAATAACAGCCATGTTCAACTCGCGGCGCTTCTCCACTCTAATCCCCAGGTTGTCCGACTGACTATCATCAGTCTACGATCAGAAAGGTTTCACGGTATCTTGACATACCAGGTAGTCATTGCCTGTACGCTGCTTTCAGCCAACCATGTTTTGAGACGGGGTTACAGCGGAGAGACTTACTGTCCTCGATGGTGATAGTTCCATCAAAGTCCGTGAAGAAGATGATCTTGGGGTTGGTCTTGATGTAGGGAAGGTCCTGCGCGATGGAACCCATGGTGAATAGTAATGATCGAGGTGAAGGGGTACCTTGACAAACGATGGGTCAATTGGCGTGTGGATATGGTAGCGAGAGGCACTGAGTTGCGGGATAGAAGATGAGAAATGTCCAGATGGATTGCGAGGCGAAGACGATCGCTTTTAACAATTAATGACTATCAGATAACTGGGGGCGAGGGGTCAAGGGAACTAGTTAACTTACTTAATACGGGGAGCTTGGACCTGCGGATCACCTCCGCGGAGACTGTCGAGGACTCTCATTTTTTTCGACTTCCCTTTATTATTTCGAGCACACATCGTCCACACATCCCTCTTCTCCGGACTGCTCTGTCCCGTCAACTTGGATGGCTCGTCTGTTGCAGTCCCTGCGACAGGCATTGGGACTTTCCTCATCCAAGCCTCTCCCCTCCTTTCGACAGTCCATCGACACCAACTTCACGGTCTTTCGAGGTGAGCAATGCGCGAAAAAGAACAAGCACCACACATGCTCCCCTTCTTCTCACGAGAGACAATGCCAATTTACAAGATGATTCGCAGAGGGCGATAGAGCCATCATTCACGGAAAGACGCCGGTTTTGACGAAGCCATTGACAAAAGGCCAGAAGACAGAGGCCCGGCGCGGAGTCCTCAAGCATGACGACATAATCGGAAAGAGAGTACGGGATCTAGTGCAGGCTCACAAGGGTGAGTTTGAGGAGAACTTCTTATTTTGTTGGCTTTTCGGGGTCAATGCAAGACAAGAAGAACACGAGAGCTGAAAGCATAAAATAACCGCGTGCAGGACCCGAGTATCGCTTGAGCCTCCCCAGTCTCGAGGAATATGTCGTCCTCACGCCTCGCCTTGTCACGCCGGTATGGTGGAGTGGAGATGAATTCTCCTTTATGAAATTATGCTGATTCGATGATCGACTTTGTTTGGCCGGTCAGATCTATGCAGCCGACGCCAATCTGATCGTATCGCTGCTTGATATCCATGTCACCCCGCCAGCCGAGGGCGACGAACAGCCTCCGCTGGAAATCCTCGAGTCCGGCACCGGCCATGGCTCTTTGACTCTCCATCTAGCACGGGCCATCCATGCCGCCAATGCCTCCCCTCCTCCCCTTCCGGGTCAATCGCAGATCAACTTCGTCAAGAAGCAGCAGAAGCCCCTGGTCGACGCGGAAACGGTGCCAGGGAACCAGCGCACGAATCCCGCCGAGGAGGATCCAGTGCAGCAACAATGGGACGCGTGGCGTTCCCGGCGCAGAGCCGTCATCCATACCATCGATGTTTCCCCCAAGTTTTCCGCTCATGCGGAGAAGATCGTGCGAGGGTTCAGACGCGGAATCTATGCTGGCAACGTCGATTTTCACGTGGGGCGGGCGGAGGATTGGATCGCCGATCAAATCCAACGTCGAACGAAATCGAGCATTTTCTCATCGGGAAACACAGATCCGTTCTTATCCTACGCGATCCTGGACATGCCCTCTGCTCACCTCCGCATCCCCCATGTCGCTCCGATCTTGAAGCGGGACGGCATCTTGGCGGTGTTTATGCCCAGTGTGACGCAAATCGGAGAGTGCGTTGATCTTATCCGCAGAGAGAAACTGCCGTTCATCCTGGAACGAGCTGTCGAACTAGGATCGGGTCTGAGCAGCGGTCGGCTCTGGGATATCCGTTTCGCAGTCAAAAAATCTCGTGCCGATCCATCTTCGTGGACTGATCTGGCTGCTCAAGGTTCGGATGGGCCAAAGATGGATGAGGCGTCTGAGGACGTTGACGTCGAGAATGAACCCGCGTCTGAAGAAGAACAAAAACAACAACCACAATCACAGGATAAAAACGACAGCGTTCTAGTCTGTCGACCAAAAGTCGGAACGAGAATTGTCGGAGGAGGCTTCGTGGGAATCTGGAGGAGGATAGAAGATGAGAGAGCCGCCTAAAACTCGTCTTGTTCATACATTGTGAAAATCTCAATTGGATACCCCTATACAACAGCGTGTACTATATACTATATCCTGAACTATGCCATCTGCATAAAATAGCATTTCGGACTATATACTATGATCTATGACACCATTATACCTTTTTCTTATTATCCAAGCGGAAAAGACAAAAGTAATCCAAGCCAGCCCCCGTCTTTCAATCACTTATGGCAGTAATACTTTAAACAAAAGTGAAAACAAAAAGACCCAATGCCTTACCGCGGTGTCGTCGACGCATCTCACAGCTTCGGTTTCACAACCTCCTTCATCCCCTGCGTCCAATCAGCTCTCGTCCCAGCATTATCATCCTCCACGGGACTTCTTATATTCGAATCTCCTTCACCTTGCACTACTAGCCCACCATCATCCTTATCATCCGAACTCCCAGCCCTGCTACCACTACCACTACTAGTATTTCCCCGCGCAGGACATTTACCCAGAATCCACTCAGCAACATCCGTAGCGAATTGATCTCCCATCCCATCCGGCTCAGCATGCAACCTATGATATCCCCCCTTGTACCGTTTAAACATCTTATCCCCCACATCAATCACCTCCGCGAATCTCCTCGTCGCATCGTAAAGATTAATCTGATCATCATCTCCATGACAGAACCACATCGGAGGCACACTCTCTCCACCATCTACATGTAGTTGTTGACCCCCTGTAGCGATCCCCTCCAACCAAAGACCCCGATCTAGCATCCCAGCTAATCCCTCCAGAGTACCTGTATCATGGCACAGTTCGTCCGTGGCATAATCCTCACAGACCTGCGGGTCTCGACTAACCAGATTGGCGTCCACAGGGGAATATAACTGCCAGCGCGGGAGGAGCTTTGCTGCCATTCGACCGAGGGTGACTTTTAGCATGGATGGACGAGTTGATGGATGTAATGCGATGAGGGGCGAGTATATCATTGCTCCTGAGAGGGTTGGGCGGGATTGATTGTTGTTGTTATTGTTGAAGGGTGATTCCGGATGGAATATGTAAGTGAGTAATTGGCCGCCACCCATGCTGTGGCCCATTACGAAGAGGGGAGCTTTGGGAGGACAGAGAGAGAGGAGGAATGAGTGCATGTCTGCGAGAACGAGGGTTGTTGGACCTGTTAAACCGCGCTCGGAGGGTTGGGTTACGGAACGGCCCCAGCCTCTGGTGGATAAGTATGTTAGATAGATATTTGAAGGATTGATTGTATGGGAGAAAACATGCGATGTCAAGCAAACTATTCCCATCTCCAATATGAGAAGCAAGAACAAGACATACCTCTGATCAACAGCCCTAACCTCAATTCCCCGATCTGCCAACGTCGGGAAGAACTCATAGTATGCATTACCTAGTTTAGATCACAGAAATAAATTAACCTCCCCTTCAGTATATCATACCCAGAAGACGGCGCAGGCAGTGGGATATTTCTCCCCTTCCGAAACAAAAAGACCACCAAATGGAAATAAAATTGTTAAATGAATGACACATACAGTGATCACTGAATCCATGGAAGAAGGCAAGAACCGCACGGGGGGGATTGCTTTTGGGCTGTGGCGAATCTCGAGTTAGAAGATCATATACACACAGGTAATACGGAAGTTGATAAGGGATTTATGCATAATTGCAGGGATATGTAAAGATTTCAGGGCAAAAACTGAACATAAGTACTTGCCTAGGCAACACGAATTAAGTAGAATGTCAAGGGGGAAAAAAAAGATCAAAGATCAAAACCAAAAGAGCCAAATATGCACAATTACAGAGTACTAGTTGTGCAACTTCAAATACCCAATCGGGGAATTTCCAAATCATCTTTGTTAATCATCACCATTACACACACAAACACATCACTGCAGGCTTATTACATAGCAGAGTAGTACAAATAACATCATCCACAGGAATACCGAAAAACCTCCAACTCAAAAAAAAAAACTAACCTTCCACATCTTCGTATATAACCCCTTTCCATCCGGAAGGACATGCATGCCCTCCTCTTCTGTATACGAAAGCGTTGTTTCTGTCGTCATACTGGCCCCTTGTTGCAGCAGTTCGGTTCAGTTCCTTTATAAGTATATATATAGTATGTTCTGGTAGCGTCTGCTATCGCGAGATTATATATATATATATTTGCTTTGGGTCATCAGACGAAACAAAAAAAAGAAGATATGACGGAAGAACACGAGGGGCTGGAATCTGAGGTCATCCTCGTTTTTTCTCGTTCAGCTGACTGGTACATGTGAAATGGTGGCTATTTCCGGGGAGCTGGTCTTGGCGGGCCACATGTCGAAGACGATACCTAAGGTCGGGTATAGACAATTAAATAATAAACATCTATGGTCTTTCATTTCATCTTCTACAAATATCAAGAATCATTACCGGCCAATAGCACTACGACCACCGTCTACATCCTACAAGCTCACAGAAGGTGTACAAGGCAACCAGTGAAAGTAGCAACGACATGCCCTCTCGCAACGTCGAGCGGCGGCTAGTTTTGAGAAAGCTACAAAAGCCAAAGCACATACACTAACGAAGAGAAAAAGCCCGTTCGCCGAATTGGAGAGAACAACCCCCCTTCATGGACCAAACCCAGTACGGAATCACGAAGGGCCCCGTCCAGCCTTCGAGTTTCACCCAAACACCGTCAACCCAACCCCCCGAGTGACAACCACAAGGGCGTCGCTGCAGCAGGGCGGAAGAAATCGAGGTCAAGTCAAACGCACCCAGCACTAACAGTAGAGGGGAACCGACAGTCAAAGAGAGGGAAAAGGACAGAAGGCAATAAGAAAAAAAGAGTTTACCACGCCGTTGAGTAATTTCCAAGAACATAGTACGCGAGAAACAGCTTAACAGAACGGGATGCCCAAAGGCGATAACGAGAAACGTAACTCAATAACAGGAGAGAAGAATAGAGCCCGGTAACAGGACGCATCAGACATACAGAATAAGAACCCCAAAGATTCCGAGATAGCGAGGAAAGCCGGCTGCACACAAAACACCAGTCTCATAATATGTGATATGCTCCATTCCATCAATTCGTCTTATCCCGTTGCGGCCCGAAATCCGCCTCCACGACTTTGCCCTTTTTCCCCTTAACAGAGAACTCCGCAAGCAATGCGATATGGTCACTTGGAAAATGATAATTAGGAAATCCGGGTACCTTTCGCAGGTAGTCCTTGTCGATCTCACCAAGGAGACCGGTGACATGAAGCGCGGTGGAAGAGTACCAAACGTAGTCCAGAATGTCTTTGAAATCGGGAGTGTAGTTGGTAAAACTCATCTCACCGATCGTGGAATATGCAGACTTCATCTTGAACGGATGGGTCATACCGACACGACTGAGGTTTCCGTACAACCGCTTCTCGAGATCGGGGTGTTCCTCCGTCAGCCCTCCGCTCGCAATGATGTTATATGCAGCAGAACCGGGGGACGAGTTGAAGTCACCGCAAATGACAAGAGGAATCTGATCACCGCTGGAGTATTCGGCCGATGCCGCAGGCTCAGGAGGCGCCGAGCCCTCCCGAGTTGCTTCCGCCTCTGAAAAGCGGAACGCAGTCTTATCGGTGCATGGAGGCCATTTAGAGTACTTGTCCGCAAGCTTCGTGATCTCTTCCATCAGGATGGCGGTCTGGATCAACTTGACATCCTTGAAAGCGGGATCCCAGTACAGGTGTGCATTAACCACGATCAACCGGCTGCCCGTCATGCGATTCTCCAGGAAAGCGACGACAGCGATGTGATCCTTCTGCCAAAGACGGTTATAGATATCATCTTGACCCTTAGCGTCCGGTCTTCTGACAGCAATCTGACCGAAGTTGATCATCTGCTTGTCAAGAAGGATAAACTTGCTGCCCTTGAAAAAGATAGCGCATCCATCCACCGACTTTGCCTCTTCTTCATGCATGCCCATGGCTCGGCCTCTGGGCCAGTACACACCCTTGTAATCATTGTAGGCGAGCTGCTCCCGGAAGAAGTCATTGTAATTGCCTTGGTCGATCTCCTGCAGACAGGCGATATCCGAGTCATGTCCTCGGATCTCGCTCAGAATCAGATCGCGTCTATATTCCCATGCCAAAGCCCGAGATGGCGTATAACCGTAATGAGACTGCGTGGCAGACTGGTCACACAGGGTGTTGTAGGATAGGACCGTAAATTTGTCAGATGCGGCGTTGGATGTGTTAGCAGTCTCATCAAGGACTATCCAGTCCCTCTCAGGGGGTGGCATTTGCACTGCAGAGACACACCAAGTTAGCTTCTCGAACGGACGACTGGCATACTAATACTGGTGACTCACCTGGCATCTCCTCCCTTAGGTACTTGATGAGAGCCCTTGTGCCTTCTTTCATGATCTGGGACTTCAACACATCATTCAACGGGTTACCCTCAATTCCCAGGGTGTCCAACTGGTACAAATATCCCATCTCATACGGGAGCGTGTGTAGGTTGTTGTCGAACAGGTAGAGCTTTTTCAAGTTCGTGAGCATGCCGATCTCCTCTGGAAGTTCGCTGATATCGTTTCCGGAGAGATCCAAGTGACTGAGCTTCCGCAATTCTCCAATGGAGGGAGGCACGGCCTTGAGCTTGTTGTGGTTGAGATACAGCTTTTCCAGGAAGACGTAGTTAAAAAGCGACGGTGCTATCGCACGGAGTCCCTGTCCACCAAAGTCGAGAGCTTGCCAACCTTGTCTTCGGCCATCCTTTCCACGTGTACCATTCCGCCCGTCTCCATTCTCATCGGGCTGAATGATCTGAATGCCCTTTGTCTGCTGTGCAACACTCCGGGCATAATAATGGGGGGAATTAGACTGCCGTGACTCCGCGGCCAGCTGAAGCTGCTGCTGCCAGTGTTCGTTCATGGATTCGTCGATCTCATCTTCGGCGGCCGCTGGAGTCCCGTTCTGAAGGTGGCTTGGCGTGAAATGTGGGGTCGTACTGGCCAAGGCGGCCGCCGTGAAGTTGTGCTGGTGATTGACGGTGTGAGAAGCCTGGTTGTGGTGAGGATGATGTTGCTGCTGAGCGTGGTGTGGGTGATGGTTCTGATGCTGGAACTTGGGCATCTGCATGCCGAATCTCTGGTGGGCTTGCCCGCCGTTCATCATGACATGTTGCCCTTGATGTCCCTGGCTGTACATGGTGTATGGATTGAGACCGTTCGTCTGGCCCAGAGGAGGAGATCGAGAGGGAGAGGGAGTATCGTTATTGAACTTCAGTCTTCCGTTAGGAGAACTGGTTCCGTTGCGAAGGAGGTGTCGTTGATGTGCGTTCTGTTGAGATTGCGCTTGAAAGAAGAACTGCCCGGCCCCAGGCTGCTGGAACCGGTAGGTACCATCTGCCATTTAACGTGGCAGACGAGACCGGAGATGATTCTCGTAGCGAGATACGTCCAACGAGACTCGAGTCGTGTGTTCAGGTCGTAGCTTCGGAGAAGGAGCGAGAGTGGGAGTGAGAGGTCGAATACGTTCTCTCCTTCTCTTCAACATGGGGTCCTGAGAGGAACCACCCTTGAAACCGCGCCTATGGATTGTCCAATGTCGCGCTGGTAGTCGATGGCCACAGCCGGCCTGTTGCCCGCGTCGGTTGCACTTTGTTGACCGGTTCGAGGAAGTGGTGGTTGGATGATGGGGTCGGGGATCGGCTGCGAGTCAGAGTCCGGATGGTGGAGAAAGAAAGGCTCCCAGAGTTGGCCTGAAGGAGGGAGAGAGACTTCACACGCAGAGAATCGAGACTATCAAAGGACGAACGTGAGCACCAAAGAGTGACCGTTCCCACAGAAAACGTCGCCGGCAGGAGATTGTGCAGCGCTGTCTCTTGTCGCTGCGAAGTGGTTTGCATCGAAAGCGGGAGTTGTAGCGTGTCACGTGAGAAAAGGCCAGCGGGCAGCTGCCTGGCGGTGATTGGCTGGTCTGGGGCCAAGACGTGGAAGAACTTCAACCAGCTTTTTGCCCCTTGAGCGAAATCAAGGAAGCACATGGAAGCCTCAAAGAAAGGGGCAGTGGTATATGGCCAGGTCCTTTTCAGCTTCGCTTCCAGACTCCTGCGGTGCCTACCTGTGTTATTAGAACGGGCCGGAATGGGGGGTATATTCAACTGCTACTCCAGACGATGAATACCTGACAGGCCATGTGTTCGTGAGACGCTCAGACGAAAACAGACATCCTCACAATTGCAGTTACGTCACGGATTAGGTCCAAGGACGATTACAACTTCAGACGAAAGGTGAGAAGAGTATAACCAACAATTACTCTTGATGTTAAGCTTCAGCTTACCCTTGATGTCTTCCTCTTCGCCTTCGAAAGCCTCATCTCATGCTAGGGGTATGAACTGTGTATACAGGTCTCGCCAGCTACTAAGGTAGAGCTTTTGAGACTCAGCAATAATAGAAAATCCATTTCTCGAGTACATCACTTGAAACAACGTGTATAAGATCGCCAAGAGATGCTCTAGACTTATAATATAATAAGATACTGCGGTAGAGAGTTGCCTCCCGCCATTCACGGACATGTTGTTTGAGAGACACCAAGACAGGCATTCCGCAAGGAACTGATTTGAACGGGTATCAAAACTACAATTGAACCATAAACAGTCGTCACTATCTCCTTCGCCATAACCATTGATCTTGCCATCGTTATCATTACCAAGTTCCCATATGACCTCTCTAGTGCAGGAACGAAGCTCGTTAAGCCGTGACAACAACGAAAGAAAAAGAAATCTAACTAATGTATTAGATACTAGATCGACCACCTGCATGGTCCCATTTCATTCCCATTTCGCATAATCCGGGAAATATCGGTCATGAATCCTTCCAGCATAGTCAAGGATAGCCGGGAACTGCTTGACCAGTTGCTGTGACTCCGGGTTCCTGTGTTTTGCTCACATCAGTCTCAAAATCAAGCTGATGGCCGAAAAAGGGAAGCAAGCAAATAGTAAAAGAAGGCTACAAGTGCCAATAAGAAATAAATAGTTAACTAAAACAAGGATGGGGTTAGGTAAGCATACGCAGTACAAACCAAAACCGACACAATGAAGCCAAATACGGTAGCATCCGCCTCGGTGGGATGGTCTCCTTCGAGGACCCAGAATGGTTGATCATTAGGAGCCCCGTTCACTGTGGCTCTGGCCCGGGACGAGATCAACAGGCCATTAATAGCCTCCCAGATCTCGCTCCGGAAGACACGGATCTCAGCCGCCGTGTAACGACCGGTCCCTTGGTCATGCAGCATCTGCGTCGCGTGGCGGTATAGCAATAGTCCGATGATCACGCGCTTGGGATATATCAATGCGGACAGCAGACGGTCGCGCATCGCGTAGTAGTTTTGTGTCCATCTTTCCCAAGCCTATATGTATCAAAAAGATAAAGGCAAAAAGGGTCAGTTTGCATCTTCTGCCTTATTTGGTGAAATCATTACGAGAGCCCAGGAATATAAGTTGTCATCTCATGACGGCAGGGTATATATTGGCTTGGACAAGAACTGCGGTACGAACATGATAGAAATAGAGCTTCTCCTCGAAGAGAGCCCGGATGGCAAGGTCCTGCGCTCTGACCGTAGGCGAAGAGGCCTGCGCATTGATATTCGGGAGGATGTCCCGCTCGACTAGATGCTTGATGATGAGAGTCGAGTCCGCGAGAATAACAGAGTCCGAGCCTCGCTCTCGCAGCTCTGCATATGGAATTTTGCCTCTCGGGGCATCCCGCAATGAGCCGCCTTTGGTCTCATATCGCACTCCAGCGAAACGGAGTCGGGCTTCAAGCTTAATGACAAACGGCGACCAGATGTGTTTTCCTGGATCGAGCCATCCTCGGTAGACAGTCAGTTCTGGTCCGTGCTCTGTTTCCGTCGGCGACATCCTTCCTCGGTGTGTATACAAGTTGCAGATCGTAGTTCAAGAGATTCTTCAATAGTTAGAAACAAAACAGATGATGATCAATGGACTACTGGCATGAGAAAGGGCTCTTTTTGAAGTCTTTTATCGCCCTCTCGCGGCAATGAGCGGACGTTGCTGATCCCGAAAGCCCGTATTGCTGTGGGAGGCCTGATTTTACCTGATTTTACCATGCCAACCCAACAGCCTAACACGGAATTCCATTCGAGCACCTAGGGCTAGCCGAGGGTCGCCCTCCTCCAGCTCCGACATGAAGCCCGAAGCGCAGGGCTGGCTATCTATCTGGATTCTGAACACTCGATGCGAACACAGCAAGCTACGACCGGAGACGAATGCACGAAACGAGTAACCGGGGAACCGGGAGCCTGCGGGGAGCAATAGCTCCCTAATTCAAAGACAATACTCTATCCAAAGTACTTTGTAGAGTCGGTACTACTAGTACTAGGTACTGACGCAGAGTCCAGGGTATCTCAGAAGTTGGGACTCTTTTTTCGAGGCAACCTCGAGTTTTCCGTATCGTTATTGGCCTTCACCATGGTCTATTGATCGCGCTACTGCGTTGCAGGGAATCATCCTGAACCATTCCCTCGGAGACCTTGTCATTGATTCTTATTATTGCTGCTGTTTCGCGCATGGTGCAGAATAGGGGATGGGCAAGGGGCCAAAGGTAGATCACGGACCCGGACGGCAGGTTCCCCAGACATCGTCGACAGTCCGTCCCAGGACCATTGTTCCCAAGGCACTGGAGATGGGTACATAGTGCGATGGGACACAGACTTCCGTTTCCCGTCCCATGGATGTGGCCGTGGGCTATCTAGTTCCAGTAACTGTCATCTCCCTTATTTCGTTCAACGGGAACCGCTAGAGCCTCGCAAAGCGGAAAAGGCGCGGTAGAGCCGAGCTAGTTGATTGTGATAACCCAATCAGTGTCTTGCCTTCGAGATTTCCAAGGAGATCATGATGATTATGGTGACTGTCCTCACTAGGTTTCGAGCAAATGTACGAATACGTGTACGTCCCTCTGCCATTCGATATGTCTGTGGTCTGATGCCCACAATCATAATATGCAGTCTGGTCCTGTCAGTTATCTCTGGGTTCCAGGGGGGCGGCAGATCCATCGACCAGCTTGACGGATATTTACGTTCCAGAAAGGGCATACACGGCTGCACGCACAGGCTTGACACCCGAGGTCACGGACGGTGGGGCGGGCAATGTCCGTTGCTAAAGAGCTAAAGGGTTAAAGGGCTAAAGAGCATGGCCATCATCATGCTTGCAGAACCGGGTCATGGTCCCCGAGTCTGGGGAGCGGTTGCTAGTCAGGCACAAGATGCAGGTCACATCCTCAGGGGAAGCGTACTCAAGCTTCCGACGGCCGACTAGACGCTAAGAGTTGATAGAATCCAGGGGAACCGGCCGAGTCTCGGCACAACGTGTAGACCCCGGTCTCTAAGAAGAATATCATTAGCGACTCCTACACCCTTGGATGTGGACCGTCGTGACAGATCATTCATCAAAGACACCCCGCGAGGTCTGTGATTTCGACCCTGATTGTCACTGGTGGCGTCCAACAGCATGTCCGAGGACGCCGCAGACAATTGGAGAAGGGCTTGTACCATACTGTAGATATGATGGACGAGGCGCCTTTCACTGTGGCAACCTTATATGTCTCTGACAACACCAAGCTTCTCAACAGATAATGCAGCCGCAAATGAAATGATATGATTAGCGGCCCACATGATGCTCTTTCAGAGTGCATTGCCAAGGTGAGCACTACCATTTCGATTTCAGCAGCTCACGAGCAGGATTCTGTGTCTGTGACTCTGTTGACGTTGAATGCTAAAAAGTAACAGCACAGCCTAGACTACTGCGTACTTCGACACGTGAGCCTCTTTAGGGCCTCAGAGGCTGACATGACATGATCCGGAAAAGGAAATAGTGCGTAGTGTTAGCGGAACGAAAAAATTTTCCAATCTTCACTCCATCTAGCTGAAGTGAAGATTCGGCTATAGAACGCGGCGCGTAGCCGAGAAGCCACTGAGGATGGCCGAAAAGGCCCTGACAAATTGGTAAAAATGGACGAGAATGGCAGTTTCTCGTCTGAAACGCTTTTTTTGCCATGGGACATCAGTCTGCCCTGTGCTCACCCGATTTGCGGGCCAGCGGACGATGCAACTTGCGATCGCCGTTTCCAAGTAAATGATGTCAAGCATTATCAATCTCCAACGGTCTGAGCCGTTAAGCCGCCCAGAACCACCGATCCCTCTGCATCCGCGGTGGTCGATTCCAAAAACGGTTCGAAGTAACATCGACGAGCGACGGCGGATCCAAAGGTCCGCCACCATTATTGCCTTTGCTCCTCCGCCAGGCAGTGTGGATGCCGCCAAGGGGCTGTCGACCGGACCTCGACCTGGGATCCATCGGCGTGGATGGACCCCCCTAGTGCTATGCTCTAGCCATACTTCCATTACATGATCCCCCTCCTCGTCCTACATCTAGACCGAGTCGCAGCCAGACACCTCCCAGTTTTCTCACAAGGCTTTTGTGTGATGACAATGCGACGGATGACGGCTGCGTCAACAACAAAGAGAACGAGACCAATTCTGACCGACGCTGCAGAACCGTCACGTCGAACATGACGTCCGGAACAACCTATACAACTCCGTCGCTGGGCTGGGGTTCGGAGCTCAAGCAGTCCACATCAAGCTCGACTGTAACCACCCGAACACCAGCGGCATCTTCTTCCTCCCTCTCCTCCGTCACCGACCATGCAACATATCCCCTCATCCGACAAAACGACCGCATCTATCTCCGAGACCCCGAAAACCCATATCCGCTACCTTGCGACCTTCCAGAAATTCATCGCCAGACGCTGCGTTCATTGATGCTTGTGCGCGTATTCGGTGCACCGTTTTGTACTCCGCAGTTCTCCAATGCTCCTCCTAAACGAGTGTTGGACTTGGGATGTGGGTCTGGCCTCTGGTCGAGCATGTGCCACGAATATTTCGCGCAAAAGGGCCACCACGACGTCTCCTTTACAGGTCTGGATATCGTGTCGCTGGCGCCTGATTTGCGTAAGCAGGGAGTAAATTGGCAATTCAAAAACCATGACCTGCGCAAATCGCGGTTGCCTTTTCCTGATGGACACTTTGATTTCGTCTTCATGAAAGACATGGGCATGTCTTCCTTTCGCTTATCGAACCAAGACTCTCCATTGAGCGAGCCTTTACGCGTTCTCAAATCGGGCGGAATTCTTGAGGTCTGGGATTCAGATATGGTATTCCGGACATTGCTCCCCAACCCCGCGCCAGCTCCTGGGCTGTCGGAAAAGGACCAAGAGACCGCCGACACGACCGCGACTTATACCTTTTCTTCCGCGACACCGTTCGCAAAGCCCCAGAACAAATATCTGCAGGATTACAATTCCTGGGTAGAGAAAGCCTTCGATGAGCGCAAGCTCACTGCGATGCCATGCGCCACCATCGGGCTTTCCTTTACCTCTGAAATGGACGTTTTCAAGAGCGTTGATAGCCGTCGAATTGCCATACCCTTAGGGGAGGTCAGATGGGAACGAGAAACTCCGACCAGGCATGCAAGTGGAACCTCGCGGAAAGCATTGAATGAAGACCAGCTTGCATTGCGGCGGACCGCTCTTCAAACAGTAATCCAGCTGATTGAAAGTATGGAACCTATCCTGATGGAAGCAAGCGAGAAAAGCAGAGATGAATGGGATAGATGGTGGACTGCTATGCAAGGCGACCTTCTCCAGAAAGGAAGTCTCGCTAGCGGAGAATGTCTCGAAGTGAGTGCCTGGTGGGGTCAGAAAAGATGAAAGTCCACATCTCAACTAGGGCATGGGAAGGAAAATAAAATTTCATACGGTGTTCAGGCGAATGCGAGACGAGGGCGCCATGCTTACATCATGTTTAGTGATACCGTGATACCCCAGATCTATTCATTGCTCTTCTTTTTCTATTCATGTATGCGCTCCCGTCTCTGTCCATTTAATCATTCTTTTCTCAGCCATCACGCAGAAGCAGTCATTGGCTTTCATATCTCTGTTTCAAAGTGCGATATCGTTTCAGATAGTACCTGTTCCCTTCTGTCAGTGTTTGAAAAAACACATTTTTTCTCTTCAGTTGTGTACGAAGTTATGAAATGTGCTGTATATAGCCCGGCCAGATCAAGCACAGAAAAAAGTGTTCCGGTCAATTAACTCTGATCTGTCTCAATCTTTTCTTTTGCTTCATCCCATATTGTAGCTGCGTAGAATTTTCCAGCGTACGCCATTGTTGATCATGGGAAATGGTGAATATCTGAAGGTCCAGGGAGCAACAGAGGACAGGCGCTGCATCCACTGTCCTAAGACAGCTCTTGATAGGACTTGATACTCCGAACAACAATGATGAAGAAGCGCTTTGTGACTCAAGGGGCAGACAGAAATGTCCACTTACAGCGCCTCGATTTCTGTAGATTGGGCTTCCCCCATTAGCTACCGGAACCATCCCAATGCACATCGTCTAGCCACGACCATCTTGTCGAACCATTCGAAATATTTCCCCATTATTATAACATATCTGGCGGATGAGAAGAAAAAGGAGCATACGCACCCTTCTTGACGAATTCAGCCCTGTGTATGCCCTTTCGAATTTGTTCTTCGTCAGTGAGATGTGCCTGGCTTGAGAACGCCCTGTGTAATCTGTTCCTGTAGTAGTCGTATCCGAGGGGGTAATCACGGCCAAGGAACAAGAGCTCTAGCAGATAATGGTAAGCACGAATCGAGAGATTGGTTCGAGTCTGGAGGGAGGAAGGAAGGGCGGGCGGGGCTGTGAGTTCCAAGTACCCTTGTAGATGTTTATGACCTGTCGACGGAGCTCTGGGTTCGTCATGTTCAATTGCTACTGATCGAACCGACTAGCATATGCAAAATCGCGGAATTTCGTGATATGGCCTTTTGGCCTCGAAGGAAGATAAAGAATGGGGTGAAAGAAGTAGCAAGAAAAAGGACCCTGAGATTGCTTACAGCTAGCTATGTTGGATCCGCTACCGCCTTTAATAATTCACGGGTTCCGTGACGTCGTTCCGCAACGTGCGGGGTGTTGGTCCGTGTCGGTACTTTTGTCAACCTAAGCTTATGAGTTTCTTCGAAAAACATATTTATGTCTTATTTTTCAAAATTATCAGACATATCTCCGGCGAGACTTTCCAGAGAGCGAGGTCTAATCGGGTTACCTGGGGTACCGTGTGTCTAGGCAATACAGTACGCAGGGGAAAGCTCAGTACAGTCACTCGTCTGCTTGAAGTAGATGGTATGGTGATAATATCTGCTTCATTCAATATTCGCTTACGCTAATGTCATATTGTACACGGAACCAATGGTCGTTGTATCTAATACACCCGTACTTTTTTCTCCCTGTCGTTATGCCTGCCGGATGCCTGAAAAGACAAGGGTAGAATTATTTCAGCAGCATGGCATCTGTAACCCAGCTTAAACAACTACTTTATATTGAAGAAACGGTTCAATTGATCCCACCGGTGCGATGGAGAACCAGCAAGACAGAAGGATTATTTGGACCCATGGAAGAGTAGTTCGCCCGCATGATGCTTTTATCTCGCAATCTCCGCAGTATGCGCAATTGTTGGAAACATGACTGAATCGAATCTGCATTACCTGCATTCCAAGTCGCCCTTTGACACTACTTATTGCATCTAACGCTAGATCACTGGATTGACCCAAGTCAAGGAAACTAAGCATTTGATATGTTTTGGACCTAGTTATGTGTGTCAACTCGTGTAACGCTGGCAGCGAGAATACAGCTTGCACAACCGTCAAAAATAACACTCAAAAATAACACTCAATGTTCATAGAAAGAGAACGACCTTTCTCGTGGCGGCTATAATGTCTTGTGTAAAGCAGCATCAAAGCCAGTCTAGAATGAAGGGAAACCGACCTCGGAACTCGGAAGGGTTCTCCAGGTCCCAACTAGGTAACTTTACCACTTGGAGCTAGCTGAGTAGAGCGCCGCGGAGGTACGACGCGGCTGGCTCTATGATTTAATATCCTCATTCTGATCGTCTCCCCAGGTTGTTAACTGTCATTACACGAAGGAACAATGGTTGCTGGTCGGATAGTCCAGCGAAAATTTCTGGGGCCGGCAGGTCAATCCGTGGCTTTTCTACAGCCCGTAATTCAAATTCAGTGTCGCTCCCTATCGACCTTCCCCGCACGACAAGATGCGCGCTCATCCACTACCTCTCCATCCGCAAAACCACATCCAATTGACCCGCGATGGCTTACACTGACGAAGAGACGACTGGGAAGATGCATGATGTTTGGTCTGAAGCCTCATCAGATAGACGAGGCCGGGAAGATACTTCAAGAGATCGCGAGGGATTGGCGAGGATTGATTGCTGGTAGCGAGGGCTTCTTGACGGAGGAGAAAAGAACTGCCCTTTCGCGCCATAATGTGGTTTGGGGAGAGATGGTAAATCAATAATTATGGACCCTGATGTGATGGTATGAGATCAGAAGACTTACTTGGCACCTACTGGATTGGATGTAATAGGATACCATGGTAAGCCCCCCTTTTGCTTCAGGGTACTCCCTACTTCTGGCTCTCTTGGATTTAGCTGACAGTGCTGAAGGGTATGTATGCTCTCCTGCTTGTCGACCTTCCCTTCGATTAGATATCTAACGCTGCCCTCTTCTAACCAGGGCATGTCAACAATGTAACCTATGTTCGCTATGCCGAGAGTGCTAGAGTAAATTTCATGCGGAATTTCGCTCTTCACATTGACCCTGAGCATCACAAAGAGTGGATGGGCTCCGTGAACAACACAGGGATTGGGCTCATTATCCGCAGCATCAAGGTTGATTACAAGTTTGTAAGCTTTCGTTTTCCCTCCATACTCTGTCCTGCTGGTCAACTCCAGGAAGTTGCTAAAGATTTCGCCTTCTAGCCCATGAAATGGCCCGACAAGATCACGGTTTACCAGAAGCTAGTACGCGACCCTTCGTCGCTTCCTCCGGACCACGCTGCCTTCGAACTCCATGTCATGATCCTTTCAGAGGCAAAACAGCGGCCAGCTGCTCGCGTACATGAGGAGAACGTTACGTATGACTATAAAGCTAATCGCAAGACATCTTCGTTGCCCCCCTTTATGATGGAGCAATTCAAACAGATGTGGGCTCTACAAGAGGAGGCTAAACGAACTTGGCAGCAGCGCATCTTAGATATAGAAGGACGGGTCAGGGCCCTAGAGCTGGACAGCTGGGATAAGGCAGATGCCGTGGAAGATATGGGCTCTGCTGCAGGACGATAGGACGATGCAGTTCCAAGTCCACATGTCACCCTCTTAAATAAGGATTCTGGTTACGTATGTGATAATCTATCCAGCTGTATATTGAACCAGCTACGTTCGCTGCATGTTTATTACGCACATGAGAAAGTATCCAGGTGCTGTCTTTGGCGGCATTTTGCACTCATCCAGATCTCTTACATTTACAGGTCGAGGGGGTAAGATCTATTGTTACATGTTGCAATCAAAAGACTCAGAGTAAGAAGCTGAAGCCCCGGTTATCAATACGTTATTATCCTGATGCGATTATACTGGCTCAATAGAACATAATGGCATTCCTAGAAATGATGAAAGTCGATCCGCTGTTGCTCTACTATGTAGTTAGTTCAAAGATGTGACTCACCCGGGTCATCGAGTAGGGCACGGCTTGGAGATCCGGTTGTCTTGCAGAGTTTAGACACGCTGAATATCCTGCGAGCTTTCGAATCGGACCCACAGAGCAACTATGGAGTCCCATACTTTGGTATGATCTATACAAGACGAGCTGGGGGTTAGAATGTCAACAGCGATGTAGACGACAGTGAGGGTGGAAGAGCTCAGTCTGCTGGAGATGAGAAGAATAGTATGGAGCCGATGACTGGTTACAGAATGAGGATATACCCGAGACGATACCGTTTGATACTTACAATTCATCGCGTTAGTAGAACTGAGAAGAAGCTCTTCTGACTCAACATACGGACTGCATTTCTCTATCTCCTCACCGGCGCCGTAATTAGCGCCGAGGTCGCATCGAATCTGAATGGGGATTTTCCCTTAGTGGATTGCACTGATGGGGCCGAAATTGAAGTTCTCCGCCGCTAAAGTCCTCTTAAGGTTATCTGATCGGGATCTTCACCCGATTCTAAATGAGAGAGCAGATAGCTTTTTTCTTTCTCCCCACCTTAACGGCCTTCTAAACTTCTGAACCTCCGATGACGCATCCTTGAAAAGGAGGAAGTATGCATGGAGCGTTAGAGTCGGTCAATAAGTATTTCGCCTACCGTCGGTTGCCCTCGTTTGCGCCGGTGACACAATTGTAAGATTTCGGGAAGAGAGAAATGGGTAACAACGAGCCTCTTGTTGAGGCTGCAAGTGCCAGTCCCGATGTAACGGATGAACAAGCCACGGGACAGAAGACGCGATGGCAGAAGTTTCAAGCAATTATTTGGGATGGAGGGGACCGGACCGAAGAGGAGAGAAAACTGGTGCAAACGCTTGATATTTTCATAATGTATGTCCATTACACTCCCAATATCTCAAAGATATAGTTGCGGAATACTGAATTGATCTCAGGACATGGGCAACTTATGGATATTTCATTCGGTTATTGGACTCGGGGAATATTAGTGAGTTGTATCACAGAGATAGGGAACGAATACGAACAGGAAAAGGCTAACTGCCTTATAGCGAATGCTTATGTTTCTGGAATGAAAGAAGATCTTAATATCCATGGAGATCAGTATAATCTACTCACAACTTTCTTTACTTGCGGTTATCTTGTCGCTCAGATACCCTCTCAGTTCATATTGACGTACAGTATGTTGTTCTTCCTTTGATACGTACACAGCTGACACATGCACAGTCCGCCCCTCATACTATCTGCCATCGGTAGAGTTGCTCTGGTCTATTGCGACTTTCTGTTTTGCTGCTGTTCAGAACACACGTGACGTATTTGCGCTGCGATTCATCGTCGGCATGCTAGAGGCGCCGTTTGCAGTTGGTGTCATTACTCTCATGGGAAGCTGGTATACGCCTAGAGGTCAGACAGTTCTCTCAACTTTCTTCAGCTGGAACATATACTAATATCGGAAACAGAACTGTCGAAGCGCATCGCGATATTCTACTCAGCCTGCTATGCGGCGACTATGTTCAGCGGCTATCTCCAAGCTGGAATCTACCATGGCATGGACGGCCATCTCGGTCTCGCAGGCTGGCGCTGGCTGTTCATTTTCTGCGGTGTGATCTCTCTTCCAGGCGCCCTTTACGGGTTCTTTGCCATACCCGACAATCCGTACATCACCAAAGCGAGATGGTTAAGTGCGGAAAAGCTGGCTCAAGCCAAAGCTCGCATGGAGAAGCTAGATCGACGACCTCCAGTCCGGTTGTCCAAGGCAAAGCTCAAGTATATCTTTACACATTGGCCTGTCTATATCATGACTCTTGCGTTGATGTAAGAGACCCATGTCCCTTTGTCTAGTTTTCAGTACTGACTGATATTCACAGATTCCATTGCATCGCCACCCAGCCACTCAACTACTTTGCCGTATGGCTCAATTCCCTGGATAGATTCTCTGTCTACCAGGTCAACCTCTTCCCAACTGCCGCTCAGGCTCTAGCCCTCGTTACTACCCTTACCTATAGCTGGCTCTCAGATGGCCTTGGAGGGAAACGATGGCAACTTATGACGATTCCTGCGGTAAGCAGCCTATCAAGACTGCCTATATAAAGTCACTCAACTAAGCTAATAATCATAAAACAGACTCTTAATTTCATCGGGATGGTCATAGTAGCCATTGGACCGAACTATGGCGCCACGTTCTTTGGCTACATGATCAATGGAGCTTCCTGGGGATACTGGCCGTTGCTTTTCGTAAGTTCATTTTCAAATCGTGTCCCTGCTCTTCTAGTTATTCTAACATTGGTTTTCTTCAATGAAGGCCTGGGCCAATGAGTTCTGTCATAAAGATGCCGAAGAGCGCGCCATCGTCATCGGCGTGGCCCAGACAATGGGTCAGGTATTTATCGCGTGGTTACCAGGTATATCTCACCCATCTTCTCCATCTATCCTCTTAACCCAATCTGTCTGTATGTATAAATCATCTAACACTCTCCAGTTGTCATCCTCAACGTGGGCAAATACGCACCCAAATTCACCATGGGATTCAGCGTCATGTGCGGTTTCAGCGCATGCGAATTCGGAATCATTTTCGTTCTGCGATATTTCGCGAATCGAGAAGCAGAGCTTGATCGACAAGAAGAGGAAAAGAGACTCTCTTCTCATGCTACTGCGGCTTCTACTGCTGCTAGTTATGCTCGGGACGAGGAAGAAAGAGGTATCACTCATGTTGGTGATATCCCACCGCGGTTGTCACTGAAGGATCTTGATCAGGAGGTGTTGGAGGTTAAGTAATGGAATATAGGATATAGTATAGGATGCTGGGTAATGTGGAGGACGTATCTATACATGGATGATACCAAAAAGAGGGGGCATGATGGTTATGGCTACGGTCTTATCAGATTATTTTAGACAATATATATTACTCCTTCGGAATTCGCTCAGATATTCTTGAGGCTCTCTGGAGACAAGCAAGATGGATACAGCTTTATGGTAATTTCCCCAACCCTGAAAGCTCCCTTCCTGCTTGCTATTATGCTTGGCTGTTACGCACCATGTGAAAACATCCCTGCGATGAATACTGAACCAGGTTCAAGCGACTACACGTAACTTCTAACACTAAAAACGGCAACCGAAGCCTCAGAACACGACAGATGTCTTGAAGCACTGTAAGGCGGTTCATAAAATCATTTCCCATAGTCTGACTGTTATGTCATCAGAAGTAGATACAACTAGTCTCCCATCCGGCGAGAACGCTACTTCCCTTACCCAACCAGAGTGGCCTTTTAATATCCTACGAATAGAGCCCATAGTTGCGTCCCAGAGCCTGACTGTCATATCATCTGAAGAAGACGCTATCGTGTTACCGTCTGGAGAGAATATCACCGTCCTTACCCAACCAGAATGACCCTCAAGGATTCTGTACGTGGAGCCCGTGGCGACGTTCCATAGTCTGATTGTCATATCCTTAGAGGCAGATGCTACCAGTTTGCCATCTGGAGAGAACACCACAGCCCTTACCCGGTCAGAATGGCCTTCAAGGATTCTGCAAATCGTCCCTGTGGACGCATCCCAGAGCCTGACTGTCATGTCGTCAGAGGCAGAAACCAATAGTTTGCCATCTGGAGAGAATGCCAACGCCCTCACCCAGCCCGAATCGCTTTCAATTATTCTGCAGGTAGAGCCCGTAGAGACATCCCAGAATCTGATTGTTGTGTCCTTTGAGGCGGACACCACCAGTTTGCCATCTGGGGAGAATGCCACCGCTCTGACCCAGTCAGAATGGCCTTCAAAAATCTTGCAGCTGTTTTTGGTAGTATCCCAAAGCCTGACTGTCATGTCATCAGAAGCTGATGCCACCAGCTTTCCTTCTGGAGAGAACGCCACAGCTTTCACCGAGTCAGAATGGCCCTCAAGCTTCTTGGATATTGAGCCCGTCGTAATATCCCAAAGTCTGGTTGTCATGTCATTGGAGACAGACGCCAGGATGGCACTTTCTTGGGATAGAGCTACATCCCAAACCCAGCCGGTATGGCCTTCCAATGTTTTACGCATCACCAGCTCGCCATATAAAGAGCTATCTGTAGTATTCTGCTTTGATGGCAGTATTGCCATCTTTTCCTCAATAACAAGAGACGTATCAGGACTTAATGACGGGCTCGGCGGGGGAGATCCAGAAAAAGCCGTCTCGGTTTCCTCCAGAAATCTGTTCAACGCAAAAAGCCGATCTGTGATTTGGAATCCAGTCTCTGGTTCAACGCTGCGCACTGTATCAGATGCAGCATTGTCTTGTCTCATTTTATCAATTTGAACCCGCATAGCCTGCATTTGTTGCTCGATAGTTTGCGTTACATACAGATTCTGGGATGTGTTGGCACTACGCACATTAGTGTAAATCGAGCATTCGAAACTTGAGGTTAATACACTCACAGATTTGCCGTCGCAATCGCGACATCTAATGTCAATTTATATGAGATCAGATGTTCCCTCCAAACGTCCGCTTCCTTTTCTGTAAACTGCCACCGGAACGCTGTCCATTTCCTCATTCTTACTTGTCCGTCACTTGCTGGCTTAGTGTACCTGCCAACCTTTTGCTGCAATTGTCGAAATGCAAAGAGGCAATGATCCAGCGGTTGTTGAAGACTCTCAAGCATTGGTAGAACGTTAGAAGGAAGGCTATCTTGGTGAAGACATGCCAGAAGACCTTGAAGTGATCCAAGCACAAGATATAAGCCTCGGACATCTTGAGAAATGGCAAGGACATGTCGTGGAGCGTTCTTGATGCCTTCAATAAACTCATATAGTCCTTTTGACACGCTGTAAACATTTGTAACAATTTGCATGATCCCTGAAATGATACCTATGGCATCCATGTTGTAGATTCTGTTAATGATGCGAGAGGGTTAGCAGCGTCGCTCCTCGTTGAGAAGCGTATACATACTCAAGGCAGGAAAGCTTGATAGTGAGGTATTATTAGCAAAATGATGCCATCTGTATGGTTCCTAGGAAGCTAAGTAGGAGGGGTAAATAGCTAGTATACCCCGTATTCATAGAGTAGTCCATACAGACCTAAAACGTCGACGCTCATGCCTAAATTCAGCGATATAGATGTATGCGCTTTTAGAAGAAAGGCTGACTCTTTATGACTATAGCGTAGTTATAGCAATATAATCCACGTAATATATACAAGATAGCATGGATTTTTGCTCTAACAGCTTCTCCTTGGTTTTTCTATAAATACCTATCTGCGGCCACGGAGAGCTATGTTGGATGCCTCACCATCACCGCCTTAAAAGCAGTTAATCGAATCACGTGCTCTCGCGCCTGCCGACGCGCAACTGGGGCTACTTATCGGAGAAAGTCATCGGGAGGCGCTTTTGACAAGAAGCTGTGAAACACGCTCCACGGACTTGTTTTCGCCGGGTGACAGCTTCGATTCGAAGCTACCTAAAATGCAAGTTGTGCAGTCTTTTCTTTATTTGTGTTCTGGTTTGTTTCTGTGCTAACAGTTCATCTAGGTGTGAGTTATTTTCTGACGGGGCACTGAAATCATCAGATCTAACACTGCGATAGCGAAGATCGATAAGCTCTCGATCCTTGGGTATGGCTCCAGTTGAATTCTACATACTTCATGAGGCATATTCTAATATACCGTGTTTATTTAGTGTTCGTTCGTTCGACAACACCCGGAGCGAAACCATACAGTTTCACACGCCTCTGACGTTGATTGTTGGATATAACGGATCCGGAAAGACTGTACGTATACCGGGGAAGATATAAGTTATGGGAGCTTATAGGTGTCACAGACGATCATCGAATGTCTCAAATATGCCACTACCGGCGAGCTACCACCCAACAGCAAAGGGGGTGCCTTCATACACGACCCCAAGGTTCGTTGGTCACCTACATTGTCGATCGAAACGTTTACTGAAAAATTGCACAGCTATGTGGAGAGAAAGAGGTTCTGGCTCAGGTGAAAATATCATTCCAGAGCACCTCGGGTGCTAAAATGGTAGCGACTCGAAGTCTGCAACTCACGGTCAAGAAGTTGACCCGACAACAAAAGACACTGGAAGGACAACTGTTGATGATCAAGGATGGCGAGAGGACGGCTATTTCGTCCCGTGTCGCGGAACTGGATCAGATCATGCCCCAATACCTGGGTGTGTCAAAGGCCGTTCTCGACTCGGTCATTTTCTGTCATCAGGACGAGAGTCTATGGCCGATGAGCGAACCATCTGTGCTTAAGAAGAGGTTTGATGAGATTTTTGAAGCTATGAAATACACAAAGGCGATCGATAATATCAAGGCTCTGAGAAAGAAACAGAATGAGGAGCTGGCTAAGTATAAGATCATGGAACAGCACTCAAAGGAAGATAAGGAAAAGGCGGACCGTGCAGAGAAACGATCCATTAAGCTGCAGGAGGAAATCGAAGCTCTCAGGGAAGAATCACAACGGCTTTCCGAGGAGATGCGCCGCGTGGCCGAACTGGCTGACAAGGCCTGGAAGGAATCGGAGAGCTACGCTGAGATTCTTGGTACACTAGAGGGAAAGCGGATCGAGGCCAAGAGTATCCAGACTACCATCGATAACATTAAGCGACATCTGGTCGAGCTTGACGATTCAGATGAATTCCTCGAGTCCGCCCTTGAAGAATTCGAGTCGAAGCAAATGCAGTACCAACAACAGGAGGAGTCAATGAAGGAGAGATACATGGATATCAAAGAGCAAATAGAGCGAGCCAGGCAAGAACTGGGTGTCAAGCAAGCCGAGCTTGGCAAGTGTGAGAGCGACGCAGCCCATTTTGAGAAGCAGGTTCAGAGGAGGGAGAACATGATCAAGGAAATGGCTCGGCGGAACAATATTCGCGGATTTGATGATGCACTTGATGATGCGCACATTCAGGAGTTCGTGAATCGGATGCGCAAGTTGCTTAAAGACCAGAACAACAGCCTGGAACGTGCAAGAAAACAAGCCCAAGGGGAGTTGCGAGAAACACAGAATGTCCTCAATGAGATCGGACAACGAAAATCTGCGTTGCAGGAATCCAAAAATGCGGCCAGAAAACAGATATCTGCGAACGATAAGGATGCCGCAACGTACCAGAAGAGACTTAATGAGATCGATATCGACGAGGGAAGTAAGGCTGTTCTGGAGTCAAAAATCGAGGACATTGAGTCACGGTTAACCCAGGCAAAGGAGCACGCGCGCTCAGCTTCTTGGGATAATGAGATCGAGAAGATCAACTCGGAGCTTCGTTCTTTGGAAGATGAGAACTCTAGGCTGAATACGGAGCTTATAGAGGGGACCAAGAAGGCAGGTGATCTGGCTCGCTTGGATCATCTGAAGAAAGAACTCAAAGATCGTGAACGCAGCCTTGAGACGATGACTGGAGCACACGGTGACAGGCTATCAAAGCTCATCGGCCAGAGCTGGCGACCTGAAACCCTAGAGCAAGATTTCCAACGGATACTAGACGAAGAGTCAAAGGCAGTGACTTATGCTGAGCGTGACCGTGATGGAGTGAGCAGAGAACTCGAACATGTCGAGTTCAAACTGAAGACTATAAAGAAGGATCTCAAGCAAAAGCAGAAGGAACTCGATAGTTGCATCAAGAGTATCCGGGAAGCAATCGATGATGAGCCCGCCGAGTACCCCGAAGTGCTCAAACAACGGCAAGCCCAACTTGATATGGCCAAAAAGGATGCTGATCAGTACGCTGGAATGGGTGAATATCTCAACAAATGTCTCGATGCAGCAAGACAGAAGAAGGTGTGCAGGACCTGTGCGAGACCGTTCAGAACCGAGGCGGAGTTCCAGGCATTCAAGAATAAATTGGAGGCACTTGTGAAGAAGGCAACGCAAGATGCCGAAGATGAAAATATGCAGCAGCTAGAAGATGATCTCGAAAATGCACGCTCGGTTAACACAGAGTATGACACTTGGATGCGTTTGTCGCAGACCGATATTCCTGCCTTGGAGAAGGAAGAAGAGGAATGCGACTCTCAAAAGGAATCACTGTTGGCCCGCATAGAAGATCATGACAAAGTGGTCAGCGAGAAGATGGAAAGGAGGAGAGACGTTGAATCTCTTTCACGAACAGTTTCGACCATACTCAGACACGAGAGCGATATCAAGACGCTTCAGGCTCAGATCCAGGAGCTTGTTTCCAAGCAACAGGACTCTGGCTCCTCGAGGACTCTGGAAGACATTCAAGACGAGATCGCTGGAATTGGGGAGAAGTCACGCGCTCTGAAGAAGACCCTCACAAAGTTGACGAACGACAAAGATCAATCGCGGACCAACATCAATAAATTGGAATTGGAACTGCGTGATGTCAAAAGCAGCCTTGATAATGCCAACTACCAATTGGAAAAGAAGACGAGTCTTCTTTCCCGGATCGAAGAGTACCGAAATCTGAACGCGCAGCAGAGAGAAGCAATCGAGAAGGCGGATCGAGACATTGAAGCTCTCGCCCCTGAACTGTCGAAAGCCCAAGTGAAGTACGATGATATCCACCATCGTGCCGAAGCAAGGGAGGCTGAGCTACAGAAGGAGATCTCTAACCTCTCGGATAACCTACACCTGCTGGACACTGCAAACGATGACATCGAATCGTACACCGAACGGGGTGGTCCTGATCGGCTAGAAAAGACTAAAGAGGAGCTTACTCGTGTCGAAGAAGAGATTAGGGCTTTTGAGACAGAACTCGGAAACATGACAAGAGAAATCAACAAGATCTCCTCTCAATTGAAGGATAGTGAGAATACAAAGCGGCAGTACTCTGATAACCTGACCTACCGCCAGGCAAACAGGGCCTTGGAAGAAGTCAGAGCAGAAATCGAGAAGCTGGAGGCACAGAACGCAGAAGTTGATCGCAGTCGCTTCAAGGAGGAATCTGAACGGCGCACTCGTGAACACAACGCACTCGCTGCTAAACAAGCTAGCAAGATGGGCGAGATGAAATCAAAGGATGATCAACTAATGCAGCTGCTTGCCGACTGGAATACGGACTATAAAGATGCAGCGGCCAAGTTCAAAGAGGCCCACATCAAAGTCGAAACGACGAAGGCTGCTGTCGAGGACCTGGCTCGGTACGGAAGTGCATTAGACAAGGCTATCATGAAATACCACAGTCTCAAGATGGAGGAGATCAATTCAATCATTGGTGAACTCTGGCAGAAGACCTACAGAGGTACTGATGTGGACACAATTCTCATTCGTTCTGACAATGAGAACGCCAAGGGCAACCGATCCTACAACTATCGCGTATGCATGGTCAAGCAAGACGCGGAGATGGACATGCGTGGTCGTTGCAGTGCTGGTCAGAAGGTCCTCGCTAGTATCATCATCCGCCTTGCTCTGGCAGAGTGTTTTGGCGTGAACTGCGGTCTCATCGCACTTGATGAGCCAACTACGAATCTCGATAGAGATAACATCAGATCTCTTGCCGAGTCACTACACGATATCATCAGAGCGCGTCAACAACAAGCTAACTTCCAGCTCATTGTAATCACCCACGACGAGGAGTTCTTGCATCATATGCAGTGTGCCGACTTCTGTGACTACTACTACCGTGTATCGAGAAACGAGAGACAGAAATCGATTATCGAAAGACAATCGATTGCAGAGGTATGTTAATCATGTCTCTGGACAGGGCCCCGGTTTGTTATATACTGACATCAAACTAGGTTATGTAATTATGTCTCCAGTATCAGTCTCTCGAGTTGCGTATCCTTCTCCAATTTTATGTCGTTATAGCCCGGGAAATTCCACATATAGTGTTCAGTATCATTTCTCCGGTTTAGCTTATCTACCACAATTCTTTATATGCAAGCATCGGCGTTGTGGTGCTTCGAGGACGAAAATGCGAATAAACTCGGGGAAATCAATGGGATCTACTACGTTTTGCTAAAACATGATACGATGCTAAAGAATAGTATTATATTATGCTTCAACTCGTTTCAATATGCTAATTCCTCGAAAGTTGTGTGTTCAAGATAATTGTTCTAGGAAGAATGACGTATCCACTCTCATATAACAGGAAATCATAGTCCTTTTCAATTCGATATGCGACTAGAAAATATCTTACTCTACGTCCTCCCCCTCTTCATCACGATCTTCTTCCTCGTACTGCTCTTCACCGTCATCAACTAATGGCACGAACCGGAAATCCACAAAGCTCACATGTCCCGCGAACCCGCCTGGAGGTTGGACTCCTCCAGTGGTACCGCCTCCGTCTCCAAGATCAATTAGGAATTGCAGACTCAGTACGCCTTGGACGTCACCTCGAATGCTCACTTTATTCGCGACCGCCATAGCCCGTGCAGCTTTGCGGATGAGTGCGAAACGATAGTTTTGCTTGACGCGAACACCCATGGAAGGTGGCGGGTTAACTAGGAAAGTCTCCGTGGCGGTAGGTGCTATTTTGGATCTCTTGGCTCGTAATCTGGATGATCCGTCCTCAGTTAGGATCTTATGAGTAGTGTCCGAACGGACACTGCCGGTTTCGTGGTCTTTGTCAATTGAGAACTCTACTGTTGATTCGCTGAAGGGTCCGCCTGAGCCGGAGAGAGCGAAGAATGGTTCGCGCTTCGCTGATGCGGAGATAGTGAGGATGGTAGGGGTTGTTGAGTCGAGTTCTTTGATAGCATCGTGGAGTAGAGCAGAGCGCATGATGATCTTCATAATGATAGCGTCTCGCTGGAGAGGAATTTCGAAGTCACCGGGCGATGTGCCGAAGGTTTGATCGTCAGGCTCATAAGCCGTCAACTCGCAGGTTGTCGTGACGCCTGCCTCAGAGAGTGTGATGCTTAGAGGGGCTCCGAGCTCGGGGTAATTTATCGTGCAAGACCGGTTGAGAAGCAAGGCTGGCGTATTGAAGGCGCTGGAAGGAGGCTGATTTGACTGAGGGGCAGAGCTGCTTGCTGCTGACGCGTCGTTCACCCCGAAGATCTGGAGGGTTTCCAGCAGAGCAGAGAGGGAAATGAGGAAATGAGGGTATATGATGCTACCGCCGTCATTATCAGGGCTATTTTGGTCATTGTTGTCAGAGTGGTCGGCCTCGGCGGGCGGATTAAACGTATAGCTGGTAAAGAGAGCTTTGTCGAGAAAGGCCAGGCCTTGCATGACCCGGCTTTCTTCGACTGAAAACCGGATACCCTCCGGCGTGATTTGAACCGATGCCTTGGGAGCAATCCCTATGCAACGCAATAGGGTGTAGAGTTGATTGGCATTGCTAGACACCGCAGACAAAATAGGTGCTCTTCCTGCCATCTTCAACGTGTGTAACGGCCTGGCCAGGAGAACGATTGCGGAGAAAAAGGTCTTCAATAGAATTGCCTGAAGAATATAACAAAAGATTCGTTCCTTATTCCAGCTTATGGTACATTATACAGCATAGGGGTATTGTTCGAGAATGGAATGGGAGGTTAAACGTAAACTCCGGCGGCGCAGATCATGAACACGGATCCGAATCTACGCAGTAAAGACTGATTAGACATATACCGCTTGATGTGAGAAATATGTCGCTTACCCGAGCGCTAGAGAGGCAGGCAGTCCCAGCAATGGTATATTCAGAAGAGAGCGATCTAGCAACATGTCAGTGAGCGGCGGCGTCAGCGTGTCTGTCATGAATGAGGTACTCACTGAGACCGAAGAGACCGGTGAGGATGATAGCTATAATATTATATGTTAGTTCCATGCAGACAAATCGGAATCTATTCGAGCTGACCACTCAGAATCAAGGTGAAGCCGACGAAGAATTGCGCGTCTTTGGAGACGAGAGGATAGTAAGGTCTCGCGGAGGTAGCCTCCCAGACTTCGTTGAGAGACATTGAGGTATTGTCAGCAAGTCGACGGCTTCAAATAAAGAACAGGATACTGGAGCTCCGCGATCGATTCTCCGTGATAGCGGTGATAGACCTCTTCATGAGCACCTCGTCCTCGAGGTTGATCTAGAACTAGAATGCGTTGATGCTCCGGTCGATCTGGCCCCATTGAGTGTCGGATAAACGTAATCCCGGAGCTAAACCCCATATCCAGAACGCGGAGATCAGCTCAAGATACGCCACCACCCGCGACATCACCTTGGTTGAACAACAGCACCCTCGAGACGGATTGATTGCGTGACAGCATGGCAGAAGTAACGGCAGAGGGTGAGCATATTCCATGCGGTCCTCTCCCTCAGGAAGGGCGATCTGACAGCCCTATAGGCTCAAAGCGCAAGGCCTCGGAAGAAGCCACTACCCCGGATTCGAGCCAGAAGCTCAAGAAGGCGCGCACTGAGTCCCCGGAGAGAGGCGAGAAGGTTCGTGGTTTTGTGCTCTTTGAAATGGTCGCAGACTAACATGTTGCGCAGGAAGAAGAGGAGAAGCTCGAGAAGAAGCCGCTCAAGATCGTTCCCTTCCCGGAGAAGGTATGCATATTCCATTCTCGCTTGGTCCTAGCTCGATTGACGCTGATTGCATCATATAGGCAGCAGTACTTGAAGAACGCCGAGGCGAGATCGAATTTCGTGTGGTGAATAACGATGGGGAACGGGAAAGCTTTATCATCCTTACGGGCCTGAAGTGCATTTTCCAGAAACAGCTACCTAAGATGCCTAAAGACTATATCGCACGACTGGTGTATGATAGAACACATCTGTCGATTGCCATTATCAAGCATCCTTTGGAGGTCGTTGGGTACGTTTTGTGAAATCGTATTCGGGGTATTGGTTCCGCTAACATCAAACAGGGGCATCACGTACCGGCCGTTTCAGGGTCGAAGATTCGCTGAGATTGTCTTTTGTGCCATTTCCTCCGATCAGCAGGTCAAGGGGTATGGTGCTCATCTCATGTCACACCTTAAGGTACCTGCTCTCGCTTTCCCTTTACCATATATAGTCTAACATAGTGTAGGATTATGTGAAAGCAACATCAGATGTGATGCATTTCCTGACTTATGCCGATAACTACGCCATTGGATATTTCAAAAAACAAGGCTTTACCAAGGAGATTGCCCTTGACAAATCGATTTGGATGGGATACATCAAGGATTACGAGGGAGGTACTCTTATGCAATGTACCATGCTTCCCAAGATCCGGTACCTCGAAGCGGGTCGCATGCTCCTGAAACAAAAGGAAGCGGTTCATGCGAAGATTCGCGCCTTTAGCAAATCGCATATAGTGCACCCTCCGCCAAAGGAATGGAGAAATGGCCCGTGCAAGATTGACCCCCTCAGTATCCCTGCGATCAAGGAGTCAGGGTGGTCCCCGGACATGGACGAATTGGCTCGTCAACCACGGCACGGACCAAATTACAACCAGTTGCTGCATCTTCTGAACGACATGCAGAATCACAGCGCATCATGGCCATTTGCTCAACCGGTCAACCGTGATGAAGTTCCAGACTACTATGAAGTCATCAAAGAACCCATGGACTTGTCTACGATGGAAGAGAAGCACGAGAAGGATATGTACCCGACTCCTCAGGACTTCATCAAGGATGCCAAGTTGATGTTCGACAATTGCCGAACGTATAACAGCGAGAACACGCCCTACGCGAAGAGCGCGAACAAGCTCGAGAAGTTCATGTGGCAGCAAATCAGAAACATCCCCGAGTGGTCGGTAAGTTTTGTCCATATCCTGCAATTATAAACTCCTCCCACTAACGCCTTTCCAGCATTTGGCCGACCAGTAGAAACACAATATGTAACGCTAGCACGGCTTTTCATTCGATGAGGACGGAGTTTTTCCGGTTATAAAATACCCAATGGTCAAGTGGATTATCGGCGTTGGAGAACATGTGATTTAGAAGTATCTATAATAAGGACTGTGTGCACATCTTGTACAGACCTCCTACTGGCCAAAGCGCTCGACTTCGACGTACAACATTATCGAATGAAGAAGCAGCCAGATGGTTTTGATTAGGCACCTGGGTATACAAGGTCCTTGGCCATCGCGAAGTCACTCGAGGCTACGTCTGCACTATTGGTTGATTAAGCATAGGTACTGTACTTGCACCTGGGGGCCATCAGATCAACGCATCAATATCGCTAGCCTTCCTGCGCTATTTTAATTTAGCATGGTCCTTTCCATCGACTTTGGGCTGCTAGTCATGACCGGTCACTGCGCTGATGTGTTAATTTCGGCTACATGTTTTACCGAGCCGCCAGGCCATGGCGACGGGCGTTTCACTTTCAGAGGGATATCGCTGCAGAGTACGAGAACAACATTTTCATAAATTCACTGGCAGGACTGGCTTTCAACCCTGCTTTATGCCAGACTGCGTCGACTGCTGCTTATCAGTTCCTGTCTTAAGTGTTCTACAGCCCAGGGTGAGCTGTTGCGGGGTTCTCTATCCGTCTTACAGAAACCACTGTTGATACCCGCATTCCTCTCACCATATCGGCTCTGGGCATTCACCATTGTGGCTTAGCGGTCGCAACACAGGGGCACGATCTCTTGCAGGACAGTATCCTGTCACTGTTCTTGGTGGTTTATCCACTCTACTGTCGATAATCGCGTTTGTGTGCGACTGGTGCACCGCTCCCTTATTACTGACGCGCCCCTGAGTTCCACGGTCGGCACTGTTGATGCCCCCTGTCACGAGGTGTTCATCAGAGGCTGCGATCGTTCAATTGTACAAACAAAAGAGGTGCAGAAGAAATGGCTACAGAATCTCTTTCAGAGATGGAGCGGCGCAATCGGCTGCCGACCCTTTTTGAGGTCCTCAGCCGTCGCACCCTTGCGCCAGTTGACTTATTCTCTTTCTATATCTACATGCGCGATCAGCAGCGCTCTGTGGATTACTTGGATTTCTGGTACGTTTAGTCTTGGTGTCTCAAAATAAAAGTGCGTCTTGTCTAATCACGATTGCAGGCTGGATGTATCGCAACACATGTCCTTGTGTCGACACTATGTCCGCGAACTACGCCGCTCTGTCTTGGTGGCTACTCCTGACCTCGAGAAGGCGGGAAGCAAGAGGTCGTCGACTGTCCTAGAGAACCTGGAGAACTTGGGAGATATCCCACTTGACGAAGCCGGTCCGTCTGGCTTTCACAACAGAAACTCAGAAGAGAAGGACGCCGATCAGAAACTCTCTGCTTTCCTGCGTTTAGAAGGTCAGGGGTCTTCTCCGCAAGGCAGTATAGGCTCTCAATCCGCCGGAAGAGTATCGTCGAACGAGCAGCGCCCTCGCGAGAGTTTCATGACTACGCCTGAGCCGGGAATCGATTCTGGCTCACCTGGCCATACTGTGACTCGTGCGGATATTCGCGCCAGTGCTGAAAAGATCCTGTATACATACCTACTTCCAGGATCTGAGCGCGAAATTATCCTTCCGGAGAACATGGTGAACAGCTGTATCAACATGATCGAGGATGATGGCCGAGATGATCCAGAAGTTTTCGACTCTGCCAAGGACTACGTCTTCCAAGCCATGGAGCGCGATGCTTTCCCTGGTTTCTTGCAAGCAAAGGCCCTGGGCAACTTGGTTCCCTTGAGTATTGTGGCCCGCTTGGCATTTGCGCTGGCGTCCTTCGGAGGAGGGTTCTGGGCTGCTTTCTACGTAGTGCTGAGTGATAAACCAAGACATATCCGCTGCTGGGTAAGCCATTCCTTTGCTTTGAACGATCGAGTCCCATTTTACTGACTGCTGGGATAGGTTATCCTTCCTTTCGCCATAGCTTCTTATTTCCTTGTTTCCTACCAGTACAAGATCGACCCGGTTATGGCCCTGGTTGGGTACAGCGAGTACACGTTCATGAATTGGACGCGGATCCAGGAGCCTTACGTGCGCCGTCTCCTCAACAAACGAGCGACTGCCACTCTCTTCATTACAATTCTCCTCGCTGTTGCACTCTGTGTGCTATTCATTTTCGTTCCCGGAACGATGCTCTGAACACCCAAATACCCTCTCGAAAATCAGCTACCTGCTGTCCTTTTCCTATGTTTCTTGTGGCGTTCCGGTATTACCCCGCTATCCAATCAGCGGCAATCTCGCATGGTTTCCTTTGGCCCAGCGTATCGATATCATCCCGAGATTTACTGTCCAGCCAGGCGTATGGTGTTATCGGTTTCTTAACAGGTCGAACGAGTTCTCGAGCATTATCCAGTTATGGAAAAAAGCAGTTACCGCTCTTGAGGGCGACAGCGACTTGTTTGTTCCTGTTTCTTATCTCATCAACCTATTTCTCTTCTGTCTGTCTCATATTCCGTCTTGATCTTTCCGATCTTCTCCTGTGAAATCTCCAGGTTCTTTTTTTTCGCAATTGAACATATCCCTCACCACGGCACCCGCCACGAGTTTGAGCGACTGCAATCTGTCTCCCGCCATTTTATCTTCTTTCTCTCTCCCTCGATACCTTTTTCCCAACATGCCCAGCACCTTTAGCCTCTCCGGTACAGAGTCTTTTTCTTTTCTTGTTTCTTTTCGATTCGTTGCACATAATACCCCTTTACTTTTTGTTCTCCCATGCAGTCGATGTTTGTAATGTACAATGAGTTTCTCAGATTACTTGTGGGCGGCCCTATCTCTCTTCAGGTGTGGATAATGGGGCATGCTTCGAATCTAACGCATTTCTCGCGAAAAGGGTTATATTGTTCTTAGTCATTTTTAGATCGTAGACTGTAGTTACAGTTTGGTAGTGAGATTTTACTAGAGTATGCTTGTATGGTAGATCAGAAGTCTCGTATTATAGCGTGACGGAGAAATACTCTTGAGGGGTCTTCTTTGGAGCAAAATAAGGAGGGATATTAATCTAGCTAGGACGGTATATCTGAGGGATAGTTTCCTTTCTTGTTGTCATTTCATTGATTCTAAGGACGGGAGAAGTTAGTCCATATCCTATCCTCCCTTTTCTACCCTTTTCTAAGAGGCCGTCGTATGTTCATTAAGTATGCTTTAACAATTGAGATAATGCTCAGGACTTCTTCCCCATATTCAATATGCGCTTTGCCTGTCTGGCCCCTGTCCCTCCCGCAGCTCCCGCTCTGGAAGAAGATCCGGCTCCCTCGTCGATGTCCATACGGGATCCTCCAGCACCCGAATCACCAGCGCCATCGCTCCCGTTATCCCAGTATCCGTCGTCGTCGTCGTGGTCAGCGTTGAATTCACGTTTATTGCCAGGACCGGCGCCGCCGCCAAAGCCATGCTTGCCATCTTTGGACCTCAGACCACCTCTGCGTCCGCCTCCTGACTCCCCGTCCGTATCATCCTCACCTTCCCAGCCGTTCAGGGCTCGCTCTAGGAGCTCTGCCCGTGCGCGCTCCTTGGCACGTCGTTTCTCTGCTTCCATTTTAATGCGTGCGATCTCGGCCTCGATGCCGCCGATCACGCCACCGCAGCGGTTCTTCCATTCCGTCAGGATGGCGATCATCGTAGCTACGGATTGAGGTCGAACATCACGGAGGGGTGCGACGGAGGTCACATGCACCGTAGGAGGGTTGGTTGCGGGGGAGAGACGTGCGGTGATTAGCGAGGAATAGATCGCTTTTGTAACGAGGGACTCCAGCTCAGACGGGGAAGAGATCGAAAGGGAAGTCATGAGAGATTGGTAGGTGAGGGGCTTGAGGGTGGTGGAGAGGGTGAGGAGAGATAGGAGACGGAGTTTCAGCTCTTGCTCCGGTTTGAGAGCGGGGAGGTTGGGGGTTGCTGTATATTGACAATAAAAGATTAGTTAGGTATTATACAGCGCTCTATGGTTGAAGTTTCCAAGAAGGAAAAAAGGTGATGGGAGATCAAAGAAAGCGGGGTACTCACATTGATACTCCTCCCATGTTCCCCAGGCGAAGATTTCGAGCAGTTTTAGATATCCCTTGTATTCCTCTGGCGTGTCTGCTGATCGGAGAGCTTGCACGGTTGGTGTCTCCAGAAGCTCGGCAAAGACGTAGGTGTTGGGGCTCGAAGTGGCATTCGTTATCAAGTTCGCAACGAACCGGGGGGAAGTTGCGCTGTTGGAATTCGCAACGTGTATGAATGGTTGAAGAGCCTCCAGGGCTCGCGCGTGAGCTTGATCCATTATCGTAGATGCACCCTTGTCACGATCATGAGCAGAGAGGGCTAGGCAAGAGAGATGTTGGAGCTGTCTTGAGGGACTGGGAGGGACGGATAACTAGTAGCTGCTCTGGGAGAGTGTTTCGTCCCGCGGGCTGGAAAACGGACGATTTTTAAGCTCTTGAAAGGCTAACTTGCCAACTTGATACTGTCGATTAGAGGAGCCTCCTCGAATATTGTTTGCAAGTCCTAGACTGATAACGATGGTGATGGCCGGCGGTGATGGTAGTTGGATGGGGTTATTCTGCATACAGTGCAAACAGCTCCTCCGCAGCGGATATACTTCATACGACGGTGCACTATATATATACACTGACAGTTTCTCGGTGCCAGGTACAGAAATCCGGGTCTATTTCAGGCTAAAGTATTATTCAGTCCTATTCTACACATAGAAAAGAAATATATGTGTCAATATACAGTAGCTCTCTCGGGGCCATCTCGTGCAGAATCACTACCAGCTGGGTACTCTTCCATTGCTGCAACAATGTCACAGCCCCATTAGTTACACTCTCATTGAGCTGACTGTACCCTGGGCTTGCTGAGATGCTCCAATCGATGGAGATGGCCGTGAGGGATTGTATAATCAGACACTGGAGTTCGCTCTGGAGGGCATTCTTGCATCGCCTGGTTTTGGTAAGCATTGACCTGGTCTGCATACAGATTCACCCTCTCGGGGTAAGCGCCCATGTGCCGTGCGAAATACTCTTCATTATTATGTATACCTCTACTGGGATCCTCGGAGGTCCGCTGAAACTTCAGAGGCCGCTCATAGTATGAAGTACAGTCTCGATCAATAGAATAATATCCTCCAAATGTACCGGCTGTTTGCAGAGACGAGTAATTAGGAGGTCGAGATAGCGCAGATTGAGAATAATCTTCTGGCATTAAAGTCCGTTTCATTATTTTCCGGGATCTTTTTCGGAGCCTTAACTTCACGCCCTGGTCCACGAATGATCTTGATAAAAACGTCGATTCTGTCATACCGGGGAAGTACTTCTGGGAAGACACGGTGAAGCGATCAGAGATGACAGATTCGAGGCCGACAACAATGTCTTTTCTCATCTCGAAGAGAGTGAACCTCAACCGAAATTCACCTTCAACCTTTATGAATAAGTTCCCGAAAATAAAGAAGCCTCCGTCGCTATTATCGACGTCCTTCAGTCGGTGAAGGGACGAAACCAGTGTTCCTGCGAGAGCGGTAGACGGCTGCACCGTAGCCGGACGATCCTCTGCGGCGTCGTACAGACTCATGCACATAAAATAATATGGGTTTTGCAGGTAGTTCTGCGCGAGATAATGATTACCGTCCCGAATCCTGAGCTGAATGATGGGTGGCGGATCGATGGGCTTGCGGTCTCTTTCTTTGCTGCCAGCCATTTTTGCCCGATCGGGCTGTTGGCGGATCAACAATTCGAAATCGGCTCTATGAGTGGTCGGCATAATCAGAGATGTAACTGGGAATTATTGAATCGTGTATGGAACCACAGAGATGTACGTATACCTGAGTTGTGCTTGCAATTGAATTAGAATGAATCTCGGATCGCTCGATCTGATATTCTAGGAGGGCTTTTACATAGTTAACTGATTCTCCTTGTTCCTTGCCTTGCTTTGGTAGAGCTACTTTTCCATTTACGATCCCTAACGAAATCATCTCTCCGCTCTGTATTGATACTTGAACCTATATTTGGAGTTTAATATGTTCATATTCTTACTGAGATAGGCTTAGCACTTTCCTCGACATGACCTGGCTCCTATCCGAATGAGGAACCGACCCGAATCAACATTGTTAATAACGGTTCCCGTTCAGCCTAGATCTAAAGACTGGTCTAATCTATTACCTAGTCCAAGCTCAGCCGCAAGATTAGCTGCCTAGGTATTTCAGAGCGGCTCCGAATCGAGACGTGGAGTAAGATCTCATCAACCTCCCGCCCAATGCACCCGGGATCAAGCAATAAGGGTTCACTCTACGGTACTTGTGACTCAGTCTGACATCCCCATCTGCCTAATATGGTCATGAGACTCTCAGGAGCGCGGGATTTTGGGGATGTTGTCTTTTAGAAAGATTACCCGGCCTTGAGAGATGGCTATCTTACAACCGTAGAAGAGAGTCTGTATTCACTTTTGTACTTATTTTGCAGAAGAGAACCATTCATTGTTCGTGGAAAGAAACCCACCAAGAGGGGTATTCATGAAGAATGCTCGATGCAACATTTTTACTTGCCAGGTTGATGCCGTTCGTCTCGATTTGCCTATAGCTTCAGCAGACAATCTCTGTAGACTGGCCAGAAGAGACTTCGGTTTCGACCTTTGAAACGGACATGTTTCATGTGTCTTTTCCAAAACCGGCGGCAAGCGTTTTTCTCTACTATCGCCGATGCGTGAATTTACCACACGGCGTGTGAGCAACCACAAAGAACACGGTTTTGTGCGCCAGCAGTTGGATGCAATACCTACTAGTTAATGGATTTCGGACAGAAGAACAGCTATAGAGTCTTTGTTTCTACTTCCTCTTCGATGCTTCGGGACCAATAATCTTCGTACAATGGCAACAATCCGATATCGGCTTTCACCGCGTAAGCACGGCGTATTAGATCCCCAAGGCTGCAACCAGAAAGAGTGGCTTGGCTGATCTTGTCCTAGCGAAGCTTGGGTGTTTCTTTGTTCCGGTCACAAAACATTGAGGCGATCGATGAAACCATCTAGTAGTTTCGTCAGAACCATAAGCGGGTCAGTGATAACGACCTGTGCTGTCGCTAGAGCGCCAGTGTAAGTCACTAGACAGAACGCCTGGAGTGAACAAGCGCTTCTGATCACTTAACTAAGAGCTGGCCTAATCTTGTCATCTATGACACTTGGGTCTGAGAATGACCAAAGACAGACGGTGGCTTGCGGCAGGACTGGGGCTGTGAGACTTCACCGGCTCAGAGCCTAAGCTAGCGCACTCCAAGCAGAAAGAGGTATGGTAATAACATTCTTTAAAATGTGCCAGGGAAGAGCTATAATAACGCAGACTCGATAGAGATAATAATAATCCTGTTCTGGGAAGCTGGTTATGAATCCCTGGCTGCTCCGTGTTTCGCGGCCGTCGCAGATCCAGTTTCACCAAGTTGTGCGCAGTAGGAATACGGAAAGACGAGCCGGATAGAGGATGGACACAGGACAATAAAATCTCAGGCCACCCGGGACACAAAAAGACAAGCCTGAGTTCCACAGCTCTTCGTTTCTTTCTTTCTTTTGTTATTTTGATCTCACCTCATCTCATCTCAGCGCTGAGAAAGCATCGACGACCAATCAGCCTGCTGGGACGAGCCGGGAGAACCGCTGGATGAACGCCGGTCGTTGCCCAGTATAACTAATTATAATTCCCGCCCGGGATTTGGACTGGATGTATCCCTCTCTAGAGAGCTGGTCTTCTCTTTAATAATTATTATCTTCTCTTTAATGTTCTCCTAGAGTTGCTTATTCTTGTTTCTTTGTGTTACCCATCCCCAACCACCCCGCTCAACCTCGTGAGGCAAGCCTGGCTTTGACTTCCGTTCCGCAAACGTCAATCGGCGGCGGACTTGCGTGTGCTGGATAGAATTCGAATTCGATAGCATCGGATCAAGCCCCCCTTGATAAAAGCACTCCATGTGCTAGAAGACACCTTGTCGGATTGTTTCTTCTGCTTCCTGCCTCGAATCCGAGCGCGATGGCGTCCTCTTCGTATGCGCCAGTGCCTACGACAGCCGATGACGAGTCCGCCGCTTCCAGAGGGCCACCGGCCGCGCACATGGCCACGACAACGGTGAAGGTGGACGGGATGACATGTGGAGCATGTACCTCGTCAGTGGAGAGTGCGTTCAAAGATGTCCCCGGTGCAGGGAACGTATCTGTCAGTTTGGTGATGGGCAGGGCGGTGGTCCATCATGACCCGTCGCAGCTACCGGCGGATAAAGTAGCTGAGCTGATCGAGGATCGGGGCTTCGATGCGCAAGTTCTATCCACCGACCTTCCAGATACCCAGGCAGACGAGATCGAGGACGACGGTCCGGAGATGGTGACAACTACTTTGGCAGTGGAAGGAATGACCTGCGGTGCTTGTACCTCAGCGGTCGAGGGAGGATTAAAAGAGGAGGCCGGCGTGCGATCGATAAGTGTATCTCTTCTGTCAGAGCGTGCGGTCGTGGAACATGACCCGTCCGTGATCACGCCGGAGAAGATTGCAGAAGTAATTGAGGATCGTGGATTTGGCGCTACAGTGCTGGACACCAAACCGTCAGAGGCGCGGTCTTCGAAGACAAAGGGACCGGCTGAGGAGAAGCCCAAGTTCTTGACGACGACGGTCTCTATTGACGGAATGACCTGCGGTGCATGCGCCTCGAGCGTCCAGAGAGCTTTTGACGGCGTCGATGGTCTCCTGCAGTTCAACATCAGTCTGCTGGCAGAGCGCGCAGTCATCGCCCATGATCCTCTAAAGCTGTCTGCGGAGAAGATTGTCGAGCTGGTCGATGATGCTGGCTTTGATGCGCGCATAGTGTCTTCCGAACCGCATACATCCGGGTCTTCCAAAACGTCCAAGTCAGTAAACCTTAGCCTCTATGGTCTTACAGATGCTGCTGCGGCAACCTCTCTGGAAGAAACAGTCCGCCAGAAACCCGGCATCATCTCAATATCTATATCCGTGGCTACATCACGGGCCTCTGTCAGCTACAACTCGTCCATCATCGGTATCCGCTCCATCGTGGAGACTATCGAGGCCGCTGGCTTTAATGCTCTGGTGTCCGATTCAGATGATAATAATGCGCAGTTGGAGTCCTTGTCAAAGACAAAGGAGATTCAGGAGTGGAGACGGGCGTTCCTGTTCTCCCTCTCTTTTGCTATTCCGGTCTTCCTTCTGGGCATGATCGTCCCTATGTATCTGAAGCCGCTGGACTTTGGCAAGTTCCAGATATTGCCTGGTCTCTACCTGGGGGATCTCATCTGTCTGGTCCTTACGATCCCAGTACAATTTGGTATTGGTATGCGCTTCTACGTTGCCAGTTTCAAGTCTCTGAAACACCGTTCTCCCACGATGGACGTCCTGGTCATGTTGGGCACATCGTCTGCCTTCTTCTTCAGTGTCTTCACCATGTTCATGGCTATCTGGTACCCGCCGCACACACGACCGCATACCGTCTTCGACACAAGCACCATGCTCATTACTTTCATCACTCTTGGTCGCTGGTTGGAGAACAGAGCAAAGGGTCAGACGTCTAAAGCCCTATCACGTTTGATGTCTCTGACTCCCTCGATGGCGACGATCTACGAAGATCCGATCGCTGCCGAGAAAGCCGCAGAGGAGTGGGAAACCTCAGCGAAGTCGCCGCAGGAGAAGACTGACGAGGCCACCCCTGCTCACACACGAAACGCGGGTTTGAAAACAATCCCAACCGAGTTGATTGAGGTCGGTGACGTTGTCGTTTTGCGACCTGGTGACAAGGTATCGGCCGATGGTATTATCATCCGCGGAGAGAGCTATGTTGACGAGAGCATGATCACTGGAGAGGCCATTCCGATCCACAAGAAGAAAGGCAGTCTCGTCATCGCTGGTACTGTCAACACGGCTGGCTCGATGGATTTCAAGGTCACCAGAGCCGGTCGAGACACTCAACTTAGCCAGATCGTCAACCTCGTGCAAGAAGCCCAAACGAGTCGAGCGCCTATCCAGCGTATGGCTGATGTCGTCGCCGGTTATTTCGTCCCCACCATTATTTCCCTTGGATTGATCACTTTCATCGGCTGGATGATTCTCAGTCACATCCTCCCCAATCCGCCAAAGATCTTCAATGCGGCAGGTAACGGAGGGAAGGTCATGGTATGCCTGAAGCTCTGTATTTCCGTCATTGTCTTTGCCTGTCCTTGTGCCCTTGGCCTTAGCACTCCCACAGCGGTCATGGTTGGCACGGGAGTGGGCGCCGAGAATGGTATCCTCGTGAAGGGAGGCGCTGCCTTGGAAGCCGCAACAAAGATCAACCATGTCGTGTTTGACAAGACAGGAACCTTGACCGTAGGAAAAATGAGCGTCGCTGAGACGAGAATGGAACGCATTTGGTCATCCAACGACTGGCGCCGGCGTCTATGGTGGCTGATTGTTGGTCTCGCGGAGATGGGAAGTGAACACCCGGTGGGAAGAGCTATCGTCGAAGCTGCTAAGGTGGAGACTGGAGGCTCTAGCGAAGAGACGCTGGATGGCAGTGTGGGCGATTTCGAAGCTACTATCGGCAAGGGAATCTCTGCCGTCGTGGAGCCCAACTCTGGTGTTGAACGCACGCGGTACCGCGTCCTGCTGGGAAATGCGTCCTTCCTCCGGGACCAGGATGTGCAGGTCCCTGAAGCCGTTGACCCCGACTCTCAGCCTCCTGACGAGTCTGCCTCTGCGTTTTCTGTGCCGTCAAAGCCAAATGACTTCGCCGGGCTGACCCTTATTCATGTGGCCGTCGACGGTCAGTACGCGGGCACCATCTCGCTCCGCGACTCGCTCAAGCCATCCGCTGTTGCTGCAGTTGCCGCAATTCATCGTATGGGCTTCAAGACCTCACTCATCACAGGCGACACATACTCCACGGCTCTGTCCGTTGCGAAGGCAGTGGGCATCCCACCTGTGTCAATCCGCGCTTCCGTGTCTCCCTCCCAAAAGCAGACCATCGTTGCCGAGCTTCAGGCCGGCGGAGATCGTGTCGCAATGGTTGGAGATGGTGTCAACGACTCGCCAGCCCTGGCTACCGCGTCTGTGGGAATTGCGCTCGCATCGGGTACCGACGTCGCCATGGAAGCAGCCGACATTGTGCTCATGCGACCGGATGACCTGCTGTCTGTTCCCGCCAGCTTCTCCTTGGCCCGCTCGATCTTCAACCGCATCAGACTCAACCTCATGTGGGCCTGTGTCTACAACATCATCGGTCTACCGTTCGCCATGGGTCTTTTCCTCCCATTCGGAGGCATCACTCTACATCCCATGGCCGCTGGCGCCGCGATGGCTGCATCGAGTGTCTCCGTCGTCGTCAGCAGTCTGCTCCTCAAATTCTGGAGCCGCCCACGCTGGATGAGCGTCGAGAGGCTGGAAAAGGAAGTACAGACGGGCAAGATCAGATCTCACCTGTCTCGAGACCTGCGCTGGACCGAAGTCTTAGCAGCCTCCGTCCCAAGATCTCCTCGTGGTGCGCTCGATCAATTCAAAGCTCTTGCTTCTGCCGCGATTGGCATTATTACCGGCAAGGGATCAACAGGAGCCAGAGGCGACGAAGGTTACATTCCACTGCAAACGGTCGAACCAGTCTAAACACCTCGGTAGAAAGTATGTATCATCCGTCATGTTCATGGATGAGTCCATATGTTTTTGTTCCTTTTTTGTGTATATTTTGTTTTGTCTGGGTTATTTTTAACTTCTATGATACCTCTATTGTTTGCTGGCCCTTTTTTTTTGTCAGATTTCTTTTGTTCATGGTAGAGTCCTGCTAGACAGACAGTACATGCATGTAGTTCCTTGCCGTGATGACTTTGTACAGTTGTATATAGTCTAGGCTGTATGGACACCGCAATGAGAGTAATGAACGAAAGTGTATAATTTATAAGGAAAGATAGATCTAAGATAAAGACTAATATGTAGATCCTCGTGGTTTCTATATAGCATTGGGCAATAAATACGGAAACTACATCAGACTATATCTCCAGGGAGGGATTCGATATTTGTGGATGGATAATCACATTTCGAAAATGATAAGTGAATGAAAATGAAAACTGATAATTGGCCGTGAGAGTGGAAATAGCGACGCCAGATTAAAAGCAATGTCCATCTTGTGCACATCGATCAAGATGCAAGAAGTAAGTAGCCCCTGACCGCGAACAAATAACAAAAAACAGGCCAATTCAAGCCCAGAATCATCGACCCCATCCATTTCTGTAGTATTCACTATACAAGACCCGAACTAGTAGTAAAAAAAAAAAAAACAAAGAAAAAACCCAGTTTCAACCATACTTTGCAGCCTGCGTCGGCGGTGGTGGGAAATACATCTGCGGCTGCGGCTGTTCCTGATACGCATATCCCGACATCGAACCTCCACCAGTATGCAAATGCAGAGGACCACCCGGATTCGGTGTGCTGAAGTGATGTCGAAGCGGGAGGTCACTTGCTTGGGATCCGCTGTCGAGTCGAGTAAACGCTAGAGTGCGCGGGGTCATTGCTGGGAATGAGGTCCCTGTCATTGGGCCTGGAGTCATGGGATAGGTTCCCGATGGGGGAGCTCTGAGGATCGAGTCTTCGTAGGCTTTGAGAGCGCGCTTCTCTTCGCGGCGTTCGCGGTATGCTTCGCGCTCGGCTTTGGTGGAAAAGCAGGAAATGAGGGCAATGATGAATTCGGAAAAGTAGATGATGCTGGTGATGTGTGTTAGTTAGTACTAGATGAAGAAGGAAAGAGAGGTTATATAGGATTTTTGCATACGTGATGATGATGGTGATGGCAAAGAGGGATTTTGCCTGCTCGCAGTATCCGATGTTGGACTTGTGAGCTGCTACGCTGCAGCTTTTGGTGATATACCATGGTGGTCCTGGCTGGGGGTGTTGCGGATCGGACATATCTTTGCCTGCTTGGAATGATGCCGCTATTGAGTACAGCACGATCAGAGCTCCGTGTACGGCGACGGAAATGGGTGGGTAAAACACCCGTAGGATTTGCATCGGGGCCTTGGTGAGTAGGAAAAAAGTGCTCAGCACTCCGAGAACGAGGTTATATTCCGTCAGGCTATGAGTATATTTGTTAGCTTGTATGTCCTTAGAGTGGATTCAATATCTGGCACAAAAACATACAATGAGCTCCAAACCATGGGGGCTGTATATGGTCTGTAGTTGGCAGCAGCGTAGATGGCTTCGTCTGGAGCGCTGTTAAAGCCATTATCGGCGCCGTCCTGCCAAAGCTTCGTTCGATATGTGTTATGATCCGCGATTCCGGTGAGTATCAGAATCACAACTGTAAATGGGAACTCTGCCGCCATCATGATCAAGGCCGCTTTGTGCGACCGGTACTTCTTTGGGAAGAACATGATGTCTGCTTTTGTTCTGCACTTTTGTCTGTCTGTCTGTCTGTCTGGATGGATGGATGGATGAGAGTTCAAGGTCGAGTAACAGGTGTTGGATATCGCGCGAAATCGCGAATCGCTTTCTTGGATCTATAAGTAATAGTAAACAGCGTCAAGTACTTAGCATCTATGCCAGACCGGCTGGCTGCCCGTTCATAACGCTGCCATCGAAACACTCGCTGCGGCCCTGACAAGAATTCAATCTCACGGACAAAGACGAGGCCTGGGAGAAACGGTCCAGATATGGGGAATCCGCTCCCTGGTCTTATGGCCGGCCAGACTGCCCTCCATGACTGGGATTGGGGAGAGGGGTTTGGGCCGTGGGACGATATGTCGAATACCAGAAGACTGACAAGCGCCGAGGGTTCCCTGAGATGCAGTGGCTTGATGCTTGTTGAGTACAAGGCGCCAGTGAGATTGCAGCATCGACGATCGTCCGCCAGCGCGAAGATGTGACGGCGTTGAAGATGTCGCCAATGAACGGCGCAAGAAGCATCTCTCCCGGGCGGCCCGTCACACGCTAACAAGTCAAAAGGTGATCGGATGGCGAGCGCTTGCAGGGCCAGGACATTCTGTTGGATCAGAAGCATTCGAGGGCGCTTTCAGTGGTGATCTTGTGGTTAGCAGCGCAGAGATACTTGACATATTCTATCCGCCTGTTCTGTTGATTCGAGCTTCTTTTGGCTCCAAACGTCATCGCGGGGAAAGTAAGTAAGATTAGATCTCAGTTAACAACTAACTGACACTAACTTACTGCATGGGGAATCTCCGATCACTGGCATCCTATACCACACTGGTGCGTCCGCGAATCTCCTGTCGAGCTTCCCAACTCCGTCGTCTGGCTATTCCCCAAAGCAAGATGAGTACAAGAGAAGACTCCATTCCGCATGAACTGCGGACAGCAGCAGAACCACGACAGAATAAATTGTACCCCGTCCGGATATCACAGATTGACCAGGTCAACCCCTCAATCCGCCTGCTCCGGCTGGCGTTGCCGCCAGGAGGCGACCAAACAGATGAAGGAGAAGTATGACGATCCATTCCCCATAATATATAAAAGTAGACATTCTTCGATCTTTATATGGATCGAGTGCCTGTTCTACAATGCTATCATTGCCTCTCACCCCGTGATATTGTTTAACTGTATAGATCAAGCTGATTTCTCGCGGTTATCTCGACCAGGCGGACCCCAATCCGGAGCAATTTACTTTTCTCCCAGGCCAATGGCTGGATGTTTTCATTCCGTCAATATCCCATGCGGGTGGTTTCACCATAACCTCCACTCCAGCAGATGCCCATCTCCTTCCATCGCCAGAGCCTCCAACGGAGTCCTTGTCCATCGAGGAGGAAGATCTACCTCCTGTGCGGTCAACGGGCAGAACACCCTATGTCGAACTAGCAGTGCAAAACGCGCCATCTAATCCTGCAGCTGCATGGCTGTGGAGACCCAAAGAAGAGATCCTCGGCAAAGAACTAAATGTTCGCGTGGGAGGCAGCTTCATATGGCCGCCAGCTGGGTTTAACACGAAGGATATCAGAAATGTCGTCTTCATCGCTGGCGGAGTGGGTATAAAGTTAGTGTGTCCATTTCCCTTTCTTTTTTTTTTTTTTTCTGAGGACATTATTGTTAACTATTATACAGCCCTCTCATATCCATATTATCCCATCTAAAAAATGACGACACGGCCACTCTCTCTCCTGGAACAGAAGTCCATTTCCTATATTCGACCCGGCTTCCTCCCAGCAAGTCCGTCAGCAACTTCCAAGCGGCACTAGATCAGATTCTCTTCTTGTCTCGTATACGGGAGATTATCCACTCGCATGCTCCGTCTCGACGTCTCCGTATCTCTTTGGACTTGTTTCTCACAAATCTGAATGAATATCCCGATTTAAAGATATCTACACCTCAAGATATGAAGATCCATGATCGTCGTATCACTGCTGAGGACTTGAAGACCGCCGTCACTGGATCTAGCGGAGATGAGACCGGCACCGGGACGGTCTGCTACATCTGCGGACCGCCGCCGATGACGGATGAGTTGGCGGACAAGCTCAAAGGCATGGTAGGGAGCGAGCGGGTGTCTTATGAAAAGTGGTGGTGAGAGAGTGCAGTCCACTCACTCGTCTTTGCTCGATCAACAGGTGCATGGTGCTGCGAGTTGAAGGGCGTGGGTAGGAATGCAGAAATTGACTCAACTCTCAAGTCACTCACCTCCCTGATCCCTTTGGAAATCACCGGAAGAGTATGACTGTTCTAGATAATATGTATTCTCTATCTAACTGACTCTTCCGCTACATACGTATCATCCTTAAAAATACCACCCCATGAAACCAGATACTAGTTATCCCTGAGCGATCCGCCATCAAGCATAGATCATAAACCTATCCTACCTACCACCGAGTCCATATTGATCAACCCCCCGAAAGCTTTTCCGGACCATTACAAAAAAATCCATATAAACAAAAGAAGATACAACATAACTCCTCATTTCCAGCTCCTCAAACAAAACAACAACCACCTCCCAGGACAAACTCGGACAAGGAGACACACGACACACGACACACCGAGATGGACACCGCCATAATCGGTGCTATAATAGGCGGAGTCGCTCTGGTCGTGATCTTTATCCTCATCACGCTCTACGGCACACCATGGGGGTTCCATGCAAGAGGGGTAAAATGGGAAGCGAGGAGGGATCAATCATGAGCTGGGTATATCTTCGCGGTTAAATGTCCCTCTGTGAGTGATGAGAGGTCAGGGTGTGTCTGTGGCTGGGTAAGGAGTACATGCATAAGAGTAAATGGGTTGGTTGGTTTGGGGGGAAGACTAGATTCTGATGGACTGGGCAGGTTCGACTCTTTCCTTTTGGTATGTTTTTCGAGGCCATATCCTTTTTTCCCCCTCTTCTGGAGTTAGTGAACTGCATTTATCTAGCTAGCTAGTCATAGATAATAATGATGCGTCGTGCTCTTCATCTGTTCGTTTGCTTCCTCTTAATAGTTATCTAGTTAGTTACTTGCTCATCGATGATTCCTCATCCAGGCAATTCTTCTTTCCCTTTATTTAAGACGGCCTAGTTCCAGTCTCTAATCTCAAAGATTTGAGACAATTGGACTGAAAAGACAGGATACCCTTCTCATATGCATTGTGCTCCAAGTGGGGAATCTGATTTGCAAGTGTACAGTATATATCCATACAATGTGTAACAGGAGCATTTGAAAAAAAGTAAATAAAATCGAACAATGCTCGAGAAGCAAGCAAACAAGCAAGAAAGCAAGGATATGCTTCGTGATATGTGTGTAATATATCCCATCCGTTCATTTCAGCCGACCCAAAAAAACAGCAGAGGTAGGAATTTCATGTAATAGGGCAAGATAAAAAGGGTCGGCTGTTGATGCAGGTTCGCTCGCGCCATTTCATCCTCCTCCTCCTCCTTTTCTTTCAGAATATTCGTACATAAATCAATGGTTCTGTCCCAGAGTGGGTATGCGTCCGGCTCTATTGATCATGAACCATCCCAGAGTGGGTGTATCGATCATGGAACCATGTATGATCCAACTCCAACTATCTTTCTTCTTCCTCACGGATCCCGCAGCACTTATTTCTTCTTCTTCCCAGCCGGTTCCTGCTGCTGCTCCTGACCAAAAGAGCTGATCAGATCCAGCAAGTTGTCTTCCTCCTCCTCATCCAGGGCCGCCTGAGCAGCAGCTTCTGCATCAGCCTTCTTCTTTTCCTCACTGGTCTGCACCTTGCCATCCGTCTCCTCTGCCGGTGGCGCTGCTGCGTCCCAGCTTCGACCGAACTTGGCTCGGAAAGCGGCCAATCGGCCGGCCTCGTCCTCCTCGACGTTCATCAGCTTCGTGCTGGACGGGTTCCAGAGTAGGGAATTGCGCGTGTCGCGAGTCGAGCGGTACACAGGGAGCGGGGAGGTGGTGCGGTGCGTGAAAGTGCTTCCGTCAGAAAGAGTGATCAGCTGAGTAAACGTATACGGACGCTTCGGTCTGCGTAGCAGAGTGGCATGTCGGCATTGAGTGCAGATGAAGGTGGGAGTGGACAAGATCGAGGATGTGCCGGCGGCTGCACTGCCCGTGCGGCGGACGGTGAGGTGTATCGACATTTTGTTTAAGACGTGACTGGACAATTGAAAGGAGTCACTGCAAGTTTTCTCTTGATGAAGCTCGTGAAAGAGAAAATGGGGAGCTCCTTGAAGTTTTGGTCTTATCGTTTCGGAGTTGGAGAAATTTAGCGGAGTCGGACACCGCGGGTTGGGTTATGTAAGCCGATCCCAGCGCAGTCAAAGTATCCATCAAACTATCTCGATCTTGCGGGCAAAAGCAGAGCTGCTTGTTTTACCTCCTACTTGACGGACAGATCACGATGGATAGCTGTTGATGCACTTTTCCATAGTCCCAAACTGGAGCTCATGATGAAGTCGAAGAGCTTCAACTGTTTGTATACCTCCTATAATTGCCGCGCCGTCCCGTGAAGCCCTTCGTCTGTACTCCGTCACTTCGTCTTCTCCGACGGAAGAAGCATGAAGCTGCTACTACTATATAGACGGCCGGTCTTTCTGACCTGGCGAGTTTCTAGCCATGGAAGGGGTATGTCATCATTCATTAAATATGCCATTGCTACTTTATACATACTAATAAATCAACTCCAACCAGGAATATCAACATCCCGCCTCCCCACCAGCTCACGAATCCCTCCACGACTCAGTCCACAACAATCGCTCCTCCATCGCTCCATCGCCACGAACGCAACGGCCCTAAACAAACACGCACAGCAATCCTCGCCCTCGAACGAAGAAGAGGAACAATCCTCTCCGTCCCTCTCAGACCAAGTCCGCTTCCTCATGCGCCAGGTCCCGCACCCTGTCGCCATCATCACCGCAACAGACCCCAACAGCCCAACAGCAAACGAAGCATATCGCGGAATGACCGTCTCGTCCTTCAACACTGTGACTCTCTATCCAGAACCCGTCATTTCATTTAACGTGAAACGACCCTCGGAGACGCTCCACGCCCTCCAGACCTCGGGCCATTTCCACGTACATTTGCTCGCGCCGAGCGAAGCGACTGCGAAACTCGCGCGCGATTTCTCAAGAGGGAATAATAACTTACAGATCGTGAAGGGTGAGGGAAGGTTTGAATTCTTCTCAGATTCGGGTTCCGAGACGACGGGTCAGGGGCGGGGCCCTCCAGTGCTGCAGAGGAGGAGAAAGGATAATAGCAATAAAGATGAGAATGACTCAGCCATCATCGACTTCCCGTTTATATTCGAATGCCGCGCTCATCCCCAGAAGATCGAAGTGTATGACCATACCATCGTGCTGGGGACCGTGGTGCGCACCCTTCGACATCCTGCTGCTGGACGACGGGGAGGTATAAGTGGAAATGCGAGAGATGATGACGATCCGCATTCAAAGGAGGATCTCTGCTTGACGTATGCGGATACCAGGTTTTGGAAGATGGGTGAGGTCGTATAGTCAATAGGTTAGGGTCATTGGCTCGTTTTACCTTTATGCAAGAGATACCATGGTTTTTATGTACAGTACAATATTTGCGGAATGGAAAAAGTCCAATGTCAATGTTACAAGCTTCAATCGCTGGGTTGGTCCAGCTATTCTTGGACTATCCTTATAGTGTGGACAATATAATATAGAGGTTATGTGAATCGAATTAGCAGGTAGAAACTTTTTGGCATTCGTTTTTTTCCCGTTCTTCGGGCTGGTCCGGCTAGCTACAAATGTCCCAATTCCATTGCAAGCTCCTTTCCCTTCTGCTGGTTCTTGTTCCATTCGTGTACAAAGCGTCTTACCGGCCGCCTCGGTGGACATGGCGACTAGACAGGATATTGTCAAGAGAACAAGATATCCGTGGAGTAGAATCGAGGATTCACGGAGGGTAGGAGGCTGACAGTGATCAAAGAACCCATCTATAAGACGTACGAAGAAGCCGATTCAAGCTGGAAGAGAAGAGCGAATCACGAACATGGTGGACAACCAAACGACCAAACAAAGCACGCAGGGAGAGATGCCCCTAACCGAGAGGACGTGCCACAGCTGAGAAGCAAGCTGTATATTGGGAGAACAGATAGATCTTCTAGCTCAATTACCAGATCCCCTTTCCGCGAGAAGAGCTGGGGCTACCACTGCCGCTTCCACTGCCGCTTCCACTTCCACTGCCCCGGCTCGCCGCCCGATTGAATGGACTAGCAATGAGTCCGTAGCCAAGGTTGGCCTGGAGTGAGTCGGAACCAGAGCTTCTTCTCTTTACTGCCACGCTGTCAGGCACATCAACCGCCAGTGAGGGCACCCGACCCATGTCCATCGCATCGAACTCAGCATACATGCTGCTACGCGCAGAACGGTTCGAAGACGAACGGTCGCGGTTGTTAGCATCCAGACCGAAGTACGAGTTTGCGCGTACCAGAGGGGACACAGGGAACTGGTTGTTCTGCGACGCGCGCTGAATAGGACTTTCCGGGTGAGAGGACGAAGCACCGATGGGCGACGGGGAAGTCTGATGAGGACTGGACTTCAGTGGCGGGAAGGTCAACGCCAGAATCGACCTGCCGTTCGCAGAACCGGCGTTGTCCGGGTGAGAATTGGTACCGGGCAGGTTTCCTTCAGGCGTGAGAGGTCCAGTTTCCATCAGCATCTGTTGCTGCTGCTGCTGCTGTTGGATAGCCTGTTCGATGGCGGAGGCCTGCTGCCACAGCTGGTTGGTGCGCACTTGGTAATCCTGCACAGATTGACTGATGCTTGCCAGCTGTTCATTGAAATTTGCCTCGATCTTCGCTTGCTCCTGCTCTCGGGCAAACTGTTCGGCAGCCCTACGCTCCCTCTCATTGAGCCCTTGCGCGTTGGCAGACACGATCCGTTCGTACTGTTCGTTCACTCTCGTCCTGCGACTCTGCAGACGTTCGCGCCTCTGGATGGTCTGGTTGAGCTCAGCTTCCAAGGAAGAGAGCTCCCGGGCAACAGCTGCACGGGCAGCAACCAGTTCTTCCTTGGCCGAATTCAGCAGTTCCAGCTCTTTTTCGAACTTCGCTTTCTGCGAAGACCATTCCTCCAGTTCTTCCTCCGGAATGTGCTCCAAATTGTCGAGCTGCGATTCAAGCGCTGCGGTGGCTTCCTCCGTCTGGCGAATGTTCCGTTCCAGCTGCAAAGAGCGTTGCTTCTGACGGTTCTCGTCATTTCCAGTATTCAGTCGGTGATTGTAGTTATCTAGCTCCTTCTTAATCCTCGAAACAACCAGTTTGTGATCATTCTTGGCTTTCTTCAAACGGGATCGTTTCTCATTCAGCTTAATCTCGGCATTGACGATCGAGTTCTTGAGAGTGGTGGTGGGAGAAGACGGTCTATACGACGGTCGTGGCGGGACAGATGGGGACAAGTTTACTGTAGAAGCTAGTTAGATCCGATGGCCACGAAATATCACATTGTACGGTCTTACCTTGTTCTGCGTGGGGTGTCGAGGGGGTCTTGACACTCACGACGCAAATCTCCTCGCCCGTATCGCTGCGCACAAAAGAACAGGTGTATGCACAATTAGGGGCAAGACCGGAGATCTCCCCACGCCACTGAACCGCACTTGAGCCTTTAGAGTCCTCGTGGACTCTAGAGATTGTAGCAGTAGCCCAGTGGGCGCCATTGACATAGACGTAGAATGGCTCCAACTCCTCGTTTCCCAAGCCTCCAGCCTCGCAAACGGCCGATGTAGACGGTTCTTCCATCGATACGAAATCACCTGCGGCGAATTTGATTGATGAACTGTCAATGCTCGTAATCCAGACCAAACCCTCTTCCAGAGTCACTCCCTGGAGGTCTTCTTCGGTCATTGGGAGACTTCGCGCAGTTTTCGACACAGCCCTCGAATGCTCGTATTCCCTCATAACGGTGACTTTTGTGCTCGCCAGAGCAGCCCAGAATGGTTGCCGACTTCGCACTTGATTTGCCTGCCTTCTTCGTTTCTTCGCGGATGTTAACCGGTCCCTGCTCTCTTTTAATGCGGGCGGCGTGACTACTTGGCCATCAGCGCCTATCATGGAGGAAACACTAGCGCCAGACTCGAATGCGGAATCAACCTGAGTCTGAGATCCCGCAGACGCTTCTGTATCGCCTCGTTTCCCAGTTCGAGATGGTGGGGTAGAACGGTTTTTAGCCATTGATCTTCTTGCCATGGCGGTTCCCGCCTGTGCTAGGATATGAACGGCCAAGAGACTCCTGATCCAGCTCGGTGAGGTTTGCGATTCAGCGCGTCTGAACTCAGGCGGTATGAGATGGGCGTATTGTGCGAGCATATCGGGGCTGATTATCTTTGCGGAGATTAAATGCCCTAACACGAAATCCTGAATACCTTTGCTGCGGATGAGATGCAGGATCAGAACGATACCAACACACAAAGCGTTGACACCTCCATTTTTCCCCGAACTACCACCTCCTAGCGTAATTGCGACCTGCACCTGGGCCAGATCCAGCGCGAAATTCTGCGCCCATGACCACATGAACAGACCCCACACCAGTAAGCAGAACCCATCCATCGCGATCATCGTCCCGAGTGAAGGAGTTCCGGCGGGTCCCTGGAAGATATCGAAGTTGGACGTCAAGGATCCGGAGGAGGCGCCGCCGGGAGGCATGAAAGTCAGCGAGGCAAAGAGAAACTGGACCAGCGTAAGGACCATTGGCGGCAACTGCAGGAGGAAGATGAGAATGGCGATGGTGTCGTACATCGGGCAAGACTTGAGAATGGTTGACGCGAGCATAAACGGGTTCACGGAGGAGTTCTGGGTCGACCGCTTGGTTCCTGCTGTCGCCTTGTCGGGGCAACGAGAAGCCTGGCCTGACAGGGTCGCGTCGTCAGGCGCCGCACCGTTTGTGTGCCTGTAAGTCGCATCCACGCCACCCTTGCTATAACCGTTGACATAGGCCCGTCCATTGCTTTCCATCTTGGAGCCCTCCGCCGCAACGTTCAACTTGACCGTCGCAGCCGCCGCCGCCGCCGCGGACACCATGGCGGAATCAGAGGCACGGCCAGACAGATCAACCTGGGAGCCTGAGCTGGAGGAAACCCCGCTGGGAGGGGTCCCGTCTAGGTGCCCATTAGACTTCTGCTTTGTTACTCGTTTTCCGGGGCCAACGAGGCCGTTTTCGTGCCGATTGCTGTGATGATTCTTCCTAGGCGCGGCCGCTGGACGTGGCATCGACGAGGGAACGAAACACCCAGGTCCGAGTCAGCTTGGCAGGAACGAGCCAAGGACTTGGACCAGGCTGAAGAAATTCGAGAGACACGGCGAAGTGAATCTAGGAAAGGGATTTCGGAAGGGAGGGGGGGGGTGGTGTTGGAGAGAGCGAAAAAGAGAGAGAATGACTGCGGGAGAGGAAGTGGCAGAAGGGACTCTGCACCAGAGAGCGAGACACTGGCGTGTGGCGGGGTTGGGATTTCGCCAAAGGTGAAGGAGAGTCGAGGTTCTGCGTAGTAGTATTATGGGAAGATCGATTTGGACGGGAAAAGGACCGGACAAAGACGAGATAATATTAGTTTGCAGTCTTGTCGATCTCGAACAGAACAAGAACGAAAGACTGTTCAAAGTTACCTTCGCTTCAGCCCTTTTTGCGTGTCTAGCGCTGTCTGGTACGGTAACGGCCGTGACCGTACGGGTACGCCTCAGTACAGCCTCTTGCCTGGGCTGTGGTTCCGACTGGCTGGTAAGTTACGAATTACAGATACGCAGTGCTTTGCTCTGGATCTGGAGGTTTGCAACACTGACTGACAGCTCAGTTGATAGCATAAAGGACGCTCTGGAGCTATACCGTAGAGCACGATGCCATTCTCCCCAGTCGCGTGTGAGGATCTGCTGTGTTTTCAAAGCATAGATTCGGATAGTGAACTTGGCAGAGAGCACAACTTATTACTGTACGTCCTGCTAAGCTCGGCAGTGGCGCGATCTTACCTTTCGGTGACGGGCTAAGGGGAGCCTACTGTAAGCCGCGTGACGGATAGACCGGACCTGCTCCGTCTAACGTGGACAACTGTTCCGCCAGCTGTCCATGATATGCTGGTGTTCGTGGGCGACAACGAATGGTCTGGTCCTGGTTCTACTGTACTATGTCTAGGTCTGTTTCAGGTCGAAGGCTCCGCATGATTGATATAGGATCCAATATATCTGGTCAGTCTAGGATGAAGAACGAAAGGCGGTTCATGGAGTGATATCAACAGAGCCTGTACGCAACTAGAGAGCTAAGAGATTTGTCCATTGTTTTATATATCTATATCGGACGGGCTACCAGCATCTGCATTAGGAAGCCAGCAACTAACGACGCGCGAACTGATGGTCAATGGGGAAACCGATTTCCTGGCTCCCAGAACACCAGACATATTATTATTCAACCCAGAAATACAGTTTCCTAGCCGTATTGCTATTTCTTTTGGTGAGCGCTTGTTAGGTTCCCAATCTTCGGTAGCCCCGACAATATGGTTTGCTTTTGTCACCCGGTAAACAGATCTATTCTCCGTCATTGAGGTGTCATCAGCACTGCGCAGTCCTTTCATGTCCAGCACAGAAGAGGAACAGTGACTCGGCACACGGTTTCTGCAACATCCTCGGTGGGCGGAAGCATGCGACGATCACCCCGGGGCGCAGAACATACTTACAGTGTGCGGGGAAGGTCACCGCATTTTTCATATACTTCGTGGCGATGAAGGAATCGTCAGTGGTACCATTGTTATAGACAGTATCCGGTCATTTGTGTGGCCGGTCGTGAAAGTGGTTTATCCCGTAGATAATATATCATATCATATTTCGGGTGGTCCATCATCCCCTCACCAGTGCAGGATGCATCATGTCTATGGTAGATAGCCGTTGGACGAAGACAAGGATGTCACGACATGATAGAACAAAAACTACTATATAGTTAGTAGATCGGCCGGTTGCTCAGGCAGTCCCCTGCTCATAGAGTGCAGTAGATCAGACCAAGCCAGACAGAGGAATGGTTCCCGAGGAATATTTCCGAATCGGGAGGGCGTACGATGAAACGGTAATATCATTTCCACTCGACGGAAAGAATCCTCCGCGGTGGCCATTGTGATTTGTGCTCTTCACAGCCGGATCCGCGGACTATCTCTCCATCAAAACGCTTGCCAGCACCTTCTTTTCTGCGTCCCCGGCTGATAATCGGGCTAATGCACGTCGATTCGCGGAGGGAGATGATGAGTTTTCCGGTCTGACAGCAAATCATGGATCGATCGCGACTCCCAAAACGGACGGTCGTAGCCATTATTACCGTATTGCTTCTGCCCCGCGATGCTGTGGGTGAAGATTTTGGCTCTCCCTTAACTCGTCTGTTCAACCTCCGAGGGTCTGAAAAAGAAACTCGGACCGGTCCCAGCTACCTATTCTATATTCTCCTTCGTCTCTGGTCGATAGTAAAAAAATAATAATAATAATAATAAGCCTCTGGTGCAAAAACTCGCCCTAGAGCGGGGGACCCAAGGCCTGGGCTGGTCAGCCAAATCCACCGGGCTGTCTTTTGCCAAGCAGAGAACATTTGAAGGAAATCAGCCTTTTCCCGAAAGGCCGTCGTTACCGGTCGATAACTGGTCTTAGTTTGAACTCTGCAGAAGAGCCTTCGTGCGCGGTACGATCATCGGCTCATGCAGCCTCAAGGCTCGAACTAACGAGCGATCCAAGCGAGTTTGTCACATGGTGCCTCTTCTCTCGCATTCGAGACGGGCTCTCTTGAACAATTGTGCCAGCAGGAGAAACCCCCCGCCAATTTGGCCGTGTTTGGATGCTGTTTCTATCATAGACAGCCTCAATGTTGAAGACGGGAGGGCGGGAATCCTGGCTCCATCGCGGCAGGAAAGCCGCCGAATGTCTGGAATGAGGGATCTCCCAAGGGCCAAATCTGGACCATTCCTGACTCATGGTAGTAATTTTTTTTTTGTTTTTTACCTTTCCTCTGCAGAAATAATCAATACCGTCCAAACTTCGAAGCTCTAGTTAATACGCGGCTGTGGCGCGGACCATTAAACGGTGGTCCTTGGCACAGACCTGTAACAACAATAATAGATCAACTCCTGTATGGCCTTTTTTCCTATCATGATCCCTCGCTTCTCTGACAGGTCATGGCCCACAAATGACGGAGCACACCTGACCATCAATAATAATAATACCAATATAGTCCTTGCCCTTGCGCAAAGATTGTATTTACCGCGTACTTATGTAGCAAGGGCAATGGCTAGGAAGAGAGCTTATGATGGTTCTCAAATGGTTAGAGATGTCTACATTGATAGATATGCTACTACAGTATTTTTACGAATAGATAGAATCCTTAGTGTAGTAATAGGGGGAAATAATCCTTATTACAGGGTGCTACGCTAATAATAATAATAATAATGATAATGATCATAGATATGCTAGAATATTTCTAATTTTGTAACTCGAGGCAAAGGCGGTGAACCCTGGCAGAACCACACCTTCCATTTGTATGTCGTCAAAAGGTATCTATCTCATTTGGCAAGCACTTGACTATATGTGAAATGGCCTTTGTCCAACTATCATGTTAACAAGGCAGATAGCACCATGGCAGATCCGGACAAAATTCTAATACCACCCCCACCATTGCCTAGCGATAACTATTTATGGCTTCTACGCATAGATCACCAAGCGTCGGTGCCTCCAGGGCATCGTCGGAAAAAATCAAGGGCATTCTCAGAGAATACTAAGCTCGCAGTTGGAAAGAGCTCAGAGCGTCAGAGATATTGGGCGTGCGGCAATACGCTAATCTATATTTGCCATGTTATTAATAGCCCAAGAGGATAAACAGGTAGGCAAAACACGCATTATATTATCTCTAGATGGTAAATCTAATAATATTTTTTTCAGGCTGAGCTGTGGCATGACCTTGGGCTCATAGAGTTTTGTTAAGCTTTAGATCACGGAAGCAAAGATGTCTGCAGAACATATAGGTGAGAATGAAAGAGTCTCCATTGCTTGCTATCTAAATGATAGGAATCTAACGGATATTTATGTTCCTAGACCTAGCTATCCTGATGAATCCCCCTTCGCTGCTACCTGCCATATGGTTACACATCCTACCCGTACAATGTGTCGAATCCACGATCTTCCTCTAAGGAGTTCTCCTTTTTGGTCGAATCAGTTAGGATCCTTCGACACAATGGAGTTGAGCCACGGCACGGTTTATTAGTAGGTGATACAGCACAACCGTAGCTCCGGATAGCTACCCATAGCAGATGCAGCTCGGCTTCATGCAGAGGTCTGGATTCCAACAATTTCCCGATAGCCTCTGTGCTAAATGCAATCCTGCTATGCCCGAACAGTTCGATTGTTATTCGGATCCTGGATTTGTCTTTGCGCCTGTTGATATCGATTTCTTCATTGATTATGAGATGAAGGATGGAGAATACAGGAAATCCGCGGCTGACCAAGGGTTACCCCGAAAGCGAGCGGTTCCCACGTCTGAGGAATATAAGAAATATTAAGTCGACAAAGGCTTAATCAGTGCTGAAGCTAAGGGTGGTCTATACCTTCCTCTATTTCTGAAATCCTATCTTCTTCGCGATCGGCTTGAGTTCGATATTAGGCCAATGCTATCAAAGCCTACAGTCTGGCACGGCGCCCCCTTGGCTTGCCTCAGACGATGCTTTCTATATCTAGGATCCCTGCGTTTGGGATCTGTAAACAAGGCAGTCTTCGTCAAGCTTCGGAAATTGTTCGACCTTTATTTCTTCGAAGATGAAGATTCCTCTCCTTTGAGAAACCAACTATCCGATTAGTCGGAAAGAAACGAGAGTTTACCGAGGTCTCGCCAGGAGGCTCCAGCGAGAGGTGCGTGCATACTGGAGCCTAGGACCAGACGGAGGAAGCAGTGCATCAATTTGCACCGTTACTAATTCGATCGGTTAATTCTGCGCGTGTCTCAGTCTGCTTTATACGTTATTATTTTTATTCTCCGCGCCTATGCTAGTTTATACTGTATGTTAACCGCGTATTCATCAGATCCAGAGAAGTTGTTTTAAACTAGAATTATTTCCTAGTTCCTACCTAACCATGGAAAGACCATATTGAGGTTTCTTCTCTGGAATATAGCGACCGTCTTGAACCCGTCCTCCAGACCCATCAGACGCCATGTGCCAGAACAAAATCCAGGACAATAATGGGTACGATCGATTTCAAAAGGCCTCGAGTTCATGGCAGATGACGAGGAAGACGACAATGATCACTGTAGACCTTCATCGGCTTCACAGAAGGGAAGAGCCCCAATTGCGCACCTCATAATGGACCCGCCGACCTACGTGGATGCTGTAGTTCAGCCAGCATATAGGAACAAATTACCATAGGGATACTGGAAACCAAGTTACCCGAACGCCAAACACCTGATGGAACCTTGGAAGCGGCAGAGTTTTCTGGTACCCTTGTGTCTTTGGATTGGAGATCCTCAAAACGAGGATCTGTTGAGTACGTATTAAGACTGGTCTTTGGGTTGGTATCATCATCGCCGTCTCTAGATAAGAATATTAATGAATTCTTTTACAGCTTTCCAACCGATCTTGAACGCTACCACTATGAGCTAAGTTACATGGTTTAGGTAGTTATTCTGCCTCTCATTATATTCGTACTTGCTTGTTTGTTTCAATAATAAGCAACATCCAGAAGGGCTGGTTACTTTACATAGTTATCCACTAGTTAGTAGTCAGCAATAGTTATAACTATGGCTCATAGTTATTTTTTTCGCGCAGAGCGCCCACGGGGACACAGACAGACCATGCCTATATATAGTTAGCAGAAGGCAACGCCCATGGTGTACAACCGGCAGACACAGTTGGGGGTTCCGTAATCTCTGCGAGGAGCCTTTATCATGGACAGGAAATTACGAACCCAGCCAAACTAAGAAAAGCAACACGGGGCTCGAGATCCGAGAAACGGATTTTCGACAAAAAAAGACCACCTAGAAGGGAAGGACCATGGCGAATACGAAAGGGAGCTTCGCTAGCAGATGCTCACAATGGACGGCAAGTGTGGATGCTGGGGCAATTTCAAACCATGATACAAGCTACTGCTGGGAGCCTAGCAGAAGAGAAGCCACCGGTTTAACAGAGGCATCTGGTGCTTAGGTACTTTCCACGAAATTCCATTCCCAAACAAACTTAAGCTTAACGGTGGAGGAAGACGGCGATTCTAGAGGCAGAACGCCTCGGTAGGTGCAGTGGCTTCACGGGGTAGCTTTCTCGAATCAAGCATCTTAGCAGCTTCAAGAGATTGCAACAGTAAGCTTCTCTTGAGCTGTGTCGACAGCTACTTTGCACCGTATCGGATGGCCAGGCATGCTTCTATCAATGCTAGTTCGGGCGAGATGTGAGGATAATAGGATACTGCATTGATGTAATCTTTCTCGATGGCTGACTCCTAAATCACTAAGGGGATAAGCAATATTCCATGTCTGGCAACAAACAGATCGCATGTCCTTGTAGAATCATTAAGCCGTGTCATCGTAACGGGAAAGTTAGGCGTCCTCGTCAGCTTCTGCATCTTGCTCCGTAGACACTAGCTTAGAAGCGCCCTCTTCCTGGTCTGCACCTCCGGTAAGGCTTTTCCCGGTGCCCTGCTGCCCTGTCCTTCCTGTAGCATCGGAGAGCAGGATATCACCGTCGCTGTCGGGATTACCATTTCCCGCATCAACGCCTTCCGGTTGACCTTGCTGCTCCGTAGCAGATATATCAACCCCGTTGTCCGGTGCCGTCTGCGAAGTCAGCGTCATTTCGACTCCTTTTCCGTTTTGTAAGCCCATATCCTCAACTCCTAGCACTGAAGGACCACGAGCATGTGGAGCATCTTCTTCAGCTTCTGGGGATCTTCGTGCTTCGATTCCTTCACTGGACGTTACAAGATGAGACGTAACGACAATGCCCGCTTCCTGTTCCTGTCTGATGAGCTCTCCTTGTGTCACTCCGCCAGATTCTCTCCCTATCATCCGTCGCTTGTTAGCAAATCTATGTCAAAATCCATACATATTTATCCGCCTTACCTTCATCTAAAGGATCAGACCCAGCATCCTCTAGAGCGGTGTTATTTAACCACGAGATCGGAGTCAATAGAGCACCGCCTAATGATTCATCGCTGCCCAAAGAATTGTCCGCTATCATGAAGCTTCCGCCATTTGACTGACCGTTCGCCGCGTTGATATCTCCCAGGTATGCCGTCTGCGGTAGCGGGAATATATCTGCGCTGCTAGAGACCGAAACGACTCTATCCATCGCTCTTAGGTAGGCGGGTAGTGTACGGTAATGTCGCGTCGGCCTAAGGATCAACTCTGCGAGTCTCTGGATAGTATGCGGGGGTTTTGAAGAGAAATATGACCGCAGGGTCGATTTGATCGAATTCAGAATAAGGAGCAAAGGAGGGGGCAGGGTATCATCGGCTGGTCCCGGTGCTGACTGCTGCGAATCGGGAATGCGCTCGGTAGTGTCTGAGAAAGCAGGCACAGGAGGTCTAGGAGGAGTCTGCAGGTCTTCAGGTGGAGCATTCTCCTTATTGCTGCTTGTGGGAAAACTGGCGTCTTGTGATGGGTATGAGGGGAATGACGAGCTAAGCGTCTGGGCGAGCTCCGGCGGCATCTTAGGCATCGGGAAGTCATTGTGGACTATCTAATCAAGTTGTTAGTTATAGGCGATCAAGATGATTAGAGCGTCACATACATGATCCAATCGCTCCAACAGAGGTTCCACCATGCCAGGCCATTTCTCGCTTGAACCATGTCAACATCGGTACTCGTAGAAGACGGTTCGAATATTTAACATACTATTCCATTGAGCCATCTTTGGCCACGGCCTCTAGGACCTCTTCGTCTGCAAATCCAAGGTCAGTAATGCTCCAATGCTCCAGTCAAAAACGGTCCCAAAGTACGCGCTAGCGGGATCAAGAGAAGAACGTGGTGATGAGGGTCAACAACAAAGAGATGCAGGACCTAAGCAGTTACAAGGTCCGCTCAAAGGCATCTACCTACCCAAAGCCATCGCGCCAACGCACGCAGAGTCCAGAGCGCAAAGCTGTGCGGGGGATAGGAAATATGATCAGGTCTGGACTCCGTCTGGCAATGCGACGCGATACGATAGGATCGTCTGGGTCTGGCGCGCCGCGGCTGTCCTAGCCTTGCGTCACTGGCGACAGCCGCGCTCTCTCCACTTCCGCGGTGGCATCGCATACAGTTGGGCTATAAAATCTCAATATGCCAGTTCACACGAACTATAAGAATATACAACTTTCGCAGGTTTTACTGAGAAACACAATGAGTGCTCTAGATAGTCTCGACATGTTATTGGTATGTAAGTACTTGGTGGGAGTTGAGTATCTCAAAGGGTCCATGAGCAATGCTTCTGACATTCTCCAGACAACGTAGAGGCGCAGAACTCTCTTTAACTGGTTTCTCATGATTTATAATTTCTGATAGATGTTCCGTGGGATAATGCAACAATTATCGGGAACGAAGCCGGTGCGGCTCGTTAGTTAGATATTGATTTTATGCCATTCCCCGGAGCAGCACCCGAGTCATGTATGTAAGTACACCGCAAACTAGAAGATTCATCTATACATATATCCGTCAATTACTTCACCGAATAGCATATCAGTTACAGTCAAAGAATTCCATTTTGACCAATTCCCATTTCGCGTAACCAAGATGTTTGCAGACGTACAACCCGGTCCGAAGGACCCTATGTTTGACCTGAAAAAGCTGGCTGACGACGACATTTCCCCGCGAAAGATCGACTTGGGAGTAGGTGTGTACCGTAACGAGGAGGGGGGCTACCACGAACTTCAAGCAATTAAAAAGGTGTGCATATGATCACCTCGCATTCCTAGCATCTTTTATCTGACATATTATATCGATCAGGCCAAGAAGATCCTAAATGAGACCAATCCGGGACACGATGTAAGTTGTCATATTCCAACGGTCCCCCGCTATACTGACTGTGATGGCTCTGACATAACCACAGTATGAGCTTACTACTGGCAATCCATCCTTTTTGAATGATGCAGCCGTATTGATGTTTGGAGAAAACAGCAAGGCTCTTAAGACTAAAAAGGTATCTACAGAGTGTCAATGTTTCTAAGACTAAATCTACCGTACTAATAGCCACAGATTGCTTCCGTACAAACCATTTCCGGCACAGGAGCCTGCCACTTGGCAGCATTGTTTCTTCGACGTTGCAAAGCATTCGCTCAGAGTGTCGTCTACGTGGGTACTCCAGCTTGGGGCAACTACGAACCTCTACTCAGACTTGTTGGCTTTGAAGTTCAAAAATACACTTACTATGACCCGCAAACGCATGCGGTGAACTTAAAAAACCTCCTTGACACCGTGGCCAATGCCCCTCAAAAAAGTATATTCATTCTTCAGGGATGTTGCCACAATCCAACAGGAGCGGACCTCAGTCAGGAGCAGTGGAGGTTGCTTGCAGATGCCATGGAGAAAGCAGATGTGTTCCCGCTCTTCGATGTCGCCTACCAGGGCCTCGGTGCGTCTCCCGACAACGACGCCTATGGAATTCAACTATTCGTCGAGAAGGGATTTGAGATGGTAGTATGCCAATCCTTCTCGAAGAACTTTGGTCTTTATGGTGAACGATGTGGGGTTCTACATGTTGTCACAGACGAGGAGACAATCTGTGCAAATGTCTATGACCAGCTCCGTTCCCTGATCAGATGGGAATTCTCATCGTCGCCTGCGTATGGCTCCCGACTGGTGAATATCGTTCTGGGAGATCCGGATCTCAGAGAAGAATGGTTTGTTGCTCAAAATATGTGTTAGAAGGGGCGTTTTTCAAAGCTAACTTTTAGATAGGCTCAAGGAGTTATCGACTATGAGAAATCGACTCGTCGATAATCGAAGGAAGCTCTACCATAATCTAGTACATGTGCATAAGGTATGTTCGAAGAACTTAGGGCAGACTTCAGAATCTATACTGACCATTCTCAGACACCAGGAAGTTGGGAAGCCCTTCTTACAACCACTGGTCTATTTTGGTATTGTCCATTTTCCTGCTCTGCTAGACTACGGGCCATGCTAACTCTATGCGCAGCTATCTACCTCTCGCGAAAGAGGAAATCATCAAGTTAAGAGAAAGGTTTCATATCTATCTACCAGACAATGGGCGTGTAAATGTCGCTGGTCTTAACCCGACGAATTTGGGCTCCGTTGCTTCGGCTATCAATGAGGTTGTGAGAGATGCTACTAAGCTCTGAGGCCGGATCATGAGCCAATGTTAGAGCTGGAAGGTTCCCTAATGCCTAGAAGAGTAGTTAACCATGGAAAACTATTTTGCTTGACGGCCCGCGCTCGATGTAGACCTACGGCTCCTGGACCCGGAGGTCTGTGAGTTTGTAGCCTATCTGTCAATTGCTTTTGCAACCTTGAAGAGTATAGTCATTCAATACCGAAGGGTCCATCTCATCCATCCAATGGGATCATATCCGGGATGTCTGCCGGTCATGGTATATCAGTCACGCGTCCTCGATTGAGTACCGGAACAGTTCCCGACACAGCAAAATAGTAAGCGTGTACACCATAGCATAAGGTAGAACGCGAAAATAATATCATGGATTTAAAAGGCTATGTTTTCTGACAGGTCTCTCAGTCAAATAGGACTACAAGTGAGACTGAGAAAGCGTCTAGACGAACCCCCCATCACACTACATTATACAACACAATATGGCTGTTCCCATTCCTCCTCCTTTCGGAATTTATCCCCCAGTTGTTACATTTTTCAACGAAGACGAGACGGTAGACTACAATGCATTTTCGAAGCATCTTGGAAGGCTTCTAGACGGCGGCGTTACGGGCCTCGTTATCCATGGGAGCAACGGAGAAGCCTCCCATCTTTTGCACGAAGAGCGCGCGGAGATGATTCGGGCGGCACGAAGAATTGCGGATCAGCGAAAGAAGTCAACTGTGATCATTGCAGGGTGCAGTGCACCTAGTGTTCGTGAAACGTTGCTCTTTATCGAAGAGGCGAAGCAAACTGGGGCGGATTATGCATTGGTTCTTCCGCCTAGTTTTTGGCCTGCTGTCATGACAAAGCCTGTGATAAGATCTTTTTACATTGATGTAAGGATCTATTTCCCAAATTGTATGTACATTTCGCGCCATCATCACTGACAATATACATCTTATAGGTCGCTGCAAAGTCACCACTTCCGATTATAATTTACAACTTCCCCGTTGTAAGCGGCGGCCTCGACCTAGATTCCGATCTTATCACCGACATCGCAACTTCATCCCCAAACATTGTGGGAGTGAAGCTCAGCTGCGGAAATGTAGGAAAAGTAGCAAGACTATCCTCATCTTTCGACCGCGGCAGATTCGCTCCCTTCGGAGGAAAGGCAGACTTTCTTCTTCCCGGCCTCATTGCAGGATCGCATGGCGCAATCGCGGTTCTTGCGAATCTTACCCCCAAGGCTCTTTCGAAGGTGATCAGTCTTTATGACGAAGGAAATGTAGCTGAGGCGAAAGAACTTCAAGCAAAACTGTCTCATGCCGATTGGACTTTGAGCACGTTGGGGGTTTCTGGTACGAAGTTGGCAACGCAGAAGTTTTTTGGGTACGGTGATCCGAAGACGAGGACTCCTTTTGTGACTGTCGGAAAAGACGCTATTGGCGTGAAGGCGCTCGAAAAGTTACAGGCGGTCATTGATGTGGAGAATGGGATTTAAAGCAAATCTGTAGTCGTTTAGGCAAGCGAATGGACCATGGTCATCATTAAACTATTCCTTTTTTTTTTTTTTTGATATAACCTTGCTAGTCACTAAGTAGACATAAGCGTAAAATGAGGAAGTCTTCATGCGGAACTGAAACTTAACAGCATTGACCATGGCTACTTTTCAGCTGGACAAGCATAAAAAATGGGAATATGCTTTCTGTTATTGATATGAGCAGAGAGCTCAGTTAGAGTTGAGTAATTCTGTGCTATTCTTAACATAGGTATAATATCCATCATTGCCACGATCCTCTAGAGCTTAGCACGAGGTGTAGTGGCCAAATCTGAACTCGAGCCTGTCCTCCACGCAACAGTGTCACCCGGCTTTGACTCCTTCCATTTCCATCTGGATACTCTCTGCTGGCCATCCACCAGGAGCTTCATCGCAAGGCCACCCATGACGGGTAACATCTTAAAGCCGTGCCCTGAGTCCCCGGAGAGGATTGCGAGTGATCTTTCCGTTTCTGGAACATAGTCTATCACAAAATTATAATCATCGCTATCTGCAAACCAGCACAGATGATTGTCGATGAGGGGTCTGTCAGCGAGATGGGGCAACGCCTCACGTAGCAGTCTTCTGGATGCCTCTTCATCCTCTTTCAAGATAAAGTCGGAATCTGCGAGTCTCGACGGTGGTAGAGAGATTCCAGTAGAGCCGGAGGAATTGGTATATCCCCCTCCCATGTGACAGACTTTCAGTTTATTTGTGGCCAGGTCAGGCTCAAAGAAGAAACCGATATCGCGCACGTTGATAACCGGAATTCCTCGGAGCTTTTCTGTTTCCTCCTGACTGAGCTGAATGTGGGAGACACCCCAACACCTCGCTGTTATCTGAGACGTGGCAGACGGTATTATCCTCACTGCATTCGCACCAACGGCCACGATAGTCGTGGCCGCATGGTAGCGCACGTCACCTTTTGTCCTCGCGCCGATACAGCGACGGGTCCCAGGCGCGAAGAGGAGTTCAGCAACCTCACCTTCGTGAGGTCCAAGGCGGAACGAGACTCCTTTCTGGAGACAATCTTCATAAACTGATTTCATTGCATCCGCGGCGTGAGCGTATCCGGCCAGAGAATTGAGATAGCCGCTCCAACCTTTCACGGGCCCAGAAAGTGCAGGTATCAATTTCTTGATTGCAGAGCTATCAGGACATGGCTGTATCTTGTCCCGAACTTCGGGGTGCCCTGAAACAGAAGCTAGATACTTTTGCAATATATCCCGCGATATCTTCGGTGCTGACCCAGAGGTAACATTTAGAAATCCGACCTGGTGAAAGTATGGCTTGTACAGAGGATCTTCCTGCCATTTCTTTATGGCTTCCTGAGCGGAGAATGTCAGTTCTGGCTCTTTTATATTAGGATTAAAGTGTGAGTAAATGCTTACCAATGTCAACGCAGTGTAGAACGAGTCTGCGTACTCGGGACGCACGATTTTGTTAAGATCGTAGCCTGCTGAGAAGCGACTTGGAATCTGGCCGTCTTTTTCCAGAACGGTGATATTTGTATAGCCTGCTGATGCCAGCTGATGGGCTGTGGCTAGACCAAAGACACCAGCACCGACAACAAGAACAGGATCATTCTTTTTGTGCTCGGAAGTCATGATTATGGGAGTGTTCTAATTCGGGTGCTCGCTGATACAAGATAACGAATGATAGCTTCTAATATATCTACTATTGGATCTTGAATATATTCGCGGAATCAATAACTTTATAAGCAATACCTAGGAGCTCCTGTACTAATCATACGATAACCTACTCATCGGCAGCCATACATTGCAAGGGATCTCCAGCTTGCCATTGCATTCATGACCGCCTGCATCCTGCGAAGTCGGTCGGGAGGATTCCCGGTGTGGTTACCCGCGGCTGTAGATAAGCTGTATGCTATAACTAGGTAGGTATTGATCGGAATCCCTACCGATGATCGTGATACGGAATTGATACCCTAGATAGGCAGTTTCTTAAAAGATTCTACGGATAGCATAACAGGAAAAAATTAGGTACATGTTGGAATATTTGCCACTCGACATGAGTGCACGACCATATCACAGCTGCTAGAGAGGAAAGGACTGGTCAAGGGCTTGTATTCTCTAGGGGGGAGCGAGCTCCAGCTCCAGCAACTATCTAGCTATATGCTGTGTTTTGGGCTAGGCCCTTCCATCCAAGGTTGCCTACTAGGCCATAGGGCCCAAGACCAGTAATGCGAACGTATCTTTCCGTGAGAGCCTTCCGTGATTGCACTTTGCTATATGTCTAATTTCTAGTGTAGCATCGTCCTAGCGACCTCGACCCTGGTTTATACATTAGCTGAAGATATTCAAGAGCAAAGAAAAGTCAAGCAAGATCATAACTTACATCGTAAATGTCCCTGCCGATACTGGAATTGCACGGACTAGCGTTGGTGTCAATCCACGGTAAAAGCCTTTAAATCCGTAGGCATTGAAAGTCTGGCGAACCGCATCAAGGGTGGTGCGATATTGTTGCTTCTCGCCGAAGCTATCTGTTTGCATTTTGCTCTTGATGATGTCCATCGGATAGTTTGTTATCCAGAGGATTTCACCGACGAGAGCTCCGCAACAAGCAATCTGCCATTTGGGAAGTTCGTCCCGTTTCTTATTTTGCACTTTGGAAATCTCCTGAACGAAAACCTCAAAGCAAGAGAACCAAATCCCATAGCTGCCGAACTCCCGCAACATAGTCGCCGTAAGTCCTCGATATAGCCCCCGCATCCCAGCTTGTCTGACTATCTTTCGTACACAATCCGCTGTTCCTGAGTAAAGGCGGCTGGACTTCTCATGAGTTTGAGTCTGGAGTCGTATCCTGACGTGTTCGGTAGGGCCTGAGACGAAACTGTTCACAACACCGGCCATTCCTCCTGCTAGATAAATTCGTCCCAGACTGGTCTTTCCGTCAATGCTGGTATGGCTATCGTCGCCAACAGTGTCAAAGAATTGACTAAAAGCGTGGAAGGACGAATACACTATGCTAATCTTTAGTTTGGTTTTGTGAGAGAGTACTCATCAGATAATCGGACAGACCGGACATACACAAGCCCCTACTCCAACCAGCGGAGCAGCGGATCCCTTATAGTTAATGAACGATGTTACTAACATTCCCCCCCCCAAAAAAAAGACAGAAGCGTCGATATTGGAGCTTTCAATAACACACCTTGTAGAAAGCTAGAGGGCCTTCAAGAGACCAGATATTGCGTGCAACAGAGAACATGTCCCCATTTCCTCTAGTCTGCATCCGCACCTTCATAATATCTACCGGCCATGAAGGTTAGGGTTTGATGACAATGGAAAGATATAAGAAATATCACAAACCAAATGGTTGCCCTGATGACCGTTAATGATTGTACACTGTAAATATTGTATACTTTATCTCCGTGGCAGTAGAGCTTTGCATGGATATTAATCCTGAACATACCAATCATAACCTGTGTGACTCCCCCTACAATACCAATAACCATTTCTTTAGCTGTTTCTGCGACATGGTCTCTCGGGATTTCCAAGGTAGGAACCGAATCAGTTACCTCCATACTGTCGGCGAAGAATCTCTATAGACACCGGTTCACAATGAAATATATTTAGCATTCCCTGTTCGAGGTTGTTCTTCCAGAGTAGTTGACACTGACCGTTGGGCCCATTACCTAGTTCAATTGACTGTCTTGTTAAGTCCAGGAATTCGGTAGAAGATCCGATCTTCATCCGCTAGTCTGAAGGATAGCATGCAAACGTCAAGTTCGGTTTAGAATATCCCCAGTATCTTATCTGTGGTCAATTCATTGTAGATTCCGGGAGTAAACCCGGTGTTCCAGTGGAAAACCCTGATAACACTGTAACAACCAAATTGCTCACCCCACATTACTGTTTAACGGCGGCATTATTTATGATAGCACTCCTCTTCAAAGTCAGGAATATTAAGCTGCTATACTACAGTATGTCCTCAAAACTAGGCCAAGGGACCTTGACTGTCACCAGCGTCTGTGTCTTTACAACGACGTCGAAAATGACATTAAAACCAACACGAAGTTGCTACAGAATCGTGCAACACCAGATACGTTGCAAGTCTACTATAGGAGTATCTCTGGGCAAAGCCCCCGCACCTACATTACGACCTCCACTTGCGGTTCTTCCTACAGGTACACTTCTTCGTTCGCTCTTGGTTTCCACCATCTCGTCGAACCGATATCTGTTGCTCCCATCACTTTCGATCCTCGCATACCTTTCTGATCCGCGGAGAGGCGCTCTTTTAAGCGTTGATAGGAATCCAGTCCTTCATGCAATACTTAAGAAGACGTTTTACGAACAGTTTTGCGCCGGAGAAAATGCGGAAGAGACGAAGAACAGCATGGACAAGCTCAAACGACTAGGCATTCGCGGGATTATTCTCACCTATGCACGAGAGACCGTCTTTGATCACAAGACAAACAAAGCGCAGCCTCAAGGACACATATTAAGCGAACAGAGTGTTGCCGTCGATTACTGTCCTAATATTGAAGCCTGGCGAAAGGGGACACTTGAAACCATTGACCTTATTAGTGAAGGGGATTATTTGGCCCTCAAGTATGGATCTTCCGTTCTCTTGCATTTGAATACAGATTAACTGGCTGCAGATTGAGTGGCACTGGCCCAGTGGCTACTAAAGCTTTCAGTGCCGGTGAATTACCACCGCAGCAAATGATGAATGCCTTGGATGAAATATGCGTTCGTTCAAGGGACCGCAAAGTGCAAATCCTAGTCGATGCTGAGTCTCAGCATTTTCAGCGAGGAATCGCTCGCGTGACTCTTGAACTTATGCGCAAGTATAACCGTGATGGATACGCTCTTGTCTACAATACCTACCAGGCCTACCTGAAGAGCACCCCGAAACTCATTGAAGAGCATCTCGAAGCTGCCAGCAAGGAAGGGTTCACTCTGGGTCTCAAGCTAGTGAGAGGAGCATACATTGCTTCTGATGAACGATCTTTGATTCATAACACCAAGCTGGATACTGATAATGCCTACAATGAGATTGCCCAAGGAGCTCTCAAGCAACATATTGGAAAGTTCGGTGGGGTTGATGGCCGTCCATTTCCTTCACTGAATCTGTTCTTGGCGAGTCATAACAAAGAAAGTCTTTTTGCGGCCTACGAGTTATACCGTCAACGCCTAAACTCGAATTTGCCTACCGTTCCCGTTCGATTTGGTCAACTCCATGGCATGTCGGACGAGGTCAGCTTCTCGCTCATACAGCTGAAAGATGTTTATGGTGACAACATCGGCCCGGAAGTCTACAAATGTTCTACATGGGGCAGCATGCGTGAGTGCATGGCATATCTGATACGACGAGCGATAGAAAACAGGGATGCTGTATCGAGGGCAAACGACGAATATTCTGCATTGAAAGCGGAGTTGAGGAGGAGATTGGGCTTTTCTTCGTGGCTTTCCTCTGCGAGTCACTAGACGCTTGAAAGGGCATATAGTTATGCAGCTGCTTTTTGGATATCAGAGATCAATGTCAAGAAACATCGTACTTTTGCTGAAGTCACCAGTGCAAATTGGAGAGTATTCTTTAACATAACATCAAATGAAGCCATCAATCCTCTCCTTCATTTATCGCGGACGGCCTACATCGTGATACATCCCCGCTCTACCCCGCAGGAGTAAGCGATCCACATCTACGGAGAGCGTTCGGGTTGAAGATATCCTGCTGTATCTATGTCGGAACCCCTTCCGTAGTCTCTGTGGATCTTAGGTATGGATGTTTGAAATACCGCCGAACAGCCTCTGCCAACTCGTTGTTTCGTGATTATGTATATATTTGAATCACAGATGGGTTTCGTTTGGAAGACCTGGAATAGCCAGTTTACGCAGGAATAGATCAGAATGGCACCGGAAATAAACCACCTTACGTTATGTGTCCTAGGTTGCGGTGAGTTTCAATGCTGTAGAGATACTTTCATAATTTCTGACGGCCGAGAAGGAAACCTAGGAACCTCAATCCTCGCTTCCCTTGTCGATAGTCCTCCGGAAGGCGACAGTGTACCCTCGGCAAACCAATTTATCGCCTGCGTCAGAAGCGAAACTTCAGTTCACAGAGTGAAGGAAAGATTCTCTTCGCACTTATCAAGGTTGAAAGTGATGATAGGGAGTAACGTGAGCGCGGTTCGCGAGTCGGACGTCGTTATTCTGAGCGTCGATCCGGCAGACGTCGAGAACACATTGCGACAATCCGATCTCGCTATTGCCCTAAAGAACAAGCTTTTGATCAGTGTCGTGGCCGGATGGACTAGAAAGAAGCTGGAAACGACGATATATGGAAGTGAAACCACGCTTGCAAACATAGAAGAGCGCTGTCAGATCGTCCGTACTCTGCCAAACATTGCAGCCACTGTTGCAGAATCAATTACCGCTATTGAAACTTCAGAACCGCCCTTGGCGCTTCACTATGTCCAAATCACAGACTCCATCTTCAATCGCATTGGGAAGACTGCGTATATCGACCCCAAATTGATGGATGCAGCCACTGCTGTGGGAGGATCAACGCCCGCACTTTTCTCTGTTATCTGCGATGCATTAGTTGATGCATCAGTGGCTGTTGGGGTTCCGAGGGCTATTGCACAGACTATGATCTTCCAAGCCATGAAAGGCACAGCTACTCTTTTGCAGAGCGGAATACACCCTGGGGCTCTTAAGGATCAAGGTACCAGTCCAGAAGGGTGTACAATTGGCGGGTTGATGGTTCTGGAAGAAGCTGGTGTTAGGGGCCACGTTGGAAAAGCGCTACGGGAAGCTGTTACTATTTCTCGTCTTATGGGGAACGTGGCTCATGTAAACGATACAAGGCATTAGATATCCTTTATTTGAAGACTTTCAGCATCTCTACTGTATGTAATGACTTGGCCTCAAGATAATTCTAGATGGACAAGACCTTGAATCACTGTAGAGTTTCACTCTATTGTTATGTATGCCTGCTATGTATGTATGTATGTACATACATACCAGGAATGATCACAACGGTGGCACTAGATGTTTATCGTCTCATCCTGGAGCGCTGCGTGGCCAGTCAATCGGAGTTCTCGATTCACAATGCATCCAATTCCAAAGGCAGGGATTAACCGAAAGCATCGTGCCGCAACAGTTGAGAGCATACCCTGGCGAATGCGGACAAGTCGATCGGAAAAGTGTATGGCGTGTGGTCGGTTATGTAAATCCAACCCGAAGAGATGGACAGGAGCAGCAACCAGCTGTGTTAGAGCTGGAACGACTAATTGGGACAGGATGGATTTGGTATGGGAATTCGCAGCTAGCGAAGTCGGAATGTAGCCCGATAACATATCCGCCAGGGTGAACGACCCGGAGATAGTAAGTGCATCCCGCAGGAGAAATGTCGCCCAAACACTCATAGGGACTCGGCTGGCCACTTTCGCAGTCACTGCCGAGGGAGTTGAGAGGCGTGGTGATGGTATCGCAGTCCCACTCTGTGTAGCGGGGATTGGCTCTATGGGACAGTCGGAAGCGGTTCTGTAGAACTGCGCAAAGCGAACATCTTTCCACAATCCCAGAGGTACGTTTACCAAGAAAGTAGAAATGAAGATGGTGCTTTGAACAGTAGCTGTATCTGTGACCTGAAATGCGTCTTTGATTATAGTCTCCGATAAATTTGCTGCCGAGTATGTGACTCCGTATAGAGACGAGACGATGAAGAATGGTTTCGATATGAAGAATCGCCGTGGTTGTCTCAGACAATAGCTAGTATGTCTCTTCAGGATATCAATGAGATTGTTCTTCGAGGATGCCTGTTCAACGATGGCTCTGCAAAATTCAGTCACTAATTGAGTGATATAGATCGTTTCATGCGCTCCTCACCTGTCAATAATTGTCACCGCAGGGGCTACCAATGTTGCAGAAACTAACGCGGAAGTCACATCACTTCCAAGTTCTCCTAGAAAACGGTAATTATAGCCATTTCGGGCTTCTCGTATCTCTGAAGACATGCTGCGGTATGGAGATCCTGCTGGACTCTACTCCGATCTTCATGGTGTTCAAAATACTACTAAATTGTCGTAGATATAAAGGTCGGGATATTTCCGAGAGGCAACATCCATTGTAGGGCTAGTCTGTCAGATAATGACTCTACCCAGTCTCGTATAGTGGATGCTATAAGCGTTGGTGGTAACTAAGCTTGTCGGTAACATCTCGTGATGGTCTCAATCGGAACGCTGTCCGCTTGTGCCAACAAGCGACTACTTACGCTAAGTAACGTCCTAGCACAATGATCAATTCTGTACGTCAAAAGAAACCACCATAGATAGCCTGAAAATATGGTAGATCTAACACAGGCGGGTCTGTCCAACCTCCACGGTTAGTTTGCGTGGGTATACTCGGATTCCCTACCGGTGATGAATCAAGCTGCGCCAGTGTTGTTCTGCGGGGTCGAGGCGGCGAGGTTACCGTGATTATGGCGAAGAGTGCAATAGATTCGGAACGAGTAGTTATGGGTACAAGCCAATACGATGCGATAGCAATCTATGAGCCGATAGATCAGCCTACGGGTTGAAGTCCGGCAAATCTGGCCACATCATAAGTAGAGCTTCGAATGTTGACTCCCCTTGAATCGTTTAGCAGTCAGTTGTATACCTGTTCTCGGCGTAACACTGACAACTCATCGAAGTATGGCACTTATGCAGTCCGTGACTTGTTTGCGTTCGAAGTCTCGACGACTGATTCGAGACGGCATAGCTTCATTGCCTTCAGGATCAATTGTGCCGTTACGACACGTTGCTACAGTGCCGTTCCGGTTACCAGCTCCCAGGAATGAACCCAATGTAAGTCTCGGACTGGCAGATCAGAAGAAATTCAGCTAACTGTTTTTAGCTCCAATACAAAAAAGGATCCCCTGAACGACTCCGTCTCGAAGAAGCTTTGAAAAAGCTCCGCTCACAGCTGCCTCTCGAGAGTCAAATCTTCTACAATGGCAAGGCACAGAAGGCACCAAAGTCCGTTGGACAGCCGATGCCCAGCGAGCATGGCACGACGTTTACCAACTTCCCACTTGCCACCAAGGAACAAATTTCGGTTTCAATTGACTCTGCCCTCAAAGCAAAGAAGGACTGGGAGAACACACCTTTCGTTGACCGAGCGGCCATATTCCAGAAAGCAGCTGAACTCGTCGCGACTAAATACCGCTATGAACTTATTGCAGCAACAATGCTGGGCCAGGGGAAGAACATCTGGCAAGCAGAGATCGATGCTGCAGCGGAGTTGGCGGATTTCTTCCGCTTAAATTGCAATTACGCTGCGGAGCTTCTAGGAAGGCAGCCTGATCGTGGGAGCGATGGGATGTGGAGGTTAGCCAGCTATCCCTAAGTTAACGTGAGGCATCCCGATCGCGCTGACCTTGAATAGCCGTCTAGACTATCGTCCATTGGAGGGATTTGTGTACGCCATCTCTCCGTTCAACTTCACTGCCATCGGTGGAAACCTGATTTCAGGCCCAGCTTTGATGGGAAATGTGGTGATTTGGAAGCCGTCTCCATCCAACATTTATGCGAGCACTCTGATTTACAAGATCCTTGTCGAAGCCGGTCTGCCACCAGATGTTATCCAGCTAGTGCCTGGCGATGCTGAAGAGATCACTGACATTGTTCTTTCCCACCGTGAGTTTGCGGGTTTGAACTTCACTGGCTCATCGCATGTATTCCGGTCCATCTATGGAAAGGTCAGCAAAGGCGTTTCCGACGGCTTGTACCGTGACTATCCCCGTCTTGTGGGAGAGACCAGCGGCAAGAACTTTCACCTCGTTCATCCATCGGCAGACATTTCAAGTGCTGTTAACCATACCATCCGTGGAGCATTCGAGTACCAGGGCCAGAAGTGCTCGGCAACTTCTCGTCTCTACCTTCCAGAATCCCGTGCTCAGGAGTTCCTCTCACAACTCACAGCTGGGGTGAACAAGATCACAGTCGGAAGTCCAGATAAAGACCTTGGTGCATTCGTGGGGCCTGTCATCCATCGCCAGTCATTCGAAAAGATAAAGTCCATCATCGATGCCAGTAACAAGGATCCGTCGCTGGAGCTTGTTGCTGGAGGAACCTACGATGACTCTGTCGGTTACTATGTTAATCCAACTGTGTACCGAGCTTCTACGCCAGACCATGAACTCTTTCATAAGGAGATATTCGGCCCGGTCCTAGCTGTATACGTCTATCCAGATGCTGAATGGTCCTCCATCTTGAAGAAGGTTGACCAAACTGGAGGCGGGTTCGCCTTGACCGGAGCTGTATTTGCTACTGAGCGCACGGCAATTCGAGAAGCAGAAGATACCCTCCGGTACTCTGCAGGAAATTTCTACATCAGTAAGTCATCCATTGAGTTATTCTATTTGAATGGCTTGTCGAACGCATATGCTAATTATCAATAGACTGCAAAACCACAGCGGCTTTGATTGGCCAACAATCTTTCGGTGGCAGCCGAGCCAGTGGCACAAACGACAAAGCAGGCAGCTCCAATGTTCTGCTGCGATTTACGAGTCCAAGGCTCATCAAGGAAGAGTTCTTCCCTCAGAGCACTTTCTTTTACCCTAGTAACGAATAAGTTGTATTGGTAAAGATGAAAGGTATGAAATCAAGACGACGGTGATTGGAGGGTAGCGTAAATGGATTATTCGCAGAGCTAGCTAATTGATTTCAATTATTGCCATAGACCTCGTACATCAGAAGACCACTACATAGTCTTTCGAAATTTAGAGGAAAACTGTGCAGCGCAATCAATATGAAGTGTATAAATACACATTCAAGAGGCTAGGCGTCATCACATACGGTAGAGGCCTTCATTTTCCATATAGCAACCTTCTAAGAAGTGTCGTGAGATCCAATTTTCTTAGTTACATTGATATGGAATTCTACCATATGTTATTTTGCGCCAGAGCTTGAGACACCCATTCCGCGTCTCCACTCTCAATCGAGTTGGCCACGGCCAGTATCTGTGCTGTCGTAAACCCTTCGTTGAAAGCATACTGTTCCTGGTTTTCTGAGCTGAAGTTATTTTCTGTAAATTGCATTGGGTGTTCTTGTGCAAGCGCGGGACCTGGTTGGTTAACAGCACCGCTATCTCGAGAAACGGCAACATTGGTAGCCGGTATAGGCCAGGACGATGATAAACGATCCAATACGCCCTCCACTTGTTGTAGCTCAGACTTTCTGAACTTCGCAATCAAATTTCCGCTTGATATCATGTCATCGATGATGGAGTGTGACTTTTGAAGCCATGGTGACCGGGTCTCGAGAAGCCGAGTATCAATCACGGGCGCAAGCAAAAGCACCATTGCTGATACGAATACAGACTCAAGATCGAAGTAGAGGAATGTCTCTGAGCGAGAATGTGACGTAAGTATAGATATACATAAATATATAGTTTGAAAACTACACCTTACCTAGAAGACCCTGTGTTTGGAGGTTTCCGAGGATATTGATCATTTGAATGGAAGAGTCGATGCACATCTGCAGCACATTCCGAACTGTCGGAGAAGAGCTTAGAGAATCGGCAAGAGTCTCTGGAGAGGATATTCGTATCTTAAGGAATGAGAACAACAGCGGTCTTGTGGCAAGGACAATGCACTGAACGCAGGGTTAGTAAGCATCAAGGAATGGATATGCCATACGCAGACCTGGTGGTAAAGAAGATGTATATACGCTGCCAGCCTGGATATACCGCTAGCGGAGTTTTCCAGTGGAATAGGTAACATTCGTCGCATCTCATCGGCTAGACCTGCTACGCTTGCGAGTGCTGACTTGGTGCTGAGCAAAAAGCTCGTGTTGAGTCGTCCGTCAGGACCATAGATAGCTTATTAGATTAGCCAGTGGATAAGTAGAAGGCCAGTTATTTTACATACTCTCGTTTATCCCTGCTATCACCCGAGACAACTTTATTTGCATATTTAGAGCCGCCGTCCGCTGTGCTGAGACCATAGACGTTGGTGCTTGGTTATGCAGATGATCGTCGCGTATCGATTGCGGTAGGCCGAATAAGGATGTCATTTCTCTGTCCAGTATGTATACCGTCCACCAGATCTTTCGACACCTCTGCACTAGACGCTCTCCCAAGTATTGAACTGGCATATCTGTATGCATTCCATATCCTAACGCCATACGCATTGCTTGCCCGATCTAAAGGTATGAGATGCGTCATTATTTCGTTTCTGAAATGCAATCCAGGTAACTTACATATTGGTGGGACGAATGCCTAAAGTCCAAGGACTGAAGGTATAAAGCGATGCAGCAAAGGATTTCCGTTGATATAACTGGTTCCTTGCAGAGAACGCTTACGTCTGGCAGAAGTTGAAGAGCGAGGACAAAGAATTCGGCACCAGGAGGTTTTCTGCCGTCGTTCTTCCGCAACACAAATGCTTTTCCAAACGCGAGAATGACGAGAAAGTGGATATACCAGAGGTTCGTTTTAGATGTTCGACTGTTAGAGTCCGAATAAAAATCGTAAAGTGACCTCATAAACTCCTCTTCATCGAAAAGGTGGAACAGTTGACCGCAATGGAATTTGACAGAGTTGATTAAGTAAATAGCGTGATCAGTAGTTGGAATAGCAGGTTCCTCGGGAATGGAAGTGCGGAATCCATCCCATCCTAAATCGTAAGCAGAACCGTCAAACAATAGTGTCTCTGTCGGGAGGGGTTCTTGGTAAATGTGCTCATAAACCATGGCTAAAACTCGTCTCGCAAATGACCAGTTTGACGAAGTTCCAAGATAAACTGGATTTCTGTTAGCTTTTTGCGTTCCATTACTGCAGGAGAAGCATGTTCACTGACAGGCCCTTCCGTTTGCTGCTGACATGTAGGCTGACGGTCCTGTAGAAAGTGGATTTGTTAAACCTGAGGGGATATTTTCCATTTCCTTTTCTGACGGAGCATCTCGGTCCTCGATTTGCGCTTGTTCCTCGTCCTGGATTGAACCTGCCTCCATATCTGCTGACAAAGGTCAGTAGATATCTCAAGGGATGTTAGAAAGCGAACAATAAGTATCTCAGCCGCCTACCATCTTCCAGAATTGTGTCTTGTTCTGGGTCTGTAACGTCCGGACTGGACGGAGTATGGCCTTTGCTCATTCGTCTCAAAGACACAATCTGTCGCTGGAGATCGATAATGTATCTAGACCACGCACTTAGCAAGTTTCCACTCTCGAATTCTTTCTCCCGTATTACCCTCTGGTCACCATCATTTTCTGATCCCGGTCATCGAAGATGCATGGCAGGTTTCGCTTGCTGCACCCACTGCACGGTTGCGATCCCGAACACTTGATCTTTTGCCTTCGACATCGTGTGCACCTGAACAGGCATTTTAGCAAGAGTTCCCATTCCTATCGCGGCGGGTTTACATGCGCATTAGAAGATCTTTTTCCTACTCTGCGTTTTTCCTTCCCAGATTCCATTTGTCTGAACAGTCTCTTCAATGTCTGGATAGCATGAGCGATGAGTGTTCCTCTCACTTGGTCACTGCGGCGTGTACAGGCTACTCCTAAGTACCATCGCTACCTACCTAATCTTTCCATCGGTTCGAGGGGAAACCCGGGGCCATTATCCTTGTCTAGCCCATTATGGTAATCAAATCGCAGCGCGTTAAGCTTTAATAATGCACTTATGGAATATATACCATAGTCAAATGCGGGGTAGCAGTTCTCAGAATTGAATTGGTCCTGTGGGATGGAGACCGATGATTAAGTGAATCGACTCGAAGAACGCCGCCGAGAAATGCCAGAATTCCCGTCTTTTGCCGCTCCAGTTTAGTTAGGTACTTACACCCGATAAGAGACCGGATGCTCTTCCGACCATTTGAGATAATTATATACGAGCTAGCGACAACTAACTACCTAACTACCTACTTGTTAGTTCTCGCATATCAATAGATAGAAGAATGATAGCGAGAACAACCAATAGTAATGCTATGCATATCTCAAGAACCTATGATATGACCAGGATCAGATCGATAACTGTCTCGCTTCCTATCTACTATCTATCCCACACATGGGACTAGAACAGATCCTATCTGTGCCTCCGTCTTACCTACTACTTACTAACTATTTTAATTATACAGAATTGGAGTTATCGGCGCAGGACCAGGCAGCGGATCCTCCCGATTCTCTGTAAGTATCAATAATGTTGACAATAGACCCATAAGTACCACCAACCATCAAGAACGTTCCAGAGAGTACAACGAAAACACTCCAGCAAACCATCAAAGCCCATTTGCGGTCAGTGGCCAGCTTTCCGCGGCTCCAGTTATCGTATAGCCACATGCAGCCCATCGGCTGAAATGCCATGAGTGTACCCAGTAGAGCACCCACTAGTGAGACAAGACTCCCAAAGACAGGGATCGCACTGGCAATGATATAGGCAGTTACCGCGATACCAAATGTACAGCCCAACCAAGTTGTCCAGTGTACTACCGTATTGGCGACAAGATGCCTGGATCCTTGCAATATGCGAACAAAGATATACTTGGCTGGCAACTGCAGAAAACAATTAGCAAATCTTCCTGGGTAGCATCCACTGGAGTGCTTAGTTACATGAATTACAAGCGTGGTTGTGACGATTAGACCGGGTAGAGCAAAACCGTAGGCAACCTTCTTTACCATAACACCAGCGGAGCCAAGGGCGGGCGAAGCAACATAAGACCCGCAATAATAGTAGACAACACAGCCAATTGTGATATATATGGCCGTTACACCACCCTGGCATAGTAGTAGTGATCGAGTATATTTGCGAGGGTCGCGCATTTCAGATACGATGGCGAAGAATGCCGGTGTTCCCGCGTACGCGAAGACGATAGAGGACACAGCAGACATGGCATCGCTGAAGCTAGGGTTGTTGACAATTTTATAGTCTGATTTCCAGGGACCACTCTGTGGCGCAGCGCTGGGACGATCTTGTATACCAACAGCAATGGTCACAATGAGGACTGTGAAGCATGTTAGATCATAGCTGGAGACTTATAATGGATCAACCCACTAGCAGTAAGGATACAGGTGACGCCAACCCACGCAAGCCAACTGATGCGGCCGAGCGTACGAATACTACCCAGGACGAAGCTTACGGCAGTGGCAATGGCAACGAAGACAGCTGTACATGTACCATGGGTAGAAACAGCATTGAGCCCGATCGATATACCTAGGATACCAGATCCAGCTACGAAGGTCCAATCTGTATGGTCAGAAAATAGTCTCTTTCGTTGCAGGAATGACCTACAAAGACAGAACGAGAATCCAAGCATCACACGGCCAATGTGACCAAACATTAATCCACCGGCATCGTCGATACTGTAGACTGTGGGATGGAGAAGCTTGAAAACTCCGATCATGTAGTCCGACCACGTCGTGATAACCGCAACAACTAACAAGATGATGACCCCTGGAACGAGGCCCAATATGTCAAAGGCACTTGGAATTGAGAGGACACCGAGGCCAATCTGGGTCTTGAGCATCAGAACGGTTGTTCCGAGCCATCCAACCTGCAAGGTCATCAATTCGTGCACGAAAATGGATCTTGGAAAGAGCATACGTTACGATAGTTGGGGCCGTCGTCGGTGATATCCCCAAAAACAGCATCGTGAGTATAACTCGTGCCATTGTGAATTTCTCCGATCTGTGAGGGAACTGTAGCTAACTCCTCGGGGCCAACTTTAGCCTTGGACATGTCAGACATTGTGCAGAAGATGTTATGAATAACCATCAATCCGGGCAATGGTTGTGTGGGGAGATCGAGTCTTTAAATTCAACTGAGGCACCCAACTTTCTCTAATAAAGAGGCCTGTCTGCCATTGTTGGGTTTCATAATCCCCGAAGGCCTGAAGGGTGACGCCACCAATCTGTGTTATCGCTAATCTGATACTGTTACTAGAACCACTTTATCGGTTATGTTCTCTCCTCTCCTAGCTCAGGATTAGATACCCGGAGGCCTTGCCGACAACGGAGGCAACGATCAAGCTTCCACGAGCAATTCCTCGGGAAGACGCCGCCATTAGACCGGAACCTCAGGCGACGTGTCACTTGTTAATGTTCTGTTGCTTCCCCGGATTCTTCGAATCTAGTTTGGGCATATGATCTTGGGAAGTACTGGATTGAACAGGCCGTAATGTCCAATTCAAAGTTATCACCGACGGAGACTGTTGGCCAGTCGTAATATAACTACATGTAACTCTATATGCCATGCAAGTAGTAGTAGCTTTAGGAGAGCGCATAAAGTCACGATGCGAAATCCTGTAACATCCCTACCAGTGAAGCAATACTCCATACTTCACATCCTTAATAAGATTACTGTTGATTTATTATTCTGAAGTTATCAGTCCTTTCGGGAGGCCTTCCGGAGTCTAACGATGTGAAATAACGTCAGATGCATCTGCATAAGTCCAACATTATTAAACTGCGAAGGATTCTTCATAGCTATAATCAGTTAATATGCGGCATTGTTGTCACTTGCTAGGGATGGATAACCCGGATCTATCAATTCGCACTTTGGACATACCTATGCGGGGTACCTAGTCTTTGTGTTACACATGAGACACCTCGGATATTTCATTCTGCAGATGGCCATAGATGCTTGTATAACTATACCACTGCCACGGATATTGCCGACCTGCAGAAACATTGTTGGATATGTGCACTGATCGGAACAATTGACTTCTGATCAAGCCCCAGATTTATTCTGTTGGGTCTGGGGTTGCAATGCGGGGGAACGGGCATGTCAATCACTGCTTCTTACGGCAAGCGGAGGGATAAGCTAATGATGGCACTGTTGAGAGACTGGCTGAGGAGTGGGACATTTCGCCATGGGCACAGAGAAGCTGAGCAGGACCTCTTGCTCTGTCTGAAGCTCATTTCAGTGGGGGTGAAGTTACAGCTACCTGTCGCGATACAGGATACATTCTGAGGATATCGCGCATCCGTGTGTACCTGAGACAATGGAGTCGAAGCCCACCAATTATAAGGTGGAGGTTGCGCGGTTGCAGTCTTCGCTCATTGATAGCGACCGTGAACAGCAATTAACAAGGAGCCTTCTTTTCAAGCTTAACATGAGGTATGCATGGGAACTTATACAACGGCTGCCCAAAATGCAAGAGTTACATAGTATTTATATTCGCAAAACCGTTACTCAACAACGCCTAGTAGCAGTCAAGGTTGACATCTATTAAGTCTTCGCTTGGCCTGTGAATGGACGAGTAACTAATGTCTGGTTAAAGGTTGCTCAAACGAGTCTTCTGAAGTTGTTAACATTTCGGACTATTTGCTCCCCATTAGCTTACCAGGGTACACAACACTGTATGTACAGAGCTATCCAGACGAAATATGAAACAACGACTGTTCCGTTCTCGATCGAATGTGTGGGCTCTCTTCTATTGGTATGGCTGTCTCGGTTGTATTCCGTATCTAGTCGATTCTTGGACGAAGGATATAGAAGACGGATACGGTGACAGGCTTCTGCTAACACTTGGCACCGCAGTGGTTCTCTTGAAGTACATGCATTAACGTACCTCATACTCTGCCGCAGTCTCTGCTATGTTTGATTTTGGCATTTTCGGGTGTTTTCTTTGACCAAGAGGATATTCTGTCCTCGTTAAGATAGTCTCATTAATTTGTGCCTTCTGACGAAGTAAACGGGATAAACTGAACAGAGGTTGTTTGAACGGGGTTTAAATGTACCCTATTATATACCCTCAAGAAGCTTCTAGAGAAATATTCTACTTCAACTGCAAGAATGGATCAACATGATAATTTATTGTCCAATGCCATATCGAAGAGCTTTCGCTTTCGTATGCTGCTGAATCTTCATATTGAGTGGTTCCCCTTTCTTTTCTTTTTTTTATATATTAGTTGTTTCCATCTGAACTAAAAGTCCTGGACAGAAAGCCCCTTGCCTCGCCGACTGGCGAGTGATAATATCGCTGTACCCGCTGCGAGATCAGTCATACTCACGCCGACGCTCTTGTATATAACAAATCCCTTTCCTAACCAGTTTTCCAATTGCTCATTATCCGAACGATCGTCCTTCAAGTTTATGACCTCGCCGACTTCTACCAGCTGCTCCGGTTTAAGTTGACTTTGAATTAACTCGCCGGAGCTCGTTCGTGCAACTTCACGATCATCCACTATCACAGCTCCACCGGCACCGCCTCTTGGGTTATACGCGGAGTTTGATGTGACGGCATCCCGTAACAGTTCAGGATCCAACTCAATCATGCTAGGCTGCCAGGAACCGATGCTCGATACATAACAACCACCTGTTTCAGAGAGTTGTCTCCGAAGAAAACGAGCGGGAAACAAAGGAACTTTCGACGGTGTCGTACAGAAAACAACATGAGCAGTAGCAAGCACGTCTTCTAACTGCCTCTGGAACTCGGCGTCTGTAATATCGAGAGAATCCAGCTGAACAGAAGACTTCCAACGTGACTGATTCTCTTCTCTTATCTGAGAAACCAACGATCGAGACCTCTCAGCAGATCGATTCACGATAGTAATCTGTTTGATCTCGTCTCCTCTGAGTGCCAAGGCAAGGCGAATATGCCATAAGGCTTGCTTCCCGGCCCCAAAGACTACAATTTTAGCAGTCCTTTCTCGCCATGAGAATGGGATCATAACAGAAAGCGACGTGCGGTGAGCTGTGATCTCGTCGGCGTTGATGATTCCCCTGGGCAGGCCGTCCTTGTTGCACAGAATCAAGAGCCCGTGCAGAGTAGGTTTATTGGCATTGGTAGTGTTCTCCTGCAAAGAATCGGTTTGTTCTCTCGACGTACTTGGATCAACGATGATCTTCGTTCCCACATATTCTGGCGAGGTGAAGGCTCTGAATAGAGTCTTGACGCCGTTTGAACGGGCCACAACGGCTGGTTCTGGCTGAAAGCTTCGTTCGTCAGAGGTGGAAAAGCTCAGCAGAGACGTGGCGAGAGTATTGAGGAATTCACAAATCTCATCTTTTGAGAGGCTGATTAAGATTTCTTGCACGATTTTATCGCCTAGGACGGTGCAGTTTTCCATAGTTTGGTTCAAATGAGATATGGTATTGTCAGAGTCTGTAGGATTCAAGTGATATCAGGTAGAGTTAATTGCTCGAGTATTGCAAATCATAGCACGGCTACAACGCTGATTTATGCTTCAACAGCGCTGCTCATATCACTCCGGATTCAGAGGGTTTCTTTGGCTCTTTCAAAACGGAGTTGATCAGATACGGCTCTCTTTGCCGAAATCGGCGGCGTTTCCGACTTTCATTTAATCGACACACGTCCCAACTGAGACAGCCAACAGAAGTCATTAATATGATCGTATCTTATAATATCTACTTAGCAAGGAGGGGGAAGTCTCTATGTGGACTGGTTGGTTGTCATCGTCCGAGTCCATACTCGGAGTGGTAGGCGCAGAAGATCTACCGCAGGGTATATAGGGACAGCGAATTCAAAATCTATAAACATTTAATATCCATGGACGACATTACCTGTCAACTTTATCGGGAATGTTACCGTTACTGAATGGATACTTATCGTATTTGCGCGGAAGTTGTACCTATATCGGTATCTCTCCCCATATACGCATAGATACGGTGCCCCGCAAGGCAACATAAAAGAAAATAGGAAACGCGCAAAGCGACATTTCATCTTTCTAGTTACTTATCATCATCATCATCATTATTATTATTATTATTTTTCGTCCTTGCATGTTCAAAGATAATAAATTCCATATACTTCTCAACGGCAACAGCAACAGTCCGTTTGATCCCTCAGACATCAAACCGGCCCGGTTGATATCTCAGCGGAATGGGTATCAGTCGAACAATTAGCATAGTTGGCTGCCACTGCGCGGGCGAAGTTGGCGATGTCATCGTTGGAGGTGTTCTCGACCCCCCTGGATGTTCAACGATGTATGAAAAACTGGTCTACTTCCGAGACAAAGCTGATGATATTCGTCAACTTCTCCTGAATGAGCCCCGAGGCCGGCCGGCCATGTGCACGAACCTCGTCCTCCCGCCATGCAATCCCAAAGCAGATGCCGGGTTTCTTATCATGGAGAGTGAAGAATACCCACCAATGTCGGGTGGTAATACTATTTGCACAGCCACTGTGCTGCTGGAAACGGGGATGGTGCCAATGAAAGAGCCGATTACCAGGATGCTACTAGATACGGCTGCAGGTCCTGTAGGCATCACTGCCGAATGTGAGAATGGGAAGTGCAGGGCCGTTGCTTTTGACAACGTACCTGCGTTCGTATTCGCTCTAGATTATAAGGTCCGAGTACCTGGTCTTGGAATGATTTCTGTGGATATTGCCTGGGGCGGCATGATTTATGTAGTTGTCGACGCAGCGTCCGTTGGTCTTCGTATCAACAACAGAAATGGTCCGAAACTTATTGACATCGGCGAGAGGATCAAACAAGCTGTACAAAACGCATACACTCCTGTTCATCCGGAAAACCCGGGGATTCAAGGAGTCTCTATTCTCGAGTTTACGGAACCTCTGCGGCAGGAACCATCAGGAGAAAAAGTAGCTGTTAACACAGTTGTGGTAGCTCCTGGAAGGTTTGATCGTTGCCCATGTGGCACTGGGAGCTGTGCTAGAATGGCGATTTTACATGCAAGGGGACAGCTGGAAGTTGGAGAAAAGTTTCAGCATCGCAGCATCATTGGGAGCAGCTTCGAGTGTCATATACGAGGTACGACGAAGGTTGGAGAATATGATGCAATCCTCCCAAGTGTGAAAGGAAGTGCTTGGGTCACAGGGTATAAGCAGATGTTCTTGGATTCTACGGATCCTTTTCCTCTTGGATTCAGGGTGGGAGATCAATGGCATATGTCAGATGCTGCTTGAAATATGTTTCAGCCGCGCATTTCGTATTCGAGACATCTCAACGCCTCTAGCAATGAGAATAAAAGAAAGAGATAAATCTAAGAATATATGGGATAACAAGAGACTGAATCTACCCTGTATTTTTTCTATCTCGCGCTCAAGTATTTAGAATGAAGGCATCGTACGATATTAACCGCGACTTATGGGACTAACAAGATCCCAACAAACAGCAGTAGCCTTGCCTTCCCATAAGTCCTTATCATTCAACGCCCGGAACGCAGGCACAGACGATCATAATGCGTGAAAAAACAGAGCCTCCCATCAGCTCAGCTGTCCTAAGCCACATACAGGCAAATTGGTAGCTAGAGGAACATACAATTACTGCGGTCTCCAAACCGGTTATATTGCGCGAGCGTCAATACCTATTTGAAGTAATTACAGTCCAGCAGTTACAGTATGTAGCGACTATCTTATAATTGATCTTTAATCAATATTATCCTTGTCGAAGCGATATTGATAAAGCAAATAAGGCGTTTCATCACAGATCACATTCTATTGCGGGTTTTATGTAACAGAGTAGTCCCATGCCAAACCTCATTCTAATTAGTTCATTTCACCCTAATGTTACATCCCCTTCCACCGCTTTTTTTCTTTTCTGTAGTCAGGCCACTTTACTGTCCCTATTCTCTTAGTCATCGGCGCTCGGGGTGCGTAGGATCCCTAGTAGGCTAGTAGGGTTCTATGTACAGTGTGCGCCTTACATTGGTGCCCTGACGATATCGGGAGAAAAGCAAAAGAAAAACAAAAGAAACAAAAAAAATAGCGTGCTAGAGATTTTCTATAGTGCTTTTTACTCTAGAGTATTGAGTCTTATGAAGAGTCTTTCAAGTTTTCGGGGAGGTACTTGTATATTGATCAATTGCTAAAGCTAGCTTTGACCTTGACGAGGATTTTAGTGACTTAACAACAGGTAATTACTTACCTTCTCAGTCCTCTCCGGGGAATGGTCTTTGTGTATGTGTATTGGTATGTGTTATCCTTGCACGAGTCACCAACTCTTCTTCTTGTCTTTGAAAGACGATGAATAATACTGCAGTGCGATTGACCAGTCGAGTACCTTGTTGAGGCGAGGTTATCAGGGTTCATCGACCCGTACCCAATTAGAATATGTAGTATCAATAAGTACGGGCTGGCTGAAAGACAACCCTCGAAACTCCAACTTTTGCCGACTCATCCAACATCATACTGGCTGACGCTGTCGGCCCCGGTGATGCCAAGCGCATACCAGAGGAAACAGGCTCGCGACCTCCCTCGAACTTCCAAGGGAGGGAGCGTTCGTGAGCGCCTGGCTGGTATTATTATTGATTAATGCTAGTTCTCAGAATAGCGGTGATCAGTTGCGGCTTGGTTTCTTTTGGCGTTCCCGGTCTAGATACATTACTTACAGCAGAAGTGAGAATACTTTGTACGCTGTTTCTTGTAATGGAGACGGATGTGCTTTGATTGCGAATCCCATTATCATATTTGTTTCCTTTCTTTCGCAGGGAATAATGATATTAATAATAACTAACAATATCATTGACTAACTACTATTTTTTTTATCCTAGCTTCTCCATGAATAATAACTAGCAGCGCTACAGCAGCACGCCGCCGTTTCGTACCTGTCAAACAATAGTAACTAGTGGTAAGTGAGACCTCGACTCCGCTTCCGAAACGCAGATCACATAGTAAGCGTGAAACGAGGGCAGTAATTATTATTATTATTATTTCCTCTCTCGCCACCCAGGAACCGCATCTCGTCAGCAAATCGACGGGCCTCAGATCGTCCGCAAGAATTTAGTTAATTATTCTAGATTGGGGAGTCCTTGCTGAGATAATAATTCCAGCCATTCTGGTGTTTCCTGTCGGGCGCACTGCTGTACGACCATGGCTGGCTTAGACACAAAGCCAGGACTTAGCATTGTGTCGCCTTACAGGACTTGAGAGTACTTACAATACTGTACAATGGATATCGCGGCTTCTGAGGTAGTTAGTTACTTATGCCTGGCGATCGATCATGAAAATCGAAGCTTGAGTCTGCTGCTCACAGGGAGTAGTAAACGGCAGGTAATAATAATAATAATAAGAACTATTATCGGTTCAGCAGCTGGGAATGCGAAGGCCCCACTGGCCCTATTATTACTGCTTGCGAGAGAGGCCCCTTGGGGAGATGACCGCTCCGCGATGTCAAGGAACGGTACCTTGAGCCTTGAGGCCTCCTGTGATCCTCAAAAGGAGCCTATCAAATCTGGATGCGGACCTTGTAAGATCGAGCGCTGAATAATGGTGACCCTTGCCACTCTCGTTCAGCTCTGCTGACTCGCACATGACTATTATTATCTGGTTCTGAGCAACAGGGAGAACCGGTGATAACTTAATAATAATTGTATACATCGGTGGCTAACTCGATGCTACCATGAGAGCCGGCGGATGGGAATCGTGCTGGTCTTCGCGGACACGTGTATCGCATATTACGTTAGCGAGGGGAATCATAGTTAACTAAGTTAACTAATAACTACCTAAAGAATAAGCAACCGGGGGTTGAATGCGAGATGGTCAGCTTCGATTTCAACGTCCTACGACCAATTTACGAACAATTCGGATCCGAACGTCGCCTGGTTTCCCCCCCTGGGGTTACTGGCTTGCAGCAGCCGGGTGACCTGCGGGTCAACTCGTAGCCTCTCTGATTCATGAGGTTGCCAGGCTCCGCTGGTTCTTTTTAAGACATCCATTATTGCTGCTGCATGTCGCGATATCTATGATCGACCAGATTCCCATCGGCGGGCACAATTGACGCCAGCTACGGCTTAAATACGCAGAAAGAACATTGTGAGATTCCGCATTCTAATCATCAATACAATCTCCAGAGAGCCAGACCCAAAGCGAGAGAAGTGTCGATGTCTCCACATTTGGCACGCGAATGGGGCCGACGTCTATAAGTTAGCGGTCCGTCGAACGAGCTCGCGAAGTCCGGAGGCGCTCCGGAAAGCCCAGGCTTGGGCCGGATTCGCTGGTAAGTTACGTAGTGGTCCCGAGGAGCGAGAATCGCCTCCCTTCCAGCTGGAGTTCCAGGCATTGGCTCTTTGTTTTTGCAGAGGTCGGCGGTGTGGTGACGCTTTTCAAGAAAAGAAAAATTTGGTGTTCGCTCTTACATTCCTCTGCGAGGAGCTGTAGAAACCGAGGCGTCGCGGCGGGTGATCTGCGGTCAGGGAACAGCTTAAGGCGAACCTCGTGGGAGGCTGCTTCCACGAAAAGGAAAGCTGTGGACCGAATGTAGTACGACAAACCGTCCAAGCAGAAGCAAGCAAGCAAGGCATGGTTGCTATCACATCCTAATAATCTTCTAGTCGTCTTCCCCGCTTGCTGGGCGTTAGAGACCCTGGTCCTCCCGACTCGATTCTTGCCGGGCATTAATTGATTAATGTTTCGACGGGCACAACTAGAGAAAGGCAGTCAGTCAGTCGATAGGGCGACAGGCTCCAGCTGGGAGAGAGCAAGACGGACGAAGCCATCGATTGATCAGTCCATCATCCTTTACGCCCCCTTCTGGACGACCAGTGGGGGCAACGCCGTGGCAGGGCAGGGCCATGGCGTAAGGTAGCGTCCGTAGCGCGGATAGCGTGCCAGAGGAGGACAAGTTCCGTATGGTCACGTCCGATGGGTGGTGTGTACACGCTGCGAAAGTCAGTCAGTCTGCCCGAGTTGACGTGGGAGAAAGAAAGGATAGCAGTTGGGTGAACCAGCAGCGAGCCAGAGTTACGAGCCAGACCAGACGGACGGGAACTGGGCTCAGAAGGAGAACATCAGTGATTTCCGTCAGTCTGGATGGGGAGAGAAGCATCTCGACTGACGATTGACTTCGAGGTTCGCTCTCAGCTGGACTCGAAGAAGCAGAACGCAGCCACTGCACCCGCCTCGCTTCGCCTCAAGCAGTAATAGTGCAGTCCTGCTTGGCACGCCTACCGACAACGAGGTACCCTACGCCGCTTCTCCCCACTGCCTCCTCACTCACTCTCACTCTCTCTCACTCTCTCTCTCTCTCATTCCCTCATTCCCTCAGTCTGTCACTCTCACTTTCTCTCTCTTCTCTTCCAGCATCCCTCCCTCCTGCTCGACTTCTCTGGGCTGTTGGCGTCCTGCTGGCCATGTGTCTGTCTCGTCCTGAGGGCTTGTTTGCCTCTCTCCCAGCAAACATCATTCCTGCTCCCTCCACCCTTCCGGCCATCGCCTGATCTATGGAGCTGGGCGACCTCAGCTTTCCGTGCTTCTGGTAGCTGAGAGCCAGCTCATAAGATCCTCCAGGTTGTTTAACCTCTTTCTCGAGACTCTTGACACTCCAATTCCTTTCCGTCACGGCCACATCTCTCGTCATGGCGGTTTTGGATGTTCCCGACACCGGGCTGTCTCTCCGGAGAGACCAGCCCGATGGCCTCTCCCCCGGACCGTCAGCCAGAACCACACAGATCATGCGGTTGAATCTCGCCCAGAGCACCCTGGATGAGCTCGTCCAAAGCCTTCGAAATGAACAGAAAGCTCGAATCCGCCTAGGGAGACACCAGACCCTTTACTACGGTTCCAAAGCTCAACATTTCCGCTCCTCACCCGAAGCCCACCGATCTGAGATCTACAGCGCCAATCCGGCAGATAAGGAAAACATGTACTTCACTGGTGTCCTTAGTCACAACCTCGAGGTTCAAAAGGCTAAGGAGGACACTGCGGCAACCGATGAGGCCCTGGCCAACCTTGAGCTGAGCCTGAATGCCTTCGAAAGGGGAAAGGAGTCCAAGAAGACACACATGATCACAAATATACTGGATGTGAAGGCTCTTGGCGCTGGAGATAACCGGTCTTCGACGGGTAAACAAGCCGCCCGTCTGGCTCGCATGCCAACAAGCAAGATTGATGTGGAGAAGGAGAGGTTCTTCAAGAATGCGGCGAACCGGTCCATCCCCACCAGCCCTGCATTAGGCGTTACACGCTCTCCCGTTCCCGCCCTCTCATCTACCTCCGCACCCTCAACCCAAAACAAGGATAGAATTCGTCTAGAGGCATTGAAGGTGCCCTTCATCCATCTACTGGCCATTCGGGCTGTCTCGGTGAAGTTCTTGGCGCGGCAGACTCGCTCTTCTCAAGAGGACTGTCAGGCGTTGGCTCGCAAATATGGCACTGAGAACCGCCTTGATCGTGACAAGTTCGATCTCAAGGACAAGGCATACCGAGATCTCGATGTCTGGAACTTCCCCTATCCCAGTCAGGAAGACCGCCAGGAGGCTATCGAGAATGCCATCTCGGCCTTTGACCGGATGCGTATCTCCCGCTCAGACAAGCTCTGGCAGATGCTTCTCCCCAAAGAAGAACGTGGTAAGGGCAAAGTGCTCTCGCGTCTGGACCTGAGCAAAGGACCCATCAAGAAGGCTGTCACTCCTCGTATCCATATCCAGCCGTCTGAGGATACTGGCAAGGAAGGATATGTCACTGGAAACGAGACGGATAGGACGAACGGAAGGCATACACCTAACACCACCGCTGGAAAGCTGACTCCCAAGCTTGGGGCAACGACGCAAAAGAAACGAGTTGGAGACAGAGATGGCCCTGCCAAGCGAGCATCAACCAAGGCCAAAAACACAACGTTGACTGGGCGGGTGACCAAGAAGACGGAGAAAAAGCCAACTGCCAAACCAGATGGCAAGTTCAAATCTGCTGAATATGTACACGACTCTGATGAGGATGATACGGATATGGCCGATGCTCCCCCACCCAGGAATCCAGAGCTCGAAAAGGTGAGACCGGCCAGTGCGGTTGCCAGCAAGGCTCCCACACCATCGAAGGTAGCCACGGACTCCCGGTCATCCGCCCAAAAAGCACCTAAGCAAGAGGCTGAACGTGCCAACCCAAAGCCCTCTTCCTCCACTGCCGGTACTACTGGATCGAAGACGTTGCCCAGCTCATCGCGACCCTCAAACTCGTCACCCCAGAAACCGTCCCCTCTCGCGTCTTCGCCTCCTACGAACGCATCCGACCTCGACAGTGCGAGCAGCAAGTCTGTTCCAGATGCTTCGTCGAGTTCCTCGTCACCTCTCATCACACAGATATCCAAGAATAAACCATCTGCTGATGCCCCTCGCGTGACGAAACCCTCTGTGAAGGTTAATGGTACTGCCCAGAGACCGCAAGGAACTGGGAATCCGCTGAAGCGCAAGGCTCGTATCGACCATGATACTAGCTCTACCGCCCGACTGAATGGGCATATCAATGGGCATCTTGAAGCAAAGCGGCGACGACCACCTAGTGTATCTAGTGGCAGCAGTACTGGCAGCGCCTCCCCGCCTCTTAGCCAGGAACTTCTCCGGCAGCAACTGCGAGAGAAGTCGCAAAAGTTCAAGCAGTATTACACCAAGTACCGCGCTCTACATGAGACATTGGCATCGCAGCCAAATCCGCCTCGTGCGGAGCTAGATAAGCTCGAGAGACAGCATACTCGCCTACAGCTGATGAAGAAGGAAATCTGGGATGAAGATCGGAGACTCCGCAGTGGCCTATAAGTCGATGGAGAAGAGCATAGTCGTGACGTCTACAGAGTGAAGTGTTTTGGAGCTTCATTTGATTTCTATTTGCATTCTAACTTTTCTTATCATGGAATATCCTGGAATATCCTGGGCGTTGAGTTACTGGAACAAAAGGTCAACTGCATTGGGCGTCTGGATAATGAGCCTCTCCGAATTTGAGTGAGCATCTGTTTATTTTTTACCCTCTATTTTTGCCCTTGATTTACGCCCTCTTGATGGAGCCGGCTATTGTCATTATTTTGTATAGAGGAAACCCAAAAAAGATTGGGGACCACGCAGCTACCATGTAGAGTTTCACAACCATGGCGGCAGTGCATCCATGCATTGTAGTATCAATCACGTTAGAATTCATTCGATGATAAATTGAATCCGTGTTGATTGTAAAGTCTATGTCCACTTGTCGTACTCCTGCGATATGCCGTTCGCAAGTCCTTGATCGCACCAGGGTTGGCTGCAAGTAAGCTATCATACGCCAACCAACATCCCGCTAATTATTCCTCAAATGCCCAACCTACGCAAAAGCACACAAGGCAACTTCCGTTTCTCTGTTTTGTTTTTGGCCCTCACATTCTCTAATAATACATCAAAGCTTCGTTCATCCGCGGAAACCTCTTCTAAGCTTCCCCACTCCCCGAGTCCCGGAACCCGATCCGACCTGGCTAATCCCATCGCGGTCTAGTCTTGATCTTGCCCCGGACTGGACTGGTACCCCGAGGCACGTGGCTGCAGCCAACTCGTAACTTACCGAATCATCCCGTCACGCTCGTGTATCAAAAATACCATACACCCAGCCATGATGTCATGACGAAGGCTGTAACCACGCTAGACTGAAAACGGGACAGCGCCATCAGTGACCACTGACCGCCCGTCGAGTGAGAACGTGCAAGAGCCGCAATCTGTTTGGAACGACGGCGGCAGATATCTCCTTGTTCTGGCAGTTCGCTCTTCTGGTTGCCCTCACGCAGGATATTCGGGTCTGGCTCATTGTTGGGGGGCTGAGTTGCGATTCTAATTGATTTTCCGTCGTGTCATGTTGAGATTAGCGTGACGTGATTCAAGCTGGTATCGGGAAGCTCCATCACGCATTGAAACGAGATCGACCACGGGCAACTCCACGCAGTCGTATCGATAGAGGATCGAATTCAAGAACAATACATCGATTCTACACACTGGAAAGTTGGTGGCTTGCCAGGTACGGGCAGAGCTGATCTGCTATTTGGCGCAGACTTTCTGTTCTCTCGTCACACCGCACCGCCACGATCGTGACACCTACGAATATTCCTAGCAAGCAGATTACGCAATGCCTCCAGCAAAAGGCCCGGGTTCAGGAAGGAGAAATCCAAGTGTGCTGGTGAGTGTCTTCTATCTGTGGGCATTGCTCCAGTCAAATGTGTAGGGGGCTTGCATTTGGGAGTTGGAGCTAATATCTGCCAGGTCACCGATTCTCGCGAGCAACAACAGCCAGCACGCCGCAGCCCAGCCTCAACACGTTTCATAACCGTCGATAATGTCCTACAGTATGCGTCTGATGTGCCCTCGATGCAGCAGCGGCACCCTCCGCAGGGCGTGCGACAGCGTCCGCGCTCCCGCCTGGCATCGGGCGGTGGTCTGATTGGCAGCGGGGGCGGCGGCGGAATGGGTTCGAGCAACGCGACAGGGACAATGGGAAGATTGGCTGCTCAGCCCAGACTGCCACCACGGACGACAAAGGTCAGCGAGAAATTGGTGTTGCTTCCGGAAACAGACCAAGTAACGCAGGAAGAAGAGGAAGAAGAACAGGCGGACGAGGAGGCGGTTCGCAAATTGGCGGAGGAGCGGAATCTGGACCCTGAGATTGTTAGAAGGCAATTGGCTTTGGGGAGACAACAGGGCGACTTCGATGTCGATAATGAAATTGCGCCATTGCTTGCGGACGAGGAGTTAAAGCGCCGTCGCCGCGTTCCTCCTGAGAAGGCAAAGAGCTACGCGGAACGGCTGCCAAAGGCCCGTCGGGCTGAAAAGCTGGCTCGGGTTACGGCATACTGCACGGCACAGGCTTACAAGATGAGCACAACGGCTGCTTTCCTGAAGGAATGGCATGGTGCAAGGACAAAGCTGTACGATGACTGTCTCTATGTCGCTTATCAACTGCCGCTGCTGCCCGGCCGCGGGGGCTACAGGATTAAGAGCAGCGCTGCCCTTAAGACTGCTGGCGGCAAAGCAGTTCTCGATGAGGAAATTGAAAGAAATGAGCGGAGAGATTATCATGAGGAATACTTCACGGAAGAAGCGGAGCACTCTGTTGGTGGGGGTCGTCTCGATCAGGGTTCAAGAGACAGCCATGAGAGCACAGAAAGCAACCGTGAACATGGCGAGGCTCATTTAGCAGGGACGGATGGCAGCAATATACACGATCAAGAGTCCCGATCAACGCCACAAGCTCCCGCTAGGATCTCGCCCAGTGTGCTCGCCGTCGCAGAGATGTTCGTTTTCAGCTACGGAGTGGTCGTCTTCTGGAATTTCACAGAGAGTCAGGAGAAAGATGTTCTTGCCGACTTGGCTTTCTCTCACTCGACGACCGGGGACCCTCTCTTTCTGGCCACCGTGCCGCTGCAGGAGGAAGATTTCGAGACTGAAGAGTTCCATTTCGAGTACTCTACCGAGATATCTCGGCCGCGCGTATATAACGACATGATCACTCTGCGGAGCGGTGACCATATGATCAAATTGGCAATCAGTCATGGAATTGCCCAGAGCACCAAGCTCTGTTTCTTCGAGGAGGTCATGGCCAGACAGATGAGCGAAGCTAAAGACGTGCCCAGGAGACTAGCGACGACAGGAAAGCTGGGTATGAAACGAGAAGAAGTCTTCCGGATATTAGGTCGGCTGTTCAAGAGCCGTGTTGAAGTCAATCTATGTGAGTTCTTGCCCATTTTATCTTCCCCCGATTCATTCCCAACTAACCGCAACCTCTTCCCCAATCAGCTTCGAATATGCTTGACGTGCCAAACTTCTTCTGGGAGAGCGAGCCGACCCTCTACCCGCTGTACATCGCCGTCCGGGAATACCTCGAGATCAAACCGCGCATCCAAGTCCTGAATGAGCGCTGTCGTGTGTTCCTCGATCTTGCCGAGATACTGTCCGATTCAATTGCAGATAACAAAGAATCACGTAAGTTTTTATCAATCTCAAACCCAACCACCTTTGCAATCAATCCTACACGAGGAAACGAAAAAATAAACACCCCAATTATATTTCTTTCTTTCCCTTTCTTTTCCTAACAATCCACAGACCAAACCTGGATCATCATCGTCCTCATCATCATCTCCATCTTCGTCACCATCTCCGAAGTCGTCCTCCGCTTTGGCCTCCTTCACGCCCGATCCGGCCCCGCCTCCGCATCCCCCTCACTTTTCTCCACCGTCTTCGGGTCACGATGCACGTGTCCTACAAATCTCAACTCGACCGCGGCCATTGGCTCGTCTTTCCCACAGGGCATGTTGGAATATACTACCTAGCTAGTATAGTAATGATTACATTCTATCTCTTGAGAGGTGTGAAAATGAAGGGAAGCAAGCAAGCCAATTAATGCGATCAATCCTTACAGGTAAAGGATCATGGACTTTGCATTTTCTCTTTCTTTTTGAGTCAAATGGCCATTGACCAGGTCACTGTTTTGTGCCTTTCTCTCGTGTCTACCTAAATTATTTGTTCTTTTTATCGGTATAATAATCACTGTAGAACATCCTCTTCCTCGCGTGGCGCATGTTTCTAGTCCTGGTAGGAGTTGCGGGTCTCGCCTAGATTCAGTACCTACTTTGCGGTACTACATGTCGTATGCTTGTATGTATGTATGTACAATGGACAGGTTCTTTTCAATCACGGTATTCTGTTTCGGATCTATTCTACACGAATCATGTAAGCAAGTACTAGCGTATTTGAAGTGTAGTATGATAGGTAGGTGAGGTTTGGTTGCACCAAAGAAACTATCTTGAGGTGTATGAGCAACTAAGAAAAGCCCTCGCGGGCAAGCAAATACGACCGGATAAACAATAAAAGAGCAATATGAGACACGTAGGAAATTAGTAGGTAGGTTAACATGAGAAAATAAGTTATCGCTGAACAAAGAATGATGAGAGACCAGATCTCCGATGCAGAAGAAACCCGAACCAATTCCATAGCCCAACCCCAAACCTTGACGTGAATATTTTCCCGCTCTCTATCTATGCTTCATTCTGGTCATACGGATCATCAGACGGAAGCATCGAGTAGGAAATCAACCGACAAAAATCGCCACTCAAACCGGACTCCTTCCAGTGCCAAGCCGGACTGCAGGGGATAATAATGGGTTCCCCTGAGAAGAGAGAAAAGAAAGAGAAAAAAAAAGAAATTAAAGATATCGACACGTGTATGAAAGCTAAATTGACAGACAGATGAACGAAGTTATATCAAGGTCGATTGCTTCGAGGGAATCACATCACAAGAAACCCAACGCACGAGAACACCGATAATGCCATATTCTTACAGAACCAAGCGCCCAGACGCTTGTTCGGTTCCTGGTGTAGCAAGAACGAACATGCGTATGCCCCATTTTTGTGTGATCAGACAGGTGTCGACCACGCATTCTCGCCAATTCGTGGCTTCATTTCGTAGTTGTCTGGCTCAGTGCTGGTGGGTCGTCTGATCGTCGAGTTGGGGAAGTACATATGAGGGGGCATGGAACCCGGGTACGCTGGACCACTGGGTTCAGGGTAGGCGTAGTCCGTTGCGGAGCCAGGAGAAGGCATGCTACCGTGAGATGGCGATGCCCATCCAAGGCTAGTCATATGCGGGCTTCCATTGACGCTGTTGGGCCGGTGGTCATTGTTGGCCGGAGGCTCAAGAGGCTGAGGAGGAGCGTAGCCACTCGGGTGAGATGTCATGGATGGTCGTGTGTGGGGGGCACTGCTGAAGCTGGATAGGGAAGGAGACGTGGCTGTCGGAGATGCCCGAGGGCTCGCCTGCTGGAAATCCCCGCGGACGTGAGGCGGAATTGATCCGTTTGGCATATAATAGTCGCCGACTGGACGGTGCATATTCAAAGGTGGCAACTCGCTACCAGGTGACATTGATGCCTGAGCAGGGGAAGGCGTCGAGTGGGCAGAGGCAGTCTCGGAGTAGACCCCGTCAGAACGACCAGATCTCTCCTTGTTCTGCCTTAGGTTGGCTTCCGTTTCAGCTGCTGCTTCCTCGATAGTCCCCGTGTGATGGTTCTGATGCCGCGTCAAAGTTGTGCGCCGTGTGAATGTCTTCTGGCAGTTTGCGTATGGGCACTTGTATGGCCGCTTGCCGGAATGTATTCTGCGGTGTCTCGCGAGTGAGGACGAATCACTGAAGGGCTAAAATGCATTCTGTTAGATGATGACCTATATATAGATTTCTGAAGCTGAAACGTACCTTGCCACATCTCTCACACATATGTGGCTTCTCTCCAGTGTGGACACGAGCGTGGACCGTCAACGCAGAGCGCTGGATAAACTGCTTCCCACAACCGGGCCATTCACAAGCGTGAGGCCTGATACCTGTGTGGATTCTCTCATGTCGCGCCAGGTCACTGCGACGAGCGAAACCCTTGCTACACGTCGAACAGTGGAAGGTCTTTGGGGCCGGTTCTGATCGAGGTGGTGGGGCAGTATTCTGCATCTGAGGATTCGGAGGGAAACCTCCATGCATATAGGGACTTTGCATCATCGGTACACCGTTGCTTGGATGTGTGGGCGAAGGATATCGCATTCCCTGGGTGATGTTCGCCATCTGATGGAGCGAAGGAGCGCTTGGGGGATAGGACAGCACTGGATGATCTCCAGATTGGGAGGTACCGTGTTCTGAACCCATGTCGGACGACGTTCGGGAATCGAAGTGGGCGGCTTGTGCAAGTTGTTGTTGAAATTGTGCTTCTGCAGCAGCTACAGCAGCTGAACCTTTTCTATTCAGAATGGTCGTGATCTCCATGACCCGACTCAGCGGTTAGCTGAGGGATTGCGGTCAAGGACTAGACAGGCCTCCAGCACGTGGTCCTCGAAGGATATATATCAAGACCTTTTCCCTAGGTATGAAAGTGGCCAGCCGACAGAGGGAGCGATATGCGACGCGGGGTTCCTTTCCGTTATGTGGCCCAAAGTCTAACTCGCGCCGGAATGCTTGTAGAGTGCCGGAATTAAGAATTGGCCGTAGCGTCCAGAGTTGGAACGGGCACAGACCCCGCGGTGGTCAACGCTAAAGCTATCCCAAACAATCAGTCTCCGATAGGTATTAAGGTCGCAGAATCAAAAGTGCACAGCTTGAAGCAAAACAAAAAGAAATGACCACGAGCGGCTAGGCGACCACCCAGAGAGGATCATATGTGGTGCCGCTGCGAGAACGTGAATAGAACAGTCTGCGCGAAAACTGTGCAGCAAGTACAGTAGGGCAATTAGAAAAAGCGAATGACCTACCTTGCGTGATGGTGTCTCGGTAACTCTTCTCGAGGAAAGCGCAGTGTGGTCGAAGAATGGTAGTTGTAAGATCCGGAAATTCCACAACGCGGAATGTGAGCAGGAGCGGTAAGGGTGTCGCCCAATGAGCAAGGAGAGTGGACGAGGGAATGCAACGCTTGACCTTGCCAGAAAGCGCTGTAGACTTGAAAAGGCAGACTGTAAACGGACTTCTCCCAAATACCTCTTGTCGGCTTCCGTCTTGCCCTCACAAGTCTGAATCACTCGCAGGTGCTGCGAACCTCGGTCACAAAGATTGGAATATGTGTCTAAGGAGACTGATGACTCAGTATTAACGTTGTTTAGAGATCCGTCGATATATTGATTTCCACGTCGAAAATTCGAGGACACGACTCGAGCGGTACAGGGAAGAGCGACCGGAGTCAAGAGATAATCCCTAGAACTTGCAGGAGACGGTGATGATGGGGGCTTCAAAAATCGCGTCTCAACCCAAGATCTTCACAGAATATGCGATGTATTTATCGAGCAAGGACGTAAGGCGACAGGATCTTGATCCGTGCTGTTGATCAACCAATCATCCGATTTTTTTTTTCTTCTCCTTTCTTTTTCAGATGGCCCGAAGAGACGATAGCAAGCGGAAAATAGGAGCACTCTGTGTGAGGCTAGCCCTCGATTATTGCCAGACAGCTCAGAACCTCTGTTGTCTGACAGACGAGATGGCCACGAAGGTGTGACAAGGTGGAGAAACGATGACGGTGGGATGGGAAATTGCACGGCGCTTCCCGCGGTCCAGGTCGCTATCAGAGTTCAACAGTCAGTAAAGCGTGGAAGACAGGGACTTGAAAGAGCTTCAGTCCGTGGTTTAATGCTCGCAACGTAAAAAGAAAAAAAAGTCGGCGACAGTTTCGTGCTGCTCTCATCCCAGACGGAATTTGTGCGGTAACTGGCGGAGAGAACCTGGGGCTGCAGCGTAGACGGTTGTAACAGCTCCGCTTTTGTCGAGTTCTCTAATAGAGGAACGACTCTGCATTTCAATCCACCAAGAGTAGACACCAGTAAAGGAGCTGAACAGTGAAAATGTTGCGGGATGGCTTGGGGGTTTCCACTGGCGTCATCGAGACAGCAGTTGGAAACGGGCCGGCCAGCGCGTCCAAAGAAGGAGAAAAAGGCACGTACCGTGATCCCGAAGCCTGCAGGCTCGAGTAATCCTGGGTCAAGGAGGTGCCTGGAGTCAAGACGATCGAGGTTTGCTGTCACAGCCCGAGGAGTGGAAGAGTTTCGACGTCAAGCGGCGCAACCGCGGGAGGAAATTCGAGAGCGGCAAAAAAGGGAAACAGTACAAACAATCCGCGGTTGGCGACGCCAGCACAATACAATGCAAAGAAAAGAAAATAACCAGGACACGAGAGTTGCAAGTGTCAGCAGCGAGCAGCTGAGCACAGAAAGGACAGGACGGTCGAGAAATCGAGCTTGGATGCCCGGCGGGAGAATAATGTTATATCGATGATAATATGGGAGGCCAGGAACGGACGGGCAGGTAAGGTAAATAATAACTAGCTGGTAGGTGCTGAGAAAGCGTCCCAGGCACGAGATTGAGTAGAGTACTTATTCCAGAACAGGGCTACACGGTCCACCGCTCGACATCCACGATCAAGGATCCCAAATGGGCAAAGCCAGCGTGATTATTATTACGGATGTTACAGCTTCCCACGTTTCCACTTACGGTGGCTCCCTGAAGTCCCTGGCCGGTCTGGTCATTGCTGTCGGTGCCGGGGCCAGGGCAGAACAACATACCATAGCGCTGGCGGCGCCAAACGGTCGTCTCTCCCTTCAAGTGCCGGCTCCACAGCGTGGCCTTCCCCGTCCCCTTGGGCGAATCTGTCAGTGGATATCCTGAGCGCAGATCTGAAGATTCGGCAGCAGCTCGTCCAGACTAATGGCGATGGTCAGCTTGGAGGAGAGGAATAATGTCTCTCTCAGCTTCCCGACGTCGTCCGGCAGAGAAAACGCAGGAAGGACTGGAGAGCTGTCAGATCTCGATAAGCATTCCAGGGAATCCCGTCTTGGGGATCGTTTGTTTCTTCTCATCCGTACCGCGACGGCTGTACGGATGCCTACTTGGAGCAGCAGCCACAGACACACACACACACACACACACACACACTCGAGCCTCGTGTCGATCTGCTGCGACGTGGAGGGAGGGCAGCCAGAGCCATACGCACCAAATGAACCACTTATTAGGGGTCTAGAGTGTATTATTTGTTTGAGACCAGCCCGAATGGGGTCAAGGTTGGCGCCGGTTGGCGGCACAGGGCATCCTCCAAGAGAAGCCAACCCCATTCAGATCATTTAACTATTCGCCATCTATCTATGTATTAAATGATATCTGTAAACCTGTTGTCCTATGAGTGTGTTCACTTGCCTATCCGCGTTTGTTCTTTCTCCGGTGATGGTGATAAGGGTCAACTACGGCTGGCATCCGCCGTCATGCTGCCGTCACTCCTCGAAATCCGGATGAAGATCGAATACCAAGAGGTCGTCCATGACCAGAATCTGTTCTCTCGAACAACAGGGACGGCCTACCCCAGTGCGCTTCCACGACAGGATCGGCCGTCTCCTAGCAAGGATAATGATGGCATACTCGAAACACCGCTGTCGAGTTCCCCTCTGCATGTTCTCCCGGGGAGTTATAGCAGATGTGGATGCGTGGGCCGCAGCCTCCCCTGGGCCCAGGCGTGCATTGGGATGCTTTTTGGATCATCTCGTGTCCGTCGGGGATTCCCCTGCGACGGCGGCTCTTCACTAACTCCAAAAGTGTGATAGACCGTCGCGTCTCCCCGTGGCCAAGCCTCGCGCGGCCCCCTTGGCGAGTTTCCAGAAGAATTTTCGAACCGAGATGGAAGCCTTCGAAAGCATCCACCGCCGGGGCCTGGAAGTAGCGCCAGCTGCATCTGACATGACGGTGCCGTCGACCGGGCGGTCCCTGGACAGGCCATCCTTGCACCATCGAGGCATCCTACTGAAACACGATCTCTTTATAGCATGAACGTAGCGGTAAAGGGGCTCTCTCGCTCTTCCCCTCTCTCTTAGCGTACGGCTTACCGTCGATTGGTTTTGGTCCTGTGGCAGAACAGCAATCCACATTCGATCGTGATATTTATCCCGCAGCCTTGGAGCAGCATGGAGCCCCGTCAGAAGATGTTGACCTTGGAGAGCTCCAAGCACAGACAAACACTGCATCCAATTCATGACGCTGTTCCGTAAACTTAATTCCTTCATGCTGCAATAATGTTCGGACCGCAAGGTCGTCGTCCCCACCGGTCAGGCCCTATCACTCGACGATATCGGATATACAGTCAATGAGTCGCGGGCCTTGCTCCATATCTCCTGGCACCATCCGATCTAGCTGGACTGATCGTCTCGGCCCTATGTCAACTATCATTGTTCGGGCGTGGATCGTGATCGTACGGTCTTACCCCTGTCACCTGGGCACTGACAGCCGTTGGAATGACCACGGCTAGCATAGACTAGCTGTTGCTGGGGGTAAAACATATTGCGTACGCCAAAGAGGCTGGTGAGAACCATTTTACTGTGCAGTGTGAGGCTCACTTCCCTCCACCGCTGCATAAAGAGTTTCTATTCTATTCAAGTTCCAGACTTTTGTTTGTTGGTTTTTTGAGGGGCTCCATTGCCGCACGATTGCAGTTTATGAAACATCCAGAAGCATGCAAAAGAGAAGATGAATCGAAGATCTACGGAGTACAGTCAGGGCAGTGCAGGCATCAACAATAGCACGGCCACTTGCACTGACTCGGGAAGGCATTTGGGGGGATTGATGACCCTTTTTTCTCGGGGGGGCGGCTGGGAAAGCCGTGGAGAATATCCACTGCGCCGGATCGACTCTTCTGATCCTGCACGATACTCTAGACTCGACTCTTTGTTGCTAAATTGCCAAAACGGAACATCACCAAAAATGTGGACTTCGTGGTTCGGTCTACCGTTAAACTAGGGCATCGGCAATTCTGGAAAAGTAACTTACGTGGACCCCGGGATGCAATAGTAGTGAAAATGGAGGCCATGAATATCAGCCACAAACAGACTGCCTACTCGACTCTAGCACCCGGATCGGTTCCTCTACCGTCCAAGGACAGATGACATCAGAAGGTTGATGTCATACAAATAACTCCCTATTTGTCTTCGGTACTGATTCTTGCAACTGGCCATCCTCCTGCGCCCTTCCTTGCGGATACACTGAACTCTTCAGGGACTCTCTGAGCGTCTCATACTGGAGTACGCGGCCGGATACAGTCGCTGCTGCTTCTCGACATCACCGCGCGAGTCCTCTTGGAGATCCACCAAGTCTGGTTAAGGCGACGTCTATAAGCCTGGGACCCCTGTTCGGACCTCCAGCCGTCCTTATCAACATCATCCACCCGGCCCCGGGGGATTCGGTGTAGGGGGCAGCTGAAGTCCTGAGCTCTACTGGTTCAAAGGACCAGAGGATAATCTCTCCGCGAGCGCTAAACAAGGTCCAAGGGCCTCCTTTCAACCTTGTTCTCTTCTTTTCGCAGGACGGTTAAATTACTGCTCGAGCCGGCGTCGTTCCAGAATTTTCTGGAAGGCTTCCTATTGTTGACCGTCGAAGCTTCAGAAGCGGGTAACCCCTGTCTCATCAATGATGACACGGTCCTCCGGTGGGCCTGCTCGTCCGTCGTCTTCCTGTTCCACTGCTAAGTGTGCTATACGGCTCAACGGACGGTGGTGGATCCCCGTTACGAGCGACGGAGATGAAGGACGGCGAGTATCGTCACCGCCCACCTCAATTCTCCGTGTTGATGGCAGCATAGTTATGTCGAACAGCGAACGTCAGGCTCGTAAAGCACGGAAGAGCCCCTCAATTTCCCTAGATGACTCGGTTAAACCTCCGTTCAAGAGGCCAGGCTCGAGTCGGCTCAATCACTCAGAAGCAAACGATCTACGCGCCTGGGCTTCTCCATCCCATGTTGACTTGATGCACACGGACGGGACCGTAAATCAAAGATCCACTAAGAAAATGGGCACGGAATCACGCCAAAAGTGCTTCTAGAAGGCCGCTAGAAACAAAAGGGGGTCCAGTGAACAACCGGTGAGAGAGGATGCAAGCGGCATTGCGGCATAACCCTGGAAGGAACCCGAAAGCGCAGTTGTAGGACTGCTGTGGCTTGGTCCTCTTTCTCGGGTACTCCTCATCCCCCAAGACGAGGAATGTAAGTGGTAATACCTACGGAGATGCGGTGTAGATACCGATCGCCTTTGCGCAGGCATCATGCAGCTTCGAAGCAAATCAGAAATCCATGTGCGCGTCAGGGGCACAGCCAAGGTCCTCGAGCGGCTTACTGAGCCAGAATCGACGTCCCCGGTGAGTTTCTTGAGGAGACCGGGCAAGAAACATCCTGATATCGTCTATCTAGATTCTAGAGATACATAACTCTTGGTGGTGTCCTCAGGCCCAGGCGCATAGCTGGGGATGATTGCATCTTCTATGGCATGTTCTCTATCATCAACTATCTAAATATACATAGTGGGGGAGGGTCAATCAGACGGTCAGACCTCGTTATCGCCGTGCGGACAATAATGCGATCCGATTGTCATCTGTATCTCAACGCGCAGTACCACAGATCTACTTTTCTTTTTCCCCCATCTGCTCGCGAGCACCGATATCTTCCAGACCCCTTCCATATTGCCAAGTATCATAGCGCCTATGCCCCTGCCACCCGATCATCGAGCCCTAATACTTTTTTTCTCCGATGATCAAGTATCATTATTTACCTCAATTTTTCCCAAGCTCATTGCAGAACAAAGAAAACTGAGAAGAAACGCCCGAGGCCAGCCACCACGTGCGCCACGCATCTAAGAATGCCACGCGGCGCATGTAGGGGGAAGAAAAAAAGAGAAGAAGGGAGCTGCATAATGCTAAACCCCGACTCTGCATAATGACCATGTGTTAACTAGTTCTTTTGTCCCCTTAGCCGCATCATCGATCATGCAGAGTACTCGCATAGAATCCTAATATAGACAGCGATCTTGTTTCAACCTGTTATGATTTGCTTTTTGTTTTGTTCATTCAACATTTTCCCATACTTGGGATCTTTACCATGCAGGAGTCGAACATTCGTTTGCATTGTTATTTTTCGTTTCTCTAACTATGCTAGGTTGATCTTCAGCTTAACATCTAGACATCAACTGAGCTAATAATATTTCCCATCTCTCATCTAAAAATTCAGCCCTTCTTTGTCCGTAAGGGATCGCCATCGCGCTAACTTCTTCTCTTTACATTTATTTATTTATACTTCATCTCTAATACCCCTTCTTATAATAGACTAGAAAGTATACCCCGTATTCGTGGAGGATAAACCTATGTATAAATATAGTAAAGACCGGGGTTTTTCTCTTTTCATTGTTGTTTCCTCGGGTCCGGAAAACTTTCTTTCTTTCTTTCTTTCTTACTAATTAATGTAGTAGCTATTTCTGGAAAGTTGTGCTTTAGTTATAGTAGTTTTTTTGAACGGGGCGTTTCTTATAAGCTTTTTCTGCGGTTCGGTCCAGGAGGAAGGAGTAGTGGTGGGTTTCTGTTCTAAGGGTTGTTGGTTTGTCCAGTAGTGGTGTGGTATATTCATTGTTTCGCTGGCTGGTTGAGAAGAGGGAGTGGCAAGCATTGTAACTTGAAACTTAAACTGGATAGAGTTGTTTTATTATTGTTTCTGGTTATTCAAGAATTGGAATCTATATATTTGGTTCGGGAAGAAGTATTTACCGCTGCTTACTACAAAGATCATACCTTCCTTTCTGTCATCGTTTTCTATTGATTTATATATATATATTTTTCCAGATTATTTTCTCCGTGTCACTTTTGTTTCTTTCTATTGGCTTCAGGTCCCATCTCTTCTAGGAAAAAAAGAATACACATACACATACACATACAGAATTGGTGGTATATTGATATCACATCATACACCCTTCCTCACAGCCCAGAAATAATTACCCCAGTATTCCGATCCAGGGACAAACTTCCACCCAATTCCAGGAATATATATCACACCAGCAGCCTTCCAGCGCATATCCTCTAGAGCCTCGCTGCCTGCTCTCTGTGCGGCGCCGTCCTTCGATCTCATCAGCGCCTCCTGAGCCCAGCTCTTGGCTTCGTCCACGTTGACGAACTTGTTCCATTCATGCGTGCCGGGGGGTACGACTCCAATGGGCCATGGCGCTTCTGCGATGGCTTTGCTGACGAGGAACGAGGTGCAGGTGCGCGCGATGGTTGATCCGACCAGCCATCCGCCGGGACGGACGAGACGGAGACAGCTCGTCAGGAAGGCTAGTGGGTTGTCGACGTGCTCGAGCACTTCGAAGAGCGTGACCATGTCGAAGCCCTCGCGGGCATCGGGTGTCTCGGAGAGAGCCTCGACGGTCGTGTTCTCGTATCGGAAGCGGCCGCTTTGTAGGTGGGCGTGGAGAGCTGGGTCGATGCGAGCGTGATCGCGCGCGATCCGGATCAGGGTCGTGGAGGGGTCAATGGCAAGGAGGGAGGTCGCGTGTGTGATTGGAGATAGTGGTTGTGCTCGTTCGGGAAGAGGGATTGTTCGTGCTAGAGATTCGGCGAAGATGCCCCCGCCGCAACCGATGTCGAGGTATTGCAAGCCAGGTGCTGTAGTAGAGCTACTTGCTCCATCATCTAAAGCTGTGTTGTTCTGTAAATGGCGAGGAGGAGCATCAGCTAAGCAGGATGCGATAAAGTCATGTCGTAGCGGGTTCATCAGGTGGAGAGGCCGAGATGGGCCTACGGGATCCCACCAGCTGCTGGCGAGGGCGGAGAAGTGTGAGAGTTCATCTGCCGAGACAGATGAGGAGGAGTGGTTTCGGATGAAGGATCGAGCGGTCTTGGAAGGGTTATAGGTGTTGCGGAGGAGGGAGGAGAGCTGTCTTGTAGCCGCCATGGGCCGTAGGCATGAAGTGGACGCCATGGGAGCGCCGTGATATCCTCAAAGGAAGGCTGCGACTGGGACCGTATCGCGAAAGGTCGATTCAATGAGATTGACGAGTATGCCTCTCTCAAGGATCTTTTATTTCGCAATCAAGAATCTGCTCATCATCCATCATCGATCAGTATGCTTTCTGGTCCCGGGATCGACACCATCATCAGCTATGCACCTACATACCTACAGCAAAATAAAACCCCTTGTTGCGATTATCATGATGATTAGTATAAAGCAAAAGCACTACTTGGCCATTGGCGCAATAACCAATTAGTTAGGCAAAGTTTAGGCTGGTGAATGATGAAATCAAGCTCGTCGAAGCTCCGGCGGCGGCCAAAAGTTGGGGAGCTTTCGGGATGTCGAGAACAAACACGCCAAGAAGTCGACTACATACCTGTACAGTACATACGAACCAGATCAACGATTTTCAAGAAAGAACTAACACTATAATGCGAAGAGTCCCAATCTCTGCGCATCTGATTATCTATCAGCTACAGCTGCTGGTGAATATTGGTGGTATCTATACTGTTAAGTACAGCAGTCAATCGAGGAACCCCCGCATATCCTATCCTAAGTATCCTATCGACCAAGGAGTAATTTGGTAGGCGTAGTAAGACTCTGATGGCTTTCTGCCAGTCGACCAAAAAGGAGAACTCCTTGTTGGTCTGCCTGGGTCTCTAACAGACTCCAAGGACGATGTGCAAGTACAACCCGAGAACACATGCGCAAAGTCGTGTGCGTGTGCTGCTGTCAAGGATAGATAGCATCATCGAAATCCACAATGGTACCCCTGGCTGAATGGTAGGCGCATGTACGAGTCTCGATCTAGAAACCGCTTCCATCGCTTTCCTCATAAGCTCCACATCCTCGTCCTCCCTTTACGATGTGCTCTTCATTATAGCCTCTCTCAGTTGTACTGAGAGCATGATATTGATATCATCGTCGTGGTCGTCTTCCATGTCAGCACTCTTGAATGTCGTGTCCTCAAGGAGGGATGGCGGCAGTTCACAACAACCACAGATGTTCCTGGCGAGAGAGATGAGAGTAGAATATCGCAGGTACGGCCCAGGGCTTGCCCAAAAGCGAGCTCTATCCTCGACCTTTTCTATGAATGATGTGTTGCCTGAGTTCTTTGCATGCAGGTATGTAACGATGAATCTGAAGCACAAGAAGCGCCTTGATGGGCGGTTCGAGGTAAGGAATGTAAGCTCCTTCCCATCAAGATCCTGTAGCCGGTATCAGCAATGTTGCCATAAAAAAAATAGTAAAATGTCAATGTAATGAGCTTACCTCCCATCTTATGAGAGTATCACCTTTCACAAGGCAGACAAGCTTCTTACGAGAGTTATCCACCAGAATACACTTCCATCTCGTACCTTCCCCGGAGTTGTCTTCTGGCACAGGTACTATCGCGATACTTCCATCATCCAGACCAGCCTCGATCCTGCCATGTAGGGATATACCTGGAACCATTTAGTATCTTGGAATATAACACAAGTATTGAGAGAGTAAGCAAGAGCGTACCGCTGCGCGGGTCAAATCGGACCAGTTCTTTTGTTCCAAAGAGATATCCGATCTCTTCCCCAGCCAAAGACTTGGGTACAAGATATGCAGCCTTTACGCATCCTGAATCTTCCCAGCCGGTGAGATGGCAGTATGCCGCAAATTCTTCCCTTTTACCGTTATGGTCTTGGACTTGAACGGCTGAGTAAAATTCGAGAACGTCCCGTCTGAAATCGCTCCGATTAAACTTGGCCTTCTTCTGCTTTGATAAGGCTCTCATCACGCGAGGAACAATAGCGTTGGCATACGCTCTCTCGAGAAAGTCCTGGTCAGGTCCAACATCATCTTTTCGACGTTTCCCCCGGAGCTTATCCTCGAGATCGTCCTGCAGGATGTTCCTCTGGCGCTTTATTAACTGAAGGTCCCCATAGGCTAGCTTCATATCGTCCAGGACCGAATGTAGCTCAGTTTTATAATCAGCGTCGTCGATCGTGTGAGCAGCTCTTACCTCATGCAGACCGTCTTTATAGGCCCGCAAGTAGTCTATTTCTAGCTGGTAAGACTCTGTCTTATCCTCCAGGAATTCAGACACTGTCGAGGACGCCGCGGATAGGCGAGAGAAGGCAGGGGTCTGACTGAAATTGAAATCTCGCTGCTTGCTTCGAAGCGTCTTTTGGCGGTCCTCTGACATCAGAGAGGAGTATCTCTCTGGAATCGAGGGTCTCCGTGACATAGTGGATAGATAATTAGAAGATAGAAGTCAGCTGAAAGTGATAGATTCGACGTCTCTTTCTGTAGTCAAAGAGGAGTTATCTTCTGCAGAGATAGAGCGCGTAGACGATAAGAAGGTGTTTGACCACGGGGTTGTTTCTGGCACCTTTTACCAAGCTCGAGGTAATGATAGAATGGGAGAGACAAGAATATGAGTGAATGTCAAATCCGTACGCGAGTGAGGATGAGGTGGAAACGATCAAGAGATGCTCAATAGTCGCCTGCAAAGGACCGGAGATCACAGTAGGAAAGGCAGGAAGAAAGAGATGATCACAGAGGCAGATGGCTTTCAGTGCCTTGTGAGGGACAAGGACAACACTATCCTCGATATACCAGGAAGTTTGAAGAGGATGGGAGAAGGGGGCAGGATGGCTGAGAATGATGGACGAGATGAAAACAGAAGAGATACGACGATGTGATGATTTCAAAGTTGCTCTGTCACGATTGATTGATAGAGGGTTGGGAAAGATGACAAGGAAGAAATGAGCTGGTACAAATAATAAAGCAGGCAACTATGTCGGCGTACAAAGCGAACGCCAGGTGATCTGTCAATTTGCGGCAGGTTCTTTGAATCCTGATCATAGGATAGAACCTACTGGATTATTTGATTGCTAGATCCTTTGTATACTTATAGAGAGATAAAATACGGGTTCAAATCCCCCCAAGAACTAGAAGCAAGCAAGAAATTCAAGGTATCCAGGTCAGGCTTTGCTTCCGTGCCAGTCAATATCCGACAGAAATAATAAAGCAGGCAACTAAGCCTTCGGTACTATACCAGACTGGGACATTGTTGACAACGGGCTTCCAAGGCTGCCGCATATCTGGCATTCACCATTTTCTCTTGAAGGGAATACATTAGAAGTGCAGCCTAGATCTGAATAGTTCGCGGAGTTTTCAAGATGCTTGGTTGAGGAACTATGTAGGGTGCTTGGTTAACGTGTTCTATCCTTAAGTAGATCAAATCTTCGTGTGGATTATGTACTACTTTTCTGGATATACAATGTTGATTTGATTTGAATAATAATAAATCGCATCTGATTGGCAACAACAGCGTCCTGGTTCATGCCAAGTTAATTATTTTAAGCGGTTCGATAGGTCTGGATAGCAAGATATAAGACCTTGGCGGACAGTCATTCTTAGGCGCCCTGCAGGGCCTAAACTAAACCTCAACAGGTCCCCGACGACGACGGGATACTGTGATTATAAAAGTCCGCGTAGGACCGCCCAAACATAAGCACTTGAAAGTACGGACTCAACTAGACATAGATCGACTGGCAGTATCATCAGCTCTTCTCAAGACTATCTACCTAGACTGCCTGTTTTCCGACCTACTGTGAAGAGCCCACTTCTACCGATTTCATCAACCAGATCCCATTTTGATCCGTACGCATCTCACATCGAGCGGCGACAAGTGGAATCATGGACGAGATCAGGAAATACGAGTTGTCTGATTTGGACAAAACGGGCATCAAGAAGAGGGTGCAACTCGTCATATTCTATGAGCTCCAGCCCACCGTGGATCTCGACAAATTGATATCCTCCGTGAGGGAAGGGGTGAATAACGCAACACGCCGATTACCATTCATGGCCGGGAATTTCAAGTTCGATAATACCGGCAGACCCTATATCGAAACACTTCCAGGAAGTGAGGTGGAAGTTTCCATCCGTCGGTTCGATTCCACGGAGCACCGGTCTTTATCTGCTTTGGCAAACCGTTCATACTCTCCCAACGATGTGCCTTTTGTCCAGTTTCTACCTGACGAGCCACCGGCTAAGAAACCGGTCCTTCTATCTGACGAGCCAGCGCCTAAGGAACCGGTCTGCGCCCTCCAAGTAAACCTCATCGAGGGTGGGTTGGTTCTGGGATTCCGAATGAACCATGCGGCTGGGGATTGGGCGTCTATCGATACATTCCTGTCTCTTGTCTGTCAAAGCAGTAAGGCATACCAGGAAGGCCTGAAGATGCCCACCTACACACCGAATCTCAATAGAACTCCATTCAATGCCCCAGCAGCTGATCCGGCCATTTCGAGGCAAGACCATCTGGAACGCCTCCGCATCTTTCATGTTATGAACAAGAGTCAAATCAAACCAAAGCAGCTGCCAATATGTCGATATAGCATCTACACTATATCCGAACCGACTATCCAACAGCTCAAAGAGCAATGCACCCCGCATCTGAGCGAGGTCGACTACATCAGCTCATATGACTGCATCTCGGCCCTCGTGTGGAAATCGCTCACGCGTATCCGCCTCCAAATTCACACGGAGAAATCGACCTCTCCATCCCATTTCGTCCACCCCATCGATGTCCGTTCGCGAGACCCAGAGAACAAAACATCCAAACAATACTTTGGCAACGCCGTTATTGGAACTCAAGCTGGTCCTCTTACTGCCGAAGGCTTAGCATCGCACGGAGACCGCAGTCTTACAGCTGCTGCTACTGAGATTCGTAAATCCGTCAACTCCGTCAATTTGTCCACAATTAGCCATATGACCGCCCTCAATGCGTCCCTCGCTCATTGGGAGATACTCGGTTTAACTTCAGATTTTGATGATATGGACATATTCATGAATTCCTGGTACTCAGGAAGCGCGGAAAAGTACGATATTGGGGCTGGTTCGGTCCCTGTTGCCTGTCGGCCGGCTGATGGTATGCCGGGATCTTGCGTTGTGATTTTGCCGAATTTTTCACGAGGAGAGACGAAGGTCTTTGAGGTTCTTGTAAATGTGACGGTTGAAGAGGACGAGTTGTTAAGGAAAGATGAGGAATTCTTGAAGTATTTCGAGCCTCTTGCGTGAGAGGTTGATGTTGTTGCTATACTCGATATCGTCTTTGCTTGTTTACTCTTGTTACATACAATCATCATCATCGTTATGATATTGCGTAGCGGCTGCTGGTTAATACATCTGAAGGTTTCGCACTTCCCGACAGAGATTAAAAGACCTCGACAGGTTGATACATCATGTTGCATGTTGTTTTGACTGACACGTATATAAAGTATAGTTGAGCAGATCAATAAATCTCCTAAGTGGATTGCTACTTTTTCTATCTAAATAATAATATATAGACCTATTCGATCAGAGATATAGTGGACTAACAATCACAATCCTGTGATCGACATCCGAAAAGGAGTCACTATCTATCAGAATAAACCATGATCCAACAGATAACAGAGGAGTAGGTGGATATGTCCAAATCATCAGGTATCATCATGATCGAGAACCACTGTCAAGCAAGACACAAACAAACAAAACAGCTTTACACACAAGTCAGCAGTCCAAGCGTTCATGTCCCAAGGTCAAATGTAATCATCCTGTCATAAGTCCTCGGTCATTGAAAACCAAATAAATCGTCGTTTAAACGCGCTCCACGAATTGAGCATTTCCAGTATTCTTCCTCGTGCTGGGGCTCTTCATGCTATCCAAGCCAAGACTCTTGCCACTCGTCCCGGTGAACGTTCTCGCAATGGTGAAGAAGCCCTGTCTTAAACCGAGTTCATGCCCAATCTTCCTGTGACCTTCAGATCCATGGCCGTAGTCTTCGCCTTCGGCAAACCAGCCAGTGTACCGCTTGACGGACTTCCAGGCCTCGATACCAAGGAAGAAGATAATGAGTCCGCCGAATGAAAGGCCCCATTCCCAGCTAATTCCTTGATGCTTGAAGACACGAGTATTCAAACCGGGGATATATATGGCAGGGAAAACAGAGATTGCGCCAATGACGACGGCCCAGAAGAGGAACTGGTTCTCCCAAACGTCGTGGAAGAAAGGGAAGGCCTTGAGGCCACGGTCTTCGCTACGGTCACGCACGGGATCCAGATTGAAAATGCTATTTCGGAGATGTTTGAATTCCCATGCGGAGATGAGGATCTGCCAGGTGAGTTCGGCAAAGACTGCGGCACGAGCACGGAAGACGATCTTGCATGAAGCGGATTCGTTGCCGTTGCAGTCGACTCCTAGAGCATCTTGCCCGTTGCCAACACCGTATACTATGATGACGAAGGTAAGTAATGTGGTGGTACCCATAATAAGGCCATACACCAACATGTCTGTGATGATCTGCCATGTGAAAACACCCTTCTTGGTATCATGTGGTGGACGATGCATTATAGATGCTGAAGCTTTCTCGCGCCCAAGCCCAAAGGCAGGGAATGAGGATGTCAACATATTGATCCAGAGAATCTGCAGAGGCGAGAGAGGGAAGACGGAAACTCCCTGTCGATCCTGGAAAGCAAGACCGACGACCAGAAGAACAACTTCGCCCACATTCGAGGTAAGGAGATGGAGTATGAACTTCTGGATGTTATCGAACATGCGTCTGCCTTCTTCAATAGCGTTGACAATGCTGGCAAAGTTATCGTCTGTGAGTACAATATCGGAAGCGGATTTTGCAACATCAGATCCTCCCATGCCCATGGCAATACCAACGTCGGAAGCCTGGAGAGAAGGAGCATCATTGACACCATCACCGGTCATGGCGCAGTAGCGCTTGCGGCGATGGAGAGCAGCGATCATGCGGGTCTTCGTATCAGGAGCGCAACGTGCGATGACGAGGGGCAGTGTGGGCAGGGCGTCAATTTGTTCCTCAGTCATACCGTCAAATTCAGCTGCCGTTTTGACGAGCGAAGCTGCCTCCTCAGCGGACATGGTCCCGGCATTCTTCGGGATAATACCGACCTCTTTCGCAATAGCACTCGCAGTGGAAGGGTGGTCACCGGTGAGCATATGAACTCGAATACCAGCAGTCGTACATTCTAGATCCGTCAGTAAAGTCAAATATCACATAAAGGAATCCAGCTCTGTTAGTAACTCACCTTTTACAGCGCCCTTAGTCTCCAGTCGTGGTGGATCATACAGACCAGCCAAACCCAGCAGCGTCAAGTCCGACTCAATATCCTCTCTTGAGATATCTTCTCCTTTTGCGTCTCCAGGTGCCTGCTTCTGAGCAACAGCAAGGACACGGAGACCTTGATCAGCCAAGAAGCTCATTTGCTCCAGGACCAGTTCCTTCATCTCAGAAGTCATCTGCTGCCGGTGCGCACCAGCGCCGACGGTCGTACATAAATCCAATATACGTTCTACGGCTCCTTTGGTGAAGACCATGGCACCATTATCGCCGTTTCTTTGGTAGATGACAGACATGCGCTTCACAGTACTATCGAACGGGTATTCAGCAAGCTGTTTCCAGCCCCTTTCGCTCTCGAGCACTTTCTTTCCAAAGCTGAACCGATGAGCAAAGACTTGCAATGCGATCTCTGTGGGATCGCCCATTGTCTTCCACTTGTTTGAATCGGCATCATGACGAACAGTGGCAAGGTTACAAAGAGCGGCAGCGTGGAGGAAAGACTCCAGTTCGGGAACGATTTCCGGAAGAGGAGGATTATCACCATTAGAATATTCTTTCTCGTTAACCTTTTCATCTGCATGGAGCTGGTCCTTCTCCCGCTTTTCAGGCGGAAGTTCGAACTTCAAAGCAGCAGCACTTCGCGACTGATCTCGCTCTGAACGCTGACGCTCTTGTTCCTCTTCAGCTTCTTTCTTCGAAGCCGGGGCCTGTCCCAGAGAGACAGTACCGCGAGTCGGATCATTGGCATCATCTGCGTTGCTGAGACTGTAAATCCCAACACCGGGGATCCAGGCCTTGCGCGTGATCATCTGGCCTTGAGTGAGCGTTCCTGTCTTGTCAGAGCAGATGTTCGTAATGCCACCAAGTGCTTCAAGAGCCGACAGCTGTCTCACGACCACTCGCTTCTTGCGCATCTCCGT